>NC_140595.1:307329491-308529491 GCF_964204655.1 Triturus cristatus | reverse complement strand
ACAGCTATTTTGTCTTACGTAGTGAGAAAGATTATTTACTTGTCAACAGGGGCCTTGGGTATAACCTTCAAGCATAAACTTTGAAACCATCTGCCTCGAAGCATCTCCATCTCATAAAGAACCAATCGATCTGCAATTCCAAGTGATGCAGGTCATGGGACATCGTCCCTTCTAAACTGGGAGCCAAGGAACATTTTCAATCTCAATCAAGCAATATCTTTCCACCTTAAACCTAAAGTTTAAACTTGAGCTCACTTAGGGAATAAAGCAACGGGTAGATGAAAAAACGGATGTGAAGCATTTGGAACAGGAAGGACCTGGGAAAAGCTTAATGTCCAGAATCCATACACCACATACTACAAAGCATGCATCAAAGCTCATTTCCATTACACCATGTTCATCAAGCAGATAAAAATTTTGCAATTCTGCACACCACCAGCGTTTAACTAGCCTACAATAGCTCATCAAAATCCCACTTGCCATTTTGCAACAATCATTCTAAACATGCTTTTCACGTGTTTCTGATTAATCCTCACTCTGCAACTATGCCAGTATGAGATATGGTGGGATGAACTGTTTCCTGAAGAGACCTTCATCTAAATCACCAAAGAGTTTCACTTTCAGATATTATGATCCCACTGGACTACAGGAAATCAACTGATCAAACTGAACTGGTGTGGGAAACATGGTTTTTAATCAATACTCATGGCTATGCACACTTCAGCAGCAACCAACCTTTAAATAATTTGTTCTCTTCTGCCAATTTCCACCATCAGCCATACAGACCAATAAATGATATCTCACCTGCCATCCACAAATTGCCAAACCAGTCTCCAATTCTGAGATATCTGACTTTATTTCTACAGCTTCAGTCAGGGGCATGAACTTCTTGCTTGACTAGTTCAGTTTCCTAGGAAATGCCTCTACTAAGACCACGAAGGACCTTACCAAAGAGAACATTGTAAACTGTGTGTGCATCTCCATGATGAATGTCACCTGCAATCCACCTCAACATAGAGATAGGACGGACCATAGTGCTACCGTCTTTGATCTGGTACATTCATCTCTCATCTACGGAGGTCGGCCACCACCCATTCAACCATGCTTCCAGACAACCGAAGCCACCTAAAACCCACTAACATGCGTTATGTGAAGGTTAAGCTCTTCACATTATACAACAACCACAAAATAGTCAAGATCAAATGTCCAATGTCAAGAGACAAATTGGCAGAGAACACTGTTGCAAGATAACCTGATAACCTTAAAAGCCACAGTGCCACCATTTTACAGTTCATTACAGAGGCCAGAGCTTCACAACACTACTATTTCTTAGTCCTTTAAAGGAAGTAGGGAGCTCGTCAAGACAATCAAGCACTGTGTAAAGCCCATGTCACATTACTCACTCTAATGCTCCAGAACTAAACATCAATCACTTATTGCAAAATAGGATGCACAGGGTCCAATATGAAGAAGATGCACACATCCTATATCACTTTAGTGATCCCACCTGACAGGAATACCAAGTGGAGGCTCTCCATCAAATCTCCTCCTTCTGATCATCTGGCAAGATTACGCCTACCTTTTCAATAGTGCACAGATGTCTTTCTGTGGGTCTCATATTTCTATAATCTTCAACTAATACTGTGCAAGGGTCCCAGTCCTCCAATGATTGCTTTGAGGATGTACTTATATCACCACCAAATAGAGGTGATTGCAGCCATGAAACATTTCTTCTTTTGTATATAGTTATTGTTGTAACGCCCTGAACGTCTCAGGATCGTTTAACAGACACGACAATGAGGACGCAACCACTAGTGAAGGGTTAGTTGTTTTAATGAAGGCAAATATAATACAAAGAATAAACAAAAGTTATAGTCACTGGAATCCTCCAGGCTAAGTACGTTACCAGCCCACAGCACGGATGGTCCTAACCGTCCTCTGCATATACGCCGGTCCCGGCGTATGCCAACAGAGGGCAGAAATGAAATGGCCGACAATGCCAATCGGTAGGCTGTGAGGGGCACGAAGAGTGTTGGGGAGAATCGAGGAGCCAGGGAAACACCCAGCCGGGGTCTCTACCTGAAGGGAGCAGCCGCTCAACCTCTTCCTCAGACTGCACCGGGACGCGGAGTCACCTCCTGGTGATGCGTCACCGATACCCCAATCACAAGCAAGAAGACTGAACCGAGAGCAGCCGCTCGATCGATCCTGTGGACTTCCGAGTCTGTAACGCGGCAAACACCTCCTGGTGTGCGTTACAGCTGGCAGTCCCTGTGTCTCTGGTCGGGCTGGGAGTTACGACTCCAACCAGCAAAAGCGCCATTGCGCTTGGACTCAGCCGAGTCAAAAAGCGAAGCTCAATGGTTGACCGGTAGAGCTTCCGGGTCCTTCACAGGTGACGATGGGGCAAGACACGGCCCAGGGAGTAACGACTCGACCTACCTCCGTTCTTGCCTTACTGGAGCACCACTCCGGAACACTGCTCTTCACGAAGCAGGTACGTCGGTGTGAACACAATATCCGACAGCGTTGTACCTCCCGGTTCCTCCCTTTATAGGGAGTGTTTTCCTTGAGTTATGTAACAGCTCTCCTGTTTACATAAGGGCGTGTTTCCTTGAGTTATGTAACAGCTCTCCTGTTTACATAAGGGCGTGTTTCCCTTGAGTTATGTAACAGCTCTCCTGTTTACATAAGGGCGTGTTTTCCTTGAGTTATGTAACAGCTCTCCTGTTTACATAAGGGCGTGTTTCCCTTGAGTTATGTAACAGCTCTCCTGTTTACATAACCTCTCAACCGCTAAGCATCCTGGGAGATGTAGTCCGTTTTCGCCGGTTACCGTTTTCCTCCCCTCGTATGACAGGAATTCTTGACAGTACATCCTCCCTCTCAGCGGCTCCCCACGGGTCCAGCGCTGGCAGGAAAACGCCGATGGAACAAGGAGACCAAGCGCGGAGCATGAACCCCTTCAGCCGGTTCCCATGAATGCTCCTCCGGGCCATAGCCTTTCCACGCAACCAGGTACCACAGCTTCCCCCTGCGCCATTTGGACGCCCGTATGCCCGACACTTCATACTCCACCTCCGACTCCACGCATACCGGCCGAGGTGTCCCAGACGGCTTGGAGGGTGCTGGTTTGAGCAATGATACATGAAAGACAGGGTGTATCCGCAATGACTGGGGCAAGCACACCTTCACGTTCACGGGACCCATACACTTGGTAATTCGATAGGGGCCCATATACTTGGGATGGAACACACTGTTCTTTCGAAACCTCATGTTTCTTGTGGATATCCAGACGTAGTCTCCAGTGCGGTACAGTGGCCCGGGCCTTCTCTTCCTATCTGCCGCAGCCTTGTATCTTCTCTTGGCCTCTATTAGGACAGCCCTTGAGCGCATCAATGTGTCTTTTATGTGTGCCACCCTGCCCGCTGTGGCGGGAATCCTGTCCTCTCTGAACGGATGTAGAAATGGCAAGAACCTGGGATGTTGGCCATAGTTGCTATAGAACGGAGATGACTGTGTGGAGCTGTGAGTGGCGTTGTTATAGGCTATCTCTGCAACCCATAGCAAGTCGACCCATTCTTCCCTGCCCTGGTCCACAAAACATTGCAGATACTGTTTGAGCGTTTGGTTCAGGCGCTCGGTTTGGCCGTCCGTTTGAGGGTGGTAGCTGGTGGACAGGGCGGTCTTAACATGCAGCGCAGTGCACCAAGTCTTCCAGAATTGCGCAGTAAACTGCGACCCCCGGTCCGACACGATCACCCCAGGTAATCCATGCAGTCGTACCACATTTTTTAGGAGTAGTGACGCCAATTCCCCGGCCGTAGGGACTCTCTTGCAGGGGATGAAGTGCCCCATTTTCGTCAAGTAATCCACCACCACCAGTATTGCTGTCATCCCCTGGTCTACCGGTAGGCCCACCACGAAGTCCAGTGATATGCTATCCCATGGTCTATCCGGGGTTGGAAGTGGATGTAAGAGCCCTTGGGTTCGGCCATGGTCGGCCTTCATGGTAGCACACGTAGGACACTCCTGTCCCCACCTCCTGACATCCACTCTCATGGTTGGCCACCAGAAATGCCGTCCCATGCTAGCCACCGTTTTTTCAAAGCCCAAATGACCTGCGCATGGAGAGTCATGGCACCAGATGAATGCTTGTTTCCTTAGCCTAGGCGTGGGTATCAATAGGCACCTGCCCTTCAGGGGTATCCCGTCCTTCAGCTGCCATTCTCTGTGACTGAGGAGCCACCTCCGCCATGCGAATGACCTGATCCCTCTCTTTATTCCCCTCAGGAAAGTATCCGGTTGGATAACCCCCAATACCATCCTCGGGGAAATGATGGAACGCTCGGTCGCAGGCAATGGTTCCTTAACTGCAGATTGACGGGACAGGGCGTCCGCCTTTCGGTTTTCCGTCCCCGGCCGATATGTGATGCGGAAGTTGAACCCCGCAAAGAAGATCATCCACCGCAGCTGCCTGGGAGAAAGGTGTCTAGTGGCCGTCATGAACTGTAGGTTCCGATGGTCCGTGTACACCGATACCACATGTCTTGCCCCCATCAACCAATGCCTCCATTCGGTGAAGGCGTCCTTGATTGCGAGAAGCTCCTTCTCCGCAATATGGTAGTTGCGTTCGGCGTCGTTGAGTTTGCGGGACATGTACGCAACGGGATGAAGCACCCCTGTGTCGTGGTTGCGTTGGGACAAGATAGCCCCCAGCGCCACATCCGATGCGTCCGCTTCCACCACGTAGGGGAGATCCGGATCGGGGTGAGCCAACACCGGCGCCTTACCAAAGGCGCTTTTCAGGGCCTCAAAGGCTTTGTTCGCTTCAGGGGACCAGACAAACTCCTTGGACTTCCTCAGTAGCTGTGTGATTGGGGCCACCACTCCTGAAAATCCATCTATGAACCGCCTGTAAAAGTTGGCGAAGCCAATGAAACTTTGGACGTCCTTCACGCTTTGGGGCACCGGCCATTCTTTCACCGCCTTGATCTTTTGTTCTGCCATCTCCTGTCCCTCTGGACTCAGCATCACTCCGAGGAATTCCACGGATGTGACGTGGAAGTCACACTTGCTGAGTTTACAAAACAGCATGTTTTCCCTCAGCTTTTGGAGCACAGCTTTGACGTGGTGTACGTGCTCCTCCACACTGGACGAATAGATGAGGATGTCGTCGATATATACGACCACGTAGATATCCAACTCCTCTCTGAATACCTCATTCAAAAAGTACTGAAAGGCTGCCGGGGCGTTGCACAGACCGAACGGCATGACGAGGTACTCAAAAAGGCCGAACCTGGTCTTAAAGGCGGTCTTCCACTCGTCTCCGTCCCTCATGCGCACCAGATGGTATGCCCCTTTCAAATCCAACTTGGTGTAGATACGAGCTTTCTTGACCTGTTCCAGAAGTACACTGATGAGAGGCAAGGGGTACCGATTTTTTATGGTTATCGCATTCAATGCCCTAAAGTCCACACAGGCTCTCAGCTCCCCATTAGCCTTCGGGATGAAGAAGAGTGGCGAGGCGGCCGGAGACTTGGACGGGCGGATGAATCCTAGCTTGAGGAGTTTATCCAGGTACCCCCGGAGATGCACGTTTTCAGGCTCCGTCAGGGCATACAGCCTGCCGCTGGGAACGCTGGCCCCTGGCACCAGGTCGATCTGGCAGTCAAACTGTCTATGTGGTGGTAGCACTTCCGCCTTCACCTCATCAAATACATCCTCAAAACTGTGATAAGCCTGGGGGAGAGCCACATCTTTTTCTGCCGCTGTAGCCACCGTCTGACTCCCGCTCTCATCTGCGTCAAGGGATTCCGTTCTTATTCCACAATGCAGGATGCAATACGGTGACGTCATTTCGATGCGATGTGTTGCCCAATCCACAAAGGGGTTGTGTTTCTGTAGCCACGGCAATCCCAATATGACGCCATATTGGGGCGCTCGGATGATGTTAAAATCGATTTGTTCCAAATGGTTCCACCCATATCTCATCGGAAGGACCCCCGTGTGCTGCCCGATGGGCCCCGTCACCAATCGCCTTCCGTCTACAGCATAGACGTCTTCGGGTACAGCTTTGGGAAGAAGCACTAGCCCTAGCCTGCATGCCTCGTTGTGGTCCATAAACATGCCAGTGGCCCCTGAATCCACCATGGCCACAACGGGTATCCACTGGTCATGCACTCCCACGTGCACCGTGATAAACAGGTGTCGTTGTCCCTTAGTGACCGAGTTGGAAAGTGAAGGGATGGATGAGTGACTCCGAGATGCCCCTTCTCTGGTCTTGGAGTCCTCTAGTTTTCCGCCGGTATGTCCACCACGGCTGTTACCGACCGGTTGGCCCGATAACGTGACGTCTTCGGTTTGGCAGGGCATTCACGTACGTAGTGGCCTTTTTTGCCACAATATAGGCACAATCCTTGTTTACGGCGTGACTCTTTCTCCGTGGCTGTGAGGCTCGCTCGTATTGCGCCGATGTCCATGGGTTCTCCCTTGGATGCGGTGGAAGTTTCAGGACTTCCCACCGTCACATAGGATGGAAGGGATTTTCCTTTTCTCCCATGATCCCCCTTTCTTTCACTTAGCCTATGTTCCAGCCGTAATACCAGGTTGATAAGGCCCTCACATGTCTTGGGTTGAGGGTCAATATGAGCCACGGCGTCCTTGAGCTCATCGCACAGCCCTTGATGGAAGAGCGCCGTCTGTTTAGCAACAGGCCACTTGGTTTCCGCAACCAGCCTTCGGAACGCGTTGAGATACTGCACCAGGTCGTTGGATCCCTGTCTCAACTCAAGCATTTCACGGTCCGCCGTGTACGAGTCAGCCCTTCTGTCGAATACCTTCAGGAATTCCTCGCGAAAAGCACCCCAATCACATAAGAGGGGGTCGTCCCTGCTCACCAGAGGTACGGCCCATTGTGCCGCGTTTCCCGCCAAATAGGATATAAGGAAAGCCACACGAGCCTGACTCGTGGGGAACGCCTTTGGTTTGCACGATAAATGTAGCGCCACTTGTGTGAGGAACACCTGCACTGTGTTAGGATCCCCACCGTACCTCTCTGGTGTCGCCAAGGGGATGGCTACCGGCATTTCCACTACTACCGCAGGGGTCTGATTCGTGAGGGAGGTGATGGGCGTGAGCGGGTCCAATTGGATAGCATCCAGTCTGGCTTTTACATCGGCTGTTTCTTGCCTAGAGGCAGCCACTTCAACTTGCATGGCCGCTAAAGCAGCCAGCACATCATCAAGTGTTGCCATGTCTGTTATCGACCGGGAGACAGTTAGTGTTATTACGGTCGGATATTTTGTAACGCCCTGAACGTCTCAGGATCGTTTAACAGACACGACAATGAGGACGCAACCACTAGTGAAGGGTTAGTTGTTTTAATGAAGGCAAATATAATACAAAGAATAAACAAAAGTTATAGTCACTGGAATCCTCCAGGCTAAGTACGTTACCAGCCCACAGCACGGATGGTCCTAACCGTCCTCTGCATATACGCCGGTCCCGGCGTATGCCAACAGAGGGCAGAAATGAAATGGCCGACAATGCCAATCGGTAGGCTGTGAGGGGCACGAAGAGTGTTGGGGAGAATCGAGGAGTCAGGGAAACACCCAGCCGGGGTCTCTACAAGAAGGGAGCAGCCGCTCAACCTCTTCCTCAGACTGCACCGGGACGCGGAGTCACCTCCTGGTGATGCGTCACCGATACCCCAATCACAAGCAAGAAGACTGAACCGAGAGCAGCCGCTCGATCGATCCTGTGGACTTCCGAGTCTGTAACGCGGCAAACACCTCCTGGTGTGCGTTACAGCTGGCAGTCCCTGTGTCTCTGGTCGGACTGGGAGTTACGACTCCAACCAGCAAAAGCGCCACTGCGCTTGGACTCAGCCGAGTCAAAAAGCGAAGCTCAATGGTTGACCGGTAGAGCTTCCGGGTCCTTCACAGGTGACGATGGGGCAAGACACGGCCCAGGGAGTAACGACTCGACCTACCTCCGTTCTTGCCTTACTGGAGCACCACTCCGGAACACTGCTCTTCACGAAGCAGGTACGTCGGTGTGAACACAATATCCGACAGCGTTGTACCTCCCGGTTCCTCCCTTTATAGGGAGTGTTTTCCTTGAGTTATGTAACAGCTCTCCTGTTTACATAAGGGCGTGTTTCCTTGAGTTATGTAACAGCTCTCCTGTTTACATAAGGGCGTGTTTCCCTTGAGTTATGTAACAGCTCTCCTGTTTACATAAGGGCGTGTTTTCCTTGAGTTATGTAACAGCTCTCCTGTTTACATAAGGGCGTGTTTCCCTTGAGTTATGTAACAGCTCTCCTGTTTACATAACCTCTCAACCGCTAAGCATCCTGGGAGATGTAGTCCGTTTTCGCCGGTTACCGTTTTCCTCCCCTCGTATGACAGGAATTCTTGACAATTGTCCAACTCTCACCCAGGAAATCATCAGGAGTATCTTGTAGGAATCTACTCTGCCCAAAAGATCTTGCGGTTCTCATAGTTTAGGATAGAACTATATGGGTTGGGAATTAGATCATATAGTTATCACGACTGAAATAGACCTTACCCTTAATTTTACTACATTTTGAAAGAGACATTTTATCTGCGCCACAGACTGCACATGGTTTCCAGATTGATTTCCGTTACTATGGAGTCTTATTATTTGCAGTCTACATTTCAACAGTCCATTGAGCCATTACTGGTTAGTATGCACCTGGAGTTGTTTTGAAGGCTTTATCTCAAGCTTAGATGATGGCCCCACTAGGTCTAAAAACACTATTTAGAATTTCTTTGAAACTTCCCTGCTATGCATCCCTAAAAGGCCTAGCTCATTTTGTGCTGTTTTGTAACTTTTAGAAGGTATTTGGATACAAGTGGTTCGTTCCTGTTTTTAAAACTGAAGACACTCACTAGGTTTGAGAGTAACGAAAAGGCCTGTAACATACTTTCAACAGAACAAACCAATATGTCAGGATGCAAAGAGGAAGGCTGATGTCAAAAGATGAAGGCAATTGTATCTTTGTGACCTAAATGCAGTAGATAACAGTTTTTATCTCAGCCCCAGATATACCTTGTGCAGTTTTTGAATCTGTACAGTTTCTTTTATACACTGTATTGTAATAGTTTAATTGAACAGCTACACTGAAATACAGATTCACGATGATGATGGTGATATATTCTTAGAGAATTGCAAATGATCTGAACTCTGGATGCTTGTGCCTATGAAGACAATGCCATCCCATCATCTACACTCAAACTAATGTAATGTGAATCACTGATGTCTCTTCTTAACATTGACAAAGCATCCCTCACCAAGGGTTACTTCACAGATGCCCTTAAAACAGGACAGATCCTAGATCTCCTGAAGTAACACAACCTGGCATTGATGATGCCCTACAGATCCATGATAATAAAGACACCTGCTCCCTCATCCTGCTTCACCTTTCTGCAGCCTTCAATACCATTGAGCAATATCACCTGTAATGATTTTTAGCCTGCAATGGTTCAATAGCTATCTGGAAAACACATTCAGATAGGTTCCTTAAGATGCAAGCCTGTGTCTAACTCTGTGGGCATTCTCCCGGTATGTCCTTTCCCAAATGAACTTATACCTCTATATGAGGCACTTGACCAATAAGGAAAAACAGAATCAACAATTTTGCAAATAACTCCATGTGCGAATCTCATTTGGCTACTGTTGGAAAACCACACTCCCACTCTGAAAGGGTGGTGGTGGTCTTCCGGACACACTGTGGTAGCTTGGCTCGAGTGGTCAGGAATCAGGCTCCGTGCTAAGCATACGACATACCCAAACAATAACCATGCGTGCATCCGTTCCAAAAACAACTCTACACCGTAAAAATTATGAAAATATCTTTCTTTATCTTCTTTTTCTCTTAGTTGCTGATTGTATAAAATAAATAACAATCACAAGATACAAACTTTTTAGATAGTGCAGGTCAAATAAATACTGGCTTAATGATTCAATAAATAGGGGTGATCATAAATACTGAAGGCATAAATAAAGGTGCAATACATACAGGCAATTAAATATTTTGAGGCAATAAATACTGTAAACCAATAAATATTGTGCATCAATAAATACTGTGGACCAATAAATACAGTGAAGCAATAAATAGGTTAAATACAATAAATACAGTGCCCCTAATAAATACTTAAAAGCTGACAGTGACACTCATAGAATCAGATCACTTTTGAATTCCTAAGGGCTGATTTGGCCCAGGCACAGCTTGTGGGGATGTGGAAGGCTTGGGGGTGTCTACTCCCTGGTTTGGACAAGGCTGAGGCCTAAACTGAGGTAGATCAAGGGGGGAATACCAGAAACCTGGCTCTCTCCCTCCACACAACTTCTCTAGATTAGTCCCAGCTCACCCCTGGCACAGTCAGGTTGGTTCCAGCACCTCCCTAGCCCCTTAGAGCAGTCTCTCAGGTCTCCACAGGGCCTTAGGCGCCCTCTACTCCACTTACTGCCCTTTTTCTGATGCTCCGACGCCGCTGAGTCGTGTCGACGCCGTGAGGCGGTTCCGGTTCGATGTCGGCGGCCTCGGCACAATGTCAGTTCTTGACGACGCCGGTAGGACTTCACTCCTCCGATGACGCCGCTCACTCGACCTCGGGTGACTTCCTCCTCGACCTCTGGTACTCCTCACGACCTCTGACGGCGCCCTCTCTCGACCTCTGGCGGCTCCGGGTACGACGTCTGCTTTTCCAGTCAGCGCCGCTTCTCCACCTCGGGCTCCAGGTCTCAGGCTACTCGACGTCGGACTCCAGGGAAACCAGTTTCCAGGTCAGGATCTTGCTGTTCTCTGTTTCTAAGGCCTGTTCCTGCTGTCCAGGTCCTTAGGATGGTTTTTCTGGCTTCTTCCCACACAGGGCTCCAGGCTGGGCTCAGTCAGTAGGGACTAGTATCAAGGGTGGGTTTATGGACCCCACTCCAGGCACAAGTTTCCACCCCTGCTGCTTCACTCCTTCCTCCTTCAGGTTTCTGCTGCTCACTCTTCACCAGTCAGGTGCCAACTGCCAGCTCCAACTGCCAACTCTCTGTCTTAGCTTCCCAACATTCTAAACCGCCTCCAACTGTCACAGGGTTCTGGAATGTTCTGGAAGGTGCTAGCAGGTTCCAGTGGATGCTGGTGATGTCACAGGTGGCCACCATTTTGTGCTCCAGGCCTTCAGACAGAAGTTTCAGGGGTAGCTAAAATGGCTCCCTGAATCTGCAGCAACACTAAAAAGTCTGGTGGTTCCCAAAAAGGAAAAATTCAAACAGGGTTTGAGGCAAAAGTGGGACAAAATAAATAATGATGAGGAGGGACCACCCAAAGGGCTGACAGGTCTAACACGCGTCCCCCCCAGCTGAAAGTGGGGAGAGCTACCCAACCCCTTGGGAGTTCTCATCACTAAGGCGGAAATACCTTGAGAGACCGTCTGCATTGGCGTGGTCCACTCCAGGCCGATGTTCCACCTGAAAGTCCATTCCCTGTAGGGAAATAGACCACCTCAACAACTTGGGATTCTCCCCCTTCATTTGCATCAGCCAACGAAGGGGTCTGTGGTCGGTCTGAACCAGGAAGTGCGAGCCAAACAGGTATGGCCGCAACTTCTTCAGAGCCCATACCACTGCAAAGGCTTCACGCTCTATTGCACTCCACTTCTGTTCCCTGGGAAATAGTCTCCGGGATAGGAAGACCACGGGTTGATCCAGACCCTCTTCGTTGAGTTGCGATAACACTGCCCCAATGCCATGTTCTGATGCATCTGTCTGGACAATGAACTCCTTGGAAAAGTCTGGGGCCCTTAAGACCGGGGCCTCGCACATGGCTTTCTTCAATCTCTCAAAGGCTTGCTGACAAGCCTCCGTCCAGACTACCCGTCGAGGTTGTTTCTTGGACGTGAGCTCCGTGAGGGGGGCTACGATGGTACCGTATCCCTTCACGAAGCGGCGGTAGTATCCCGTGAGGCCCAAAAAAGCTCGGACCTCAGTCTGTGTCTTGGGGGGTTCCCAGGCCATGATGGCCTCGATCTTCGCCTGGAGGGGTTGCACCGCTCCCCTACCCACCAAGTGTCCAAGGTACACTACCGACCCCTGCCAGATCTGGCACTTGCTGGCCTTGATCGTCAATCCAGCTTGTCTCAGGGCCTGGAGAACAGCTTGCAGGTGACGCAAGTGATCCTCCCAGCTGTTACTGAAGACGGCTATGTCGTCCAGATAAGCAGCAGAGAAACTCTCCATTCCGGTGAGGATCTGGTTTACCAGGCGCTGAAACGTGGCAGGTGCGTTCTTGAGCCCAAAGGGCATCACACAGAACTGGTAGTGGCCATTGGGCGTGGAGAAGGCTGACCTTTCCCTTGCTCCATCAGTCAAAGAGATCTGCCAGTACCCAGAAGTAAGGTCAAAGGTACTTAGATATTGGGCAGCTCCCAGCCGGTCAATCAATTCATCCGCCCTAGGGATCGAATGAGCATCAGTTTTGGTCACTGAATTCAGTCCCCGATAATCCACACAGAACCTCAGTTCTGGTTGGGCACCCGGTGGTGCAGCTTTTGGTACTAACACCACCGGACTGGACCAGGGGCTGCTAGAAGGTTCGATCACTCCTAGCTCCAGCATCTTAGTGACTTCACTATGAATGCTGGCCTTCACCTTGTCTGACATCCGGTAGATCTTGGACTTCACAGGTGGGCTGTCTCCTGTGTCCACGTCATGGACGCACAGGTGAGTCCTACCCGGGACAAGGGAGAACAACGAGGAGTACTGCCCCAGGACCTGGCGACAGTCCTCCTGCTGTTCAGGAGTTAGAGATTGGGAGAGAATCACTCCCTCCACCGACCCATCCTTCTCTTGAGACGCAAACAGATCAGGGAGAGGCTCGCTTTCCACGTCCTCTCCTCCGTCAGTCACCATCATCAAGATGACTTCGGGCCTCTCGTGGTGGGGTTTGAGGCGGTTGGCATGCAGCACCCGCAGGGGCTGACGAGGGGTCTTCAGGTCCACCAAGTAGGTAGCCTTACCCTTCTTCTCCAACACCTCAAAGGGTCCTGACCAGCGATCCTGGAGGGCACTAAGCTCTCCCGGTTCGATCACCCACACCTTCTGGCCAGGCTCCAACTCCACCGGGTGAGCATTGTGGTCATACCACGCCTTCATCACTGCTTGGCTGGCTTCCAAGTTGTCAGAAGCTTGCTTCCACAACTTAGCCATTTGGCTCCGGAAGGCCAGCATGTAGCTCACCACATCCTGGGGAAGCTTTCTGGGAGTTCTTTCCCATCCGTCTCTCACCAGGTTGAGAGGTCCACGTACAGGGTGCCCATACAGGAGCTCGAAGGGGCTGAAGCCCACTCCCTTCTGTGGCACTTCCCTGTAGGAAAAGAGTAAACAGGGTAGGAGGACGTCCCATTTCCTCCGCAGGCTTTCAGGCAGACTTCTGATCATGCCTTTCAAGGTTTTGTTAAACCTCTCCACCAGACCATTTGTCTGGGGGTGGTAAGGAGTTGTGAACCGGTAGGTCACTCCACACTCCTTCCACATCGCCCGCATGTACGCTGACATGAAGTTGGTCCCCCTGTCGGACACAACTTCCTTGGGAAAACCCACTCGGGTAAAGATTCCCATCAGGGCCCTAGCCACAACAGGTGCTGTTATGGTCCTCAGAGGTATTGCCTCTGGGTACCGTGTGGCATGATCCACCAGGACCAGGATAAACCTGTGACCAGCTGTAGTTGGTGGATCTAACGGACCCACAATGTCGATGCCCACCCTTTCAAAGGGGGTGCTAACGACAGGAAGTGGTTCCAGGGGAGCTTTCAGCTTCACCCCTGTTTTCCCACTGGCTTGGCAAGACACACATGTCCGGCAGTAGGTATCGGACGACACTTTCATCTGAGGCCAATAAAAGTGTGGGACAAGACGGGCGAAGGTCTTGTCTTGCCCCAGGTGTCCTGCCAATGGTATCTCGTGAGCCAACTCCAGAAGGAAGGCTCGATAACGTTGAGGAACTACCAAGGCTCGTGACGATCCATATAGGGGTGCCTTGGGTTCACTGTAGAGGAGGCCATCCTCCCAGTAAACACTGTAGTTCCCTTCAACGTTCCCTGCTGCCTGGGCTTCGGCCTGACGCCTTAGCCCCTCAAGGGTAGGGCACTCCCTCTGGCCCTGGCAGAATTCCTCCCTGGACGGGCCTCCCTCCACGTGCCACCCGGCCGGGATGGGTAGGTCCTCCAGGTTGGTAACGTCCCCCACCGCAGACTCCTGGTCCACCACCTCCGGTGGCCTATCCGTCCTACGGGGTGGGGACACCGAGGCAGGCTCCTCCTGTCCTCGGTTCTTCCCTTGACTGGCAGCTGGCTGGGCCTTTGTTCCAGGCTCCAGCCGAAATGAACTCCCTCTTCGGGTAGTCGCGGACCTTGTGCTAACACAGGCCCAATCAGGTGTACCCAGCATCTCGGTGTGAGTCCGGTATTCCACCTCCTTCCAAGCGTTGTGCTCCATGTCATTCCCCAGCAGACAATCGACTGGCACGGCAGGGCTTACGGCAACTCGAAGTGAACCTGCAACCCCCCCCCCATTCAAAGGGAACCTCGGCCACTGGATAGTGGCCTGTTCTGCCGTCAGCCATCGCGGCTGGGTGGAGTACATCGGGAATTACCTGCTCTGGAGACACCAGTTGGCTACGCACCATAGTCATACTGGCTCCTGTGTCTCTCAGAGCCTCCCCTCTTTGGCCGTTGATGGTGACCCACTGCCCATACTTTGCGGTATTTGCGGGCACCTGGATCTTAGGAACCATCTCCCGTTCTCCCAGGGACACTAAAGTGACACCCGCCCACTCCCTTCCCTTAGTTAAGGGCATCTCCTCCCCGAGCCCTACACTAGCTACTCCGGGGGTCTTTCCTCCAGTGGGAGGGGGTGGTCGTTTCAAGCACTTCGGATCTCCTTTATAGTGTCCAACGCCACCGCACTCATAGCAATGGACAACCCTTGGCTGCTGACTCTGGCCAGGATTAGGGTTTCTGGGTGGGTTAGCCCTAGGGGTGAATCCTGTTCCCTTCCCTTGGAAGTTATTTTGGGGGCCTTTGGAGAACTCCTTTTTCTTTTCCCCTCCCTCTTTCTTCTGGGGGGCGCCCTGTCCGGCCTTTTGAGTATCCCCTCCAGTCCCCCTTGTGGACACCCGGGTACTAGCCCAAATGTCCGCCTCCTCAGCAAGCTTCCGGGGACTGGTCAGCTTGCTATCCACCAGGTGTTGCCGCAGTTCAGGGAAACATTTCTCGAGCAGGTGTTCCTTCAGTACTAGGTCAAACAACCCCTCGTAGTTCCTCACTTCACTGCCCTGAACCCAACCTTCCAGTGCCTTCTTTGCATAGTCCAGGAAGTCCACCCAATTCTGTGTGCCCAGTTTGTGACTACCCCTGAACTTCTGTCTGTACTTTTCGGGTGTTAGTCCAAACTTCCTTATGAGCGCCAGTTTCATGGTGGGGTAGTGGGTCTGCTCATCCTCTTCGAGGGCCAATAAAGCATCCCTACCAGCTGGAGGCATGTACTTGTACAATCCCCCTCCCCAGTACTTCTCTGGAACCCCATGGGCCCTCAACGAGACCTCATAGGCCGCTAGCCACTTGGCGATGTCGTCACCCGCCCCATAGCTAGCTACTATGTCCTTTGGCAGGTAGGGTTTAGGTTCCCTGGTGATCTCTTGGGTTTGGCTGCCACCATTAGGAACAGGTTGTGCCCCGATTGTCAGGATCTGAAGATCTATTTCTTTCAGTCGTAATTCATGGGCCATCCTCTGCTCCTCCTTCTCCTTCTCCAGCCTTGCTAAGTCCCATGTGAGCTGTCTTTTCTCCCTCCGGTCTGTTAACTCCACTTCAGACAAGCCACCGCTAGAGGCACTGCTGCCCTTCCTGGAAATGGTTCTGGGCCCCGCTGACAGGTTCCCCACCTCAGGTTGGTACATCTCAGCCCCCTCGGTGTCAGGCTCTCTATCCCTGTCCTCCTCCTCAGCCTTGCTTTCCCGGCGTGCCTCCCCCCAAGCCCTTAAGCTGGTTTGGAGTGCACCCTTCTTTGCTCCTGGGGGACAGTACACCCCCTCCCGCTGGCAAAACTCCCTGAGTTGGGCCACAGTGTACGTTTCTAGATTTTCTAGTACAAACTCCATCTCGCCCACTCAGGTTAGAGGACAGGTTTTGTGCAGTAACAATGCAGGGGGGTACCTTATATAATACCTCCTCCCACCACCAGAGTAAATTTGGAAAAAACAAAAACCCACAATTAGGAAGGCCGCTTTGAGAAAACTCCCGGTGTAGGCCTATGGACTACCCACAGTTATTGTTGAGTATACGTAGGCACAGCTCTATCCCACCACTGAACACCAATTTATGTTGGAAAACCACACTCCCACTCTGAAAGGGTGGTGGTGGTCTTCCGGACACACTGTGGTAGCTTGGCTCGAGTGGTCAGGAATCAGGCTCCGTGCTAAGCATACGACATACCCAAACAATAACCATGCGTGCATCCGTTCCAAAAACGACTCTACACCGTAAAAATTATGAAAATATCTTTCTTTATCTTCTTTTTCTCTTAGTTGCTGATTGGATAAAATAAATAACAATCACAAGATACAAACTTTTTAGATAGTGCAGGTCAAATAAATACTGGCTTAATGATTCAATAAATAGGGGTGATCATAAATACTGAAGGCATAAATAAAGGTGCAATACATACAGGCAATTAAATATTTTGAGGCAATAAATACTGTAAACCAATAAATATTGTGCATCAATAAATACTGTGGACCAATAAATACAGTGAAGCAATAAATAGGTGAAATACAATAAATACAGTGCCCCTAATAAATACTTAAAAGCTGACAGTGACACTCATAGAATCAGATCACTTTTGAATTCCTAAGGGCTGATTTGGCCCAGGCACAGCTTGTGGGGATGTGGAAGGCTTGGGGGTGTCTACTCCCTGGTTTGGACAGGGCTGAGGCCTAAACTGAGGTAGATCAAGGGGGGAATACCAGAAACCTGGCTCTCTCCCTCCACACAACTTCTCTAGATTAGTCCCAGCTCACCCCTGGCACAGTCAGGTTGGTTCCAGCACCTCCCTAGCCCCTTAGAGCAGTCTCTCAGGTCTCCACAGGGCCTTAGGCGCCCTCTACTCCACTTACTGCCCTTTTTCTGATGCTCCGACGCCGCTGGAGTCGTGTCGACGCCGTGAGGCGGTTCCGGTTCGATGTCGGCGGCCTCGGCACAATGTCAGTTCTTGACGACGCCGGTAGGCGGTTCCGGTTTCGATGTCGGCGGCCTCGGTTCGATCTCGACCTCCGATACGATGGCGTCGGGCAGTCTTTACTCGATGTCGACTTCGGGCGGCTCCGGTCCGATGGCGACCTCAACTTCGATGACGTCGGCCGGCCTTGACTCGATGTCGACTTCCGGCGGCTCCGGAGTGCGATCCTCAATCCCGACCTCCGGTGCTCCTCTCCTTAGGTTTCCGGCGACTCCGGAGTGCGACCTCCACTCCCGACCTCCGGTACACCTCACCTCGGTCTCCGACGACTCCGGAGGGCGGACTTCACTCCTCCGATGACGCCGCTCACTCGACCTCGGGTGACTTCCTCCTCGACCTCTGGTACTCCTCACGACCTCTGACGGCGCCCTCTCTCGACCTCTGGCGGCTCCGGGTATGACGTCTGCTTTTCCAGTCAGCGCCGCTTCTCCACCTCGGGCTCCAGGTCTCAGGCTACTCGACGTCGGACTCCAGGGAAACCAGTTTCCAGGTCAGGATCTTGCTGTTCTCTGTTTCTAAGGCCTGTTCCTGCTGTCCAGGTCCTTAGGATGGTTTTTCTGGCTTCTTCCCACACAGGGCTCCAGGCTGGGCTCAGTCAGTAGGGACTAGTATCAAGGGTGGGTTTATGGACCCCACTCCAGGCACAAGTTTCCACCCCTGCTGCTTCACTCCTTCCTCCTTCAGGTTTCTGCTGCTCACTCTTCACCAGTCAGGTGCCAACTGCCAGCTCCAACTGCCAACTCTCTGTCTTAGCTTCCCAACATTCTAAACCGCCTCCAACTGTCACAGGGTTCTGGAATGTTCTGGAAGGTGCTAGCAGGTTCCAGTGGATGCTGGTGATGTCACAGGTGGCCACCATTTTGTGCTCCAGGCCTTCAGACAGAAGTTTCAGGGGTAGCTAAAATGGCTCCCTGAATCTGCAGCAACACTAAAAAGTCTGGTGGTTCCCAAAAAGGAAAAATTCAAACAGGGTTTGAGGCAAAAGTGGGACAAAATAAATAATGATGAGGAGGGACCACCCAAAGGGCTGACAGGTCTAACAGCTACATTAAAAGACTGATAGATTGCCATCCTCTGATACAAGTTTGGATGCCTGAGACCTACCACAAAACTGAACCTCACTAACACAGAATGGTGTTCATTGCCAATGGCTACAAACAATGATAAGTACAAAAATAGCACTCTAGGGTGAATTTTTATGGTTTCACACCTCATCATCAAAAGTGTCAGATCCCAGGGGCTTTACAATGGTAATCTCCTTGGCATAGATAACAAGGGATTAGCATCAATTTGCCCCTCACCACACAGTGAAACCCTATTAGGTGAAATCTTCAGAACTGTTGGGCAGACTCTGGCAATTTCCCATTTCAACAGAGACAGTCTCTCCTTGCTAACCATCTCGAGAACCATATAACTTGACTGAGGAGCAGAATTCATGAAGACTAGATACCAGAAGATCTCCAGCTGAACTTAAAGGATCTGGAATGCCACTCCAGTCCAGATCAACCTTGCTTACTTGCTTTTCCATTTCTGTAAATAGACAGAAATCTATCCCTTCAAATCCACCGTCTTACAGGTCAACCCGCTGAAAGGCGAACCATCCCATAAGGAGTCCCAGGCTCAAAATGACACCCTCCTTTACCCTAACCCCCACTTCTACTGCCATCTCTTTCACTTCCGGACACTCACTGTAAGCCTCGACTCTATACCGTTTCACGTTCAACTGTGAACAAACCTTTGATACTGTATTCCCACTTTACCTCTCTCATATCACCCTCTTCTGCACTATGCATTGTAAACCTCCAATTGAGCCAGACTCAGTACCTAGGGCTGGTCTGTTTAAAGTTGCATACATACATCAGAGTTATGCCTGCTGTCAGAAGAAGCCCGGGCAGCATGGCATGCTATGCCAAGACAGTTGTTTTGTACGGTGTACAGGTGCATAAAGTCAATCAGTCAATCAAGCAAACATAAATAGTCTGCACATTGTACTATGTCCAATTACCTAAGATATCACCCACTGACTACAATGGTGCCAAGCATATATTAAATGGTGAGAACTGCAACCCCATAGCCACTGCAACACAACAGAAAGTGACGGTGGCAGTAGCAGGGGTGAAGTACACCGAAGAGGAGAATGACAAGTGTCTCTCTTGATTGTTAAAGTTGCCTTGCAGCATTCCACAAAGTTCCCTGCCCCCTCCCCACAACTGTTGGTGCCAGTAGGCCTCTGAGAACATGTGAGATGGAGCTCTAACAAAAAATATGGGTGCTATGGCTATGCAGACCAGCAAACCCAAAGCCAATTTCAGCACTCTTAGATACAGGTCATTATACTTGTATCAAGGAACAACAGCCATGGCATACTGTTCACACCTCACTTATTGAGCACCACACTGGATTATTGCATAGCATCCTGGCATATTCATATTATAGATGTGCACAAGTAATATAGCAGCAGTATGCTGGTATATTATAGTGTTGCACGGATTCCACTGGTAACAGAACTGTGTGTTAGGACAACAGGACGCCAGAATGTAGGGACTGAGTCCTTCTACTATGTCGGTGCCTGTCGGCCCAATCCTGGCTAGCTCACAGTGCCGCACCTGAACTCCTAACCATCCCAGAGTAACAGGTGATTATAAGCAACCTCGAACATGACCTCTAGTCCCGAAGGGAACCGTGGCAACAGATTCTTCCCTTTCGTACTTCGCTTATTCATTCATGCATGCATGTAGTAAACAAAAGAAAGATACAAAGAACATTTCCAAAACATTTATTGAAACTATAGTAGTCTAAATTAAAGCAAAAGTGTTGCAGTCATTAGGCAGATGCAACTAAACAAAGTAATTGCCATTACTAACAGACTGTATAGGACAAACATCCCAACCATGGCATATTGTATATCTGTATAGGTCTATCCTTACAATTTGCACACAGGGATATGTTTGTGATCTCTGGTATTGGCCTAGGACCTAATATCTGGTGTAACAGTTAGGTGGTCTGCATTCTGAGTGTAAAATTAGTTTACACAGGGCTGCGTGTCAGGCACTGCTGTCTTTCCAGAATAGTCGTCTCTGCCGGAATTCTCCTCTCTGGTCCCCAAGGAGACGAGACACAGATCATATGATAAAACTGTTGTGTTGTACTGGAGATTCAGCTGTGGACTGTGCTATGTCTAGACATTAGGAACTGTTGCTGAACAAGCAGAAAAAGCAGTACACTATGTTGCCATGTATCCCATTAACCTTGTACATAAGGTGTACACTAACTCCCAAGAAGAGTACCTGAATAACAAAAAACATGTACAGTGTGTTCTCAAAAATATTGTCACAAAAACAAATGTGTTATAGGTGGATAAGCAGAATGACCAGAGGCAGCCTAAAATGCAAAACTACTGGAGAACCAAAGTGGGTCCAAAAGGGAAATCACTGCAATAGCAGCACCCTTTCATATGATGCATTCAAATAGAATGCTGCTTAATTATTGGACACAGGAATTTTAAGTACATATTTAATGGCATTTGAGTTGTAGCACAAACAAATGGAAATATTTTTCACTTGGACAAACTTCCACATATTATCACTATTTGTCCATTGTCACAAACATCTATTATTTGTGTATGAACTATTTCTATTGAGAAACAAATTTAACAACAGACCCTTAAACATTTATGCCCCTGGATAGCAATAATGACATTCTGCTGAGAAAGTGTATTGATTAAATTGATTATTAAACGACGGGTATCAAATGTTATGTTAAAAATAATGCATAATGCTTCTAAATTGAAAGTAGACTGTTTTGATTTTATACTGGGTGAAGACAATTCTGAGGTTTTGTAAACTGAAATAAAACTAATAAATAATCACGAGAAAAAAATACTCCTACATACTCTAGCAGAACAGGAAGTATATCATTTTTTAATGAATATTAATAATACCACCGTGACGAGGTGCACAAATACACAATATCCATCCTAACTATTTAAGCACAATTGACTCCATTCTACAAATCAATTTAAGTTATTCATTCAATTTATTCATTACCTATTCAAAGAAATTATATAGCAATTTTGCGTAATTCATTGGCTATATGGTTTGCTGTACTTCTCTTACTTTGCAATGAAAACCCCAACATAGAACTTAATATATTTGGGGCATTAATAGCCATCCATCAAGAAAATGTTCATTAAACCTCAGTGTAACTATTTACTTGCAAGTTAATGGAAAAAATATTTTTAAACACAGTTTGCATTCACTCATATTATGCACATTTTATTATGTACACAAGTCTTTTTCCCATACAAGTAATCAAACTTGATAATCTGTTCAAGAGTCTTGCTGTTCATAGCATGTTCATCATCGCATCTGGTAGACTTTCATGGTGTATGACCCTATATGTCCTGTATCTTAAGCCTATGACCATATGTTTCCAAGGTCTTGTGATTTTTCAGTATCAAAGCATTTCCTCTAGTTTGATTGTCGTCAAGCGTATGAAGGATAAGAAATGTAATCTTTATGACCATTTAATCCATGAGATTTTATGTAATAGAATCTCTCAATCTGAAGGTTTCTCTTTGTGCCAAACAGTTATCACAGTCTCAGTTTGTAGTCAGAATTGTAAACATTATTTGAGGTAAGTTGTAATTAAGTACTATTGGGAAGAGGAGTTGGCCTAACGGCTACGGCGGTCGACCTCGAATCTGGGGAACTGGGTTCAAGTCTCGGTAATGACGCTGAACATCCTGTGATTCTGGGCAAATCACTTAATCTCCCCGTGCCTAACAAAAATGAATGTGTTTGCTCTGATACCTGAATCGAGTCAAGTTCGCGCTATATAAAACTCTGTAAAAAAAAAAAAAAAACAGCAACATTTATGTTTTGGGTACTGAGTGGAACATTAATCTTTAACGCTTGCAATGTATGTTTACTATAAGCTGTTTTTTATCAATTTATCCAAGACTACTTGAAAAGTTTATGCAGAAACTGACCTTTTAAATTAGTTGTGCAATGAACACAATTCCGACATAGAAAATCCCCTTTCATCTTTTTTTACAATAATCTCTCTACATGGTGGCCAAACAGTCTACATTGCATTTAGCCTTCATGGACTTGACTATGGCCTTTGATTGTGTTAATCAGGCAAAGCATCAACTTTAAAATTGTTCATCTGCTAGTCTCCTTACATACAGCTACCAAGGCTCGAATCAGGTTTGGAAATAAAGGGGAAGTCTCAAATGAATTCAGCATTGGTTGGGGGTTCTGTCAGGGGTGCCTTTTAGCTCCACTTCTTTTTATGTAATACATAAACGAGCTTAGTATAGAGTTTATTAAGTGCACCCCAGACATGCCTATGGTGAACGGCAGCCCGCTTCCGACGTTACTCTACGCAGATTACGCGGTGTTAATTGCCCGCACTCCCAAAGCCTTGCGTCTTTCAGTACATTCTTTTGTTAATTTTACAGCTATCCTGGATTTTTCGACCAATTTTAACAAGTCTTTTATAACTACCTAAGGACCAAAGCACTCGCGACATCGCTGTGGGCCCCAATATTTTATTAAGCACAAGCACTTTTTCTTATTTGGGGTCACCTTTAGTTCCTCCAGATCTTGGTCCCCTCCCATTGCACAAAATAGGATTAAGTTATCTAGGGCTGTTGACTTTCTTCTTAGTCTACCGTCATTTAAGGGAGGGAGGGCCCTTACACCACTGCCACAGATATATTCCACCCAGTGTGCACCTATAGCGACCTATGGGGCGGGAATATGGGGCTCAGGCAATCGACAAACCTACAAAGGGAAGAAAATCACTTTTGCAGGAGATTATTGGTAGGCCCTGCATCAACCTCTAATTTCATCTGTCACAATGAGCTGTGCCTAGATTTCTTGAGAGACTATGTTTGTAGTTGCCGGCCCTTTCATCTGGAGCTCAGAAGAAGCTAAATTATAAAGGGATATAATTTCTGACTGCTTGGAGTCTTTTCATTCCCTGGATAGTGTATGTTAAAAAATCTCTGCAATCAATTGGTTTAGCTGATATCTTTACAGACAGAGTGCTGCGGGCAGGTACACGCTCTTTTGATAGAACATGCTAAAGAAGAGAGGCTGCTGGTGGAAGGTCAAAAACAAAGTGTTATGAATTATATGCGCCTCAACCCAAGGCACATTGCCATAAATTACCAGTGGAATACTAGTAAGAGCTGGGACAGATTTTCACTATTCAGCTTTCGGGCTGGTACAGTGAAATATTCCCTTTGTTTTCCACTTGGACATCAGGATAAGCTTGAGTACAGGGTTTTCCCATGTAGTAATTTGTACAATCAAACTATGATACATATCCTCTTTTTCTGCAAATATTATAAAATGTACACCAAAAGAGCCATTATACCCTTTATAGGCTTAGAAATTTGTGGCTACAGGCCTATCATTTCTTTACATGCATTCTCGGACTATGAAACACGCAGCTGTGTAATCTTATTTCTTCAACAGCAGTCCGCCCTAGAAGGTCGATGCTTTTAGACAAATGTATTTGTTGTTTTTAGTAGTCTGACAATTTAGCATGTGGCTTCTTGCATTATTTTGATTGTGATCGATGTTCATTTTCATCCTTTTAACAAATTGATGATTTTATGTGTTTTTAAGTTTTATGGTGCGACCTGTATTTAAAACTGCCAACTTTACTCATATTTGTTGCATGCTTTTATGGCTGTTGGCAGCCGAATAAAGATGTATTCTAATCTTTCTATGCCTTTTATGAAATTTCTGCCTCCCATCATGATCATCATGCCTGCCAAATTACCGCAGTATGCAAATAATTGTCTTTGGATAAAGGCCAGTCTAGGCTTATTGTTCATCAGAATCTACTTCCTGGTGTGCTGATAATATTTTTGATTCTTTGACTCTTACTTGAACATTTAGAATGAAATAGCAATTACTGTTCCCTTTACTTCTAGTTTGTCATAGCAAATAATATCTAATGAAGTTTCTCACCCAATAGGAGGCTCACACTAATGGATTTTCAGACCATCCCCTTTTCTGAATTTGTTTAGCATATTTATCTGTTCTTTTTCAAACTTGCCATTCTTTCAATTAATTTTTTCTTCCTTAAGAGTTGCCAGAAGGGACAATATTGTTTAGGTGGTTCTAAGTATTATGCTGTAGATTATCTCTGTTGTCAGGTTTTGTGCATATGTGCATGATCTACTTTCTGTCATCTATGATGGAGATGTCCAAGAAACTGATTGTTTTGTCACAAATGGTTTGTATGGGTTTAATCTCATTGTGAGGTTTTACATTTATTTTAATAACTTTACAGTAAAAGTAGGTTGTGTGTATCTATGTACCTTCTATGATGTCTTCCAGATAAAAAGCAATGCAATGACGTGTCAATAACCTTTATGATTTTTTTGACATCATGTTAGTGGAGCTCTGAAAACGCATCTAAGTCACTCTGCAAAACACTCTTATAATATACAGTGCATTATAAAATGCTGCTAAAGCTCCTGTGCCAACTTGGATATTTGGGCCTAACAAATTAGAGTCTTGATGCCAACAACAATTTGAAAAGCCTTGTTTACTACTTGTAATTTAAAGACTGGTTGAAAAAGATTAGCTACAAATGTGCAAACCCATAGGTTGTCTCTTCATAAACACTCTTCGATTTAATTCAGAGCATCGAAGAGCTATTAAAATATGTAATATAAACTACTTATGGCCTTGTTTAGAGTAAGGCGCATTGTTCGCCACACAGCACTGGCAATGTATGACCTACCCACTATATTCTCTTTTCTCTGATGGGAAAGTGGAAAACTTCTTTTTGTTCAGAAAATGCTTTTGCTTGCACAACAGGAGTAAAACTGATCAATGTTGGCAGTCCACCATGCCTTTACAAGGCAATATTATGAACAGGCCATTATTCCTTTAATGTTTTTAAAGACATACCCAGGAAAGCACTTTTTGGAGGGTCAGGAAGGGGAGTATGACTCATCAACATGTTTGATTTTCTAGAAGTTGTCTCCCAGGACATGGGGGACTTTGATTATTTCATAGTTCAAATCTGTTTTATTGAGTATATAAACAAAGGTAACACCTACTACCACCTACATCAGCTGGCCAATGGGGCTGTCAAAAATGGCTGTGGAAGGGAGGGGGACTGGGAGAAGGGGGGGGGTAAGACAGAATGGGGAAGGGAGACTGAGGGAAAAGAACAAGAAAACACAAATCCTGTTCGTTCACCAGAGTGAAAAATAAGCAGATGAGAAGTAGATCAGGGATAGTCCCCAAAGCACAGGTTCTGGAACACCACTGCACGCTAATCCAGATTCATGAGGTGCAGTACTTGTAGGTATTTTGGGCAAGAGTTTTCTTGAAATTCATTGCCAACAAAGTTCACGCAGGGGTCCATTGCTTCTAAACTATTGAAGTTGGTGGTTGATGGTGGCAAAAATCTTTTCCATACTTAGCTTGTCCCACAGCTTATGAAGCCAGTGAATGTGTTCCGGAACATAGTCTGTGCCCCAGTGGGCCATGAGTACTTGTCTGGCAGTGTTGGACCTGTTCCATTTTACAGGGTTACCCTCAAACTTTCTGCCTTCTTCCTCCTAATTTTCGGATCCTCTTTTTGTTGGCGTTAGGACTCTGGGCTCTTAACCACTGCTTATAGGGGTCAAGTACATGTACGATCTCCTTTAAACCAGCATCACCCCACTGCTTTTGAGCAGTGCAAAGTAAAGGAAATATAAAATGATGATAACTTTGAGTTATTATCATTTTATGTTTCCTTTGTGGGTGGTTGGGGCTTCTCTGCTCTCTGGTTTGCCCACTCCTAAGTGCGCAGTGACTGTTTGGTCGACCCTCTTGGGCCGCTCAAAACAGTCATTCGCACTTTCCCTGTTCTCCATGCAGGCTGCATTACAGGCTGCGTTGAGAACATGTCCATGCTCCCATTCCCTGGTTGAGCATCGAACCAAGATGCTCAAAACCAATCACAATGCTGCATTGTAGCGTTGTGATTAGTCAGGGGAACCTGGGTGCTTACCAAGCACAACGCTGCTTTGCAGCGTTTTGATTGGTCAGGGGAGCCTGGCTGTTCTTCCTGGCTTCCTGTTCCTCGAGTCCCGCGAGGAGGGCAGGAGAAGAGTCGCGGCACCTGGCGGCAAGGTAGGTGTATATAAATATTTTGTGTTTGCATTGTGCAACCCTTCACTCCCCTCACGCGAGCCCCTGCCCCGCCACCTGCGAGTTATGCCGGCTGCCACTGCTTTAAACATGGTATGATTGATTTACACCTGTTTGGCAAATTTGATGTCCATGCAAGTGTAATGTAATGTAACTTATAAAGCGCGAACTCCTGCCCTGGGGTGTCTCTTGTAAACTGGTATACCATATACCCAGGACCTTTAAATTAAATGCTACTAGTGGGTCTGCATCGCTGCTTGCGCCACTCACAGAAGTAGCCTTTCAAAACTGTCTCATGGCTGCCACTGCAGACCCTGTGTGCACAGTTTACTGACACATTGACTTGGCATCTAAAACTAATTGCCAAGCCTTAAACTCCCCTTTCATAACACACAGGCCACCCCTAAGGAAGGCCCAAGGTAGCCCTATGGGCAGTGCTTTAAATGGGCCAGTACTCACCGGTACTGAGTACCGGCACTTCTTATTTTTACCGATCAGAGTACCGGCACTTCTTCACTGCTAAGGAGAGTACCGGTACTCATTGGAGGTAAATTAATTGTTTTAGTGCTGCGAAGCTCAAGGCAGTCAGAGGGGAGCAGATCTGTACGGCCCTCTGACAGCCAAAGCGCCTCTCCAGCTCGTAGGTGAGTAACTGCTGAACCATTCAGCAGCGACTCGTGCTTTATGCAAAGGATGTCCCTGTTTTGGAATTTTCACGCCCTGCTGTGTTTCATAGAGAAGGGCCCATTAAGGCCCTTCTCTGCCAATCACATTCACACTGTGCTTGCTGTGCCGTAACGATCCCAAGTGTAGAGAGGAGTGTGTGCGTGCGTGTGCACCAGAGGCGCAACTAGAGCCACATTTCTGGGGGGTAATTCTTCCACCAATAGGCCGAGTGGAGCTGCAGGGGCTCTTAAAAGGGGTGAAAAAACAACCAAGCCTCATGAACATGCAAATGGTCTTTTAAAGACCTGTGAAGTACTCGGGTGCGGCTCTGTGTGTGGCCGGGAAGCTGTATTAGCCCGGGCTGACACACACAATGGAGGGGTGGGGGTGGGGGGGGGTTCGGGAGGGGGATTGAAGCCCTTTGATCCCAATGGGCGTTGCGCACCTGGTGTGCGCGCCTGCTTTCCTGTATGTTTCAGTGTGAGAGAAAAACCGAGCTGAATAGTGCTGTTGATGGCTTGAATGTATTGATTTAAAAGCTCCTTCTATTATGATTTAGGGCCTGCTCCCAGCAGGTATTCACACCACTCTTGATTATCATATGCAGCTGTTAATCTGCATATATGGGAAGTTTGAAGCTGCTATCAAAGGAAATGCACGGGCAAAATGAATACTCTATAGAAATGTCCTCGTATCATCATGTCTCGCCCCGCCTCTAACCCCGCCCACTAGCCACACCCCTAGCTCAATTTAATGAGTACCTACACTTATTTTTCCCCATTTAAAGCACTGCCTATGGGCAGGGTGCTGTGTAAGTAAAAGGTAGGACATGTGCCTTTATTGTGTGGCATATACTGGTAGTGACAAACACCCTATTTTGTTCCTCACAACCTTGAGACTTACTCCTCTCATAGGCTAGCATTGGGAATTCCCTTATATGTGTTTAAGTAGTAATTTCTGAACTAAAAGGAGTAGCGTTGCCATGTTTGGTATGTTTGGAATGGTAGTGAGAAGTCCTCATTACTGGTGTAGTTGGATTTAACATAACGTTTTAGAAATGCCACTTTTGGAAAGTGGGTATTTCTCTGTGTTTATAACTCTAGAGTTTTGTAGCCTGATTCCAATCCCCTTTTAGGGCAGAGTGACAGTTACACTTTATGCATACTTTCTAGACAGCCACATCACAGGAAGGACTGGGTGTGACAAGAGAGGCATCTGCATAATAATAGCCTTCCTGGGCTGGGAGAGAAGGAGGCGGGTCACACTTTGCAATCGTAGGGTTGATTTACCCTCTACTGATGTCTGGAGCCTGGGCTGGTGTGAAAGGGAGTGTTGTGCATTTCTACAGGTTCTTTTGAAAGTGCCCCCTTGGTTTAAAGTCATTTTGAGAATAAGTACAGGGGCTCTGACCCCATGTTTTCAGAGCACTTTTGGTACTTGGACGGAACCTCTGTCAGAATGACTGCTGTGCTTTTTAAAGGACTCAAATGGACTGCTCTTCTGCTGTTGCCTTGCTGCCTGCTACTGGCTGGGTGGTCTTAAAGACTCACTGCCTTGCTTTTCTGCTGTTGCCCCTCTGCCAGCTGCTCCATGACTCTGTTTTGCTAAGAGGATTGCTGGACTGCTTGGAGGTACCAGAGTTAGGGGTGACTGCCTTATATGCTGGCCTCCTGTCCTGCTCTTGTGACGCAGTGCTCTCCAGGGACTGGGTGGTTGGTCCCCCTCTGCCTGCACCTACACGTTCCAGCACATGGTGAGCTCTTGGTGTTCTACTTGTCCAGCGCACTGTGGTTGAAAGGTGTGAGTGAGTCTGCACATACCTTGGGGGTATTCATTTGATTTTCGCCATACAGGGTGAGACCTCGATGGAGGCCCCCATTTCATGCATGGAAGAAATCCCTTCAAGTACCATATTACGTGTAATAGGCACGCAGGTGCCTCTGAGCCCTGCGCTTATTTCTTAATTACCGTATCTCTACTAATAGGAGTACAGGTGGGCCTATGTCTGTTTTTTTTTCCTATGGAATAATATGCTTTACTGGAACATGTCAGGCACTAATGTTTTGGGATGTATAACATTTTTGACTCTGATTGTACCAGGAAACAGTAAGGTCACAAGACATGTATAGTGTGCCCAGTTATCATGCTTCATATGTTTCTGGTGGCATGTGGTTATTTATGTGTTTTGCCTCCAAACAAGGTTACTATACTTATACTAATATGGTGTAACTCCGGTAATTCATTTGTTTTGCTCTAACCGAACTAGTGCATTTCATGCCCTGATTTTCCAGTGTATGTCAGTTTCATTACTGCTTTGTCAGGTTTTGCATAATGTGCAGTTTTCATGAGTCATGTAGTGTTGATCTATGTTATATTTACGATATACTCTGTATATTTTATATAATTTTGTGTGCAGCCTATTTTGTGGAGTAATCATTGTGTTACTGGTGTGAGTGTGCTGCGCAAACGCTTTAGACATTGCCTCTGATGATAAGCCTGACGGCTCTGAACCAAGCTACCAGGGGGTGAGCACATGTTTTCTTTGGTGTACACCTGCCTTGACTAGAGTGGTGGTTCTGCATGGCTTATGTGCATACCATAGCTAACAAGAAAACCCAGTTCTGACAGGCAGGATGTAGCGCTAGGGTTACTGCCTTGCCTCTAGGGGAGCGAAGAGGGTATGTGAGAGTATTGGGAAGGGCAAGGAGTAATAGCTAGGGAGCCGAGGCAAGCCTGTATCAAAGATGTTGTTGATGTCAGCCAATACCGCCTGCCACTAGAGTTTGAGTTTGGGGCAGTGCTATAACAGGTGTGTCAGTGTGCCTATAGCCCTGCAATTACGGCAACGCACAGGAACGCCCCAGGTTTCCACCAGGCTAGGTGCTCCAGAGTATAATACCAGTGGTGTATCATTTTAAGCATTGCTTCTTTGGTCGTTGCACAAGTTGCTCAAATACACGCTCTAGAATAGATGTCCACCCATTCTTTATTGGTCAGGGTACATCCCAGCTCTGATTCCCATTGGCGCTGCACCGCCATCCTGACTGGGGAGGGTGTCCAGAGTAATATTTTATAAAGTTCAGATAGCAGCTGTTTTTCATCTGGCTTAGTAATAAGCAATTTTTGAAAACAGGTACGTGGCCTGGCAGCCTGAGGTTTAATGGAGGGATAGGCGACCCAGTGGTGATTATGAATGTAATGTCAACACTCCGTTTCTGATAGCCCATACTCCAGTAGGAGTTGGCCAAAGGGCATCAAGCCCTCCGGGTCGAAAATAATCACCAATTCGTTTACAGTTGGGTACTGCCATGCGAGAAACACCTCGCCTGTTGCAGCTGGAGGAAAGGCGGAATTGCCAATCACTGGTGTGAGGGCCGATAGCACGGTGATTATCAGTCCACAAGAGATAGTAACCCTATCCCGGGTCCCTAGAGAGGCCCAAAGCACCGGTAAAGAATACAATGCCCATGGTCAATGGTGTTTGGGCAACCAAGGGACTGCAATTATTTTTTCATGGGGTGCACAGAGAACATTTTACGGAAAGACAAGGCAGCCAGGGTGTCTAAAGCCCTGAATAGGATGGTTCTTCCAATGTAACACAAGCTGTTGGATCACAGGTTCCATCCTTCAGCCAAAAGGTTTGCAACGTTGAAGCCGCTTTAGGCCTTAGTGCTAGAAACACCTCTGTATATGCCCCTACATTTTTTTTTTTTTAAACTAGAACCTACCTAAAATAAATTAGGTCATCAGAAGATATAATTAATATGATTAGAAAATGTCATATCACACTTCACTTTTAATGTGCCCAGTACCAATACCACAAATGTTCATGCACAATTCAGTGACAGTTAAATATTTCATGGTTGATTGAATTAATCCATGTACATTATACACAGTGCACGTTTTGGAGCAGAAGAGATAAAAGGTTTTGCAGATAACATAATTATTTTCTATGATTCAGACAAACGCTTATGGGACATCATTAGCTGCAGATAGTACATAAATCATCACACTACCAAGGTATTTCTTAGATAATCCATTTCTCTATTCATTTTGATTTTTTCCCAATGGAATTGGGCAGCCAAAGCTTGCAAGAAAGTGAAATTTGAGTGCACAAAATCCAAGCTGATGGAATTGAGCCAATTATATCTAATTTCTGCATAAGAAGGGCGAACATAGTAGAAGTGCTTCAGAGTTTCAATGGTGTGATTATTACAATTGTGCTTCCCACTTACTAAGGTATCTTGTCATGAGCTTATATGTCTGCCCATAGGAAGGACACCCAATCTAAACTATAATCATTTGCTATTTTACATCTTTGCGCAAGGAATCAACGTCCTTACAGATTTCTTCTCAAAGTTCCAGTGGTAAATTCAGTAAATCAATAGACTTGAGGTGTGATCAATTGAATGGATTCTCAGCTCTGTTTGTACTGAGAACAAGATGTTCCTTCCAATGACACCCAACAAACTACACAAATATCTTAAATATGTGTTTCTATGTTAATTAAGTTAGTGGTACTAGGATATCCAAATGTTCGGCATGCATTAGGACTGAGTGATTTTTGTTTATCTTCAATCAACAGATGCAAAGTGTAAGGCAACTTCATCCATTTTTAATGGGTTTCACATCCTCCTTCCACAGATAAAAAAAAATTTAAGTCAGGTAAAATGCTATACAGCAAATGTGGTTATTGGTTTTGTCAGTGAGAACTGAGGAACTCAAGTGTGGACCAGCACGGTCAGTGGCCGGGGAATACAGTTATCTTTATGGTAAATGCCATGAGGAAATGCAGCTCCCATTGACAGTGCCCTGGAAGACCACTTTCCCTGCAGGGAAGTGTGTGTGGTGGTGCCTGTCTGCAGGAATGCCGTGAGGACCCCGACATTCCAGCAGGCATGCACTGCATGCAGGCTCCCCTGCTGAGTATGTTTTTTTTTGTTGCAGTTTTATATAGCGCAAACTCGACCCGGAGGTATCAGTGTACTTTACATGAGCACCCACCTGTTGCATTACAGATGGACACATTCATTATTTTTAATTTAAGGCATGGGGAGATGAAGTGATTTGCCCAGAATTACAGGATGCTTGAGCCTCTCCCCAGACTCGAACCTGGTTCCCCAGCTTTAAAGTCGGCAGCTCTAGCCGTTAAGCAACATCCTCTTTGCTTTTAAGGGTAATATTTAGCGTATGACACTGTCAGTCCCTTAATGTAATTACCTTTATTGTAAATACATTGCTCAGCCCGACAGAGCCCATAAAAACAACTGTGATGGACTTATTGTTTTTGTCATTCTGTTTTATTCTGTTTTATCATTCTGCAGGCAAAAAGCACACCAAATGTCACTTCTGGTTTTTGCTGCAATGCTTCTGCAATTACCCTTCCATTGTATACACTCAGGACCATGCAAGGTGACACAAGGGTAATGCAAGCCCTAAGTGAGATTTACTATACGAAGCAGAGCACCCTTGTGTGACTCTGTGTGGCATAGTAAATCTGGAGTTTCCTCTAAGCATCTAAGGATTGTTCTCATCTAGAAAGATGTCCCTTCCTGCACAAAATCAATCCTGGGTGTAACACAGACCCCCCCCCTTGCACCATGGGGCAAGGGTGCCTGTGTTGGCGTTTGGCAGCCACAAGTGTACCAGTACAGAGATAGAGAGCAGGAATGCGCCCCATACTAGCACATATGCACAAGTGCCCACATAGGGCCCCAACAAATATCCAGGATAGGCAATCTGTGTGCCAATGCAGTAGTAGAGGTTTTAGCCCTGGTGTAATGGGCAATCGCGCATTCTGGAGGCTTCTTGGCTAACATGTAACAGGTCTTAATGCAGAGGACTCTCCACCTTGACAAATTCCTTTTCTGCATCTGCACTGCCTTGCCCTTCTTTGCCCCAGAGAACTCCACAAAGAGCTAACTGTCCACCTGATGTTATTTGGTACAATCAAATTATAAGCTTGATGGATGGCAGGAAGCTTTCAATGCCAAGCAAATGTCTCCAAGTGGTAGAAGGTGGAACGAGTCCCTGTCGGAGACCAGATTCCTCTCATCTTCACCTCTCCAAGATGACCTCCCCAACCCAGCTGCGATTCATCTGTCACTGCCCCCAGCTCTGGGTGAGGTAGGGAGAGCGGTCTGATGCTGGTACTACGGTGGTCAAGCTACTGCTACAGCAGATCTTTTGCACTCCTCCGAAACCTGGACCAAATCTAAGGTTCTCCTTTGGTGCTGGGTGCCCTCAGACATCAGATTCCATCGCAGAGCCATCTGGCAAGGTAAACAAGCAGAATGCAGGAGACCAAATTTCCAAGAAGCCTTTGAGCCATTCTCATTAAGACCCAGAACAAGGCTGATACCTCGGGATCATAGTCTGAATGTCCTGGACATGTTGATCCAGAGGTAAGGCCCTAAAACGCACTGTATCCAGTATGGCTATCTCCCCCTGGCAGACCCAGTAGCCCCCACCTCTCATTCCTTCGTGAGTCTACCCCTATTGTCCACCTGTTCATAGCCAGATGCCAGCACGACATCTGTACTCTTACTTGTTCTGGTCCACCTTACGCCTATCTCACGTAAGGCTTACCTCAGGCACCGAGTCCTTTTCCTTGGCATCCAGTGCCTATATGCCCGCCCCTGTTCAGCCGCGCTCTCCCCTTTGCTGCTTGTCTGCTCCTCTACGCATGCGCACTGGAGTAGCGACCTCTACGTTTGCTCGCGCCCCACGCATGCGCGCACAACTCGCAGCCCTGCCTGACACATGCGCAGACCTTCTTGCTACACCAGCGCCTACGGGCCACCCAGCACGTAAACCATGGCCCCTACCACTATTTATTCCCCCTCCGCCTTGGACACACCACCATCCGGGATCCGGGAGCCCTCAGCAGGTGGAATACGGGTGCTGCTACTTGACCAAGTAAGGTGACGCGCGCTGTTTCCCTGTCGGTCTACATCTGCCGTTGATGTCCCGACCTTCATGCCTGATTTGTTCCTTCCTCCCCACAGAATTTGTGATTTAAGGAGCGCACTCCTCCCCTTTCCTGAGCAGCGATCATTACTCAGCCATAGTGTAATTCCTTCTTAATTCCTTCTGTTTGTCATCCCCTCCTCCCGTTACCATAGCGTGTCACACAGGGGTACTTCCCCTTCCTGTACCCAGGACCTCACATGTATCGCACACTGTCACTTGGATAGCCTATCCAAATCAGTGCGTACTGGGTATTTACTAATTAGTCTGACCACTCGGTGGCCACACATCACCACCCTTCGAGGTGCCCACTGCCTCCACCAGGCACCCCATGAAAATAGTTCACTACCCTGCCTGCCTGTCTTGTTGCCGGTCTTGCTGTTCACCATTTTAACGATAGAGTTCACAGGACACACAGCGTCGTCTCATTAGTTATTATTGATCAGTGTGAGACTATAGCAGCATGCCACACAAGTATAGTATGTGTGTGGCCACAGGCACAACCGTCTGCAAGTGTTGGATACATCACAGCACGTAAGATTGCATTTTATAGTTGCGGCGATACTCAGCACAAAATGCCACTGCTTTATATGTCTTTGTGCTATGTTCTTTTCTCCCACAGGTTTTTTCGCTGCGGTGTCCGCCAGTGTGCAGACACCGTTTCCACACACCTTAGCGAGTGTGTAGGTAACTAAAACTTTTTATTTTTTTCACTAAACACGTGGCATTCCTCACTTTGCCACTCACTTCACACACTGGTCCTGACGAAAGCCCCTAATACTCCTAAGTGGGCTGAAACATGTAGACCTACCACACATACAACTATTAGAAACTAATCTCTTTCGTAGTTGCACCACATAGTTTAATTTTAATATATCCTGAGCCGCCAATAATAAATTTACCTCGGCAAGGACTCTCAGAGATATTTTTAAGCCATCACGACATCACACTTCTGCACCACACCAGCTCCGCTGTAGCCAGGCGTCGCAGCACAACCGGGAGGCACTCGGCCACCCGGTTGGGGCCCCTATGATGAAGCATGACACCAACCAGGTTGGTGTGTGAGGGGCCTTTTAACTAACCTAGTGGGTTCCCTATCACTGCTTCTCAGTGATTGTACCAACACCTTCGGGTTCGTCCAGCTTTGATAAAACTGACTTATACCACAGGGGATACGGACGTACCCCACGTTTCCCTAGCTCTCTTATTGATCTCTACATTAATTCGCAGCGCACAGCTGTGAGAGCATCCTCTAGTTACGACGCTTTCCCCCCCCCCCCCCCTTTTTGTTCTGGTTTCTTCACTATGGCTGAGAACCCGGGCCTAGGGTTTACACTGGATGATGTCAATAGCATACTTGACAATCCTCCCCTTTTGGCAGATTTCAATCTGGCATCCTCTATTGCACAAACAGCTGACTGGGATAATCTCAACGAAAAAAAACGCAACCGAATAAGAACCATACTCCATGGAGTAATTCTGACCGAATACCTAAGGAACAATACCGCACCCAGGGGCTTAATCGTCACCAATGCCCCACGCATCTTTCTCGAAGATCCCACCTTTCGAAAAGACTGGGCACAGATAGCATGGAGATGTACCCGCGACTGGATGATTCTCATCATCCAGACATCCAAACGCCTCTCCGATGCCTTCCTAATCGAAATACAAGCCACAGAAACCCATTTTAAAGCCACACTCTCCTCATTCAAGAAAAAACTGGAAGAAACAAACAGAGAAATCAATGAATACAAAGAGGGCCTTACCCAAAGTAAGATTACCAAATTCCAGAAAGATCTGAAAAGATTCTCCTACGCAAAGACTTACCCTTACGCCGAAGCTGACTATCAGCCACCTCACCGCGCTGACACGTCAGGTACTTCATCGGATGAAGACTCATCAGTAAGCAGTGGCTCTAGCAACAACAGCTACCGCAGACGCCAACAAGGCAGAGGTGGACAAACGGGTTGGCAACCACCCTGGTCTCATGGACCCCAGGGACCAAATATGCTATACCCACCTCTTTACCCCCCCGTACATCCACAATTTGGGTACGGTTGGAACCCACCGTTCGGCCCGCCTCCACCATATATGAATCAGAACCAACCACAGCCTTTTTTAGGGAGAGGCCGACGAGGTCGCGGAAGGAGACGCAGAGGGAATACGGTACACTGGCAAGACAATCCACAGCAGGGTGCTCAGACAAGGAGCCAAACCAGAGACCTACAACCAGGCCCGAGCACACGCTGAGCCTTGTCTCTAACCTTTCCAAACATGTCTTAACACCCACTGAAGTGGCCATCCTAGAAAAAGGACTCGGCTATGCCCCTACAACCAAACTTGACAAATTCAAGCTGCACTGCGAACTAGCGGAATTCTTTCGCAAACTTAAACTCAAGGCTTTATTTGAGAATGCACCTGCACTCACTGACCCTGGAGACCAAGGGGACACGACCCTTAGAGCCAAATCAACTTTCATACCTCCACCATGCTCCATACCACCCGAGATCTTGGTATACGAGCAGACAGTGTTCAAAGAAATTGAAGCCCTCAAAGAACCCCACATGTTCCAAAACACCAGCAAGGCGGAACGTATGGCCCTACAATCATTGAAGCATAATCCAGAGATCATTATCAAACCAGCGGACAAAGGGGGAGGCACGGTAATACTCAATAATGAGGACTACCACCGCGAGTGTGAGCGCCTACTTAATGACACCAAAAATTATGAGCTGCTCAAACAAGACCCCACCCCCTCCCTGAGGACTCGCATACAATCCTTAGTGGATGATGCGGAAGACTCTGGCCAGATATCCAAGAACGAGGCCAAATTTCTCACAACCACACAAGGCAAAAAAACATATTTTTACACTGTTCCTAAGATCCATAAGAACAAAACCCCTCCCCCGGGACGCCCCATTGTCTCCGGCATCGGGTCTCTATTAGAACCCCTTTCACGTTTTTGTGATCACTTCTTGCAACCATTGGTTCAATCTACCAGCACATACCTCAAAGACACCAAAGACCTTTTAGGTCTTCTAGCGGACATACGCTACGACCCCAACACTTCCTTCTTGGCGTCACTTGATGTAGAGAGCTTGTACACTAGCCTCCCTCAAGACGACACCCTCAAAGTATTAGAACAGGCTCTCAACAACACCAACTGGCAATACCGTACCCCTCCTTCCTTTGTACTCAAATGCGCAACACTAGCGCTCAAAGAGAACTACTTTGAATATGAAGGCAAGCTATATCTCCAGAAGTACGGCACTTCAATGGGCAGCGTTTTCACCCCAAGCGTAGCGGGCCTATATGTCTTCCACTTTGAGACCAAACACCTCCTCAACAACAACTCACCACGCATTCCTCAAATCAGATTCTACAAGCGATACATTGATGATATCCTCCTGATCTGGGAGGGATCAGGAGAATCCTTGGCCTCTTTTTGTGAATGGATCAACATGTGCGACCCTAACCTGAGGTTCACACACAGCGCAGACAGACATCGGACCACCTTCCTAGACCTGGACATAAAAGCAGAATCAGGTCTTGTGAGCAAGACTCACTTCAAACCTACAGCTCGCAATTCCCTACTACACTTTTCCAGTTTCCATCCCCGAGCCCTCCGTGAGAACCTTCCATATGGCCAATTTCTTCGCCTCCGAAGGAATTGCAGTGACACCAAGGATTACAAGGCACAGGCAACTGACCTTTGCCACAAGCTGCACCAACGTGGTTATCCTCGCAAGATAACCAAGACAGTTAACAAGAGGGCCAGAAACCAAAATCGCGAGGGCCTACTGGAGAACTACATTAAGGCACCTACCAGTCCGCCACTCACATGTGTGACCACCTTCAACACAGTGACCAACAAAGTTGCCCAAATCATTAAAAAAAACTGGAGAATCTTGAATACAGGAAAACTCAACTGGGAACCTCCCCTCCTAGCCAACAAAAGAGCCCGCACCATCAAGGACACCATCGTATCCACAAGACCGATATGCTTTCCCAAACCCGTCAACACGGTCCTCAACGCATGGGGTCTCCCCAACGTCAAAGGGCATTTCCCATGCGGCAATTGCAGTGTCTGCCACATTCCTGAGACGACTAAACAACTGAATTTTGAACCCGGAAAAACTTGGGAACTCCGCAAACATACGAACTGCAACTCAGAAAATGTTGTGTACCGGATCACTTGCCCTTGCAACCTCACCTACATAGGCATGACCACTCGCAAAATAAAAACCAGGATCTGTGAACATCGCAGTACAATACGATGCAAGAAAAACACCACTAAAATGACTACCCATTTCTAAGAAAAAGGCCACACGACCAATGACATGAGATGGGTTGTTGTAGAGGCCCTGGACCACAACCTTCCTAATATCCAGAGTCGCCTTTTGGAACAGGAGCAAAGATGGATATATCGTCTGTCCAGTCATACCACTGGACTTAACGACAATATCCCATGGAATAGCCTCAGGAGAACCTAATTCCACCCCTTGAATTGTCCTCCTGTAGCCACCTATGCCAGCTCTGCGTTCTCCCACTCCCCTGGCAGACCCAGTAGCCCCCACCTCTCATTCCTTCGTGAGTCTACCCCTATTGTCCACCTGTTCATAGCCAGATGCCAGCACGACATCTGTACTCTTACTTGTTCTGGTCCACCTTACGCCTATCTCACGTAAGGCTTACCTCAGGCACCGAGTCCTTTTCCTTGGCATCCAGTGCCCATATGCCCGCCCCAGTTCAGCCGCGCTCTCCCCTTTGCTGCTTGTCTGCTCCTCTACGCATGCACACTGGAGTAGCGACCTCTACGTTTGCTCGCGCCCCACGCATGCGCGCACAACTTGCAGGCCTGCCTGACACATCGCAGACCTTCTTGCTACACCAGCGCCTACGGGCCACCCAGCACGTAAACCATGGCCCCTACCACTATTTATTCCCCCTCCGCCTTGGACACACCACCATCCGGGATCCGGGAGCCCTCAGCAGGTGGAATACGGGTGCTGCTACTTGACCAAGTAAGGTGACGCGCGCTGTTTCCCTGTCGGTCTACATCTGCCGTTGATGTCCCGACCTTCATGCCTGATTTGTTCCTTCCTCCCCACAGAATTTGTGATTTAAGGAGCGCACTCCTCCCCTTTCCTGAGCAGCGATCATTACTCAGCCATAGTGTAATTCCTTCTTAATTCCTTCTGTTTGTCATCCCCTCCTCCCGTTACCATAGCGTGTCACACAGGGGTACTTCCCCTTCCTGTACCCAGGACCTCACATGTATCGCACACTGTCACTTGGATAGCCTATCCAAATCAGTGCGTACTGGGTATTTACTAATTAGTCTGACCACTCGGTGGCCACACATCACCACCCTTCGAGGTGCCCACTGCCTCCACCAGGCACCCCATGAAAATAGTTCACTACCCTGCCTGCCTGTCTTGTTGCCGGTCTTGCTGTTCACCATTTTAACGATAGATTTCACAGGACACACAGCGTCCTCTCATTAGTTATTATTGATCAGTGTGAGACTATAGCAGCATGCCACACAAGTATAGTATATGTGTGGCCACAGGCACAACCGTCTGCAAGTGTTGGATACATCACAGCACGTAAGATTGCATTTTATAGTTGCGGCGATACTCAGCACAAAATGCCACTGCTTTATATGTCTTTGTGCTATGTTCTTTTCTCCCACAGGTTTTTTCGCTGCGGTGTCCGCCAGTGTGCAGACACCGTTTCCACACACCTTAGCGAGTGTGTAGGTAACTAAAACTTTTTATTTTTTTCACTAATCACGTGGCATTCCTCACTTTGCCACTCACTTCACACACTGGTCCTGACGAAAGCCCCTAATACTCCTAAGTGGGCTGAAACATGTAGACCTACCACACATACAACTATTAGAAACTAATCTCTTTCGTAGTTGCACCACATAGTTTAATTTTAATATATTCTGAGCCGCCAATAATAAATTTACCTCGGCAAGGACTCTCAGAGATATTTTTAAGCCTTCACGACATCACACTTCTGCACCACACCAGCTCCGCTGTAGCCAGGCGTCGCAGCACAACCGGGAGGCACTCGGCCACCCGGTTGGGGCCCCTATGATGAAGCATGACACCAACCAGCTTGGTGTGTGAGGGGCCTTTTAACTAACCTAGTGGGTTCCCTATCACTGCTTCTCAGTGATTGTACCAACACCTTCGGGTTCGTCCAGCTTTGATAAAACTATGTTGAAAAGGAGCCTCTGCGACAGTGGTGGCTCCTCCGCTAAGGCAGAGGAGCGTCGCCCCACTGCTCATGGAGCTGTGTAAACGAAAAAATAAAATAATAACAAAAGTTATCATTTGATTTTTCATATGCATTGCAGCGTTGTGATTGCCTATGGGGAGCCTGGGTGCTTCCCGGTAGAGACTCACTCGACACGGGAGATCACTTTGGGAACAAGAAGAAACCTTTGCTGAGGAGTGGAACAAGAAGAAACTGAGGAGAGACTATCCCTAAGCTGAAGTGCTGCTTGGGGGATTGGCCTGCAGTGGTTGCCTGACTGCCAAAGAAAGGAGAAAGGACTTTGTGTGCATTTTCATTCAACTTGTGAAGGATCTCCAAGGGCTTGGAAAAGAGCTTGCCTCCTGCTGAAGTCTCAGGGACAACAGACTTCAACCACCAGCTCCCAAAGAGTTCTCTGGAAGTGCCTGTAGCTGGATTTGGGCCTTCTTAAGGGACTGTGTGTTGCAAGGAGCTGTTAGCGTGACTCAAGAAGAAGAAGCGTGTCGCCGTCGCAGCCGTCACATGACGGATGTCGCCACTGTAGCTGTCGCATTGCACCGCATCACGAGAAGCGTTCCGCAACACCGAAGAAGCGTGACGCTGTCGCAGCCGCTGCCGTCGCATCACGGATATCGCCGCTGTAGCTGTCGCATTGCACAGCATCACGAGAAGAGTCTCGCAACGAAGAAGAAGCGTGTCGCAGCCGCTGCCGTCGCATCTCGGAACAAGGGTGTCGCCGCTATAGCTGTCGCATTGCACTGCAGAAGCGCCTCGCATCCACGGAAAAGCATGCCACTGTCGGAGCCGCTGTCGTCGCATCACTGAACAAGGGTGACGCCGCTGCAGCTGTCGCATCGAGCGGAAGCTCCTTGCATCGTCGGAGAAGAGTGTCGCCGCCAAAGCCGCTGTCGTCGCATCACGGAACAAGGGTGTCGCTGCTGCAGCCGATGCATCGATTCGAGACTTCTCGCAACCTCGGAGAAGCGTGCCGCATCAAGAAGAAGACCACATCTTTATTTCTTTGCACCAAACTTTCATCGCATCACCATCGTTGCAACACTTTTGTTGCCCTGCGTGTCGTATCTTAAGGTACATTGACTCAAAGTGTCGCATTTAAGATCTAAAGAGAACTAAGCTCAATTCTACCATTTTTAAAGTAACAGTATTGTGGATTTTTGTCGTTTATGGTCTTGTGTTAAATCTATATATTCTGTAAGGCTGTACTTTAAATTGCACTGACGTAATTGGTAGCATTTTAAAATACTGTTTCTTGCACTTTGCACACAACCTGTAGTCCTTAAGTACACGATTCTTTACCTGTGACCCCCCGGTCCACCGCAGTCAAGAGCGGACTGTTTGTGTGGAGGGAGGTCACAGGGCAATTCCTCTTCTCCAACCCACTTCCGGGTTGGGCCACACGCCGCTGCCATCTTGGGGAAAGGGACGCTCTAGTTGTTGCGCTCCCTTCCCAAGGCGGGCACTACAAAAGCAGCCCATGGCACTAGCGCACAGCGGACGGGTGCAGCGGGCCGGGACCCGGGGCCCTAACCCCTGCTCCTTTCAACAGCGACATCTTAAAGTATTCCCCCACTCAGCTGCTGAACCTTCGTACAAACCCGCAGCTTAACTACACCTGTTTAAACACTGGGGGAACTATTGTCGCCTATCCGGGATGTAATTTCACAGTGAATACCAATCTATATGGATCAGGTAATGCTTCACTATCCAGCACCTCACATGAACCTCACATGAAACTTAAGCAAACGCCCATCAACAACTTTTCTTTTTATAACATCAATTGTCGCTCCCTCCCAAAACATCAGTCGGATGTTTTTGATCTCCTAGTTGATCTAAAACCTGATGCTATCTTCCTGACCGAGACATGGCTGAACACCAGCTCGGGTCCTGATGTAGCCAGAGCCTTGCTGTCTAACTACTTAATAGTCAAGAAAGACAGAGAAGATAGATTAGGAGGAGGGATCGCCATTATTTTTAAAAATACTCTCAGTTGTAAGTTCGATGAGTTACTTATCCCAGGCTGTGAAGCAGCAGTGTTCAAATTGATCTTAACCCCTCACTTCACGTTTTTAGGGATACTGGTGTACCGCCCCCCCGGGCCATCTGGCTCGTGGGTTGCAAATTTCCCTGACCTTGTCATTCCTTTTCTTTTTAGTTCGGCCAATTTCACAATTCTGGGAGATCTCAATCTCCACCTGGAGATCTCCGCTTGCACTACAAGTAACACTTTTATCTCTGACCTGGCTGCCATGAACATCTCACTTCACAACACGGGGCCTACTCACAAAGCGGGCCATCTGCTTGACCAGATTTTTTCTAATTTACCCTATCTTCAATGTCCTGCAGCCTCCCCTCTCTGTTGGACTTATAATTTTTTAGTGGGTTTCAGGTTTGCGGTTCCACGTCACTCCTATGTGGTGAGTGACAGTGTCACAAATCCAACCAGGAACTGGAAAAACTTGGACATTGCCAATTTCAATCACTTTCTTCTTACTAATGCTCCCATCTTTAAAAACATTTTTGTCCTGGACCTCGTGGCGTTTCAAGACTGGATCCAGTCAGCACTAGACACCTGCCTTCCCGTTTCGGTCAGGAAGCTAAACAATCACCGTCCTCCTGCCCCGTGGTTCTCCGTAGAGCTAAAAAAGGAGAAAACTAAATGAAAAAACATGGAAAGACGGTGGCGAAGGACACATGCGCCTGAAGCCAAAATCGCATACCTTACGACTAAAAGGGCGTATCACTCCTAGAGGTCAGCATGTGCAAACTTTGTTTCCTCTACCGTTAAAAATTGTCCCAAAACCCTCTTTAAGATGGTCAAAGAACTCTCTGGTTCTGCAACCGCCCAGCCTCCCCCAGTCTGAACGCAATGCAATGTGAGGATCTTGCGCAATTTTTCCTAAATAAAGTGGAAACAATATACTCCTCATTGGCTGGCAACACCTCCCCCTCTATTCCTTCGCCTACTTTGACCTTTGCCCAACCCGGCCCCCCATCTGAATGCCGAGTTGTACTCGCCACGGACCCTAGGAATATCCTTGATACTTGGCCACTCTTGGATATGACGACACTCAAACAATACCTAAGCAAGACTAAATTGGGATCCCCGTGTGACATTCTGCCCATTATGGTACTACAAAAGACACACAGTTGATGGACGGAATGCAGAACAAATCAAAACATTCACCCCCAGTCAAGAGATCTGGGTTAAATCCATTATTCTTTTGCTCACCATGCCACCCCAGTTTAGACCTGGCCATATGCAAATGAGTCTTGACCCTGTGCCTCATGGGAACAGTCCAGTCCAAACTGCCAAGCCAGGTCCTCCCTGGACCGGAAACAAGCATCCTAGGACCGGTTTCAGGGTTTCACCCCTCTTCAGCCAGGATAGCTTGAATCCAGTGGCACAGTGAGCCCAGGACTCACGTCTGAGCATACCTGGCGCACTTAGGGCGAGAAAGCAAAAGACACACAGTTGATGGACGGAATGCAGAACAAATCAAAACATTCACCCCCAGTCAAGAGATCTGGGTTAAATCCATCATTCTTTTGCTCACCATGCCATCCCAGTTTAGACCTGGCCATATGCAAATGAGTCTTGACCCTGTGCCTCATGGGAACAGTCCAGCCCAAACTGCCAAGCCAGGTCCTCCCTGGACTGGAAACAAGCATCCTAGGACCGGTTTCAGGGTTTCACCCCCCTTCTACAGCAGCTTCAACAACCATCACTCCGATACATTTTGGAACTTCTCAATGCATCCCTAATGGAGTCTTTCGTGCCTTCGGACTGGAAGCATGCAATTGTCGTTCCACTATTTAAAAAAGCCAACTCTGACCCGGCGCTCCCCTCAAACTATCGGCCAATCTCTCTCCTTCCTGCTCTCTCAAAGGTTTTGGAGAGACACATTAATAGCCAACTATCTAAGTTCATCGAAACAAACAGGTTTCTTCATCCGTCCCAGTCCGGCTTCATGACCAGTTATTCTACCGAGACCACACTTTTAGGTGTCACTGAAATGCTGCGACAGAATCTGGATGCAGGTGACACGATGGCTCTGGTGTTACTGGATTTAAGCGCTGCCTTTGATACGGTTTCCCATGCCGTACTCAAAGTCCCTTCAATCCACTGGTGTAACAGGCGCTGCTCTGAGCTGGCTTATTTCCTTTCTCAGAAACCACACCTTTTTAGGTTTTCTCATCCTCAGCCAACTCTAAATTCTATTCCTCACCATATGGGGTTCCACAGGGATCTATTCTCAGCCCCCTGTTATTTAACATTTATGTTAGAGCCCTGGAAGCTATTGTAGAGGAATCTGGGCTGTCGCTATTCTCTTATGCTGATGACACCCAGATCATCTTTTCTCTCTCAGCTGGTAAGACCACCGAGCCTTCTGTTCTTAGGACGGGGCTCAGCAAAGTGGCATCCTGGATGCACGCCAACTTTTTAAAACTGAATGGCGATAAAACTGAGGTTCTGGTTCTTGGCAAAGATAGAGCCCTCTGGGGCCCCCAACATTGGCCCACAGAAATGGGTACATTCCCGCAACCTTCCACCCAGGTTCGCAACCTTGGATTTATCATCGACGATTCATTATACATGCGTCAACAAGCTACCAAGGTTGCGGCAACATGCTTCACCATTCTGAAATGGTTGAGGAAGATTGTGTGGATGCTACCTGGCCCCACCCAGAGAACCGTAGTCCAGGCCCTTGTTACATTTAGGCTGGATTATGGGAACATCCTCTATCTGGGGGCTAATAAAGATGTAACGCGCAAGCTGCAGCGAGTGCATAACTCTGCCGCCAGATTACTGTGTCGGGCCTCCAGAACCGCTTCGATCTCCAGTTTGCTGAGGAACCTACACTGGCTCTCGGTCGAGAAACGGGTTATGTTCAAGGCCCTGATTTACATGTTTCGTATTAAGCATGACAGAGCCCCTCGCTACATGCAACACTTAGCCTGTCCTTACGTACCTTCTCGCACTCTTTGGTCCTCTACACAAGTCAAATTCCAGGTCCCTCAGGTCAGACTCTCCTACACGGGTGGTCGTTCCTTTTCGTATTTAGGTCCTGTACTGTGGAATGCTCTCCCTCTGTCTCTTCGTATTCAACCCCATCTCCTATTGTTCCGAAAGTCACTCAAAACCTGGCTTTTCAGCAAATAGGTTTCTCTTTTTCCTCTGCTTTTCCCAGATAGCGCCGGGAAACCCTTTTTGGGTAGCTGTTGCGCGGATACATACATTTAAATAAATAAAAATAAATAAGAGACAGAGGAGAGTCGCAGCAAGATCAGGTAAGTGATTGGTTTCTTTTTTAATTCAAACCCAGCCTGCCCTGCCACCTCCGTACCTTACCGGCCACCACCGCTCTGCAAAGAAGTCATGTGTGACTTCTGCACATTGAACATGATCCCCCAATGAAGTAAGGGGGTTCATTTTTTTATCTGAAGGTGGTCTGTGACTGGTTGTGGTGAGCCCACCTTCCACAACCAGTCGACTAGTACAGGGAACACTGGCACCCCGACCTCCAAAGGTATGCCGTGACCACCGAACATCCGAAGGGCATTTGTGACGCTGAATGAGAACACAGCAAACTGAAAATTGCTCATTGATCACCTTGAATGGCAGGTAGAACAACTGGGCCTGCAGGATAGGAACATAAAAATAGGCATTGTGCAGGCTGGTGCTACCATCCAGTCTCCTGGATCCAGGGCAGAAAGAACCTGGGACAGACTGAGCACTCTGAATTTGTCCTTCCGCAGGTTGCAGATTTTAAAATAGTAGGAAGGTCTTCGCCATAGTCAATTCTTTTTGACTCTCTGTCTAGGGGGCCATAGGAAAAGAATTGGGATAAACCCTGCTAGTAGATGCTTGAACTACCAGGCTCTCAGGAGACGTGTGTTGTATAAGGAAAGCAGGGTCATCGAGAGCGGGCCTGTGGCATCGTGTCACCTGTCTGTTCAAAGGTCGGTAAGAGTAGGTAGCCCAAGTACCCAGGAGGGTGTCAGTTCTAATGAGGTCTGTGTGGGTTGTAGAACTTCAGTGAGAACATTGGTTTTCACAACAGACGATTGCTAGTCCACAACTTCAACCACCCACCTGATGACTACAGCAATTGAGGCTGAATCTTCCTGTGAAGGGCCTGGGGGAGAACCCAGCCCAGTGTCAGGGGATGTGTCCATTCAACAGGCCTTTAGCAGATCCAAAGAACAATTATCCTAATCATATTGTAGGAGATCTTCTTTCCCATTATCACCAAAAGCTGGTTGACCGTAACGGAGCTTGGTACTGGGCGTGGAGTCAGCTCTGAAGTCAGCAGTTGAACCCTAGCACCTTAGTGAGGCACATGCAGCATGAGGGCAGACCCGATGGTGGTAACCTGATTGAAGGCCTCCGAGGGACAATGGGGCCCAAAGGAGCACCAGTGGGAGCTGGCAGGGTGCCAAAGATATGGAACATGGCCTCCTTAAACACCTCATCCTATTGTGGCATTGTGTGCATCAGAATCAGATGCAGCATTGGCTCCATCTTGGGAGCCTGGGAGCAAGACTAAAAGACATCTTGCTGTCCTCTCAAGTTCTCAGGAGAGTGGGGAGGCAGGGATGAGGCCCGCTTGGACTTCTTATGCTTCTTTTTGGAACTGGCCTTTTCTAAGCCCTTTGGCCTTGTTAACAACCTGTCGTGGGAGTGACCTAGAGAGTGGTAGCAGGTCGGCATCCTCAGTTTTGAGTGTAGGGTGTTAAATGTTTTCCTGTGGTGTTTGGAGACAGCTCATCTTTGCACTTCGGTTGTTCCACCGCACACTCCTGTAATGACTTGAAGTTATGGTCCCAACACAAAAGCCAGGTCCAACCATTTTAGTAGGTCTGGCTTTTAATAAAAACCTATGGCTGTTTGTGCTGTTCCCACCCAGTTACAACCCTCTGGACAGATAATAGGGAGATGATCATTGTAGCATGACATACACCATGGAACTATTACTTAGACCTTTTTTGTTGCATTTGAAAAAAACTGCTTCCACTAACTTAATTTATTACGGGCACGTGTGTGTGTGCATAGATTGCACTCCACAAGTGTAGCATCCCTTAACATAAATATATTGCCCTTTGCTTACTTTCACCATATGCCTTGCAAGAGCACGTGCAGGTTAGGTACTAGGGAAAGTGGAAGGCAGACAAGAGTCATAGCTGATTGCCTATTTTGCCAAGCCATACATTTTTGCTTTCCTACAACTTACTTACTGATTATAAGATGGTTGTTAAAATCCAATCAATGAGTAAGCCCGAGTTTGCACGGAATTTGTAATTCCTAGTTATACAGTAATGACCAACCCTCGTACATTTCACCTTAAAGCTTTGGGCAGATCAAACATGCCCACATTTATTGGGAAAATTATGCGGAAGAAAGGAAAATATGTGGAACTTGTTTCTGTAAACATGAGTCTGCATGATATGTCTCATTTCAGAGTTCAAAACTCAGAATAGGATGTCTTTACCAGTTAATACTTAAATCCAAGGAATTAGTAATTATCGGGTGTGATTAATACCCCACTCAATTTCAGCACAATCACGGTCAGAACCCAAATGTTGGATGGGTACCAGCAGCACTTGTGCTCACGGTTGACCCCTCCAAAACATGAAAATACCCTTTGCAAATCAGCAACTACTAGGCTGTATGAGCCTACTTTCAAGGCAGCAATTTTCTCATACTTGCAACTATGCCTTTGGTAATTAGAGCCAAAATAAGTGACAGAAAGCTGTGCTTTAGGACATTCGTCTTCACAGATAGGTGAGATAAAACACATTTTTGGAGAAATGTACACTCGAGTGAGGCCAGTGGTATGTCTCTTCACGCATCAACACCTGGGAACATTGAAATACTTTAATGGGTTTACTTTAATCTAACAGCTAGGATATTATCATTGCTTTGCTAGATCATTAAGAATAATACCAGCCATGCAAGCTATGCAGAATTACTTACGTGTCATAATCCTGTATTATTTGTCCAACTGCCCAAATGGCTGACAAATATTCATTCATCCCCAAGGGATTGATATAGTGCAAAGAAGATGGATCCCGTGGGTTCCCATTTGATGCGGTAAAGTCAATTCCAACCTGCATTGAAACAAAAATCACAGATGTGGTTTATCAATGCAACATATCTTATGATTGCAGAACAGAGTAGTACTTACACACCTTAAGAGAACCACATAAAAGGTTTGTGAGTCAAACCCTCACAGTCTGATCTACTTCAAACACACGTCAGCTACCATTAAAGAGTGCAATCACTTTCATCAAGACAATTGAAAATGTTTCTTTACATCTCATGAGTCACTACCTATTTACTTATTATAGATATAAAGTGCTACCTTTCAGATACTTCAGAGAGCTTGACAGGAAGAAAAATACAACTTGATGACAGTAAAGGGATGTAAGAGTCCAATTAGACAGGGTGAGTGACCATGTGCACTATACTTAGATCACAAACTCCTACTGTGTGTTGAGTTCATGCAATGTCTAATACAAATTTCTGCATCAAATCCCCATGCAGTTGACGACTTGGAACTTGTTCCAGCACTTGGACATTAGCGTGGCTTGTTCATCCCATCTAGAAAGTAAACTATTAGAAAGCAACACTTTTTTGGAAAACTCCTTTTTCTTAGTTTCAACTAATGTATCTGTTTATAGACTGTGATAGTATGGGGGGGCAAACAAAAACCCTGGGGAGGATGCACAAAGGTATACAATTAGGTGTGTGCTGTATTAGAAGCACTCGTTGTACTTACACGTGTATTCACTTTTTTACGTTTTGCCTTTTATTTATTTAAGTTATTTACAACATTTGAACTACCACTCCGTAGGGAGTGTCTTGCCACTGCCTAGCATAGGGAAAAGGGTCTGATGCAGAAGTTATTCAAAGAAAAAAAATGTTTTTTTAAAAACTTTCCTAAAGTTTATCAGTGTGGCAGATGAAGCTGGAGACTGAATTAAAAATTCATCTGACTATTGCATTTCAGATTGTCTGAAGGAAGCAAATAGATTTTTGGGGAAGGCCTTTGAGTAGGAAGAAATGCCATTGTTCAGGCATCTTTTGATGAAAAGAAAGGGACGTCATGATACCAAGTAGGATATGGATCTAGTGAAAACAAATTTCGAGACACTCGAAATGTGTTTCTTTAGCTTCAGGTCAGAATCAAGCATGACATTTCGGATTAAGGAGATTGGACTGGGAGAGTCTCCGATTTGGGGAGTCCTTAGGGATGTGGCCTAAAGGTTCATTTTATTATGGATAGGTGACAATCTGATATGACCTGATGTTCAACAGTATCAAAAGCAGTAGATAGGTCCAGGAGCCTCACTATTCCTGAACTTCCATTATTTGGGATCATCCTTAGATTACCAATGGCAGAAGTTATAACAGATTCAATTCTGAGGCCAGGCTTGAATCCAGCTTGAGTGGCAGCCAAAAGGATGTATTCAACATGGAATAACATTGTTTAGTGACAGAGATTAACTAAGAATGGAAGAAGTGGTATTGGCCTGTAACGTGTGGAGTCTTCTGTGCTTAGATTGGATTTTTTTAGAATAGGTTTTATAATGGACTTTTTAAGGGTGATGAGGCCTTGCTTTCTTTCCATGAGATGTTTAGTAATTGCCAAATCATTAGGGTGATAGAGGTGCAGAATGTTAAAAGGAGTTGGGCTGAGCAGATGTCATGAGGTAAACATAAATGTTTGCTGGTTATAATGAGTTAGTGGCACTCCTCCATTGAGATGGGTGAAACACTGAGGAATGCACTGTCTTTGCCTGAAGTCAAACAGCTCATTGGTTTTACGTAATGGATTTTTGTTAAGGTTGTCCCTTATCTTTCCTATTTCATCCTGGAAATAGTGAATAATAATTCCAATAGTTCCTGCATTGGAGACACATCGCTGCTTATGATTAAGGGGTTCAAGAGTGAGTGAGCTATTTTGAATAGTTCCAAAGAATTATTTTTGATCTGAGAGAATTTGCTAAAATAATAGATTTTCTTGGCTTTACTCGTCAAGTGATTATGTGTGCACTTCTGTCTCTGAGAGATCCGTTTATCCTAAGGGTTGTAGGCATTCCTCCGTTTTCGATATGTGTCTTCTTCTGCAAACGCTTTCAAGAACCATGGTGAGTTGTTTAACTTTTATTTGTTTGGTTTTTAGGGAACTATATTGTTAAAGGTCTAATTTAAAGTTGTACTGAAAGCTTATAGCATGATATCAGTATCACTGTAGGCTTTACTTGTTTTTGCATCCTTTGCTATATCCTTAAATGTACTGTTAAATTATATAGGAGTTGATATGGTCGAGTGGCCCTTTCTCTTCGCGGTGTTATCACATCTGGGGTTTGGGCCGAAATTTTGTGCCTGGATCCGACTCCTCTACACTAAGCCGCTTGCTCATGTCGCGGCCAATGGGCATATGTCGGAGAATTTCCCTCTGGGGCGGGGTACGCGTCAGGGCTGCCCGCTCTCGCCGCTGCTCTTCGCCCTCGTGCTCGAGCCTCTCGCGACTTGGATACGGTGGGAGCCTATGATACGGGGCCTCCGCTGGTCGCCGAGCTGGGAAGACCGCGTCTCCCTCTATGCGGATGACATACTGCTCTACTTAGCTTCCCCTAGGCGCTCGATCCTAACGTTGCTTAACATCTGCGAGGTGTTTGGCCGGGCATCCGGCTATACGATAAACTGGTCGAAGTCGGTCCTCCTGGTGCTGCGGGGCCCCCCCCCTCGACTGCCGGAGGGCTGCCGGATACAGGTGGCGGAAGGGTCGTTTAAATACCTAGGGGTGCACATTACACGGGAGCATCAGGAATTTTACAGGCTTAACTTGGGCCCCCAATTGGACCGCCTCAGGCGAGATGTGCAGCAATGGGGAACGTTGCCCTTGACCCTGGTAGGGAGAGCGGCGCTCTTTAAAATGATGGCCCTGCCGCGGTTTCTTTATGTGCTGGAAAACACTCCATACCCGGTGCCCCCGTCCTACTTCCGTGCGGTGGCGGCGCAGGTCTCCAACCTTCTCTGGGGCAACAAACCGGCACGCATTGCACAAGCAAAACTAGTCTGTGGATGGTACGATGGGGGCATTGCGCTCCCAGATATCCAGCTCTATTATTGGGCGGCGCAGCTTAAGGTGATCAACCACTGGCTCCATGCGCCCCAGTCAGACCCCGCGTTTAAAGCAGATAGGGATATACTGGGTGAAAGGGGTCTGCTAGCTCCACTATATGATGCCCGGTTGGCCCCGAAACTGATCGGCCCTCTGCGACAGACTGTGTCTCTCTGGCATGCGGCGCAGGCCAGGCTGGGTTGGCGGGGGGTTCTGACGAGGCTAACACCTCTCTGGGATACAAAACGACTGGGGCGGCTGAGGGACAGCAAGGGCTTCGATGCTTGGGACGCCATCGGGATCTCGGTGGTAGGCGACGTGGTGCATAAAGGGGAGGTGGTCCAATTCGCTCGCTTACAACAACAATACGAGCTGGCTCCCTCAGAATGGTTCCGCTATCTACAGATGAAACATGCCCTGACGACGCAATTAACCCCAGGTGTGCAGGTCCCGGAGGCCTCCCCACTGGAGGACAGGTTGTTGACCGAATACATGCCTAAGAGGGCCACGTCCTTTACGTACCGTAAATTAGTCAACAATTTACCGGACTCTATGGGACTATTGAGGTAGAGGTGGGCTGGCGAGGTCGGCGAATTTGATGACCCAGACTGGCGGGAGGCGCTGGCCTCGCCACGTGAGGCGGGCATACCTTCGAGGCTGCGGCTGGTGCAACTTCGTATTTTGCACCGCTCATATTTCACCAGGTGCTTGCTACATAAACTGGGTAGAGCGCCGCACCCCTTCTGCCTGCGGGGTTGTGGGGAGGAGGGCACCTTTTATCACCTGATCTGGGACTGTCCCGTTCTCCAGCTATTCTGGAGGCGAGTGCTGCGCACGATGTCACAGGTGTGCAGGGTGTCGGTGCTGCCGGAGCCCAGGCGTTGTCTCTTGAATGTGTGGGAGCCCACAGATCTCAATCGTCAGGCGCAGGGCTGGGTGACGCTTGGGAACATGACGGCCAAAAGGAACATAGCCCAAAAATGGGGAGCGGTGGAGACGCCGTTGCTATCAACATGGAAGAGCGAGATGGATAGGGCTATGTTTGCTGAGCGCTCCGTTTTTGTCAGGCGGGGTTGTCCTCGTAAGTGGGTCAGAGTGTGGGGAGCATGGAACAAGTATAGGGGTAACATATGTGATCCACCACCTCTTTCAGATGAGGAATCCTCTGATTCGGATGGCTAGGGAGGCTAAGGGGGTGGAGGGGAGGGTGGGCGGTACTGGTGATTGTCAGGTATCTAACTCGGGACTATCTGAAATAATCTTGGCTATGCATGGTGATTTTTCTAATGTACTATATATACGGTCTGATTCTAAATCTGTTGGTTGTCTTTGTTGTAAAAACAATAAAAACTTTAAAAATAAAATAAAAAAAAAATAAAAAATTATATAGGAGTTAGTACCTTCCATGAATGGCAAGTACCTTCAACTTGATGTTGTTTGGATTCACTTCTATGTGTATTGGGGAGTAAAAACAAGGTCTCTGGACCTTGAAATTGGGCTGAAATGGTTAGGGTTTACCTTTAAAGAATCAGGCCACCTCATTCCTCACTATGCACACACCTGAGTTGTTTGACATACATTTATTTGAAACTAAAGACTAATAAATGCATATCTTCATTTATGCATACACAGGGTTAATATTCAAAATAAAATGAGATATGCACCATTTGTTGACCTGCAATGTGCTAAAGCATGCAATGCATATCAGATATGTGTAGAGTTAGGCGTTGCCTCATTTCCTAGTGATATTGTTACTAAAACTGGGTAGGTGCTCACATAATTGTAGGAAGATAGTATCTTGATGTATGTGAACGTGAACGCCCCTATCCCCCACCCAAGCCATACAACTGCCCCAGGGACCGAATAGAGCAGTGTTACGGGACCCCATTCTTTGGGAGATTGAGGGCAGGGAATACAAATGTAATTCTCTGCCTGCACTGTCCTGGGCAGGGATCACAGTGCTCCTGCCTGACAGGAGCAGAGAAAAAAGATTCTCCTGCCCGGGCGGGAGCAAAGTAACAGAGCTGCCTGGAGAGTAGGCAGGACCCGTGGGGTCTTGGTGTTCCACGTGGCTCCAAAGGTGATATAAACTGTAGATGCCCCGAGTGGGACCAGGACACACAAAAATGTTTAAAAATAAAACTTTGAAAAAGCAATAAAAATGTGTGTCAGGAGCAGCTCATTTACTATTCACTGGTCCTAGCAATGCCCTGTGAGGGCTTATTAGTTATATTTTTGAATCCTGTTGGTGCCCTTGCCCCTCTATCAATCATTTTATTTAAGTTGTGGAGGACTGAAGGGAGCGAAGCTGCCCTTTAGCAACATTAAGAAAACAGAGTATGTTTCCTGGGCCATTGAACCCTGACTGTACCACACTTTTTAAAGCACTCTGAGTTGGAGCTTCATGCTCTTCAGCTGGTTTTATGGCTGCGCCTTGTGGCCTAAAACATGCTAAAGAAAGATTCAAAGACATGGCATTTCAAAAAATATTTTATTGAAAAAATGTGTGACAATCACTATTACTAAACATTGCAACGTGTGAATTAAAAAAAAAAATTGATTATAGTTATTGGTGACTTTTTCACAAAGCCAATAGGCTGATATGTTGATGTGATGACCCCTTGATAAAGCCAAAAGGCCTGTCACTTTTTATATTTTGGGGTTCTGACCTTTGACAAAGCTAGTAGGTCTGCCTTACTTAAAATGACACCCTTTATATTGTTGCATGACATATTCAGTTGTGCATAGTGACTGTGTTGTGCACCTGTGGGAGGTTGGGTGCCAGCAGGGGGTTGGGTGCCTGACCCCATGTCATGAACAGTGATGGACATGCCACATTACATTTAAAAAAAACATAGGAATTCACTGAAAAATTCATAGGTTAAAGGGATGTTGTAGTTAGGAATTAGAATACTAACTTACTTTGCATTAAAAAAAACTTAGAAATTCAATGAACACCGCCTAAGGTTAAAGGGTCATTATAGATAGGTGACAATGTCTGGTAAAACCTATCGTTTAAAACTGAAATTCACTAATTATCTCAAGTAACTATAACTTGTACCTTACAATTACTATACCTAGAGCCCTTGCCATGCACTGCTAACTACCTCCCATATTACATCACTCATGACATGTTCTATGACATCATTGATAACATCACTGCAACATCACAAATTACATCATTGATTATACTGTGCATGGTGGAGACACAAGCTATAGTTACTTTATGACACACGTTATAGTTGAGATAACTATAACTGGTGAATTTCAGTAGTTTGTTAGTTTACAAAGGTGAGTTTTAAAGGTCATTTTCACCTATTATATATATATATATATATATATATATATATATATATATAAAATGGGTACTTCGGTGCATCGAAAACCTATTTTCATAAGGCTTAAACACGGTGTTGTACAATTTGATGTATTTTTTTTTAATGTTACAACCACATCATGTAGTACAAAACAGTATTCAACATAAGCTATATGATTTTAAGCCTGACTAAACATTTACATAAACAAATTCTGGAAAAGACAATAGGTCTGGCCTTGGCAAGCCAGTGCGATGGTCAAATTTTTCTTTTTTTTTTTTTTATCGCAAGCATGTGCCACAAAAAAAGGAAGAAAAGAAGACAAGCTACAGCCAAAAAAAAGTCACCACATGCTTCCCCAAAAATGTACATATATGGCTGTTTTATTAGTGATGGTTTATAAATAACAAGTCTTTTATTTGTGGTATACATGTTTTTATTATTATTATTGTTTGTAAAGGAAACAAGACTAAATCACCACCTTGATAAGCACTTTAATGACAGGCAGCTACAATGTTACAATCTCTCTTAAATACCTTATAACAACATGGAGGCAGACAGTAAATCACCATTTAACTTGGCACTCGAACTGCAGGCAGAATTAATAACTGGCATTTAAATTTATATATAATATGAGTACACGAAAAAAGCTTATTTTGAACCACCTTTGTCACTCAAGAGAAAGGACCTATTTAGGTGAATGTGAACAATATGCACAGGCTTTGTGCAGGAAACATCCATTACAATGCAGGCATTACAATGCAATGCCTTTATAACGCAGCTAATACAATGCAAGTTTAATTACAATGCATGCTATTACAACGCATGCCATTACAACGCTGACCAGCACCTTCCCTGAGGTAAGCACCCGGTGGTGTTAGAATCATACATTAAGTTGTAATGGTGCATGCGTTGTAATGGCTTGCGTTGTAATAGCATGCATTGTAATGGAGCTTGCCTTGTAAAAACCGCGTTATAAAAGCATGTGTTGTAATAGTTTGCGTTGTAACATCATACATCTCTTTGTGCAGTCAAAGTAAAGAAGGTCAATGGGAAAAGGGGCCATCCAACTGCCCCATGATATATGCTGTGGAGGGTGGATGCAAAATGTGAATGCCAATTTAACTGACCAATAGATGACTCCAACTGACCAAAAGCAAACAATAGTATGGTGAAAAGGCTAATGCTGTCTCAAAGGCCACACTTAAAAATAAAGATATTGGGTAATGAAATGGGAAGATATTAACACCTAGAGTTATAGGTATAAATACATTTGTGCATAAGAATGATACAACAACCCAGATATGAACCCACAAACAAATTTGAAAGTGCCTCTATGCATACACCCGTGTACACCATGAAGATCACAATACATTGGTAGTAACAGTAAATAAAGTATGGGGATCAGCTGCAGACTGTTATACTTAACATAACATAATAGCAAATAGAAACCTCAAATAACAGTGGCATAGTAAGCGTTTTGTATCAATCCACATTTGTACATTTACTTTGACTAGATACCTTAGTACAATAACTCATTAATCAAACTTTCCCTGACAAACCAAAATAGAAAATGTACTTACAGTAAACATTAACTGGCATCCTCCGAGGATATAGTCCAAGAAGGAGTAGTCTCTTGCGATCTAAGGAAACACAACAAAAACATTTTCAGGAACTGCATTCTCTCACTACAGAACAACTTAAATACATATAAATACGTTGTTCTGACTTAACTGCCGAGGAACATAGATTTTGTAGGAAACTTCTCTGTGTTCCCATCACTTCCCCACATTTTATATGTCATAGGGAATTGGGGTTGCATTTTATAGGGGATTTTATTCGTGCACGTCCAGCCCTTTTTTGGCTGGCGATTTGGAAAAACCCTGCCGCCATTCTGACTAGGGATATCATCGAGGATTGTCTACGCTGCGACAGGGGCTCGGCCATTCCCTGGTTATCAGGGGTGTCTAGCGTATTCCGCAGCGTGAACCTTGAAAATACCTTCCTAAAACCAACTACCACTGTGCTCCCCACTAAACGTGAACTTAAAAAAGTACTCTATATGTCATTTGACGCTGAAAGGGTAGTAAGGGAGTCTTTGAAACCTAGTGTCCGTGGATACCTAGCCCGTAATCTCACAATCTATCCGACACCCAGTTATTTAACCCTCCTGTTGAGCCATTGGGAGCGTGGCCTTATATTTCGCCTTAGGGCAGGCACTATTAAATATGCACTTAGTTTTTCTTTATGGAATTTTAACGACCAATGTGTTGAGCCATGCCCTTGTGACTCTCAGAGTAGGCAAACAATTTTACATTTCTTATTTTTTTGTAAATTTTACATGAAGTACATTAAATGGTTTTTATCCCCGTATTTTAAAAAACTAAAACCTCTTAGCCTGGAACTTGCATTTTCAATGATTTTGTCTCTGGATGACGATGAACTTGTCTTTCGCGTGAGCTCTTTTCTAAAAACTGTGGTTCGTGCACGGTTAACAATGTCCTAAAGTAATATGGTTTACTCCTCATGTGCAAAACAGCATTTTTATTGTTTAATTGTATGATTTTATAAATGTTTTGTTTTTCTTCTGTACTTTTATGGATTGTAATGATCCGAATAAAGTTTTCATTGATTTGATTTGATTTGAAATACATATATATGTGTTCCTTCCTACTAGAATACATCCAAAGAATTTGCCTATTTATTTTCCCTGCCCAATCATTTAGCTTATACTGGTAGAAAAATAGAAGAGAGACAGGGAAAAGGAACAAGCATTGGTGCATATTTGAGTATAGTTCTTGAAGCAGGGAATAGGCGCTATACCAATTACACATAAAGAAGTGATCTATTTCCAGAAAATCATATTTGGAAAAAATAAACTCCTTTTACTGAAAACTAGCGATACAGCTCAGGTATTATTTAGCATAGAGTGGAAATATGTATGTGGATATGTTCACATATCCCACAAAGGGGCCGATTCCGATCCTGGAAAAATATTCCCCGTACAAATCCTATCTGGAGTTTTTTCCGACCGAATCGTACAAGTCCCGTACAAACTGGCAAGTACGATTCGTATGGGAAAAAGTCCGTACGAATCGCATTGGGAAAATTCCCCCACACGTCCTCGGGTCAGGAAAAGTCTCAGACACGTCCCCGGACATTTTTACGTACAAATGGGAAAACTGAAGTCCGAATGCGCAAGTACGATCCGTCCCATCCGTCCGATTGTACAACTGTATGGAAAAAAGACCGTCCGGAGCGAACTCCCATAGCAACCATGGAGATGTCCAAACAGGTGCCAGGTACGCGCTGAACACCCCCCCAGCCCCCCCGTGTGTACGCGCCGTACCCCCAGCCCCCCGTATGTACGGAGCGTACCCCCACCCCCGTATGTACGGAGCGTACCCCCAGCCCCCCGTATGTACGGAGCGTACCCCCACCCCTGTATGTACGGTGCGGACCCCCAGCGCTACAGGGGGCTGGGGGTATGCTCCGTACATACGGGGGGCTGGGGGTGCGCTCTGTACATACGGGGGTGGGGGTATGCTCCGTACATACGGGGGGCTGGGGGTGCGCTCCGTACATACGGGGTGGGGGTACGCTCCGTACATACGGGGGTGGGGGTACGCTCCGTACATACGGGGGGCTGGGGGTACGCTCCGTACATACAGGGGTGGGGGTACGCTCCGTACATATGGGGGTGGGGGTACGCACCGTACATACGGGGGGCTGGGGGTCCGCTCCATACATACGGGGGTGGGGGTACGCTCCATACATACGGGGGGCTGGGGGTACGCTCCGTACATACAGGGGTGGGGGTACGCTCCGAACATATGGGGGTGGGGGTACGCTCCGTACATACGGGGGGCTGGGGGTATGCTCCGTACATACGGGGGTGGGGGTACGTCCGTACATACGGGGGTGGGGGTACGCTCCGTACATACGGGGGTGGGGGTACGGCACGTCCATCCGCGGGGGGGCTGGGGGTCCGGCGCGTACTTACGGGGGGGCTAGGGGGGTGTTCGGCACGTACCGGGCCCCCTTTTCCTCACGCTTCGCGGCGTACTTCACTTTTCCGGCACTTTTTGGGTGCCGTAAAAATATTGCCGTCCGGAGTGCTGTCGGTACGAATCGTACTTGCTGGTACGTAAAAAGCTGCCAAACTCCGTCCGGACGTCACGTCCGCGGTGTCCCGGATCACATTTGTATGTATTTTTCTGTCGGTCGGTCTTTTTTCCGATTCGTACGAAAATGGTGTTTCCGTACGAATCGTACTTGCAAGTTTGTAGGGTTTTTTTCCCGGGTTCGAGTCGGACGGAGAAAACGCTCCGACCGACAGTTTGTACCCGGTTTTTGCAGGATCGGAATCGGCCCCAAAGTGTCTATGTTCATCATTAACTAAAAATAGACCATTTTAGTGTCATGGAGACATCATTTTGTGGCCTATTCTCTAAAGATAATAAAGCAGCCTGCTCATGCATAAAACGTAGCCTGCCATATGACACATGGTGCATTGCTGGGGGCCTGTTCTTCTTAGGAGGGCACCAGCTCCATATTAAGTGCAGGTCTTAAAGACCATGGGGAGAACGTTAGTAATGTGACCAATAACATTTCAAATTGGAACTGTCTGGAAGTTTTACTTGGAAAAAGAAAGTTTGTCTGACTTCTAACCTCTGTAAAAAGACTTTGGATTAGAAGTGTTGAATGATATTGGGAAATCTTGATGGACACCATAAAGGCAATTAAAAATAACAAGTACTGGTAAAGCCAATGGACCTGCATAGCATTTTCAGTTACAAGCCAGACCACTTGACTTTGCCAGAGTTTCTATGGACTCTTAATGGCATTATACAATTGGCGACAGTATCACAGAAGCAGCTGGGTGCGCTAAATTTCTATTTCAATAGCAGCCCACAGCAGCATCAGGGAAATAAGTAACCATGCTGTTCCTGTAATGGAAACTAAGTGCTACCATTAGAGGAATAACTGTTAGGCAGTTCTAAACAACACATTATTTCACTGAAGCTGGGTACCCAGTGGCAGTAACATCAAGGAGTGTGGGGTTTCTGACAGGCGAGAAACAGGGAGATATCAGCTGTAAGAACTACTTACTACTTTATTCCCATCAATAAGTCATTTAGGCAAATTCAATAGGGCAATGTAAATAGTTGCAAAATCTTGTGAACTTGGCAGACAGCCCATCAATGCACTCTCAAGCTACAAAAAGTACAAGAAAGTCAATGGCTGAAGGAAGCTGACCTAAATTCCACTCTACATGATTATTTTTACATGTTTTTAAAGAATTGATAACATGAGCTCTTGCTGCACACAACAGTAGTGGACTGTAGTCAGACCTAAAAAATAAAATAAAAAAAGACCTGGGGGTAAAAAAAGCATAATTTCTGGGTAAACAGAGGCTTCTGGAGGTAAACAGTAACATGTACGCCATGTGAGGACAACCTCCACAAGGAAATGAGTGACAAGCCATGAAACTCAGGGATAAATGGAGGATGAAGGCGAGCGCACCACGCAGACAAAAGAGTGAAGAACGTACTTGGGGTGAGATTCAGCAAATGCATAGCATCACAAAAAAATGTGTAACATTGAAAGGGGGACAGAGCCTGGCTAAGAGATGGGAAACCTACTAATGCAAACCCAAGGTATCGAGGAGAAGAAAGCTGGAAAGGGGATCTAGAGTGGTCTCCCTATTTTGAGGAATGGTAATTAAAATGACATTTGTGAGTAAAGAATGCATCCTTAAAAAAAATAGGAATGAATGCATTTTACACTGATGCTACTTCAAAGTGAAATGCTCAAAGAATCACTGCACATATAAAATCTATCTTCACCATTTATTTTCAAACTTGAATTCAGAAATGAAGAGATAAATATTTTTAATCTTTTTTTAGTGGGCCCACTCCTTTCTTTTCCATGCACTTTCATAATAATTTACTTCTTGTGGCTTTATTTTGGGAATTTGAAGAATGCATATATTGCTGAGGCCTCAATTTTCTCCAGTGAACTGGTGCAATGTTTTGTTCTCAGTCCCAAATTTTGGTAAAGCATTAATAGGCACTGTCGGAAAGATATAGATGACAATAAGCGGTTTCACGCTGTGAAAAAACATAGCAGTACATAGATTTACTAATTTCACTCCAAACTAGTAAAATATCTTTGTTGTCTCATAGAAACTATTTTAGTTATACTTGAGCATGGGAATGGAGTTTGGTTCTGGCAAATGGACTCATTTTTAGGACAGGTGAAGGCCAATACTTCTTTATTTTTCTAACATTATGTATATAATATACTGACTTAAAGGGGTTTTCAGCCAACCCTCTTCAGCCCTTGGGCTCTTGTGTATCATTCAAATTGTCCTTCCGCTCTCTAGAGCAAAGAACATGGGGCAATGGGTAAGCATGCTTCACGCACTGGCCAACTTACTGTGAGTGACGGCATTCTGCTCTTTCACAATGAGGACATTCACACACAAAGTAGTTCCCTTCAGTATCAAAGATTATTATGCAATCAGTGTTTTTGAGACAAAAAATTGTTTTGCACTTAGCTAATGTTATTTTTTACACTCACATGGGCAAAGCAGCCACACCAACAATGATGTTTTACAAAAACCACAACAAAACAGAAGAAGCTCTGACAAAGCCAAATGGCTGGCACCTAACACCAGAAGTAATGGCTTTACCAATGCATGTTAAATTAGGCTCTGGGACAAATTCTCAAACATCCACCTATTTACTAATGTATTCAACCTAGTAGACACCAGAATTAGTTGGAAGACCTACCCTTAGTCATTAATAATATATACTTGAAGTTACATAAGTTTTTTAAAAAAGGCAGGAGTGGCTAAGGCAAAAATACAATTTAGTCACACAAGTCCACCGTCTTTCCTGTCTATTTCAATAACTTTTACTTCATATGCCTCTTTATAAAATAATATCAGAGATATATTATTCCAGAAAATCGCTGGATGACAGACAATAAGACTGCATTAGGCAGGACTTAATTAAAGTGCAGAAATGGGCGTTGTATTTCCTTTTTTTGTTGTGAAGCACTTGACACTTTATCTGACTTACAAAGATGTACTTTCTAATATATATACACAGAAGCTAAATATTGCACCTTAATTACACTATAAATTGATCCCTCTAAGTAAGCCAATCTGGATGCACACAGCACTTTTTGGTCTCCCATAAATGGGATCCCAAAATACACGGAAAGATCCAGGCACTGCACTTTAATTATAGATTAATTGATCGTTGAAGTTGATAAACTCTATAAATATTTTTTAATATATTTTAGGTTTTGTGTCGAATTTGGAAACTTTTTAACCTTATTGTCTGATAGATTGATTGGTTTTATATTGATGCTTAGAGATTTCTCGCACTATGGTAATGATTCTAATTAATAGCACAATAAAGAAATCTATCTATCTGTAATGTCTTTAGCCTACCAGAACGCGAGTGGGTGGATCAGTCTTCCTGCTTTCATTTAAGGGAGTTCTACTAAGGAAGTTTATTTTTCCTAGGCCTCTTTTAAGGAGGTTTCTTTGAAAGACATATGTGAGGCTGCAACATGGACTAGTCCCCACACCTTTATTTTCGAATTATAAGTTAAGATGGTGGAATTGTTTTTAACTCCCTTTGGGTCTACTGTGCTGTCGGCAGTGGAATCATATCTGGAAACGTATTGTTTTGTTTTGATTCAATAAATAATGTGGTGTTGCAAAGGTTTGTCTCAGTCATCAATATCCTTTTAATTTTAGATTTGGTACACGCTCAGTTTATAAGGACTGTGGCAAGGAAGACGGATGAGGTAGGTAATGACTCAGTTACTTACCGGTAATCTTCATGACTCGAGTCATATTCTTCCTCACCACAGTCCTACATTCCCTCGTTACCTTACCTTCTGTGGTAGTTTCAGGAAGTCACTGAGGTTAGCACCACATATTTGATCATGTGTTAAACTACTTCCTGTACACCTCATAGGGTGGGGCTTAGCTTTTCTTTTTTAACATGGGTGAAATGCTGTGCACGATCCACACAATAGCTCAATTTGTAAGGACTATGGCGAGGAAGACAATGACTCGGAGAAATGAATATTACAGATAAGCAACTAAGTCATTGTTATTTAAGCACTCTCATTATCAGAGTGTAGTATCCTGCATTTGTTATTGTTATGTAATTTACACCTCCTGCTCAGCAAGTGTTCGTGCTGTGTGCTCAATAAAATGTTGGAGTCATTATGTGCCTCGGAATGTTGGGACACAGAGAGGTTTAGTGACAGTTGAGCATGGGCTGAGCAGCAGGAAGGTTGCTCCTGGTGGGGCTCTTCTTCACAACTCAACTACCTGTTATACTGAAACTATTCTACATGTTACCTGCTTGAATAAATCATCTTTAATTACATCGTACCTGCGTGGACCTCCTTACTACATTTATTTGGCGACGAGTTGATGATAAAGAGGACCTGGAGATGGCGCAATCTACAGAGACTACAGTTGCGACAACCGGCGTGCCATACGTGCCACCATCTTCTTAAAGGTGTCCAAGTATCACTGCCGATTTAGTGGGAAGCAGGCATCGCTTTCGGCAGAATGCCGACACTGAAGGTGGTTTGTGCTTTCCATATCCGAGGATGTCTACTACTCGGTATGCCCCTCAAGAAGGGACAGTATCCTGCTTTAGTCCTCCGTCATCAATTTTATGAGGTGAGAGGAGCCGAACACTATCCAATCAGGCGCACACACGAAAACTCTGTGGGCCGCTCTCAACCAAACACACACATTAGTTACCTCTTTCGTCTCTTTCCTTCATGTGCCTGTTATAGAATAATCGGAAAATAAATGCACAGTGTGGTGCTGTCATATTTGGATTTCCTAGACATTCTATTGAAGAGTTCCATTTTACAAAGTGCCGATCCTGTGTTATAATTAACCCACTGTCGTAGTCACATACTGTTTAGTTATTCTAATATGCTCAGAGGACAGTGGAAGCTGCCAATATTTTCTACCAATTTTCACAACACAATCGATGAGAGCCAAGTTGTCTGTATACAAATGTCTGTGTGTGTCTCAAGGCTTCGGTGACACGCACACCATAAACTAACAGTCACCTAATGAAATGTTATTGTGACCGTAATTTAAGCCTTTTTTGTATGCAAAACTGTATATTCTTGCTTTCTCCCTTATTTCTGGGGAGGGCTTTGGATTTTTAGTCCTTTCTACACGTTCTTGGGTGTCAGACCCAGTTGGGTACAGTTCCTTTTACTTAGTAGCCAAAGGGTAGGGCTCATTACAGTTTCCTCCCTCACACAGGGTATTGCCCAATGGGTCTCTTTCCCATTTTCACTAATGGGCTACGTTTCATGGAAATGGGTACTAGCCCCATTTCCTCACATACACTTGCCTACATGGGCTACATTCGGTTTTCACCCTTACACAGGGCACCGTTGCATGGGTTACAGTCTCATTTACATCGCCACCCTCACACAGGGTGCGTCTTATGGGTTCTAGTCTCATTTCCACTTTGCACTGCATTTTACCTCTACATGGGGTTGTCCCTACAAGGGCAACTATGTCATGGGTCTCAGTCCCATTCACAGTGCTCCTCACCCTTTTGCCTAGGGGTAGAGGACGGTCATGGGTTTCAGTCCCATTGGCTGTTATTTTCTCGCTATTTAATTATTTTATGTTACATTGTCATTTTGATCACGCTACGCTATGTATTATATCTTATTTGATTTGTCTATTTGAAAATGGGGGAGGATTAGTGATACTGTTTGTATTTACTTTGCTTCTTTGTTTTCTCACATGTTCAGATTTCCTCTTGACGTCACTTCCTTTTCATCTTTGGAATCTGGACCATACACATTTCGCTGTTATTCTTCTTTGGTCTTCAGTCTTAACCCTTTCTGCAGTGTTCTTCTCGTTCTTCCTTGTTCAGGAGGAGTTCCTTCCTTCTCTTCTCCTTGTGCTTGGGTATGTCTTCTGTTCACGTCGTGCCTTGTCCTTCCTTCCTTGCTAGCCTGCCTGGCCAGTGGGTGTGCGTAGGGGTAGTCTTTGGTGCGTCTATGTCTCTCTCTTCTTCTGGTTTCTTCTTCTGCGTTTCACTGTCTCCTTTCTATTTAATTGTTGTAGAGGATGGGTTTTTTCTATTTGTATACTTACACTATTTGTATACTTACACTTTGCCTCCTCCTTGTCTTCTCCCATCTATCTCTTCGCTCTGCCTTGCTTGCTCTTTTCCTTGGCGTTTATTCTGTCACACCGTTGTTCTCCTATGCATTCTGTTCTTTGCTTACTCTCGTTAAATTTTGTTCATATATAGGACTTGTGCTTCTGTAGTAAGGAAAGGGGATATGTAGTATTCTGCATTTGTTATTGTTATGTAATTTACACCTCCCGCTCAGCCAGTGTTTGTGCTGTGTGTTCAATAGAATGTTGGAGTCATTATGTGCCTCAGAATGTTGGGACACAGAGAGGTAAAGTGACAGTTGAGCATGGGCTGAGCAGCAGGAAGGCTGCTCCTGGTGGGGGCTCTTCTTCACAACTCAACTACCTGTTATAATGGAACTATTCTACATGTTACCTGCTAGAATCAATCATCTTTAATTACATCGTACGTGTCGACCTCCTTACTACACAGAGTCACTTTTTTTCAGTTCTCCATGCACACAGAGTTTTGCACCAGGATCAGAATCACAACCTTTAGCGGAAATCACCACATTCTACGCAATTCTCTGCATGTGAATTTTGACAGGTCTAACCTGCTGAAATCTACTGGGGGAAAAAGGCCTAATAAATATAAATAGCAATAAATGGAAATTTTTATGTTTTAAGGGGAAAACTATTAATAGCAGTTATTCATCAGGCAGATAAATACTGATCCCCTAGCGTATCTATCAGTTTATATCGGTCCGATAAATAAAACCGCCTGCCTTATAGGGAGGAATTAGAATATTAATTCCTTTAATTATATTATTTCTACAGTAAATGTTTTGACATTCATTTTGTTTAAGTATTCTTCCTGCTCTAAGTATCGAAAAAGGAGACAGAGGCAGCATCTGCAGGAAAGGGGGATGGAGAGGTAGAGGTAGAGAGGCACTGGCACCATCTTACAGGTAGATGAGCAGTTAGGCAAGTGCAGGTGCAGCTTCCTCGCTCACCTCACTGGAAAAAGTATAATTAACTAACTAATTAGATTAGTTTGCATATGCGTATGTGATGTCATGTGCAAAACAAGAATGAACTGTTTGTAAATAAAAAAAGTAATAAGTGCAAGCAAAGCTCTTCTTGGTGGAAATTAAAACCAACATGGAGACACCGTGGGAGAAAAAAAAAGTATTATAAGAAGAAATTCTAAGAAACATTTTTGGCAGTGCAGCAAGGTGTAGGAGACTGGCTAGGAAGAGACAGGACAGCTCGAAGGTTCGAGGGACAGGAAGAATGGTGATTTTAAAATGGCAATAGATGGATTCCAGCAAGGCTAGACATGAGTCCTTGGAACAGTCAAAGAAATGGGACAGTAGAGGAACACATGAAACCACATGGAAGCCTGGACAGGGAAAGAGTAAACCAGGGGGGGGGGGGTACGGGAGGTCTCCTCACGAAGGAAATAAACCCGAATGCTTTAAAAAAATGCCATCTTTGCTTACAGCAACATTGAAAAAAACTCGCCTCAAGTGATACTTTTAAGGAAATAGGATTCCTTTGTCAGGCTCGAAAATCAGTACTGTGTGCATGTGTGAAACCACAGAGAAGCATGCAGTTGAAGGAGTGTGCTACCATAACACATGTTGTGTTTATAATAAAGAGTTGTCGGAGCTCATCGTCAACATCTTGCTTCCTGGATGGTTATTTGCAAGGAGTAGCATGGAAAGGTATGGACTACTCTTTTTCTGAAGAATTCTTATCAGTATGAAATGCCCTGAGGGAATGTGTTCAGTAATTTCTGAGCAGTATTTAGACTACAAAAATAGAAAATTCAGAGAGATTGAATAATCACTGTGTGTCCCCCTTCGAAAGCGAGCAAAACAAAACTGTGGAATAATAGACTATAGGGATCAGAATGTTAGAGAAAGTTTACTAGTAGAAAACAAGTGCTGGAGTGTATGCAGACGGTTAAGCAGAACATCCTCCAGTAAGTGGGGTAGACAGAGTTGTAAGAGGTTGCTGCAGGAGCCAGACATGCTATTTTTGAAAGGATGAAAAAGTAGTGATATACGTAATTGTATTTTGTAAAGGTCTAGAATAGGTTCAAGCAGAGCATGCCTGTTTTTGTTTGCTTCTCTGCTTCTTTGTATCACTTTTGATGCATTGTGACACTATTTTAGTTTCTGTCTTAGTTCTTTGGCTAGTTCAGTGTCTGATGTTAGAAGATAAAGGCAGATTACGCCTAAAGAACAGAACTACACAAATTTAAATAGTTTGAGCATTAGACTGATATGGAGATCAGGTTCCGGATCATAGAAAGTGAGCACAGGGTGAGCTAAGTTAAGACCTAATCTCTGACACAGGTTTGGGTTTACTGGGGTCTTATGCAGCGAAAGTGCAAGAGCATCGCTAATTTATCAGCGTAGACAGTGGTAAACGGTTCCCTCTCACGGGAACTTTCCAGGCATGTGCTGCTTTTGGCTGAAAATGTAGCTGCATTTCTTGACATATCTAAAGTAAGGAACATAACATAACATCATAGCAATGCACCATAATAACACAATTAAAACATAAAAGAGCACTTCACAACAAAACAGTGAAAACAGAATACAACACAACTGCAGTACAACCCAAAAAAATCAACTTGCAATAATAGAGAACAAAAACGCAGCTGCACAAAAAACAAAAGAACACTGCACACTACAAAACATAATACAACACAACAAGAGTGCACAAACTCTCCTGTCACACATTACCTCATCCAGAGACCTATTTAAATAATAAAGGGGTGAATGGTGTTTGGTGCAAGTACTGCCTTAACTTTCCAGCAAGGACGATTACTGACACATGGAGGAAACGGGACAGACCTTATGTTCGTGACCCAGGGGAGTTAGGATAGGATTTTAATATTCAGTCTTGATTTTACTAACTTTCACAACACAATCGATGAGAGCCAAGTTGTCTGTATACAAATGTCTGTGTCTCTCTCAAGGCTTCGGTGACACGCACACCCTAAACTAACAGTCACCTAATGAAATGTTATTGTGACCGTAATTTAAGCCTTTTTTGTATGCATAACTTTATACTCTTGCTTTCTCCCTTATTTCTGGGGAGGGCTTTGGATTTTTAGTCCTTTCTACACGTTCTTGGGTGTCAGACCCAGTTGGGTACAGTTCCTTTTACTTAGTAGCCAAAGGGTTGGGCTTATTACAGTTTCCTCCCTCACACAGGGTATCGCCCTATGGGTCTCTTTCCCATTTTCACTAATGGGCTACGTTTCATGGAAATGGGTACTAGCCCCATTTCCTCACATTCACTTGCCTACATGGGCTACATACAGTTTTCACCCTTACACAGGGCACCGTTGCATGGGTTACAGTCCCATTTACATCGCCACCCTCACACAGGGTGCGTCTTATGGGTTCTAGTCCCATTTCCACTTTGCACTGCATTTTACCTCTACATGGGGTTGTCCCTACACGGGCAACTATGTCATGGGTCTCAGTCCCATTCACAGTACTCCTCACCCTTTTGCCTAGGGGTAGAGAACGGTCATGGGTTTCAGTCCCATTGGCTGTTATTTTCTCGCTATTTACATTTTGTATGTTACATTGTCGTTTGAACACGCTACGCTATGTATTATATCTTATTTGATTTGTCTATTTGAAAATGGGGGAGGATTAGTGATACTGTTTGTATTTACTTTGCTTCTTCTTCTCTGTTTTCTCACATGTTCAGATTTCCTCTTGATGTCACTTCCTTTTCATCTTTGGAATCTAGACCATACACATTTCGCTGTTATTATTCTTTGGTCTTCAGTCTTTCCCTTTCTGCAGTGTTCTTCTCGTTCTTCCTTGTTCAGGAGGAGTTCCTTCCTTCTCTTCTCCTTGTACTTGGGTATGTCTTCTGTTCTGTTCACGTCGTGCCTTGTCCTTCCTTCCTTGCTTGCCTGCCTGGCCAGTGGGTGTGCGTAGGGGTAGTCTTTGGTGTGTCTATGTCTCTCTCTTCTTCTGGTTTCTTCTGCGTTTCACTGTTTCCTTCTTTCTATTTCATTGTTGTAGAGGATGGGTTATTTCTATTTGTATATTTACACCATTTGTATACTTACACTTTGCTCCTCCTTGCCTTCTCCCATCTATCTCTTCGCTCTGTCTTGCTTGCTCTTTTCCTTGGCATTTATTCTGTCACACCGTTGTTCCTCCTATGCATTCTGTGCTTTGCTTACTCTCGTTACATTTTGTTCATATATAGGACTTGTGCTTCTGTAGTAAGGAAAGGGGATATGTAGTATCCTGCATTTGTTATTGTTATGTCATTTACACCTCCTGCTCAGCCAGTGTTTGTGCTGTGTGTTCAATAGAATGTTGGAGTCATTATGTGCCTCAGAATGTTGGGACACAGAGAGGTAAAGTGACAGTTGAGCATGGGCTGAGCAGCAGGAAGGCTGCTCCTGGTGGGGGCTCTTCTTCACAACTCAACTACCTGTTATACTGGAACTATTCTACATGTTGCCTGCTTGAATAAATCATCTTTAATTACATCGTACCTGTGTGGACCTCCTTACTACACTGAGTCACTTTTTTTCAGTTCTGCGTGCACACAGAGTTTTGCACCAGGATCAGAATCACAACCTTTAGCGGAAATCACCACATTCTACGCAATTCTCTGCATGTGAATTTTGGCAGGTCTAACCTGCTGAAATCTACTGGGGGAAAAAGGCCTGATAAATATAAATATCAATAAATGGACATGTTTATGTTTTAAGGGGAAAACTATTGATAGCTGTTATTCATCAGGCCGGATAAATACTGATCACCTAGTGTAGCTATCAGTTTTTATCGGTCCGATAAATAACACCGCCTGCTTCTTATAAGGAGGAATTAGAATATTAATTCCTTTAATTCTATTATTTCTACAGTAAATGTTTTGACATTCATTTTTTTAAGTATTCTTCCTGTTCTAAGTATCGAAAAAGAAGACAGAGGCAGCATCTGCAGGAATGGGGGGTGGTGGGGTAGAGAGGCACTGGCACCATCTTACAGGTAGATGAGCAGTTAGGCAAGTGCAGGGGCAGCTTCCTCACTCACCTCACTGTAAAAAGTATAATTAACTAACTAATGAGATAAGTTTGCATACGCTTATGTGACGTCATGTGCCAAACAAGAATAAACTGTTTGTAAATAAAAAAGTAATAAGTGCAAGCAAAGCTCTTCTTGGTGGAAATTAAAACCAACATGGAGACACCTTGGGAGAAAAACAAAGTATTATAAGAAGAAATTCTAAGAAACATTTTTGGCAGTGCAGCAAGGAGCAGGAGACAGGCTAGGAAGAGACAGGACAGCTCGAAGGTTCGAGGACATGAAGAATGGTGATTTTAAAATGGCAATAGATTGATTCCAGCAAGGCTAGACATGAGTCCTTGGGACAGTCAAAGAAATGGGACAGTGGATGAACACATGAAACCACATAGAAGCCTGTACAGGGAAAGAGTAAACGGGTGGGGGGAGGCGGGGGTACGGGAGGTTTCCTCACGAAGGAAATAAACCCGAATGCTTTGAGAAAATGCCATCTTTGCTTACAGCAACATTGAAAAAACTCGCCTCAAGTGATACTTTTAAGGAAATAGGATTCCTTTGTCAGGCTCGAAAGTCAGTAATGTGTGCATGTGTGAAACCACAGACAAGCATGCAGTTGAAGGAGTGTGCTACCATAACACAACATGTTGTGTTTATAATAAAGAGTTGTCGGAGCTCATGGTCAACATCTTGCTTCCCGGATGGTTATTTGCAATACAATTTACTAACGGAGTAGCATGGAAAGGTATGGACACTCTTTTTCTGAAGAATTCTTATCAGTATGAAATGCCCTGAGGGAATGTGTTCAGTAATTTCTGAGCAGTATTTAAACTACAAAAATAGAAAATTCAGAGAGATTGAATAATCACTGTGTGTCCCCCTTCGAAAGCGAGCAAAACAAAACTGTGGAATAATAGACTATAGGGATCAGAATGTTAGAGAAAGTTTACTAGTAGAAAACAAGTGCTGGAGTGTATGCAGACGGTTAAGCAGAACATCCTCCAGTAAGTGGGGTAGACAGAGTTGTAAGAGGTTGCTGCAGGAGCCAGACATGCTATTTTTGAAAGGATGAAAAAGTAGTGATATACGTAATTGTATTTTGTAAAGGTCTAGAATAGGTTCAAGCAGAGCATGCCTGTTTTTGTTTGCTTCTCTGCTTCTTTGTATCACTTTTGATGCATTGTGACACTATTTTAGTTTCTGTCTTAGTTCTTTGGCTAGTTCAGTGTCTGATGTTAGAAGATAAAGGCAGATTACGCCTAAAGAACAGAACTACACAAATTTAAATAGTTTGAGCATAAGACTGATATGGAGATCAGGTTCCGGATCATAGAAAGTGAGCACAGGGTGAGCTAAGTTAAGACCTAATCTCTGACACAGGTTTGGGTTTACTGGGGTCTTATGCAGCGAAAGTGCAAGAGCATCCCTAATTTATCAGCGTAGACAGTGGTAAACGGTTCCCTTTCACGGGAACTTTCCAGGCATGTGCTGCTTTTGGCTGAAAATGTAGCTGCATTTCTTGACATATCTAAAGTAAGGAACATAACATAACATCATAGCAATGCACCATAATAACACAATTAAAACATAAAAGAGCACTTCACAACAAAACAGTGAAAACAGAATACAACACAACTGCAGTACAACCCAAAAAAATCAACTTGCAATAATAGAGTACAAAAACGCAGCTGCACAAAAAACAAAAGAACACTGCACACTACAAAACATAATACAACACAACAAGAGTGCACAAACTCTCCTGTCACACATTACCTCATCCAGAGACCTATTTAAATAATAAAGGGGTGAATGGTGTTTGGTGCAAGTACTGCCTTAACTTTCCAGCAAGGACGATTACTGACACATGGAGGAAACGGGACAGACCTTATGTTCGTGACCCAGGGGAGTTAGGATAGGATTTTAATATTCAGTCTTGATTTTACTAACTTTCACAACAAAATCGATGAGAGCCAAGTTGTCTGTATACAAATGTCTGTGTCTCTCTCAAGGCTTCGGTGACACGCACACCCTAAACTAACAGTCACCTAATGAAATGTTATTGTGACCGTAATTTAAGCCTTTTTTGTATGCATAACTTTATACTCTTGCTTTCTCCCTTATTTCTGGGGAGGGCTTTGGATTTTTTCTTTTTTTTTTTAAAGACATGCTTTTTTATTGCTTGGACCTTGGGACCCACCAAATATTGGTCAGGACCCACAGTTGAAGAAAACCTGTGCTAGAAAGAAGGTTCGCTAATGTGTTTTACAAGTACAGTCATTTTTTGGTAGACTTTAAAAATTGTACTTCCTGAATAAAATACCCCCACTAACAGTTGTGGAGGCTAACACTGATGTGAAACGGACCCTGTAAGCCATTTCCTCTAAAATGATTAATTGCCTTTCATATCAAAGTGTTTGACCATATCTCATTGAAATGTTGAGCATGTAAACAGATTCCATAACGTTTCTAAGATCAAGATTGTCCCTCAGTCTCAGAAGTGTCACATGGTTTATTTACATGTGTGGCAAAGCATCTGAAAAACCAGGGGAGATGTAATGCAGTGGCGAAGCGGGGGGGGGGGGGGGGGGGGGGGTGTGTGCAGGGCGGTCCGCCTTGGGCGTCACTTTTTTGGGAGCGGTGGCGAGCCACGAGTGCAAGGTAAGTTTTGATTTTTCTTTATTCTCCCTAGCCAGCGTCGCTAACCCCCCCCCCGCTCATTGTCATCTGTCACCCCCCCACTCGTCATGGTCTTTAACCAGCACCCCACTCCCATACCCTCCCCCACTCTGAACGGCACTGGGTGGCAAACTAAGGGATCGCCCCGGACATCAAAAGCCCTAGCTACGCCACTGATGTAATGCGTGACCTGTGCTTAGAAGTTATTATACATAATAGAGGTCTTTGGAATAGAACAAGCTGTCCCAATCAATAATTTTGTTTTCCTCTATCATTCGTCTACATTTACTTTTTTTTTTTTTAAATAACATTTTTTTTATTGAAATCAAAATCCACAACATTTCAGCAGTCTTGACACTCAATTAGCACCTACATAGGCGGAGTACATGTTTGGGCATTGGAGACGACAAGTAGTACATCAAGGGCACTTAGCACAGAAACAAAACGGGCATTGAAACATCATAGAGGTGATTCCCGGAACATTTTAGGACCAGGGGGGCCCCATCACCCACAGTTTAGGCTAGGTTTCTCCAAGACTTCAGGTCAGCACACCTACTCCCATGTTATCCAGGATAGCCTGTCTCTCTCGTCGAAGTTCTACTGTAGGAGAAATACAGATGTCCCCCAGATATTTATTCCATCGTCCCCATTTGTGGTCCCACTCCTTAGGGCAACCTCAACTCTTATAGACCGTTTTCTCCGCCACCATCGATAGATCCATATCATTGGCCCATGCGCGCAATGATGGCAAGGCGGCCACCCCCCACTTCTGGGCAATATTCCTTTTAGCTATGGCCCAACGCCGCCCACTCCTGCTCCGCTGGGGTAAGGTCCGTAGCATCCCACACATTTAGGAGGCATAGCTGAGGGGAGGGGGCGACCGACTTACCGATGGCCCTTGCCATCTGATGGGTGACTTCTGTCCAATAGTGCTGTATAGGGGGGCAAGTCCACAAAATATGTGTAAATGTACCTACATGATAACAGTTTCGGAGGCAGAGCTCATCTGGACGTCTACCTAATATACACAACAGGGTGGCATCAAAATACACACGGTGCAGAACCTTGAGCTGAACTAGGCGGAGCCGCATTGGTATTGCCACCTCTCGAGGGGAGGCTAGCGTGTCCCCCCAGTCCTCGTCAGACATTTCGCCCACATCCGTTTCCCACCTGGCTCGTATTTTTTGCATTGTGTCAGCGCGATTATTAATTAACTTTTTATACGTTAAGGAGATAGCCCTGCGGTCCATTGGATCCAGCAACAGTCTGTCTTCCAAAGGAGAGTAGTCCAGAAGGGGAGTCCCCGCGGGCAGGGCGCAGTCGATAGCATGGCTTATCTGTAGATAGCAATAGTGTTCAGAGGGTGCGAGCTGGTACTTAAGTTGAGGCTCTGCGAAGGACGCCCTCCCGTCTTTAACCCATACATCCCCCACCGTAGAGATACCAATAAGATTCCATTTATCAAATCCTGCGCAGGTGCTCAGCCGTCCCAGACAATCCGGTTCCCAGAGTGGGGTGGCCTTGGTCAACCGCCCATACCACCCCATTCGCCTCTGGAGCAGGTGCCAAATTTCCACCGTTCTGGCCGGGGGGCCAGTCAAGCCCAGTTTCTTCAGGTTTGAGTACAACTCCCTGTTATATCCTCCCTTCCCTAAGAGCCAACGGTCCGTTCGGAAGCTAGGGTCATCATGAGACCCGAACACCCACTGGTTGACTGCAATCAGTTGTGCCACCTGGTAATAAAGGCGTAAGTCCGGCAGTCCAATCCCGCCGTCGTACCAGCCCATTGTCAGTTTTTGCATTGCTATACGCGGCGGCCCGGTATCCCACAACAGTCAACGCAGTGTTGCATCAATCTTTAAAAAATAGGCTTCTGGGATCGGGATGGGCGTATTCTGAAGGGCATAGAGAAAACGGGGGAGGGCTAGCATCTTAAAAAGGGCTGCCCGGCCCAGGAGTGTAAGGGGCAATGTTTTCCAATGGATCACGTCGGATTTGAACCACTGCAAAGGGCCCCCTAGGTTTTGCTCATAGAATATAGCTGAGTCCAATGTTATGAAAATGCCCAGATACTGGAAACCCTGTAGCGCCACCGATATGTTATATCCCCTAGGACTAAGTGGCGGGTCACCCCAGAGGGGATACATCTGGGATTTGGACCAGTTGATCTGGTACCCAGAGTGGGCCCCAAATATATGAAAAATATGTAGTACCCAACGGATCGAACGCGCAGGGGAGGCCAGGTATAGCAAAATATCGTCCGCATATAGAGAGATGCAGTCTTCATGATCTACTGTCCATTTAATGCCCCTGATTTCTGGGTCATTCTGGATCCAGACCGCAAGTGGTTCAAGCGCCAAGGCAAAAAGGAGCGACGACACTGGACAGCCCTGTCTCGTGCCACGGCAGAGGGAGAAAGAGTTCGAACGGTGGTTGTTGACTGATACATAAGCCGTGGGCAAGGTATATAGTAGTTGAATCCACCCCATCAACCGGGGACCCAACCCCACACGGGCCAGGACAGCGAAGAGATACTCCCACGCCACTGTATCGAACGCCATTTTAGCATCGAGCGCAAGCAATAGCGCTTCCTCCTACAGTGTGGCAGCCCGCCCCAGGGCCCCGTGGACATGACGCAGATTACGTGCGGTATTACGGCCCGGCATGAAACCCGACTGGTCCGGGTGGATCAAGGCCGCGAGATAGGGAAGCAATCGATTGGCCAGCAGCTTAGCCAGAATTTTGGCCTCCACTGTGATCAGGGAGATGGGCCGGTACGATGCACACTCATCCGCAGGTTTGCCCGGTTTGTGGATAACCACTATGGTGGCGGTGCGGATATCGGCCGGGAGTGTGCCAGTCTCATAGCACTCCTTGTACAAGTTTAGCAGGTGCGGCGCCAGTTTCAGAGCCATAGATTTCATGAATTCTATTGGGATTCCGTTGGGGCCCATGGCCTTTCCGGAGCGGGTATCCCGGATGGCTGTCTGAATTTCCTCGAGTGAGATATCTGACTCCAGAGCCTCCTGCTCTTGCTGGGAGAGACATCGCATTTCTATGGTGGCCAGGAGGTCTGCCGCCCAACGCGCCTGCGAGCTCGGTGGCGGAGTATATATTTGCTCATAATACTTTGCAAACGCTTCGGCAATGTTTTGAGGGTTCGTGATCAACACACCATCCGGCCCTTTGACCGCAGCCAATTCTTTACGCTCTAGCCATGCCAGCAATTTACCAGTGCGCTCCCCCAGCTCATAAATTCTGTGTCGGGTGGCAAGGGTGCGTCGACTGGCTTCCTCACAGAGCAGTTGTTTATAGTCCCTTCTCTTAACTTCGAGTAGGTGTCGGGCCGCATGGGCCGGGGTGTGCGAAGTCCCCTGCTCGAGATGTAGTATCTCCGCTTCCAACTCTCCAACCCGCCGCCTACGTTCAGTTTTGTGTCCCACCATCAGGGACAACGCTCGCCCCTTGATAACCGCTCCGTAAGCGCCCCACAATGTTACCGCCGAAGCCACCGACCCCGCGTTTTCATCAAAATAGTAATCAGTGTCTTGCCGCAAGGAGGCTCTAATGTGCGGGATTTTCAGCAACCAAGGCTGAATCCGGATGGGACCAGGTTGTCGCATTATACTGGCTCCAAAGAAAGATCTTACCAGGGAGTGATCGGAAATCCCCCTTGCTAAGCTCGAGGAATCGGTGAAGTGTTGAATATATTGCGCCTGTGTGAACAGGTAATCAAGCCGTGAGTGACTGCCATGCACTCCAGATTGAAAAGTATAAAGCGTGTCTCGGGGCTGTGACCATCTCCAGATGTCCACAAGGCCGAACGCGTCCGCAAAATTGCTCAGTTGTGAGTCCCGCAGATCGTCCCTACGGAGCGGAGTGCGGTTCGTAGTCCCGTCCATTGTCAGGTTAAAGTCGCTGCCCATAACCATGGCACCCTCTGGCAAGGTCATTAGGATTGTCCCCACATCTGCCAGGGTCTGGCGCTGAAGGCCCGGCGGCGCATATACCGAGAGCAAGTTGAGGGCCTTCCCCTCCCAGCTACCTGAGCAAACGACGTACCTACCCTGAGGCTCAGTTTGAGTGGTGTGAATCATATAGGGCCAGCCCGTCCTTAGGAGGATCCCCACCTCTCTGGATCCCGAGGTAAAGCCCGAGTGGGCTACCATACGATACCCCTTCCGGTCTAGGGCCTGACAGGAGTTGCCTATGAGATCTTAATAGCAACATGTATGAATGGTCGGGGTGACCATTGTATAGAGGTCCCATAGCCATCACCCTCAACAACAGCACCAGCCGCACCATGCCCTTCCTGAAGACGACGGAGAGGAGACCAGGACCCTGTAGGTGAATAGTCCGTGCCCTGTATTGACAAAAGTTACCGTGTAGGACTGCTGCAAAAAAAACATAAATATCAATCCCCCCAACAAACCCAATCCAATAAAGTACCCCTCCCTCCCTGCCTCCCTGCAAAACGGGACGAAAACCGCCCGCCTCCCCCAACATGCAGAGTGCCTGTTGCCCCCCCATAAACACTTCGAGGAAACGTGCACCGCCCCACTCCCATCATGGCAGCTGACCTCTTACAAGAACCGTCCCCTTCCCCCCCAACCCTAGTCCGCCAGGCCAGGCCAGAAAATTCCGTTGAAGCACTGCCTGGATTGCCAGAACCCCACCAACCCAGTCCCTACTTGCTTGAATTAGACCCCCCCGGAGCGATCTAGAAAACAATTCTACCAATAAGCGCACTGTTGAGGGGAGTCCATCTATGTTTGTGGAGGCTCGGCTCTCGCGCCCCAGATGCCTACAATGAAGGGCCCTGTTGACACCGTAACAAAGGGTTCAACTCACTCCCCTCATAAGTCCCATCTATACATGACATAGTATCACCATCAGGAAATAGTCCGCCTCCTGACATCTACAGGGGAATTTCAGTGCAGCCATGATAGATCATATACCTTCTTACCAGCGTCCAGAGTTAGTGTTCCCCTGCAGGGCCAGGGGCCCCAGAGTCTGAACGTGAAGGAGAGCGACTCTGCTGGCGCCAGTCATCGGCCACATCCGCCGCCGAAGGTCCCTTTTTCTTCCGTTTGTCTACAGTGCGCCAACCTTCCAGCCAGTCCCAGGCATCCTCCGGGCGCATGAAGAACCACGATTTGCCATTGGCCTCCACACGCAGCTTGGCAGGGAACATCATTGCGTACTTGACGTCTTGGTCACAAAGGGCTTTTTTTACCTCCTGGAAGCTTCGTCTTTGTTTCTGGACTTTTAGGGTAAAGTCCGGAAAGAACGTAATTTTGCTGTTCTCCATAGTGATGGGTGGAGCCGCCCTCGCCGTTTGAAGAATAATGTCTCGGTCACGGAAATTAAACACACGGGCAAGAATTGGTCTAGGAGGGGCCCCTGGCCTAGGGCGACTCCCCGGCACCCGATGGGCTCTTTCAATGGAAAAACACTTGGAGAGTCCCCTAGGCTGTAGGTGAGTGAGGACCAAGTCTTCGACAAAGAGGTCCACTGCTTGGCCCTCCACCCGCTCCGGAACACCAATAATTCAAACGTTATTCTGGCGCATCCTGCCTTCATAGTCGTCCAGCTGCCGGGCAAGTACCTCATGAGAGGCGCGCAGGTCCGCGACCTCTCGTTTGAGGAGGCCGGTGTCATTTGACAGTTCTTTGGTGACATTTTCCACTGCCCCCACCTGGTCGGCGATCTTTCTCACATCCTCACGAATCAGACCCACATCGGTGGCGACAGTGTCGATCCGATGTTCAAGGGACGCCTTGACGGTGGTAATGGCGTCGAGGAGGTCTTTGTTTGTCGGGTCAATCTTACCGTCCGGGGCCGGCGTCCCAGCCCGATCGCCGCCCGGTTGTTGGTGCCATGCGAATTTCTCTAGTTTGGTCTGCGTCGCAGTTTTGTTGTGCCTCCCGGATGGCATGATCACCTTTCGGTGGGCACTCCCCAGCAATAAGGCGCAGCTGCTAATCCCCGCCGCCTGCGGTGGAGAACTCCACCCGGCCTGTCGGTTTCCGCAGGCTGTACCCCAGTCGCCGGGGCACCCCACTCGGCTCCGAGATCCTGCACTGGAACGCTGCTAAGGCCGGCCTCTTTCGTCCCCGCCCTTGCGTCACCTCAGCAGGATTGTCGCCCTCCAGCCGGGAGCCCCCACTCTGGGAGATCTGGCTTCGTAGTTCGTCAAGCGGCCTCCGGGTCCAGCTACCCAGCAAGGCTGCACTTCAGCTCCGTCGGCCAGTTGTCGTCCGGGCACTACCAGCGGCCGAGGCCCACTTCCCCGCAGAAGCGGGAAATCGCGGGTCCCCTGTCCGGTCCCTCACACCACTTTCAGGTAGGTCTGTGTAGGCGGCGGGCCTCCATCAATTGCTCTCACCCCTGTCGGGTGTTATCCTTTCACCCCGAGCAGGCTACCGGGGCCGGGGAGTAGGAGGATCGTCCCCCCACTCAGTGGGAAGCACGGAGAACGCGCCAACACCGTCGTCTTCAGCGCCTTAGGGGGACACCCAACCCCCCGGGCGAATCTCCACAACACCGTGGCCCAGCTTTCCCCACTAAAGTTTCAGGTCCGGGCCGGCGGAGCGCCCGTCCGCATGCCCCAGCGCACACCTCGGCAGCAATGCAGGCACCGAGCCCCTCTCTTCCACCTCTGCAAGCGGCCGATCACTCCCACCGCCACTCTCCTCTCACTCCAACGCTTGGGCGCAACCCCTACCGACAGCGAGGCGGCCAGGCCACCCAGACCGGAGCTCCGTAGCTTCTGCGCTGCGGGTGCGCCGCAAATCACGCCGTGTCACTTTCAAATTCCCTGAGGTGCAGGGGAGGCCTCAGGATCTCGGAGAACCAGCTTGCATCCCGCTGGAGGCGCCGCGCCTCAAGTCGCCTCTCCCCGGGTAAACTAGGCCGCCACCACGGCCCCGCGTGATCCTGTGTCCGTCCGGGCTGCGCTTCTCCCCGTCTGGTGAGCGTCAGCTCTCGGGAATTGGGGTCACCAAGCCTCCTGCCTCCACCTCTCGGAGCAGGCGAACCAGCACTACAGTATCACCTCCGTCTCCCCCTCCGTCGGGGCGCGTAATCACGGATTGTGCACCGGCCACACCACCAGGCCCAGAGCTCCGCTGCCTCCTCCCGTAATTATGTTGCCTTGCAGCCCTTGTCACCGCTGGGGCATCTGATGGGCCGGGAAGACCAGAGGGTCCTGCAGAACCAGCCTCCGTGTCGCTAGAGGCGCCTCGCCTCAGCCCGCTCCTCTCTGGATGGCCGCAGCCTCCCGTAGCCGTTGTGCCCGACAGGGCAGCACCTTTCGTCCGTCCGGCAGCCGACCAGCCACCGGGGAATGGAGCCGGGTCGCGGCCCCACCTCCGATCGGTCCCAAACTTCGCTACCCGGTCAGCGGGAGCTCCGGAACCACCAGGGACAGCTCAAAGCAAGGGTCGGGACCTCGGGGCTCGGATAGTCAGGATAATTCGGGAGTGGCGCTGCAGAGCTTCGCTACTGCGCGGCCATTCCCGTTGGCAGCAAGCCATGCCCCCCCAGGGCTTTGGGTTTTAGTCCTTTTTACACGTTCTTGGGTGTCAGACCCAGTTGGGTACAGTTCCTTTTACATACTAGCCAAAGGGTTGGGCTTATTACAGTTTCCTCCCTCACACAGGGTATCGCCCTATGGGTCTCTTTCCCATTTTCACTTATGGGCTACGTTTCATGGGAATGGGTACTAGTCTTATTTCCTCACATACACTTGCCTCCATGCGCTACATACGGTTTTCACCCTTACACAGGGCACCGTTGCATGGGTTACAGTCCCATTTACATCGCCACCCTCACACAGGGTGCGTCTTATGGATTCTAGTCCCATTTCCACTTTGCACTGCATTTTACCTCTACATGGGGTTGTCCCTACACGGGCAACTATGTCATGGGTCTCAGTCCCATTCACAGTGCTCCTCACCCTTTTGCCTAGGGGCAGAGAACGGTCATGGGTTTCAGTCCCATTGGCTGTTATTTTCTCGCTATTTTATTTTTTTATGTTACATTGTCGTTTTGAACACGCTGCGCTATGTATTACATCTTATTTGATTTGTCTATTTGAAAATGGGGGAGGATTAGTGATACTGTTTGTATTTACTTTGCTTCTTCTTCTCTGTTTTCTCACATGTTCAGATTTCCTCTTGATGTCACTTCCTTTTCATCTTTCGAATCTGGACCATACACATTTCGCTGTTATTATTCTTTGGTCTTCAGTCTTTCCCTTTCTGCAGTGTTCTTCTCGTTCTTCCTTGTTCAGGTCGTGCCTTGTCCTTCCTTCCTTGCTTGCCTGCCTGGCCAGTGGGTGTGCGTAGGGGTAGTCTTTGGTGTGTCTATGTCTCTCTCTTCTTCTGGTTTCTTCTGCGTTTCACTGTCTCCTTCTTTCTATTTCATTGTTGTAGAGGATGGGTTATTTCTATTTGTATACTTACACCATTTGTATACTTATACTTTGCCTCCTCCTTGTCTTCTCCCATCTATCTCTTCGCTCTGCCTTGCTTGCTCTTTTCCTTGGCATTTATTCTGTCACACCGTTGTTCCTCCTATGCATTCTGTGCTTTGCTTACTCTTGTTACATTTTGTTCATATATAGGACTTGTGCTTCTGTAGTAAGGAAAGGGGATATGTAGTATCCTGCATTTGTTATTGTTATGTCATTTACACCTCCTGCTCAGCCAGTGTTTGTGCTGTGTGTTCAATAGAATGTTGGAGTCATTATGTGCCTCAGAATGTTGGGACACAGAGAGGTGAAGTCACAGTTGGGCATGGGCTGAGCAGCAGGAAGGCTGCTCCTGGTGGGGGCTCTTCTTCACAACTCAACTACCTGTTATACTGGAACTATTCTACATGTTACCTGCTTGAATAAATCATCTTTAATTACATCGTACCTGTGTGGACCTCCTTACTACACAGAGTCACTTTTTTTCAGTTCTGCGTGCACACAGAGTTTTGCACCAGGATCAGAATCACAACCTTTAGCGGAAATCACCACATTCTACGCAATTCTCTGCATGTGAATTTTGGCAGGTCTAACCTGCTGAAATCTACTGGGGGAAAAAGGCCTGATAAATATAAATATCAATAAATGGACATGTTTATGTTTTAAGGGGAAAACTATTGATAGCTGTTATTCATCAGGCCGGATAAATACTGATCACCTAGTGTAGCTATCAGTTTTTATCGGTCCGATAAATAACACCGCCTGCTTCTTATAAGGAGGAATTAGAATATTAATTCCTTTAATTCTATTATTTCTACAGTAAATGTTTTGACATTCATTTTTTTAAGTATTCTTCCTGTTCTAAGTATCGAAAAAGAAGACAGAGGCAGCATCTGCAGGAATGGGGGGTGGTGGGGTAGAGAGGCACTGGCACCATCTTACAGGTAGATGAGCAGTTAGGCAAGTGCAGGGGCAGCTTCCTCACTCACCTCACTGTAAAAAGTATAATTAACTAACTAATGAGATAAGTTTGCATACGCTTATGTGACGTCATGTGCCAAACAAAAATGAACTGTTTGTAAATAAAAAAGTAATAAGTGCAAGCAAAGCTCTTCTTGGTGGAAATTAAAACCAACATGGAGACACCGTTGGAGAAAAAAAAAGTATTATAAGAAGAAATTCTAAGAAACATTTTTGGCAGTACAGCGAGATGCAGGAGACAGGCTAGGAAGAGACAGGACAGCACGAAGGTTCGAGGGACAGGAAGAATGGTGATTTTAAAATGGCAATAGATGGATTCCAGCAAGGCTAGACATGAGTCCTTGGAACAGTCAAAGAAATGGGACAGTAGAGGAACACATGAAACCACATGGAAGCCTGGACAGGGAAAGAGTAAACCAGGGGGGGGGGGGGGGGGGTACGGGAGGTCTCCTCACGAAGGAAATAAAGCCGAATGCTTTAAAAAAATGCCAGCAACATTGAAAAAAAACTCGCCTCAAGTGATACTTTTAAGGAAATAGGATTTCTTTGCCAGGCTCGAAAATCAGTACTGCGTGCATGTGTGAAACCACAGAGAAGCATGCAGTTGAAGGAGTGTGCTACCATAACACATGTTGTGTTTATAATAAAGAGTTGTCGGAGCTCATCGTCAACATCTTGCTTCCTGGATGGTTATTTGCAATACAATTTACTAGCGGAGTAGCATGGAAAGGTATGGACACTCTTTTTCTGAAGAATTCTTATCAGTATGAAGTGACCTGAGGGAATGTGTTCAGTAATTTCTGAGCAGTATTTAGACTACAAAAATTGAAAATTCAGAGAGATTGAATAATCACTGTGTCTCCCCCTTCGAAAGTGATCAAAACAAAACTGTGGAATATAGGGATCAGAATGTTTGAGGAAGTTTACTAGTAGAAAACTAGTGCTGGAGTGTATGCAGACGGTTAAGCAGAACATCCTCCAGTAAGTGAGGTAGACAGAGTTGTAAGAGGTTGCTGCAGGAGCCAGACATGCTATTTTTGAAAGGTTGAAAAAGTAGTGATAAACGTAATTGTAGTTTTTTAAAGGTCTATAACAGGTTCAAGCAGAGCATGCCTGTTTTTGTTTGCTTCTCTGCTTCTTTGTATCACTTTTGATGCATTGTGACACTATTTTAGTTTCTGTCTTAGTTCTTTGGCTAGTTCAGTGTCTGATGTTAGAAGATACAGGCAGATTACGGCTAAAGAACAGAACTACACAAATTTAAATAGTTTGAGCATTAGACTGATATGGAGATCAGGTGCCGGATCATAGAAAGTGAGCACAGGGAGAGCTAAATTAAGACCCAATCTCTGACACAGGTTTGGGTTTACTGGGGTCTTATGCAGCTGAAGTGCAAGAGCATCGCTAATTTATCAGCGTAGACAGTGGTAAACGGTTCCCTTTCACGGGAACTTTCCAGGCATGGGCTGCTTTTGGCTGAAAATATAGCTGCATTTCTTGACATATCTAAAGTAAGGAACATAACATAACATCATAGCAATGCACCATAATAACACAATTAAAACATAAAAGAGCACTTCACAACAAAACAGTGAAAACAGAATACAACACAACCACAGTACAACCAAACAATATCAAATTGCAATAATAGAGTACAAAAACGCAACTGCACAAAAAACAACATAACACTACACACTACAAAACATAATACAACACAACAAGAGTGCACAAACTTTCCTGTCACACATTACCTCATCCAAAGACCTATTTAAATAATAAAGTGGTGAATGGTGTTTGGTTCAAGTACTGCCTTAACTTTCCAGCAAGGATGATTACTGACACATGGAGGAAATGGGACAGACCTTATGTTCGTGACCCAGGGGAGTTAGGATAGGAATTTAATGTTTAGTCTTGTTTTTTTTTTCCTTTTTCAGTTTTTTAGTGCACTATTTGCTCGAAGTTGATTGCAGTACTGGGTGTAATAACGCAGATTTCAATGTTATTGTATTCATCCTTGACAGGACTGTCTTGGTCCTAACGATGATTCTTTCTTCTTTTCCTGAAATTATTTGTCAATGAACGGATTGCCGTACTGTCACTTCGGAAGATACTACTGTACTGTGATTCTGTTGTAAGTGCACTGTTTTTGAGATCCTGAATAACCAAAACCACAATAAAAAAAAATTATTAAAAAAATAAATAAAAAAAAACTTTCCAGCAAGGACATGAATTAGCGTCGGTCAAAAATGTGTTCTAATTCAGCCCCAGATGAATTCTTCTATTAAGCAATATTTCTATACTCTTTAGAGTTTAAAGTTTGAATGAAGACGTGATTTATTTTTTCCCTCTACCATTTCAAGATCACAACTTAATCTGTGGTACCCACAGAGGAAGAAGTAAATTGATGAAGATTACCTAAGGGAATGTTCTTGTGTCGCAAAGAGAATATTGTAGTTAAAAGTCATGAGCAACAAAGATAAGAAAAATATATGAGAGAACTCTGAACACAAGTTGGTCATCTTACAGTAACCTAGTTTATCCAAATCCAAGCATCAGATCAAGAAAATGATCAGAGCCCTTATTAGTCTATAAGCTAAGTACATCAAACCCAGCATTAGTGGGCTAGAGGTTCCCAAGGCTCCACCCTCTCCCCTTACTCTTCAACTCGTACATTGGACCACTAACACTCCCCATCACTCTAATATGGCATACCACAAGTACGCAAAAGACATGCAGCTATACTTACAAATATCCCCCTTAGATGACATCAGGCATCTAAATAATGTTCTGGCTAAGGTACAAACCTGGCTAGCCCTTCAAATTTTTTTATGAACTTTCTAAGATGGAATTCCTCTTCATCTCTCCCACACACACAGATCCCAGAAAATACAAGAATGGCTAAACCACCTGGATGCCCTCAACTGCAAACCAGTAGTCATTCGTCCACTAAATCCTTAGGAATCACCCTTGAGAGAAACCTGAACATGAAAACCCATATCAACGCAACCACATGTAGTGCTCTCATCCAATTTAGTCGCGAGGGTATATCCCTCAACCAGATTTAAAAAAATTGTAGCGCAAACCTTGGTACTATCCAGACTAGACTATGGTATTGCTATGCTCATTGGTACACAAAAATCTTACCTGGCTCTGATCTAGGCAGCCCTCAATACAGCAGCAAGGTTAGCAACAATTACTAGACACACAGATTACATTACTTACAGGGGTGTGGAATTCCTGTAGCCCGATGCACAGGACATATTGTTTGGGGTCAAGTGAAAAACAAGTTTTCATATTTATTTTGTCCTTGGAACAAGTAGGACCACCCCCTACATCACAAAATCTTTAGCACAGACTAGTTAAAAGTTTAGGATATAGTTTAAAATGCATTTCTAGTCTTCTACGGATAGTATTGCAACAGCATGGAGAACTGTAACTTACCCTACACGATTTCACTATGATAATCCCCGAATTTTTATAATTCCTTTTCTTCTTCTGTTTTTTGGGATTTATGCATTCCACCTCTACCTGTGAAAAGAACATTTACAATATAAGTCAGTCATCCTACTTGAAAACGAAGCCTTTCTGTTATATTTATATCAGATGGCTTGACTTGTTTTATATACTCCACAAAGGACACCCAGCCCCATGAGAGGCTTTCTACCCCTACAGGGATTACACTCCACACATCTTAAAATGCACTACCCAGCAGGAATAAATATAAACACATAAGAGAGGCTTGAATATAGAAATAACAGAAAGACTAATGTTACTATATACCCATAGAGAAGCAAGGAACTGGTGCTGGAGAGTTCTATTTGTGTACTGCTAAATCATTTAAGAGGTGTTCTTAAATAAGGGGAAAGGAGCTGTGTCACTCTGCACAACACAGCTGCTCTGGAGTATACATAATAAGATGAGTAGTTTTTCTACTAGGAATATAGAATTGAATGATAGGTTTCTTTTCCAAATGCTGCAGTGCCTCATGAGACCCTGGCCTTTCCAATAGTGTTTAAAATAAATAGCTCTATGAAATGTGGGACATATTCTTCCCCTACAGCTTTTAAAACAATAGATCATTGCAATCTCTTTTAAGGACCTGCCCTCTCTTTCAGGTTTTAAAATGTTCAATTCAGAGTAAACTCTCTAATCAGGATGAAAGGTTGTGGCATACTTTTAGGGCACATTCGACCTAGAGGTGCCTGAATGTTCTCAAATAAACACACACTTGCTAATCAATTCTCAGTGAATTGTGTGAAGACTACTAGTCACCTCCAAGTGCCTCCTAAAAATTGTTTTCTCTCTTTCAGTGAGACAGTCAGTTAAAAAATGTATCCATGTCATTACTTATAATGATGTATGGAAGCCAGACTGCAACATATGGGTACCTACACCATTCTTTCATACAATAAATGCAGCTCGTAACTACAAACGGGGCTAAATGTTAAACCTTGATGCATCTTTAAGATATTCCCATATGAATCATAAGCGCATAAGGTAAAGTAAATAGTATTATAGTATGTATCATAGTATGTAATAATTACTATCACATCTTCTGTCCAAAAGAAGCAACAGTGCAAAATCTGAGGTTATTACCATAAATTACTTTGCTAATCAAATGACCCATTAAAACTGGGTAGTTTCCACATTGAAATTTTCTTTTTAAATCATGTTTTCTCTTTTCTCTTATTCTACTTATTTAAGCTGTATCACAATGCAAGAACAATTGTCTTGTATAAACTACTGTTGGAATATTGTTGACTGACTATTGTCTTGTGATGTGGATGATTTGTTGTTGATTGACACTAGTTGTTCAATGTGTTCTACTTAATGGACAGTATTGCAAACATTTTTTTTGGCATTTGACTAATCAAGTTTCTCTTGTTTTGCTTCTGAATGAGTAGTACAGTTTCAGAACTATCGGAACTTGTGTTGTACGTATATTGTGTGTTTGCGATTTTATCATGTCATTTAATTAGCCACACGATCACTTTGTTTGTTTATTTTTTATCGCTGCAGGCTGGAGAAAGTCGCACTGGCCGCAAACCACATGGTGGATGTACCTGTTTTGAAGAATTGTAATTATATTGAAGAAATACAACATGAGTCGTCGTACCAACATTGGAAGAGAAGATCATGTTTATTGAATTGTTATTGATTCTTTGCATTTCTACAATATGTGGAGAATATGACCTACATGTAAACTATGACTTAATAAATCTATGTATGCTGACTCAAAAGTAATTGTATCTTGAACATTGTTCATTTTTTGATGCCTCCTAAAACATTTTCATTCAATTGAATCTATTGGTTTCAGTTCAGTTAGTAATAACTAACGTATAGTAGACTTTATTGAAACCATTTCTAAAATGCAAATATAATACAGTAGACCAAGCCAGTAAGAGTGCGGTTTGCAACAATTGTCTGAATATTGCACAAAATTTTCCTCATGGAGGATGGGAAGGAAAGTCAACTTGAAGTCAGCGATCGAAGGTGGTTGAACACCGGGCTCCTGATTCTGGAAGCTGCTGTGGCTAATAAGCTGTGTCAGAAGACATAGCTTCATAATTTGGGGAGGACGGAAGGATTTTATGCCGGAGGTAGGTGGCAGTTACTGTTTGGAATTTGATGTATAAGCTCCTGAATTTTAACTCTAATCGCCATCATAACTCAGTACAAATTTTTTCAGGCATTGGACATACAATTATTTATATGAAGTCCACCCCCTATTCCAACTATTGTATTCTGTGTAACTGCAATTTCCTCTTATGTAAAGATTCATATTCTTTACATAGTCTAAATCTTTGCAAAACATGCACTAAGTATCCTTTAATATTATGAAGTAGCTCCTTGAGGATCACTTAAATGACTTTATATCAGTGTCTCCTAAACTCTGGGTTGCGACTCACTGGTGGGTCGCTAGCCTATTTCTGATGGGTTGAGAAAGAGCATTACATAAAGATGTCTTTACATTTTGTTTTGTAATTATCTTGTCACATTTGCTGTGCTTCAAAGACAGAGGCCAAATGTCAGATTATGTCTTCTGACAAATTTCGGCTTATTCTTTTATCATGGGGATTGGTGTTTACCTTTCTTTCTCCGACTACAAAGTGAACGGAGTTTTTAAAGCGAATTATGTGACAATCTTGCCTGGGGTACAGGGAGTATGAAAGGAAAGGCTGTAGGATGTAATTTTTGTAACAAACAACAAGTTTTAAATTCCTGTAAATTAACTGTACACATATTTCAGAACACGTCAACTGTTAAAAAAGCAAAAATTAGGCAAATTGTTTTGTAATTGTGAAGTGCGATGGAAAAACACCCTGGCAAGTACTCACAAGTAAGTCTTTCTTTAATGTGCATTCCCTCACAATTCCTTCCTCCTTAAATCTATTCCCTTTCTTCTTATAGTATTTATAAGGAACACTAGTGTTGTATAGGGTAAGCTTTTTTCTTATGAAATATTTGAGATAATTTTGTAAAGAAAAGTAATACTATGCCCATATATGCCATTCAATAGTATTTGTGTATAATTAATGCATACTTTTTTACTTTTTTATAACTCTCCAAAAGTTAGGCTTACCAAAGAATAGAGGAAGCATAGAAGCTATAGTGAGAGAGGGGAAACAGCCATTACAACGCGGCTGTTTCCCCGCAATGCCATTACATCGCAAGCGTAACAACGCATTCGATGTAACAACACGTAGCCATTACTACGCGTGTTTTTACATCGCATGCGCTGTTACAACGCATGCGATGTAATGCCGATCCACCTCGTTGTGAGGAAACAGAGGATCTTCCGTTTCCTCACAACGACGTGCACTGCCTCTCGACGTGAAGCAGGAAGCAGGAACCGGGAGCAGAGACGTCGACGCTGGAGAGGAACCACGGGGAAAGAGAGGTAAGGGTGATTGTGCTTGGGGTGGGAGTAGTGTGGGTAGTGGTTTAGGGTAGTGTAGTAGTGTCATAGTGTTATAGGGTTTGGGGTAGTGTAGTGGTGTTTGGGTAGTGTAGGGGGTCGTGCTAGGGGTAGTGTTTTAGGGTTAGGTGTAGTGAAGGGGTGGGAGTAGTGTGGGTAGTGGTTTAGGGTAGTGTCGTAGTGTTTTAGGGTATAGGGTAGTGTAGTGGTGTTTGGGTAGTGTAGGGGGTCGTGTTAGGGGTAGTGTTTTAGGGTTAGGGGTAGTGTAGGGGTGGGAGTAGTGTGGGCAGTGGTTTAGAGTAGTGTTGTAGTGTCGTAGTGTTTTAGGGTTTAGGGTAGTGTTGGAGTGGGAGTAGTGTGGGTAGTGGTTTAGGGTAGTGCTGTAGTGTTTGTGTAGTGTAGTGCACTGCCCCTCAACATGAAGGAGGAAGCAGGAACCGGGAGCAGAGACGTCGACGCTGGAGAGATACCACGAGGAAAGAGAGGTAAGGGTGATTGTGCTTGGGGTGGGAGTAGTGTCGGTAGTGGTTTAGGGTAGTGTTGTAGTGTCGTAGTGTTTTAGGGTTTAGGGTCGTGTAGTGGTGTTTGGGTAGTGTAGGGGGTCGTGCTAGGGGTAGTGTTTTAGGGTTAGGTGTAGTGTAGGGGTGGGAGTAGTGGTTTAGGGTAGTGTTGTAGTGTCGTAGTGTTTTAGGGCATAGGGTAGTGTAGTGGTGTTTGGGTAGTGAAGGGGGTCGTGTTAGGGGTAGTGTTTAAGGGTTAGGGGTAGTGTAGGGGTGGGAGTAGTGTGGGTAGTGGTTTAGGGTAGTGTTGTACTGTCGTAGTGTTTTAGGGTTTTGGGTAGTGGTTTAGGGTAGTGCTGTAGAGTTTGTGTAGTGGTTTAGGGTAGTGTTGTAGTGTTTGTGTAGTGGTTTAGGGTAGTGTTTGTTTGTGTAGTGTTTTAGGGTTTAGGGTAGTGTCGTAGTGTTTGTGTAGTGTAGTGTTTTTGGTTTTAGTGTAGTGTTTGTGTAGTGTAGTGTTTTAGGGTTTAGGGTACTGTTGTAGTGTTTGTGTAGTGTAGTGTTTTAGGGTTTAGGTTAGTGTTGTAGTGTTTGTGTAGTGTAGTGTTTTAGGGTTTAGGGTACTGTTGTAGTGTTTGTGTAGTGTTTTCGGGTTTAGGGTAGTGCTGTAGTGTTTGTGTAGAGTAGTGTTTTAGGGTAGTGTTGTAGTGTTTGTGTAGTGTAGTGTAGGGGTTTAGGGTAGTGTTGTAGTTTTTGTGTAGTGTACTGTTTTAGTGTTTAGGGTAGTGTATGTGTAGTGTTTTTGGGTTTAGGGTAGTGTTGTAGTGTTTGTGTAGTGTTTAGGGCTTAGGGTAGTGTTGTAGTGTTTGAGTAGTGTAGTGTTTTAGGGTTTAGGTTAGTGTTGTAGTGTTTGTGTAGTGTTTTATGGTAGTGTTGTAGTGTTTGTGTAGTGTAGTGATTTAGGGTTTAGGGTAGTGTTGTAGTGTTTGTGTAGTGTAGTGATTTAGGGTGTAGGGTAGTGTTGTAGTTTTTGTGTAGTGTACTGTTTAGGGTAGTGTTGTAGTGTATGTGTAGTGTTTTTGGGTTTAGGATAGTGTTGTAGTGTTTTAGGTTTTAGGCCAGTGTTGTAGTGTTTGTGTAGTGTAGTGTTTTAGGGTAGTGTTGGGGGGTCGTGCAGGGTAGTGTAGTGTTATTGTAGGCAGAGGACTGTGGGTCGGGGGAGGGTTGTGCAGGGGTAGGGTAGAGTCACTTACCTTGCAAACTTTAACCACGAGTATAGCTTTACCACGCATGCCTTTGCGTTGTAATGGCATGCGTGGTAAAAGCATAGACGTGGTAAAATTTTGCAATGTAATGGCATGTCGTTGTCATTGACATCGCGTAGTAATACCCGCGTTGTAATGGCACGTGTGGTATTGGTATGCAAAGTAATCACATACATCCGTGAGAGAGATGTACAAAGTAAGAGTACAGATTTTTAGACCCTACCACACATTCAATATTAAATTTACAAAATTATGTAAGTATTGGGTTTGAAAGAATACGTGCCCACACTGGATTCATTTGGAGTTATTTTTATTTAAAAAGAAAGTACATACTATAAGACTTCAGACTAATATGAACACAGTCGTAACTACAGTCATATTTTTCTATGCTCTCCATCCCACTATTAGACTAAATGCATACAATTATGCCCGTCGAACTAAGAAGCCAGCACAATGAGACTTGTTTCAGAAAACAGCTCATAACATGTCTCTACCCCCAATTACATTACCTGTGATATGTCTCTAAGACAGGAACAACTGCACACTGTGACTTTTAGTGCTAGGAAGCCTTCGGGTAGCTACGCCCTTTAAAAATATCCGCATAGCATAACATTACAATTTCTCTACATTTCTCAATTGTTAATATTCATAGATGGTCATAAGAATTTGGAATTATTGATGAGTTTTTCTTGTTATTAAACCTATTCCCATTTTTATCAGCACACAAATTTACAGTTCCAGTGTGAAGGCGACTCGTGCAGCCAAAAGATTATTATGGCACCAAATCAAAAAGGCACCAAACAAAGCATTGGTGTGTCATCGACACAATCAATTTTTTTATTCTGTTATAGAAAGGAGCATTTAACATACTATAATCTATGTCATGGGGTGTGTTTATAAAGCATTAAACTCATTATAAAATCATGCTCTTATGCAGAGGCAAGTAGGAACACTATCTCACACACGTCAGAAGGACACATACATGTTTGTAAACACTAAGGGGCCTCTGTATTAATGTTTTTATTGTACAAGCATCATAACCGAATTGGCTAATGCTATTGATAACCTAAGTTTGGACTCCAATGTAGTATTTGATATTATCTGGTGTGGGGATTTCAATGCCTCATTATGTGAATTATTATCCACAAAGGCCTGTGGGGTTACAAATAATGCCGGATGGGAGGTCCCACACTTTGGTCATGATATGTATGGGGAAAATGTGAATACATTAATGGGGTGCCTTGACCTGGAAATTTTGGATTGCTGCAGGGATAGTAATGGTTCACCTATCCCCACATTTAGGAATTGGCGCTCCAAGTCTGTAATTGATCATGTGTTGGTATCCTCTAGTATTGCCGATTGTTTTGCCCCACTGGAAATGGAAATAATGGACACTAGTGATCACAATTGTATTATTGTGCCCATGACTTTGTGGGAGGAGAATGATAGAGAGATAGGGACCACGGTTGGAAATATCGAAGCGCACCGGGCTAATGGGGTAAGGCTGAGGTGGATAGGTGCAAAAGCATTAGAACTGACTGAATCTATTATTATGAAGAATTTAGCAGACATTGTTTTTATTTTAGAAAATAGATTAGATCATGAGCGGGTCTTATCTAGTTTTATAGGAATCAACAATGCCATTAACGCAAAGTTCACAAGTGGTAGCAGTGGTGGTAAAAAACCTGGCTTTGTCTGGTTTGACAAAACCTGTTCTGCTGCCCTGACCGATCTTAAACAGGGCCTAGCAACAAGACCTAGGGATAAAAAATTAGTAACTACTCTGAGGCTAGAATTCAAAAATGCAATTAAAGCAAGGAAGACGGTTCTACAGCTTCAGGCATGGGACTCTCTTAACCAAGCGGCAGAACTCTCTAATTCTGTATTATTTTGGGCAACAGTCAACTCCCCATTCCTTAAGGAGACAAATATACCTGAGTTAACAGCAAATGTCTCCTGCGAAGGCTGGATTACCCATTTCTCAAGTATTTTCGATTCAGATAAAACTAGTAATGTCGGGTCAGACAGCTGGCCTATTATACCACTCGATATTACTGTGGAAGAAGTGGAAATGGGGATTAGGGCAAGCAAGGGAGGAAAGGCCCAAGGACCGGATGGGGTTCCAAGTGATGTATATAAGGATGCGCCAGAAGTATGGGGTCCTTTGTTGGCTGTTGTTTTTAACGCCGCGGTTTGTACAGACCCTCCGTCAACGTGGGAGGAGTCTATAATTGTACCAATATATAAGAAAGGATCCAGGTCCGATGCAAAAAATTACCGACCAGTTTCATTATTGGATGCTTCGGTAAAAGTTATGAGTAGGATTATGCTGGTTAGATTGGAGGAATGGGTAGAACAAGATTGTATTTTGGCAGATAGCCAATATGGTTTTAGGAAAGGTAGGGGTACGCTCGATCAATGCATTAATTTAGAATTATTGATCGGGAAATATAGTGAAGCCAAATCTGGCCATATATATATGTGCTTTGCTGATTTAAGCAGCGCTTTCGACATGGTCGACCACTCTATTTTGTGGTCGACCCTGTTGAAAATAGGGGCGCCAAAGGGCATAATTTATTTTCTTGCCAGGATGTATGAGAGATTAAAAACATGTGTACGTTTTGGTAGGAAGGGAGAATGTACCCGGAACTTTAGTGTAAAACGAGGTATAAGGCAGGGTTGTGTTTTAGCTCCTCTTTTATTTATTTTATTTATAAATAGTATTGATGCAATTTTAAAAGAAGTACCCGCAGATGCTCCCATGATTAACGGTGTCCCAGTACCGGTGTTACTATACGCCGACGATGCTGTATTGTTGTCAAGAACTCCGATAGGGTTACAACGATTAATGGATAGTTTTGCTTCCTTTATCGACGACAAAAAACTAGTTATTAACAAAAGCAAAACGTATACTATGATCTGTGGCCCAAAGAAATTTAAACATGTAGCGAAAGGGTTTTTTATTGACAAGTTAAAAGTACAGCAGGTGGACAAATTCTGTTATTTGGGTATAACTTTTTCTGATGATAAAAAGTGGACACATGAATTTAATAATATACGCAATAAAATGGCTAGAAATGCACATGGAATTTTTAGATTTGCCCAGAAAATTGGGGATCGCAGGACCAGAGATATGACAAAAATTTATCAGGCTAGATGTGTTTCAATTGCATTATATGGGGCAGGAATCTGGGGTTACAGTTGCGTACATGAATTGCAACTGGAACAGAATTCTTTACTTAAAAAAGTTTTGTGTTTACCCACTTCGGCCTCTAATGCGTTATGTCACCAAGAATTAACTGTGAACTATCTATCCGACCTTTTGTCACTTAGACCTCTGATGGTTTGGCGGTCTATTTGGCTGAATGAGGAAAAGTCCTTTACTAGGTCTATTATCCAGGATTGTATGCGTTTAGATAAAGCTATAGCAATACCCTGGATTAAATACATTATTATGTGTTTTTCGGATATTTTTAACCTGAATATTGTAACTGATCCGAACGCTGTTTTATTGATCCCCAAGGTCGAGTTAAAAAGGGTCTTTCTAGCTTTTGTTGGGAGGAAAAGAACAGTTATTGCTGGTACTTTGTCCACTGTTATGTTTTATAACAGATATTTGTCCATGGATGGATTTCCTGTCTATTTAACCCTTGTCACCAGGCCGACACATAAATTTGTGCTGACCAGATTGAGATTTGGAACAGTGCATCATCTGGTGGCCCATCCAGTAATGAGAAAATACCCCGTAGGTCCTTGTAGATGTGACGGGATTTCCAAGCAGAGCACAATGCACTTTATATTATTCTGCAAGCTGTACTCTAATTTCCGTATTGTCTTGCTTAAACCCATGTTTGTTAAATACGGTACACGTACGGTTGAGCACGCAATGAAATTGATTTTTAATTTACAATCTGCTGACATTTGTTTTTATACTGCTACTTTTTTAAACAAATGCATCAATTTGAGGAAAGGTATGTGTTTTTAGACGTCGTCATGTAATTTTAAAGGTGTAAATTATTGTTTTAACTAATCATAGTGTTTAGTGATGTGTGATTAAGTCTGCTATAAGTTGTTCATATTTTGTATTTGTGATTGTGATTGTGTATGCTTTTATGGACATTGTTAGAAAAGGTAGATGGACCGGGAGGGTCGGCCGGGGTCAGGAGGAGAGGTCTCCGGGGAGAGCCGTCTCCAGCGATCGTACAGACAAGTAACTTCCCCCCCACAGACAGATATCACACACGGATAAGGTTCAGTGATCTTTATAGGCACTTATTTAAGGTACGGTAAAATGGTACAAGGAGGTCTGGACTCAGGGGTCCCCTCGATTAGAGTCTCGTAAGGTAGGGAAGGGGGTAGCGGGACAGTCTATTTACCAATCAGGTAATTCGGATGAGATGGTGATGAGCTCACAATCCTCGAGCTTGGTGGTTAGGTGGTATGGGCCGCGGCAGCGCCAGCAGGTCCCGGTGCGGATGGTCGATACAACGGGCCGCGGCAGCGCCAGCAGGTCCCTGGAAGATGAACGGTCCGCGGCAGCGCCAGCAGGTCCCGGTGAGGATGGTCGTTACAACGGGCCGCGGCAGCGCCAGCAGGTCCCAGGAAGATGAAGGTTGCAGAGGGCCGCGGCAGCGCCAGCAGGTCCCGGTGAGGATGGTCGGTACAACGGGCCGCGGCAGCGCCAGCAGGTCCCAGGAAGATGAAGGTTGCAGAAGGCCGCGGCAGCGCCAGCAGGCAGGACGATGGTTCACAAGAGCGGGCTACGGCAGCGCCAGTAGACCGTCAGGGTTGAGTTCACTCGGTGTCTCTCGACTCCAGGATACAACTGCCTTCCTGCTCCGGAGCTGCCTCAGTTATAGGGCTGGTGCCCTTTGATGTCCGGACCCTCGCACTTGGAGGTCGGAGGGTCCGGGATGAAGGTGTCCAGACACCCAGCAGGGGGTGGAGCCAGTGCCCGGGGGAGCTGGGAGCGATCGGCACCTGGCGGGGGAGAGCCCTTGACACTTCGGTCTCCCATTGACCTGCCAAGTGGTCCGCTCACCTCCTGGGTGGATAGTGGTGCCGGGATGTCGGGGCCGGCCAGGCCCGGGGTTAGGGTCGAGGGGAGGCCAGGCGGCCGCGTGGTACAGGGTCCAAGATGGCGGCTTGACCCGGCCGGGAAAGCCGGTGGGGCTGGACCCCGTGATGAGTAGGGGTCCGAGGGCAGAGGGTCCGTCGGGGGACAGGGTACAGGTGCTGGTCGCGGGGTTATGCCAGGTGGCCCGGAGTCCTGGCCTTGTCGAGCGGGGAGGGCGCGAGCCGTCTGTGAGGCCTGTCCAACAGACATTAATTTGTACCGAATAACGCTGAATTGAATTGAATTGAGTAGTGTAGTGTTTTAGGGTTTAGGTTAAGTGTTGTAGTGTTTGTGTAGTGTTTTATGGTAGTGTTGTAGTGTTTGTGTAGTGTAGTGATTTAGGGTTTAGGGTAGTGTTGTAGTGTTTGTGTAGTGTAGTGATTTAGGGTGTAGGGTAGTGTTGTAGTTTTTGTGTAGTGTACTGTTTAGGGTAGTGTTGTAGTGTATGTGTAGTGTTTTTGGGTTTAGGATAGTGTTGTAGTGTTTTAGGTTTTAGGCCAGTGTTGTAGTGTTTGTGTAGTGTAGTGTTTTAGGGTAGTGTTGGGGGGTCGTGCAGGGTAGTGTAGTGTTATTGTAGGCAGAGGACTGTGGGTCGGGGGAGGGTTGTGCAGGGGTAGGGTAGAGTCACTTACCTTGCAAACTTTAACCACGAGTATAGCTTTACCACGCATGCCTTTGCGTTGTAATGGCATGCGTGGTAAAAGCATAGACGTGGTAAAATTTTGCAATGTAATGGCATGTCGTTGTCATTGACATCGCGTAGTAATACCCGCGTTGTAATGGCACGTGTGGTATTGGTATGCAAAGTAATCACATACATCCGTGAGAGAGATGTACAAAGTAAGAGTACAGATTTTTAGACCCTACCACACATTCAATATTAAATTTACAAAATTATGTAAGTATTGGGTTTGAAAGAATACGTGCCCACACTGGATTCATTTGGAGTTATTTTTATTTAAAAAGAAAGTACATACTATAAGACTTCAGACTAATATGAACACAGTCGTAACTACAGTCATATTTTTCTATGCTCTCCATCCCACTATTAGACTAAATGCATACAATTATGCCCGTCGAACTAAGAAGCCAGCACAATGAGACTTGTTTAAGAAAACAGCTCATAACATGTCTCTACCCCCAATGACATTACCTGTGATATGTCTCTAAGACAGGAACAACTGCACACTGTGACTTTTAGTGCTAGGAAGCCTTCGGGTAGCTACGCCCTTTAAAAATATCCGCATAGCATAACATTACAATTTCTCTACATTTCTCAATTGTTAATATTCATAGATGGTCATAAGAATTTGGAATTATTGATGAGTTTTTCTTGTTATTAAACCTATTCCCATTTTTATCAGCACACAAATTTACAGTTCCAGTGTGAAGGCGACTCGTGCAGCCAAAAGATTATTATGGCACCAAATCAAAAAGGCACCAAACAAAGCATTGGTGTGTCATTGACACAATCAATTTTTTTATTCTGTTATAGAAAGGAGCATTTAACATACTATAATCTATGTCATGGGGTGTGTTTATAAAGCATTAAACTCATTATAAAATCATGCTCTTATGCAGAGGCAAGTAGGAACACTATCTCACACACGTCAGAAGGACACATACATGTTTGTAAACACTAAGGGGCCTCTGTATTAATGTTTTTATTGTACAAGCATCAATAACTTTTGTTCAGTAACCCTAGGCATAGTTCGCGAAGTAGCGCTACGCGTAGCTACGCAAAGTGCACTTCGCACTACGTGAGCTGTGCGTAGCACGTCGCGAACTGCGTAGTACCCTGCGCACTGTGCAAGATGCCGTTTTCAATGATTGCACAGTGCGGACAAGCATCCGGCACTGTGCAATCATTGAAAACGGCATCTTGCACAGTGCGAGCTGTAGTTTTCTGCCGCTCAAGTAGATTTTTACTCGAGCGGCAGCTTTCTCAACGCGGACTGGTAGTTTCTCATCGTGAGCGGTCGTGAGGATACGTGACCACTCGCAATGAGAAACCTGACCTCCCCGCATTGAGAATATCCCCGGGAGGTTTATTTTCCAGGCTTGCGATCGGCAACTTGATGTTGCTGATCGCGAACGAGGAAAAAGTCTCGCCGTTATGTCATTTTGCTTGCTCGCGGTCACCGACTTGACGTTGAGGACCGCGAGCAAGCAAAAAATGACCACTGCACTACGCTACGCGTTTGCACTGTGCTACGTGCAATTTGCGTAGTGCGAAGTAACGCAAACTTCGCAAGCTACGCGACATCTGAGCATGAGGTCATTAAAGAAGCCAGTACTATTCTGAAGATTTTCCAGCATTGAGATCCATGTCACATGGTGCCTGCTGCATATAAAATTAAGACATATTATTTTATTGAAATTACTCATTTCACCCCATATCGACATATATCAATTAACAGCAAAATTTCCTTAGGAGGCACAAAGGATTGTCACCAGGCAATATCTCAGCAGTAGTAGGGGATTTTGTATTTATTTATTGCTGGTTATTCTGTAACACTAATCATGACCCTTATGGGTGTTTCAACTTCAATTGAGGGAGGTTCTGATCATAATGGTGTGATCATAATGGTGTATCAGAATGTTTAAGGTGTGCCATAGACATTCTCTAACAGATATTCCAGCAGACATTTGTAGATTCAGAAAGTTTACTTCAAATCTAAGATGAGTAGGGACTGAGTTCCAAATGGTTGACAAGTGAATATAAGACATTCTCAGACAAACTATTTTTTGCTAAGCCAGTTAGAAGGTAGCATGTTGAGGATAATGACAATAGGCAGCAGGTATTGGTACAACAACCTAGTCAAACAATCTAGCACCTTATGAAGTAGAACTCTGCAGTTTAGGCAGAGGGTCTTTAAGTGAGAATTCACCCTGTTCGGGAGTGGCAATCAGAGACTACTAAAGACCAATGATGATAAGGGTGACTTTAAGCAGAATGTTCTGGCCTTTCTGTTCAGGAGGCCTGATAGCATTGCATCTATACACAAATCTCCACATTCATGATAAGATCAATACTGTTGGCAAGTGACAGACATTGTCATACTCCCATAAGTAGTTGCAAGTATAAAAAAAACATTTGATGACAGTTGTCTAAAGAGCTGAACAATGGTACAATGTATCACACCGGTATAGACTGAAACTGGAGGCCCCTGAGTGTTTTCTACCTGAATTGAAGTTTGGTGCAATTGGCTCTGACCTAGGGCAGAACACCTATTGTGAAGGTAAAGCATTGCTTGGGACCTTCACGCTCAAATGTAAGATTTGGGTAGCGGGTGTCTGCTTCAGCGTCTTAAAAAATCTTACACAGGGTCCTTGCCCTCCTCCCCATGTCCGCCCGGAAAACGCTGGTACATGCCCTTGTGACATCACGCCTGGACTATGGCAACCTACTTTATCTAGGTGCCACCTGTAAGGCAGTAAAACGCCTCCAAGTATTACAGAATGCGGCAGCCCGCCTCATTTTAAAACTGCCCAAAAGATCAGACTCCAAAGCGGCTCTTCATAGCCTTCACTGGCTACCTGTAAGACGCAGAGTGGAATTCAAGGCCCTCTGTACATGTCATCGCATTCTTGCGCGGAAAGCGCCGGTACCGCTGCAGAACCTAGCCACCAAGCACGTACCCTCGCGTGCTTTGCGTTCCTCTCACAGAGGTCTATTGGTGGTCCCTAGAATCAGAAAGGCCCGTATGGGTGGACGCTCTTTCCGCCACCTGGCAGCTAAATGCTGGAATGCTCTGCCTCTTAATCTCCGCCTTGACCCCTCGGAATCCAGTTTCCGCAAGAACCTAAAAACTCACCTCTTTTCAATGTAACTGAACCCCTCCTCTCCTCTGTTCTGAGTTCTTGCAAGTGTAGCGCGGGGACACGCTTTTGCGTAACCAGGCGCTTTATAAACTTTCCTAATAATAATAATATGGTTTGGTTTCTTTTCTCTGTGGTAAAGTGAGGGGGAGAGGGGCATATTTCCACATTTGTATGTGTAGTTTGACACGCAGCTGCCCACAGACCTTGTGTGATCAACAGAAAAGAGCTTTCAGCAATACTACTGAAAATGGCTCTGTGGCTCTGACCACATGCTGGTTCACTTGGGTACAGCATTTGCCTGGGTAGACATTGTATGAAAAAGAGTTACAGTAATGTACTTTTTTGCCTAGTGGTAAGGTTTATGCTGAGTACAGCAGAACTGAGTTGGTTAAGGTGCCAAGCCAATGATCAAGACTTTGTCTGATTTGTTAGTTGTGAAAAATTAGGATGAAGCCTCTAGGCCTGACAGATTTATTGTGAAAAGCATATGTTAAAGTCAATATGCATTCAAGGGTGGACTGGTGTTACTTTCTATTACCGACTGAGGAAAGGTATTTTCTTACACAGACTATCACAGATTATCATACTAGGTAACAGTTTTGATATTGGTGACAAACCGGCGGGATAGAAGATCTACACTGTGAAAATCCTTGCTAGGCCCTTTTGAGAGAAGTTGTATATTGTTTTGCCAACTGCAGTTTTGTACATATTTGCAATTCCTTTAACTGTGTGCACAATGGTTGCCCGCTTATGTGCACTTCAGTAGGCCTGTATTGGTTTTTGTATCAAGCCAATGGTAAAAGCTATTGGTCTTATTAATTCATTGGGAAAAGTTATGTCGGATTCAAAAGGTTTGATCTGTTTATTATTAAAAGTTATGACAGTCAGTAGGTATGACTTACTTACATTGAAATTTACAGATTAGTGTACTATATCCCTCTTTGTCAGGATTTCTTAGCAGGGATTTTACATTGGTTCATCAACCCTAATTTAGTACATATTTGTTATTTTCATATGGAATACCGATGGTTGCCTTGTGGGAAGATGTTCACTGCAATAATTACTGCTAGAGTTTCTTAGGTAGGCCTAACAGTCTTAGTTGCCAGTATCATGTAAGTAAAATAATTTATGAAAAATACATACATACATATATATATTCACTGAAAAAACCATAGGTTTCACACATGTTATAGTTAGCGGAAATTTTACTGATAAAAAACCAATGAAATTCCCCCGTTATAGTTAGTGCAGGCAACTATAACTCACGCGACCGCAATCCTCTGCTGATGCTAATACTGTATTTAGACACTTATTTGCCCATGTCTTCTTCCATAAATTTTTAGCTATACATATATTACAAATATTTTTTTTTCATAAAGACACATATGTCATCAGCAGAAGATTGCGGTCGCGTGAGTTATAGTTGCCTGCACTAACTATAACGGGGGAATTTCATTGGTTTTTTATCAGTAAAATTTCCGCTAACTATAACATGTGTGAAACCTATGGTTTTTTCAGTGAATTTGCAAGGTTTTTTAAATGCTAATTCCTAACTATAACGTGTGTGAAACCTATGGTTTTTTCAGTGAATTTGTACGTTTTTTTAAATGCTAAGTTACTTTACGCCATTCATGGCGTGCGCGCCCACTTAACGCAGTTCGTTCCGTGCGCGCACGGTGCGCTTCGCGCACCGTGCGCGCACAATGAGCACGCGGTGCGCTTCGCACACCGCGCACCCACTTTACGCAGTTAGTGCCGTACACGCACGGTGGGCACGCGGTGCGCTACGCGTGCCCACGTTACGCTAGATGGGCCATGTACGCACGATGCGCTTCGCGCACCGTGCGCACATGGAGGACATATGATGCACTTCGTTTTGAAAGGTAATATTTTAATTTTTCACACCTGTTATAAAGTCATGCACAAATGGTGCCCTTCGGGCACCATTTGCACACGGGTTGGGGAGAGTGTGGATAATTTTTTTTTGGGAATCTTTTTTTACCGTACGCGTACGGTAAGCGTAATCGGCGAAATTAGCGAAAAAAAATAAATTTAGTTTTTGGCTTCGGGGGATCTTTGGGGACTCCCTCAACATGGCTAGGTGCTTTGGAGCTGTCCAAACAGCCCCTTTACAGGTTTTTGTGCTTTGTATTTTAATCCACACTCTCAGTGCGAGAGAGAAAATGGCGGCCGCCGCTTCCTGGTTTCGGCCGATTCGAATGTTTACTAAGATCTAAGAGCCAATCAGAATCGCGCTCGCGCACGTCACAGTACGCGTACGGTAAGCGCACCGTAAGCGCACCGTAAGCTGGCTCAGATATATATATTGATTTAAAGGCTATTTTCTCAGAATCTACTGAACAGATTTACACCAAACCTACAAAAGGCACTTCCTTGACCTGAGGACTACCTCTCTGCCAAATTTCAAGTAATTCTGTTCAGCCGTTCGGGCTGTAGCTGTGTCTAAAGGTCCTATGGAAAAATGCATGGGAAAAATGCGTTTTGGGACCCCCCTTTTATCTCAGCCCCCACTTGACGAATCCCCCCGAGACTTTCAGGGTAGGAGCGGAGCGTAGCGCCCCACCTATTTTGAAAAATTCGCGAGGATTCGTCGACCGGCGCAAAAGTTATTCAAAATAGAATGTTGCGGATTTCCTATGGAAACGTGGTCCTAACTATAACTACCTACTGGCGACCGCCAGTAGGTAATAAATGTATATACATGTACATATATAGGGAGGCTTTGGGTCAGCCCACTTCTGCCATGGTCAGTAGGAGTGTCATTTACACGTTTGGACAATGTGTGAAATTACTTCAGCCATTGGGTTTTTGAACTTTTAGGAGACAGCATTTGTCTGATCAGACGTGCCCATCTGCATAAAAATGATTATGCCTTAGTGTCAATGCTGGTGGGCCAGTCTTAGCTTTTCATTTTTTTCCTTTTATAGGTCATCTTTGATTGCTTTCCCCCCACTCTTTTTATTTCAAATGTTTAGTACATTGTTCTGCTCCCCAGACAGTGCTAACAGCTTGCTTCTCATGTCATCTGCAGTGCAATGCACCCTGCATAGCCACTGTATCTAAACCTGGGAACTGTAGTGTATCATCGTTTTACCATACCAAGATGGCTAACAAGTTGGTTCTAAGCGTGATGACCAAGTTGGAACTAAAACAATGATATACTATGTACAATATCTTTACAAGACGACTTCCACTTCTTGGTTTAACTGTAATTATTATTGCAAATATAAGTTTAGGCGGCATTGTGGATACTTTTTTCTACTTCTACCCGTTTAATATATCTTTCATATGTTTTTGAAGTTTGCATGTGTATTTTATTGTGCTTGTGTAAGTGGGTGAATGCAAGGGTGAGTTAGTGGGTGGATAAATGGATGCATGGGGTGCAAGGATGAGTCACAGGGTATATGTGTGATGGTTAACTGAGCACCTAAACCCATCAATGACTGAGGAGGCACTTTCATTTATAGGCAAGACCTATTGGTATTGCCAATGCTTGTATCGACTGCAGTCACATCTCTAGGGCTGGCAGACTCCAAGCGTTACACAAGGAGATGTATTGCTTTGTTCTGCACAATGTCCTCATAGGCCCTCTCTGGATTTACAAAATAGAAAATAGTGCCAAAAGAATGAGCCACCGATGATTCAGGTACCACTGCCATATGCCACATTTAACACCATTTCCAAAGCACCACTAACCGTTGCTTGTCGGTGATGATGTGACACACACCGATCTGGACATGCAAAACATCTTTGTTGCTCCACACACAGGCACCTATATTTTTCAAGCCAATTATGGCTTGAAAACAATTTCACTACCCATTTAAACTCAAGGGTGAGGTTCTGCCCTTTGGAGATGTATTTGTCTGTTTCATCATGTCAGTCAGAACTACCGCAAAATATTCTTAAGCAGCATTCGCCCACTGAAAAGGTTACTTGTAAGACACACTTCTAGATTTTACATCCTTGCTTTAATGGCTCATCTAGATATCTACAATGCGAGGAGCTCTGGCAGTAGGGAACAACTTCACTCCTTATATTGTCAGTAATGATTTTCAACTATTTGCTAACAGACTACGGGGAAGTAACATTTGGCATAATTCGGGTGCATATAAATCAGTAAGAGAAACTTTTACACCATGAAATAGTTTGAAACCCACAAATGAAAAAATTTGTCCAAATTTGACATCACCAACGTGAATTTGTTTTAAGTTGTTAGCTTTCCGATTTAACAGGTCAGATTTACATTCAGGGTGTGATTTATATCATGTTTGCAAATTGGGCTTCCCATAAAAATCCAATCATTGTTCAAAATTTGCATACCTGTTTTCACAAGCAAATGTCATGAGGAAGAGTGCTCTTCTATTGGTTGCAGCTTCTGCTTCCACCTCTAAGGTGTGCACCTGCAATGCACTTCCACAGTGGAACCTTTGTGGTTAGCCTTTTTGAAAACAAATACCATCGAAGCTGTTGTAAGGTCAACCTTTTCATTACATTCATTGTATCTATTTCTTTTGGCCAAGATCCTAGTCATCTCCCACCTCCTTTCCTAGTGAATATTGAATGATCCACTTATATGTCAGTTTCCCTAAAGCATGGACCACACCAAGTGTGTGCCATGCAAAGTAGGGCAGCCATATGCAGTGGAGAAAGTTGAACAACAAATGTCAGGGGTTCACTGCAGTCAAAGTGCATTGAGACGGGGGAGTGGCAGGAGAAACATGGCACACTCGGGTATTCCTAAGCTTGAATCTGCTCCTGTCATGTGAACTCAACAGTATGGGAAGGTGAAGTTGAGAGTTGATTTGTAAATTTGAGTGGAGTACTATGTCCATCAACTGATTCCTTCATTAGAAGCTGCCACTAAAGAAAATGTATGCTTCATACAAGGGTGCTTTGTGTAGTGATTAAACTGCATTACTGTTGCTTCAGATCTGCGACCTCTAAGACACCTGGGCACGTGTGGGTAGAGTTCGGTAACAATCTGTCCTGTTCTATGCAATGGTTCGAGTGCTCTTTAAGGACTTTAAATTGATGGCGTGTCTTATGTTGACATCCTCTTGCGCCTGGCTCAATGAACTCATTCACTTGGCCGGACATCGTTCCTCTCCGCTTGTTCGCATAGACAGGGAGAGAAACTCTACCTTTCCGCTAGGATTCCATCCTGAAAAGTGATAGTTCCACAAGGAATTCAGAGTCCACATGCCTATCTGGGGGCCCAAAGGCTTCTGTTAAGTGCTTTCTTCCTTAACTCCTGATAATTCATTACACCTTTTGATCCTTCTGCTAGCCTGATACACTTTCAAAAAAGTCAGAAAAGGAGCTGGAAGGAAGAACAAAAAGCTAGGAAACAGTAACAAAAGTACGAAGCAGGGATGAAAAATAACCTGTAAGAGTGAGATAAAGAGACAGGAAGTTAATTGTGGGGGAAGAAAGAGGAGTGATAATAGGAGCATATTTTTTAGGCACCATACTTAATTAAATTTCTAATGCTGCCCTGTTTCTTGTAATATATAGGCACTCCTAGCCTCTCAACCAGCAGAGTAGCCAGACAATCTGTTTCTAAAACAAAAAATCCAACATACCCAGCAGTTTAATACTCAGTGCTCTTTGTGTCTCTTTCTTTGGGACTGCAGCGTTGGCCACTTTAGGTCATGTTGAGTTGTATTGTTCTTTGCAATACATCCTGGCATTGCTTTGCTCTTAAATTATAGCCATGGTGGTAAATCAGGCATTAGTATCACAGGAGTGGTGAATGTGTCAGGAAATTCAAATAATGCTTCAGGTGTTTTGCCTAAGCCAAAGAGTGCCTACACTGCTGTGCAACATGTCTCCCCACATATTAGAATATATATTCCACATTCATTCGGTATTATGCAACTCAGTCTTCAAAATAAATGGAAAGCTTTGCCCATGTATTATTGTAGCATTTTATTGTAGCATATATCATCTTTCAAGAAAAGGGCTGACTATGCTGACTAGTCACTTCAAATATATACAGTCGTACAAAGTACATTTCTGAAAGAAAAATTGGAAAATATACATATAAAACTGAATTCAAGTTTCTCCCAAAATGATTGTGTGTCTAAATATGGCTTCTGCTATTGGTATTTTCTTGTAACATGTATAGGCCATAGTAAGAGTACCAAACAGGAGCACAAAGGGTATTTGTGCCTGTTAGAACAACTGCACACACTAGGGCATAAGCCCAAATTGCACTCATTCCTGTATTTCTGCATAACATCAGATCCTAGCTGAAGGTAATTGCTCACAGAACTAGTATACAAGGGCAATATCCTGAAAAATGGATCCAAACGCCATTTGCACGTTAGCCTCCATTATTTCACTCCCATGAATTAGACAGGTGCAAAAGCTCAACCAATAAGGGTGTTTTTGCATCAGATGACACAAAACACAAGATACTCTACAGAAATGTTGTTTCACAGAATGTTTATGCATCCTTTAATACAATAGTGTATTAGTCTAAGAGTATGCAATTTAAGGTCATTGGTCTCGCTCAGTCTTTCAATTTTTCTATCTGCAGTTTTATAGATCGTGAACAAATATGTGTCTGCTTTATATAATGCAGCTTACAGAAGAACAGTTTAACCTGAAGTTTCACATAGGAACAGTTTCGTAACTGCATTAGAGGAGATTGCATAAGAACAGTATAACATGAAATCCCTCTTAGGGACAGTTTCATTATTGCATAATAGAAAATAACCTAGCAACATAACGCAGATAACCCAGGATGGAATGGTCATAAGTTCCTTGTGAACAAACGGTTCGCTGGTCTTTTAATCATTAGTAGATGGAGACATTTTCCCTCACCAAAGATGGCCGACCTTTCATTGATTTCGCCTTTCTTCTCTTTTGCTCTTATTCCCTAGCAGATGATTCCTGTGGGATTATGTTTTACTTTAGCCACCGATAGTGTACAAATGAGCGGTTGTGGGAGGTTTGGTCACATTCACGCTAGACAAAGACCTCTGAAGTCATTTGAGGCGTCGCATAAGCATACACGCAACCAACACAACACTAAAAAAATGTTTTTATCTCAAATGAAAACTAAATCTACCATGCATTAAACTAAAATTCTGTTAAATAATAATACAGCATACTTGGCACACCCCAATTACGAAGTTTTTTTCATTTAACAGAATTTTGTGCTGTTTTAAGCTCCAAATAAGGCCTTGTTACTATCTGAGCGATAACTGCGCGCAACGTCAAAAATGCAGTAATTGGCTTGCCGCCCATTCTGCTGGTCAATACCGCCACAAATAGGTCATGCAATTACAGGGAGATGAAGGGGTTGCACACATCTCCCAGTAATCATCTGAGATGTGCCTGGCATCTTCTTGCTGCCAAAGAAAGGGGCCCTGAACCCCAGCTACTTCCCATTATTGAGGGTCTACATCTAAAAAGAGCAAAATCGCAGCCGCTAACGGGCTACAGCGAGGCGCTGGGCAGTGATTATAAATGTGCCCTTGCTATTAAAAATGATCCTTCTATTTCATGTCAGTCGGTTTGATCTGCTAGCCTATGTGCCTCGCAGTCAATACTGTCACACTCTGTATTTGTATATCTCTGGCATTTTCTCATTATCTGTCCTTGTTTCTATTTCGCCTTCTCCATCACTATCTTGCGGGTTTTCTTTTCCACCTGCTTGTTCTGCCTCTCGGTTGTCTATCACCTGTCTACCTAGTTTACTCTCTACTTAGCTCGTTGCATTTTTCCGCACTCGCCACATCCCTTTCGCATCCCCTTTCTTCATATCTGTTTTCTCCTGTTCCTTATTCCTTGCATCCATTTCCTGTAGCCTCAAAGCATAAACTTATGTCTCTCTTTCGATGTTTTTTTCTTTATTTCTTTAAATTAATACAGATTGTATCACTCGTTTTGTCAGAACCAATCAGGTGGCTTGTTTTACTGTTTGCATCATGTTTTCATTTGTTGTGTGATAGATGTGTATATGGGTTTGATTTTCCTAAAATGACATTTCACTGTCACTGTTAAGGGACATAAGAGAACGCATGCTTCCGTTTACAACTTTTCTAACTGTGTCATTAGATGGATTATGGCTGAGATGGTCAGTAATGTAAATAGACACATTTATAACTCCGGGGGAGGGGGCGGGGCGCCATGGTTCCTATATGCCTGATTACCCAAGCCTCATCACGTTGTTATCAAAAGGTCTAGATGTGCCAAGATGCGTCCATGAGGAGACATTGTAGCTCTAGACCAAACGTCTACAGAAATAAAATTGTACTTAAATATTTTGAAACATGTTTTTCGTCATTTGACATACTCAGTTACAGCTGTCTTTCTCAACGAAACAACTCGTTACGAAAAGCCAATCGGTTTTAAGTCGTTTTTATTTTCTCCCTTCCATTTTCTGTTTCCTGTTGAGATTCCCCGGGAAATGTATGTGTTCCTGACATTTCAAGAGGCCGCTCGGTCCTGGGATGCGGTGATCTGATGGGTCTGGGAGGCCGTACTAAATGACTTTGGAGTTCTAGCTCATTTTTAAGACACGTAGGGCTTTATTTAAATGCTATTCTGAGCTATCCAATGCGGTTGATCTTTTTCAAGGGAAAAACAAATATTGTACGGGGAAAAACAGAGAGGGCTGGTGGCATGAAAAGCAGGTTCAGCTGTTTATTGGTAAGAGAGAGAGAGAGAGAGAGAGAGAGAGAGAGAGAGAGAGAGAGAGAGAGAGAGAGAGAGATTTCTAAACAAGTCTGATGCAAGCTGATATTGGCCACAAGCAGGTCCGGCTTTAGGGCAGTGCGACTGGTGCAGCCGCACTGGGCGCCAACCTGTGTAGGGGTTAGCGATAAATTATGATTTGAAAGATATGGGGCACTTTTGCCCGGTGGTAGGGAGAGAATCTGAGAAGGCGGGCGTGAGGGTGTCAAAAATGATTGTCCCAGCGGGCGCCACCAGTGCTAAAGCCGGCCCTGGCTACAAGCCACAAGAGACATGAGTTGTAGACTAATCGAAGCAAAGTTGTTACTGCCATGGCACATGGTCACTGGCTAGCACAAACTCTACACCTGAAAAGTTAAACTGTATATAAAAAAAAGGGTAACAAGAAATGCCAGATGCAAATGAGATATGCACTATAGTAACTAAGCCGGTCTTCTCAAAAGAGTATCTTGTGAGCTGCTGGCAGCTCTCAAACCACCTGTAAGGAGCCCTCTTGTGCGCAGCCCAGCCTACTAAATTAGAAGGTATTGGTTTGCTGATTTAATATATGTAGACCCAAATGAAACACGAGAATATGTGTATTTTTCTAAACTCATTAGCTGCTGTTTGAAGAAAAAATGACAGAATTTAAAAAATCTATTTAAAGTTGTTTTTTTTAGTATTAAATCATGAGGCGCTTCGGAGACATTACTAAGAATATTACTTTTGTTTTGGGGACATTCTGCTATGGCTGTTATGTATTACTCACCAAGCGGCATTCCACATTAACAAAGTCTTCTATAGATTACTGCTTGCAACCATGCCCGATGAACTGAGGTGATTACTGCTAGTAATCTTGCAAGTGGTTGCCACTAATGTCAACTTGTCTGATGTTGTTTTACAACATTACTAGGATTAGTAGTTGTGGTTATTTTTCATAGATCATAAGTAACTCTAAAAAGGGTTGGAGACCCCAGAACTAATCTAAGGGTAACATGGGAGGATGTCACGCACACCGTCATATTGATTACATCAGCTATACACAATATCAACTAAGTTATGGGTCATGTGGCATGTCACGAGACACAGTCATATCCAGTACATCTTCTGCAAGGCCGCCATCGCGCGAGTGGATAGGATTCTGCTATCCAGAAAAAAATTGACACCAGGATATAATTGAATTAAAAAAATATCTATTCTATTCAGCAATAAGAGTTAGAAAACATGGCGACATTTCAATCAAATCTATGTTTTTCCAGCAAAAGTGCTCATGGTTGTTTGATGCTTGGCTGATTTAATTCAAATAATCCTAAGAATGATGGCTCACGTGGTACCTATTCAATAAATATTAAAATAATGTTCATCAAATTTAAATTGTGGGTGATCTCATGGCTAGTTATTTGAAGACGAAGGCATAGCAGAAATCAACCCCCCCCCCCGTAGACCAAACAATTCTTACCTATTATTCTCACTTTCCATTTTTTATTGCTCAGCGTAATCTCACTTTTGTATTTCATGATCCAGTCATTTCACACCAGGCAGTAAAGGAAATAATCCATAAAACATTTCTTTCACAATTCATTTAAATATCTGTTTTTAACTACTACACAAGGAGGTTTTCTTTCAAGAAGAAATTGGGGTGTATTATTAAAAGCTTCTACCCCCTAATTACAATTCAGTTTTCAATAAACTCTTTTGACTCAATTTTGCTCTCTGAAAGCTTGCGCTGTGCGCAATAACACGCTTTACAACCACAACACGGTTGTAATGTACGAAGGGCACATTGTGAATCAGAAATGTTTTTCTGACTAAAGAAGTGCATTTGGCAAACCCACACTGAAAAGCAAAGCTGGAGTGTAATGGGGGTCTCCGTCCATTTTGTGTTCCGCTATGCAATGTATCAGTACTGCGAGACCGCAATTGTGTTCACAAACCACTGATCTATTACCAGCTACTGAAGGTGGGTCAGAAATTTGCAAAGTGGAAGCTATTCTCAAGGGATATTCTCCCTCTCTCTTGTGATGGTTATTGCTGGTATGGGGAGCAGAGAGTGGTCCTTGAAACCACTGCTTACTGTCCCTAGAGCCATTCACTGAACTTTTATATGGGAAAGCAATCAATTTAAGGAGCAGGCTGCTCTCAAAATAAAATGACAGCATTAAATGAGTGCTAATTCAGTGATGGAGTTATGCTGCCTCAAACATGAATGATGCAGGAGTTTCAGCAATTTCTTGTATACATGCCTTTGTATAAAACAGATTAGCTCATTAGTTGTAGTGAAAAATTGCAGGTGGGGTTGCAAAGTAGTTAGTGTGCAAAAAGATCAAATTACTTACCTCTAATGAGACTCTTTCTGGTGGATACTCTAACCGCAGATTCCGCACCTTTAGAACATTCCCAATGTGCTAGACTAAATGTGGAAACTTTTAACTGCCGTGCTCCTGCAGGCATCCTGTGGCTCCACGTGTGCTTTGCTCAACCCCAGGAACGGCGGAGCAAAAACCTATACAAGCCGCACCCCTGTATGCCAGCGTAATTTCTAGCAAGACATTTTACGCACCCTCAGATGCGGAGCACAAAACAATTGTTGGCACCAGTGTGCAGATCGCTAATTTGGGACCTTTTTTCAGATTGTAAAAAAAGATCATTCCACAGGTGGCATAAGAATGAGGAAATTTGTTTTTCTGATGGAGCCTCCTGCGCACAGATTCACAGAATAGATATCAAACCAGTACCACCTGAAGGTGGAGAATCTGTGGAGTGAGGTCAGACAAAAATGTTTAGCAGGACTGAATGGGCGAAATGTGCATCCCATCACCACTGGTTGTCAAAGCAGCAGTGCTTTGTGAACATGTGCACCAGCGCCCATGTACCGGCCTGAGAGATGTTGAGGCAAGCACTCCGTGTGCCAACACACTAGTGGCATCCTTAGCCCTGGTGAAAGAAACTCTCTCAGACCTTCCAGAAGCTGCTTTTTGTCCAGAGTGTAGCAGATCATAATGAAGAGGACAATCAAACTCAACAGAGTCCTTTTCTTCACAGCATTTCCTTTCCTCCCCCCAGAGGACCCTGCAATAAGACCATCATTCATCCGGTGGGCTTTGGTGTGACTGATGTAAAAGCCTAGAGAGTGTTTTTTAAAGATTGCCTAATGTGGAATGGCTGATTTGCATATGACATGGCCTAAAGTGAAGTGGCATGATGTGCAAAATAAAAAAGGATTGGCATGCAGCCCCAGTAATTACCAGTGGCTGAGATTACGCCGAACATTCTATCCATCACATTTTTTATACTTCAGTGTGATGCCATAAGTGGGACTGATATGATATGCCCAGATGTTGATCCAGTGCACACTGTGCCACTGGAACCAAGCTATTCCCGACTGATGAGCCATTAAATTAATTCAAGCATTCCATCCATCATTTTTGTACACTTCAATGTGGAAAGGAGTCATGACTTTCGGCAAGACGTCACTTGAGTTCTCACACCAGTTTATCTGAAGAAAGAGTGGTGTAGGGCAGTTGTATGGGTACAGCCTGGAGGTCCCATGACATGTTGAAGTGATCGCAATGAGGAAGACAGTCCTCAAGATCAGAAGATGCAACAAGCAACTACACATCAGCTCAATAGGAGTACACATGAGAAATGTCAAGACCAATTTAAGGTTCCACTGTGGCATCACAAAAGGTTTGGGAGAGAACACGTGTGTTAAACTTTTATTAAACTGCATCACAAGTAATTTAAATAATGACAGTTGGTCCGGCAAATGAAAAAAGGTAGGGCTGACAAATAACCTTTAATAGTGACCACTGAAAGGCCTTGCTGGGGCAAACACAAAATGAGCAAAAAACATCCAACATTTGGCTTATGAAGGATCTGTCTTGTGAACTTCACACTTGTCAACAAATTTGTCTTTGTGCCCGGCATAAATGGACTTTGTAGGCAGAAGCCTGGCAGCAAAAACAACATCTACAACCTCAGGTGGTAAATCAAACGCAATCAACTTCTGCTTCTCAATCTCTATGCACGGAGGTGTAGATTGTGCATGTTTGAGCTACTAGGATGGTTTGGGAACGATTGTTCCTGATCTTCAGAACTCAGTGTAGGAGAGGCAGGAAGGTGTAGAGAGGGCAAGTGGACGAGAACAGGGCTCGGCCCAAAGGCCCATTAAGGTGTCAGAAAGGGATTCATTGAACCAAACCAAGGGCTCAGATTAGGCTGGCCCTGTTTGCAAACCATCTGTAAAGACATTTGTCTGGACTTTAAGTGAAGGCAGTTGTAGGTCCATATAATACATTTGGTTTTTGTTTGAGGGGGATGAAAACCCTTCTTAAGAAACAACTACAATCCTTGTGAGGTTGAATAACAAACATCACTGAATTAACCTCTGCTTAACCCTCTGGTAGCTTGGTATAAAAGCAGTCAGACTTAACTTAGAAGTACTGTGTTGAGTATTTATGTAGTACACAAACAGTAATAAAGTGAAACCACAACACTAGAAAAATACCAAACCAATGTAGAAGAATAGAGAACATTTTAATAAATGAAATAACACCAAAACAAATTAAGTCCTTTCAGTAGTACCAGAATTGTACATTTTTAAAGTTGTTGGTTAAATCTAGCACCTAAAAGATCAAAGCACCAACCAAGGGTATCTGGTTCCGCAACACTGGGGGCAAAGTCTCAAATTAGGGGCAACTGCAATGAAACATTGGTCGGATACATTAGGTGGATTACGCCTGGCCTCGGTTTACCTTCGGACTTAAAACGTTCGAGGCAATAGTCCAGGAGAAGGTAGAGTTCAGCAGGGCAAGGCAGCAGGCCGTGTCTGAGGAGGCAAGTCTTGGTGAAGCGATTAATAATGGTGGGAAAAGGCTCAGAGTAGGAGAAGATGGATTTCCAGGCTGAGAAGTGGGTCGTCACCAATAGGAAGCCTGTCGCCCTCGAGCCTACTCTAGATTGTTACCTTTGGACAACTTTTTGGGGAAATCAAAAACCTCCATTGGGATGAAGCTGCAAGCCATAGCTGAAGAGGACTCCAGGAGGTCGGATACCGTCACTCGGAGGTCCCGCTGAAGAGGGTTTGCTGCTGTGCAGAAGAACGTACCGGGAGCTACTGCAAAGGCAGGCAGACCGGTGATGCACTTTGGGCAGATCGTCTGAAAAGAAGGTCCTAGTCTTCTGACAGTTGTCTGGCACTTTTTCCCAGAATTTCATCAAAATCCCAACTTTTAGGGTTAGGCAGGTGCAGCACTTCTAACACCACTTCAAAGGGTCTAGGACCTGGGGGGCACCGCAGAGGGTTAAATCTCACTCCAGGCAGAGTCCAGGTGCAGGGGTTGAGGTCTCTTAGAGCTGTGATGTCCCTGTAGGAAGCCAACTAGCCATTGGAGTCACTCTGATAGTCCTCGGCTCAATGAGATGATTCTCCTACCTTCAAGTAGCAAGGCAGGCTTCAAGTAGTAGAACAGTCCTCTAAAGAACAAGGCAGGCCTCCGGCCACAGGGCAGTCCTCTGGTAGTAGTAGGGCAGTGCTTCTGAAGTCTTCCACCGGTCCAGGATTGGACTTACGAGGTAGATGAGGACATAGCATATTTACACCTGGCTGCAGTCTTTGAAGTGGGGGTGATATCCTGGCTACTCCCACATCTGGTTCTGGAAAGTTTTTCCTATCCCCTGCCAAGGCTTTAAGAAGTTTGAGGTGACAAGGACTAGTGTCAGGATCATCTGTGAGTGTGCTGCAGGCAGTCCTTTGAAATGTCAGTGGGGCAGGGCACAGCTCCACCTCCACCATTCTGGCATGATGGCCAATTCTGCCAACACCTAGTATCCCTTTGTCTAACTGTCTGCAAGGAATACACAAAGGCCAACTGCCTGGCTATTCAAAGTCATGTGACCCAAGAAACAGGCAGCAGGCACAAGATGGTTGAGAAAAGAAAATACCAGCTTTCTAAAAGTGGTATTTTCAGAATTGTGACTTAAAATCCAACTTTATCATTAATGAGTAATTTATATTAAAATTCAAATGAGTCCAAATTTGACACTACTAACTGTTCTTAATCAAACGTTAACACTTATTAGATGCAATATGATAACTCAACGTTATCCAAAGAGAGAGATAAGTGTTACAGTATTGAAAAATGAATTTAGAAGTTTTTCACTACCAGGACATGTAAAACTTAAAAACACATGTCCTACTTTTTTAATACAATACACCCTACCTTATGGGCTGTTTAGATCCTACCTTAGATGAGACCTACATGTATTAAAAAAGAAGGATTAGACCTGGCAAAAGGTTTATTTTGCCAGGTCGAATTGGTAGCTTAAAACTGTACGCAGGCTGCATTGGCAGGCCTGAGACATGTTTTAAAGTGCACTTTCTGTCGGTGGCAAAATGAGTGCTGCAGGCCCACTAGAAGCATTTAATTTACAGTCCCTGGGTATATGCAGTATAATATACTAGGGACTTATGAGTAAATTAAATATGGCAGTCAGGTGTAAGCCAATTGTACCATGTTTAGGGAGAAAGCATTTTAGCACTTGTTAGCAGTGGTAACATGCACAGAGTCCTAATGCCAGCAAACATTTAAATGCAGAAAACAGGAAGGAAAAGGCAAAATGTTTGGGGGAAGAAGACACCAAGGATGACAGGTCTAACAGTCCAGGACCTTAGACGCTCGTCAATATACCACAGCATAAAATACACTCTCTTCCATTAGGGGCCAGACAAGTGAATCCAATACTGTATCAGGGAAAGTATCAAGCCCACTTGCTACCTGTAGCATCCTTTAAAGACTGCCATCTTCATAATGGTGGAGTAAATCAATCCCAGCCCTTCATCATCACTGATGAATAGTAGCCAGCTCTGGCCAGAGTTGGAACCAAAACGGCAATGGTGTATCTGAGGGCATCTCTGCGATAGTGGAAGCAAACGTTCAGACTAGGGTTGTAAGGCAGGCAGGTGGTCTGGACTGAATTGAGTGCGTGACCTAGGTCAGGGTCGAGTCAACAGCAGTTCTTGATTGGACATCAGAGTTGGTAGTTTATTCTTCTCTGGCATTAGGACCAGCATCGATGAAAGAAGGATCAATGTGGATCTCAGAGCCAGGGTGGAAATCTGCTCTGGAGTCGGTGCTGAACCTGTGATGGATCCAAGTGTTTTAGATGGCACCAAGGATGGATTCGCCTGCAGCAATTCAATTGATGGATCATGTGAATCCTTGTGGCCTAAATGCATGCCAGAGGGTACTGAAAGAGTGTCAAAGGGTTGGAGTGAGGCCTCCTTACGACCTTGACCACATCAGGATCAACTGCAGGATCAATTCCTCTACTCAAGATTGGGGACAAGATCGATTGGCACCTTACACCCTCATGACTTCTCTTTTGATAGAGAGTGGCAGCATGAGGTTGAGTCCCGCCTCGCTTTCTTATTTTTCTGCTTGGACTTCAACTTATGGAAGGTATTAGACTGCAAAGAACACTTCTCACAGGAAAGGCCACAAGAGTCAGTCTCTGCCCTCGACTTGGAGCAAGAACAGGACTTACATGAAGCCCCGGACTTCTTCCTATGTTTAGCGATGTACAGTGTCACTTCAAGGTCCTGGGTCGGCTTTGGGTCCATGAGGGCACACTCATTGCACGAGTTAGAGTAGTGCCCCGAGTCCAAACACCAAAGAAACACCTCCTGCAGGTCTGGAACCAACGTCTATTTTCTGCAGTCACAACATGGTTTAAAGCCTGTAGTTTTAAGAGGAGGCATGGTTTCCTTGCACACTAGATTTTGTTTAGGGAGTCGTTGAAAGATCAACAAAAGTGGGAGTGGCGCTCTTGATCCACATTCAAAGGCGCAAAAAAATAAAATAACCTAAGGTGGCACAGAGGGGCGCCGCTTATTCCCGCTCTGTTACCTCAGAGGGAGCAACGAAGCCCACACTGAGTACCTGGGGAATATTCTAAAGGTGAGGAGTCTGTGGTTATAAGAATCCAGCAGCAAAATAACCTGCTTAGTTATCCCACCATAGAAGATCAAGGCATATGTTCCTGTGGGTTGACATTGCCGAAAGCCCAATAGTAATTTATTTTCTAACAATAAATGTATACATTCTTCATAATTCATTCTCAACTTTCTTTTAAATATCATGTTTTCATTTAGTACTCATAGGGTCATTTGTCTGTAACTTGTCTTGGCTATCTTACAACTTTACAAATATCTACAAATCAAGCTTGATGATGATCAATTTCATCAGGAATGTATTCATTCATTCATTCATTCATGAAACTTTATTTCGGCTATTGCGGCCATAAAAGTACATACATATACACAACCACTTAAAATTAATATCAAGAAAGAATACAATGTCATAAGAACCACTTATTATAAAATAGTACAAGCATAGATAGCAGTAATAATCACTCATTGGGAAACAGGGGAATAAAATAATGATCATCACTATGGGAAATATAGTCAGTGCAAACCAATCATTAAAAATATAAATTAAACTAAATAAGTTAAAAGGAAATTCACAGCCTATGTTTTTATATAAAACCTAAATCACAGTAGCAGCCAATTAAAAACACGTCTTAATAGATCTCGTATCAGTTGTTTGATAAAATACCTACGCTTACAGGCTAGGTTTTTGCCAAAACTAAGGTCACAATAGTTGACAAGGGGGAGCGGGTATTACTAATTCTCAAAGCGGTTTTTCAATAGATACCTTCGCTTACACCACATTGCAAAGAGGAACTTAGAAATTGCAAAAACAAAAACCGGGTTGGTATCAGATTTTAAAACCCTGTAGGATTCCTTATAATTTCTAATACCTAGGTTCCTACACAGTTGAGTAACCCACTTTAACCTTGCCCACTTATATGCCAAGCAGAAGAACAACACATGAATTACAGTTTCCTCCTCTACTAGGCACCCTGGGCAAAGGTGGGTGGTGGTAGCGCCTGCCCATTTGTTGGGAAGTGCATGGAGCGGCAGCGTCCCATATCTAAATTGCAAAAACTGTTTTTTGCTGTTGGCGGTTGAAAAAAATACAACACCTGCTCCAATTTATATTGCTGTTTTACGTCCAGGAACCCATAGGTTAAACTAGAACAGTTAGCGGTCTGTAAAATGTGTGACAGTTTATACTTCTTCAGTACACAAACCAAGGATTTTTTTGATATAGCTGGGCATGACTCCTCTGGTGCCGGCCATAGGTCCTCCCTTCCTATCGCACGGAATGAGTCTCTGATAAAGGAGAACCACGGGATACTACCCGCCCCCACAGTGGACATTACAGCCTTTAATTCCTCTCTATAATGTCCTAACTCTGGCGTACTCCACAGCCGTCGCCAATAAAGCAGTGGGCGTGAAGCACTTAGGTCTGCAATAGGAAGGATGCCCAAATCCATCCTTAGTGGCGTTAAAGGAGTACTTTTGGGCAAACACAGAATTTGTCTCATAAAATTATTTTCTGTTATAGTGAGGGCATTAACTAAGTTATGTCCCCAAAGTTCGGCCCCATACATAGTTGCCCCCCTAGCTTGAACCTTGTAGATTTCTACAGGCGGGCTTTTAATCTTTAGGGCGCATCTCTTGTAAACCTTTAAAATCCCCCGGACTGCCTGAGTTAGCTTTAAATTAGCTTTCTTAATTTGGGGTCCCCACCCCATTTTGTCATTTAGTGTGAGGCCCAAATAATCGAAGATAGGAACCCTTTCCAAAGGTCCATCATCCATTCCTGGGTGCGGACAGTTTGTGGAGTCAGCGTGAAAGACCATATATTTTGTTTTCTTAATATTTACTACCAAATTCCTCCTTTTACAAAACCGACTAAATTCCTCTAATACACGCTGCATCCGCATTGGTGATTTCGAGAGGAGCAGGGTGTCGTCCGCAAACATTAGGGCAGGAAATTTGCGGTTGGCTAGTTTTGGGGAGTCAATGTCCTTAACGGCAAGAAGGTCTCCTATTAGCCCGTTGAGAAAGAGTGAGAAAAGGGTTGGTGCAAGCACACAACCCTGCCTCACCCCCTTTCCTACAGGGAAAGGAGCCGTTAATTTCCCATTCCTGCCGAACCTCACCCTAGCGAATGTTCCCTCGTGGAGGCGTTTAAACTGGTGGCAGAGATATGGTGGTACTCCCATATCCAGCAAGATTCCCCACAGCTGATCACGATCCACCATGTCAAACGCCGATTTGAGATCCACGAACGTAAGGTACAGACTACCACCCTCCAAAATGATATGCTTCCAATAGATCAATTGAAGCCTAAACAACTGATCTATAGTAGATGTTTTACACCTGAAGCCTGCCTGTAAAGGAGTTAAAATATTATGGTCTTCCATCCATTCCTGGAGTCTTCCCAGTAAGACTCTGGCAAAAATCTTTTGGGTTACATCGATAAGGCTGATTGGCCCGTAATTTGCCGGTTTTATGGGAGACCCTTTTTTATAAATAGGAATGATCTCTGCCACAGCCCACGTAGGGGGGGTGACATGCCATAAAGAATGGCATTAAATAATGTCTGGAGGTATGGGGCCCAAACAGTCTGTTCATTTCTATACAGGTCCTCGGGGATTCTATCCAGCCCAGGAGCTTTGTTTGGCAGTATTTTGGCTAAGGCAGATAATACCTCAGCCAAGGTACATGAGGTAGGTATATCCCCAAGGGAATCAAAGGTACGACAACAAGCCGATATCCCACTCTCACTAGGTCCATTATAGGTGCTTGAATATAAATCTTTAAAATAAAGACGCCAGGCTTTCTCAGCAATATTAGGCTCGAGGGTAGACCTACCCTCTATTTTCCCGCTATGGACTAAATTCCAGAAAGCTCTTGTGTCTTTAACGTCCATGGCATTCTTAGTAGCCTGCCATCCTTCCATTTCCCATTCAGATTTGCAGCTAAAGGGATTTTTTTTTTAAAACACCCTTGCTTCCCTTATTTGCATACCCCCCCCCCCCCCCACCCCTCAGGCTTGACAACAGGGCTCTCTTCGCATCCCTGCATGACCTATTGTACCAGGGTTTTTTATCTCTGCGATGGTTACTCTTATTGGGCTTACTGCTATAAAAAAAATCCGCCAGGCATGCAACCATATCAAGGTGGATTTTGCCTAGATCTTCATTGGATTCTAAACTAGCACTGCTTCCAGAGACAAGACTTGCTTTTTCTAACAAGGGAATAATGCTAGTATACATATCCACCATTACTTCTGGAGCTTGGATTATTGAGCCCCAGCGTATTCTTCTCCCTCTTTCAACCACTATCAAATTGTCTAGTAGCGGATATTCCAGGTCTTGCCCTACTTCCACTACATGGCTATCTAGGGTTACGACCAATGGATTGTGGTCACTTTCATCACGGGGGAGGACAGAAAACTTCGCAACCTTATTCCAAATTTCAACATTTATTAAAATATAATCAATTATCGTTGCCTGGCCAGTTCTATCGAAGGTCGGTGTATTCATAAGAAGGAATACCTTATCTTTCATCAGGAATTTATTCATATGGAGGAATACCTTATCTCAATTGATCAGCCTATCATTATACCAACCCTCCGACATGTCAAGCAACTGGGATTTCATTCTGATTATTGGCTTGTTATTAACAAAGCTTATTCCTTCAATATTGCAACCACTATCCCTATGAATTATTATTAGGCTTTCCAAGGTTATTCATTATCATGTTACGCAAATCATAAATATATTCAAATGTACATGACACTACAGCTGGCGTTGAAGGCATGCACATCTGTTGCTGAGTAACAAAAAATGGACATAAGCTTATATTTCAATTGTGTTATAATTACTCTGTGTTGTTAACTTTATGAAGAGACTTACTGATCTACTATCTTGTGCTTCACACAGCTTAAGTACACATGTCTGGAACTCCCCGATGAAGTCATGTCCTCCGTCATTATCATAATCATAACATTGAACCTGAAAGGAAAGAACATGAGGTTTATTCAACAAAACAAAATTAGACTCCCTGTGTGAGAACACTAGGGATTTTTTTATTGAGAAACATTGGTTATCTAAAAATTTAGAGAACTTCTGTACATCCATCTTCAAAGAAATAAAGCTATTGTTCATTTAGTTAAATCCACAAAGAGCAAAAACAAAGGCAAACCAGGGGACCTACAGTCTCAAAGCCACATGTCAACATAGGAAGGTAGTAGATAAATACTATGAGTAAACAATCAGAATTGTTTAAGTTAACACACACCTTGCAATCTCCGTGTTTTTTCCAAGTACTTTCATGATTCATGCTTGCTTTTAAGTTTCCGTACTAATGGGCACCTTAAACCCACTCTCCATATTAAGTTTCAAGGATGCATCTTTTTTGCAACAGCGGCTGCTCACAAGACTCTGTCTCACAAGAGCACCTATGAAATACATTGTCAGACTAGGTGGATTCTGGTAAAAAAGGGTGGATCCCATATTTTTCCTAATAGTGTAGTGCTAGTCATTAGGACCGCCAACTTTAACAACATGTCCCAAAATCTGCCCACCCGCATGCAGCGCATATTGAAGACAATCACATACCCCTAGTCTTTGACACCGCTGCTATAACGCTCCACCTTATGATAAAATAACAGGGTCAGCAGAAAGTTACTGACACCGCCACTTTACAGGTGCTTCAATTGGTGGTATAGGTCTTGAGGCACTTACTTGGCTATGCTACAGCCAATAAAACAACAAATGCAATTTCTTTTGCCCATCAAGCATTGATGTCTGAATAGTTTGCATTAAAAAGGTGAACATTTCATCAACCATTAATTATTTGCTGCACTGTCCACTTTACTTCTGTGTGTGTGGAGCAGAAAAGGTAGCTGGCTGCTTCCCCAAACTGCAGCATGCATTAAACATAGACGTTTTAAGGCATGGGCAACGTGGGCTCTAGGTCAGGGCCCCAGCCTTTCAGGGTATCCCCTGATAGAGCCACCTCTGTTCTGCACAGAGTCTCGCCCTGATGGCAATGAATAATTTCTTAATCATATTTTTATAAATACCGTTTTCCTTAAATTTATTTCTAAGGTGGGTTATGTGTGAGAGCCTATTACAAACATTTTGCAGAGAAACATTGTGTTTATGTTTCATGCAACATCCATAAAAAAAGTTATTTTAGATCAAAACAGGACCTCACATATGAGAAATGTGAGGGTGTCACAGAGATTACTTGCAGTAACCTTAGTGAGCTGCTTGTGTGTTACAATATTGAAAACACACATCACTATCCCTGAATATTAGATGCAAATACATTCAGAATTTGGACGAGTGTGCACTGTCCGTGTCCTGGCCAAAGAGGGTATAGAGGAGCTGAAACTGGATCATAAATTCAAAGCTGTTCCGAACAGGGGCCCCCAAAATACGTTTGGCCCAGGGCCCCATAAATCCTTAAGATGCCCCTGGGATTATACTAATGCTTTTGTGCCACCTAGGCTAACTTTCTCTCTCTTCATACTGCTCACGGTGGTTGAACTTGCACAGTTGTACTGTGAATAGTCTTTTTTTTATTATTTATTTCAGCATTTCTAATATAAAATGAGAATTTAAAATAATTTGTGAACCTTGAACCATGTATAACCCCTCATCATAAATAGTGCTTTTTCATTTTGGGGGACAGTATGTCTCCTCTGGGTACTCCCACATACTGTCTGCCCCCATAGTCCCGACACTTAATTCCAAGATGCAGGCTTTGATTTCTGGCAACTTGTAATCGCCACCTAAAGTTTCAGTTGCTGACAGTCCCAGGGTCCGGAGACAGGAGAAAATATTCCCTCATTAAATGGGACTTCTTTTTCTAAATGTTATGTTTGTAAAGCCTCTGACCATAGAAAACCCCAGGACTATCAACTCTAATACATGTCTGAATTAATGCACAAGATATACAAGCATTCCCTAGCTGATGAACCCGTGGAGCAATTCCTGACAAATATCTCTAAAAAAATGCTGAATGGGTTTAAACAAAATAAAAAAGCGTAAAGTTCTAGTTTCATGCCAAGTTTATAATCACGCTCAGCGTTTTTTTTCTACAGTTGCAGGCAGATTTTTTAATTAGAGATTGGAGGAGGAACATTTTTTTTTCACTCTCATTGTAATGGATGAACAAAAGATTTGATAACATTTCCACAATGCTTATATTGTTCTGAATCCCCAAGCGACTGCCAAATTTCAGTCATTTTTTTCAATACTGCAGAGTGGCTGTTGCTGAATCTGTAGTGTAACATAACAATTATGCATGTATATTACCCAGATAGGTATATAAAAGCATACATATATCCAGAGTCATAGTCACAACTGTAGTTTTGACTTCATTTCGAACACCATAGGAATGGCATTTTTTGGATGTTTAATAACTTAGGTGGTGTTTGAAAATGTTAGAAATGGGGGTCTCTAATTGGCAGAGGTAGGAGCCTTACTCCAAGTAGGGACCCTTGCTTCTAGTCAGGGTAAGGGGATACACACTTTAGATAACCCCTGCTCGCCTCCTTGGTAGCTTGGCACAAGCAGAGAGGCTTATCCCAAAGGCAATGTTCAAAGTATTTGTACTCAAAACACACAGTAATATAGTGAAAACACCACAAACGGACACCACACCAGTTTAGAAAACTATGGTATCTTTATCTAAACTCAACAATACCAAAACAACAAAAATCCAACGTACGTGTAGTAAAATAGTACTTAACCTCTTGAGTGCCCATGACGAGATGGTCTCGTCATGGGCCGCGGTTGCGCTGTGCCCATGACGAGACTATCTCGTCATGAACCCCGCCCGCTAATGAAAGGGCCGGCACAGGGCGGGGAAAGGGCGGGGCACTCAAGGGGTTAAAAACAGGTATTTCCAAAAGAAAGCTTGTAGAAAAAAAATAGCTCCACCTGGGGCTATTAGGACGTTGTGACACCAATAAATCCAATGTACGGCACCGACCACGAGGTGCGCGGCATCAGACACGGAGTCACACAGACACCCAAACAAACAGTACCTTGGAAAATGAAGTGTATGACGATGCACGGCGTCATGGAGGTGAGGCATCGATGCAGAGGTCAAGGCTGGCTTCCTGGCTGCCAAGGTGGAGGCGAGGCATCGTGTCTCCGAGGAGGTGACGTGTCGAATCCAGGACAGGAGATGTCAGTTGGTTGGTGGTGAGGCGTCGGTTCCGGTGAGACAATGCGAAGGCGGCGAGTCGTGGAGTCACCCTTGGTGGTTATCAGCACTGCGATAATTGGATGCAGACACTCGTGGTCACAGAGTTGTTGCGAGTGCTGGCATCAGGATGGCTGATAACTGCAGGCATTGGCAGGTGTCAAACGGTGTCGGAGCTGTGGTGCTGGCTGGGCGGTGCCCTGTGCACTTCACTAGCAGTGCCCCTGGCCTCAGTGCATGTCGCGGCGGCGGCGTCGTTGATGGCGTCTGGGATGGGTTTTCTTGCTCCTATTAGGTTTCTTCCAGCTCACAACAGCAGGAACAACTTCCAGAGGCCCAAAACTGGAACAGGCACCTCCAGGCAGGTCAGAACTCTCAGCAGTATAGTTCAGGGGAGCTGGTGGTGAAGTCTTTGTGCCCCTCAGACTTCAGAACAGGAGGCCAGCACACACAAGCCTTTGGAGATTCTTCTTCAAGCAGGTTTCTCAGCAAAGTTGCAGTCTTTGCCCTTTCCTTGGCAGACGCTGCAACTGCAGGCCAACCCCACACAGCACACAGCAAAGGGGCAGTACTCTTCTTCACAGTTCTCCAGCTCTTCTCCTTGGCAAAGGTCCCTCTTGAGCCCAGAAGTGATCTAACATTCTGAGTTTTAAGGTCCACTACATATACCCCGTTTTGTCTGTTCTTCTTTGTGCCAGGGTCTTTGAGCCCAGTCCAAACCAGTTCTGACCTCATTGGTGCAGTATGACCACAGAGGGTGTAGACAGCATTATTCAAGGGAGACAAGCCCTATTCAGGTGAAAGGAAAACTCCTGCCACTACTCTTACTGCAACCAAGGTCTATTATGCTCAGCCCTGAGTCATCCGGGAAGGGCCAGGCACACCTCAACTCGCCCCCCCCCCGTGGCTGTCTATAGTGCATACATATCCCCATCCCCTGTTACTCCAATCCCACACAGTCAATCCACAAACAGGCACAGGCACAGGCACACAGAATAGTTAATCAAGAAAAGGCCTGAAAGTGGCATTTTCAAACACAATTTATAAATCATCTTTACTAAAAGATGTGTTATTAAATTCTTTGTAGACATGCAGTGCTGGTGCCTTGCTCACTAGGGACTTCTAGGAGCAGCTTGCGGTACTGCACCCAGACATGCAGTGCTCGTGACTTGCTCACTAGGGACCTCTAGGAGCAGCTTGTGGTACTGCACTGAGACATACCATACTGGTTCCAGGCTCACTACACAAGCATTTGCAATGCACTAGGGTCTTGCATTACTGAAAATATGAGCACTGGCATTGCATTATTATTTGCAACGTCAATACCTCAAACTATCAGTAATGCTTGTTATCAGTTTGCTGCGATATGCATTTTCTTAGTTGAAGTGTAAAAAAGTGAAAGTAAAGACCAGTGCGTTCCCTGCTCAATGGTAAACAATGTTTACCCCGAAACTTTTAAAACACAGGGAGTTACAACAACCGCGTTGTGACTCCGCATACCATTACTCCGCAAGTCGGAACAACGACTTGCGGAGGGGGGCGAGGGGGGGGGGATGTTGGATTTAAAATCCAACACCTTCCCTAGTGTCCGCACAGACTGGAGTTGGAATAGTAAATTATACTATTCCAACATCCAGCGCCCACCCCTCCGCAAGTCGTCGTTCTGACTTGCAGAGTAATGGTATGCAGATTTACAACGCGGCCGTTGTAACGACCGCGTTGTGATTCCCTGTGGGATAAAAGGCGGCAGAATAACTTCATTCACATTGCCACAATTATTTTCTCCCATGGGGATGTTTGAACAATTCCCAGAATGTTATTTTTTTTTCTCTTTCTTGCAAAGTTTCTCGTTTGCAGATGCCACAATGTTAACAACCATGTTCTTCTTCCGTTGCAAGGCTCCATGACAGTCAAGCACTCTCCTCATCATGAGTGCCGACTATGGTGTTTTACCAACACAAAGTGAAGTCGTTTCTAGGTCTACTGCTTTGCACAAAATGATTTCAGTGCATAAATGGATGGACTTAAAAAAAAGTACTATTTTCAGTTGCAAAGCTATATAAACATTTAACCAGTGAAAGCTTTTTTTTCTCTCTCAAGCTTGAAAAGGTTCTGAAGACCCACATCAGCAGTCTGTAGACCTGTTTTTTGCTTCTCAGTTCACTATAATGCACATTATGAAAACCTATTTCAACCTCTCTTCATCCATTGGTCTTTTTTGTGTTATTCAATTTTTTCTTCTGTCCTTTACAGCATACAGCTTGGGGCAATTTATCAACCCATTTCAGGCATTGGCTAACTTTCTCTGTGAGTTATAGCATTTATTTTCTTTTACAAGGAGTAAGTACATCTGCACACAAAGTGCCAGGGACTACTATGGCAATGTTTGTTTTTAGAGACCAAAAAATACTTCTGCTGTTAGCCAATTCTTTTTTAGATTGAGGAGGGCCAGGAGGCTTCCGCATTAATGACGTTTTGCAAACCCCATGACAAAGCATGGCTTTTTGCCAATATTTGCCCTTAATAACACGCATTAATCCTTTGTCAGCCATCTTGTTTAAGGACAGAAATACAACTGTGATTCTAACTGCTGCTACGTTGTGCTTGAGCAACATCAAGGCTGTTTGGTACTTTTTAAGTTTGCTATGAAATTTCTGAATTTTATTGCATGATTGTTCACTTTTTGTGTTTAGCCTTCACCTGTAGTACCTGTTGCACCGGGACATTTGGAATTGCATGCACTCTGACACCACAGATAATAAACCTATTGAACAGCTATGAACATTTTACTTCGCTCCTAAGTAATGCACGGACACTTTGACTTTGAGGTTCAAGGAGTACCTTTCCGAGTTTAAATTCCTTGGGCATGTGTATTAACATGCATTCATCCAGGATGGCAGGCAGGCCGGTAAGAATGAAAAAGATCCCTGACAACAGGCTTGTGCGTGACCATGGTCTCACCTAGATAACCTGGACCACGTGACGTTTCCAATAAATGGAGAATGTCACCTGGGCCAGACTGGCCGTAGCGGGGCATTGGGCATTTCCCTGGGAGGCTGGAAGGTTGGGGGCCTGTTTTGTTACTGGGGGCCGGTATTGCAGCAGTGCTGCAATATCGGCCCCCAGCATGCGGGCAACTAGAGCCAAATTACGGGGGGGGGGATGCAAAAAGATTTCGGGGGGGGGGGAGGGGGTTAATTCTTTCAGCCATAGGCAGAGTGGCTCTAAGAGGGGGTGAAAAGACAACAAAAGCCGCATTCACAAGTAAATGGTCTTTTGAAGACCTGTGAAGTACTCCGGTGCGGCTGCAATTAAACGGTCGCCAGCCCAATGGGTGTAAATGCGGGGGCTGGTCCGACGAAATTGCCAGGGCTGCTTTGGGATCCCAGTCCGGCCCAGAATGTCACTGTAGTAATCTGGCACACAAAGCCATGACTTTGTTAGCGTTTTCAAATAAACGGCCAACTTTGCAAAAGAGAGGTTGCAGATGTGTCAAGAGAAGGCACTGTGAGCAAAAGGGTAAGAGACAATAAACTGTACAATGGAGAATACAGATTTAGAGACAAGGAAGACCCACAAGATGACACTGTGGGACTTTTAAACAAGGTTGGCAGGCTCGTTGTTTGTTAGATTTTGGATTTCACATTTTGGCGCGATTTAATGACTTCTCAGCATGTTCAATGTTATTAAAACATTGCCGTTTAGTTATTGAGGTACGCAGAATATTAAACTTCAATAAAAGAACATGGACACGTAATAATTAAATGTACAAAGTTTGCTCAGATCAAAGGTGTGGGTCAATGGGTGTGTTTGCACCCTGCTTGTACAGTGGGTGAACGAGTAAGCTTGGCAAAAGGCATTTGCAGTGATTTTTTTTGTTTCTCCACAGGAATTCCCCCCCCCCCATGGAGTAACTCGTACATGTACTTCATGTCAATTATTGAGGTGTACACTCCTCTTGCCTCAAAACAGACTTACTTCAGCCCTTCATAGGAGTAAATGGTCAAATGGCCTCCGGGTTGAAGTCATCTGTAAAAGGTTTGTAAGATAAGGACAAAATTGGGAGTTTGCGGATGTTACCTTTGCAGGTGTACGTGCATGGAACCAGCAACACTTAACATTACTGAGTAAAGAGTTTACGGTTACAAATTGAGGCTTCTCGACTCAATAAAGTAAAGTTGCACTCATAAATTATGTTATGTGCTTGCCAGAGTGTCACTTAGGAGGGCAAAAAACTTTGTGAAATGGGTTCTCTGGCTCTAAAGGTAGCACAACAAGGTAATGAATTAGCAAACATGTCATTGGAAGATTTCAGATTACAAGTTACAATTCTCATAATTTCCAGAAAAAAGCAAAGGGTAAAAGACTAGTATTATTTGATATATATGTTTTGGGATTTCTTAAATACACATCCACTCTAATCAGAAATGCTTAAATGATTAAATAGAACAGTTTAAATCAACACCACAAGATTGTCACCATCATCAACAGGGGCCTTGTTTTTAATGTATGAATTAAACTGGTTCTTGGTTAGGATTGTGTTGGTGGGAGGCTTTTTGTATACAGAATGATTTGATTGAATTGTATTTAGTTGATTTACGAATATTTGAAGATCTCTTTATAATAAAAGTGATTTTGCAGTCATTCTAGTTATTTTAATTATTTTGTGGGCTTGGAAGTAGAGCCTTGATCTCATATATTCTGTGTAAAGAAAAGCTAAGGTTGATGTAAATTTACCTAAGCAAATACCATTTGTGAATGAAGAAATTCTGCCAGTCTCATGGAATTTCTGCATTTGTGTACTTAAGGATATGGACAGGGATATGTACATTCGTAAGCGGATAGAACTACAAGAGCCGGCGAATAACCACAAACCTGGAATAAAGAAAATGTAAATGTTCTCCTGCCAAGGCCAAGAGCAAGCATGTTTCTAGGGAGCACTCCATATTTCATTAAGGTGTTCAGGAAGTGGTTTCCCCATGGGAAAAATAATTTCCCTGTAGAGGGAGAAAGATACATCCACCTTGAGATCGGTTGAAATAACCCAATTCATCACACGTGAGTATTCCTGGAAACGAGTGAGCGGCAGGAGAACAGTACTCCTTGGATCCTTTGTGAATCCCATTACAGTCGAACATCTGCTCGAAATGTAGGACTGGTCCTGCGTGGGTTGACATCCAACTTGATCTTTGTTAATAAGGGATGTGCTCAATCAACAATTGCACATAGATCTGGGTATGCAAAGTTCAAGTGCTACCAGTCAAATCGATGTTTCTATGCTGAAGGTCACTAGAGGAATCATGCTGTAGAAGCCATCTTTCTTGTATGATACCAAATGCTGTAAGCTTTTAGGCCCTGCTAAGTTGACATGAAAAGCAGTGCACAAAATGATTGTACTTTTCCATTCGCTTCAGAGACACAGATTTTGTAACACAAGGTATGATCAAGAATAATACGTGACAGGGAAGACGCTCACGTAGACACAGACATTTCAGCATAGCACATTTTGCAATATGTCTGGTCCTTTCTATTATGTTGCAATAACTTTACTTATATTTCAGATTCCACAATGCCAGTCACCATCAAAGGAAACAATCGTGTAAACTGTTTTTCAGCATTTTAATGACTCTTAAATTTACTAGAAACAAGAAAACAATATATCATGTAAATTGTTCAATGCTATCAATAAGTGCCGTTAATGTTTCACCCTAAATTCACGTTAGGTTGGTTTTTTATAAAACTGCTTTATAAAAGAAACAATATCTAACACTAGTGAGATTTTACTGATAATGCTACCCTTTATATGTTCTGATCTTTATGGAGGATTAGATTTTAATTAAGGGAAACACATTACAATGAGTGCGGCTGTGCAGTCTAATAGGAAGGAGCGAATCTGCGATTTCATTGCAGCTGATATATTTTTACAACACCAGCTTCTGTCTACCTTGGTTTTACCAAAAACGCTTTCACAGCGGGAAATAACAGCAATTGTAGCAAAAACAATTCAGAATTCGAGAACAAAGAATAGCAAAAAGCATACTGTGGAAGCCAAAAAATGACGAATGAGGAAACGAAGGCATGAGGAACAGGTGGGGGAATCAAATAACAAAGCACATTACCATGGCAACAAAGAATGTGTGTTTAACATGTTTTTACACGCGCATTTTAATTACTTAAGACAGAGGTTTAAGGGCTGCCCAGGCTCAATATGTCTGGGGGTTCAGCTCCCCAAGTTTAGGAGCGCGGGAAACCCCTTTGGTTTAGCTGACTTGTGATTGCTGCACGTGCTACGTACGTAGGTGTTAAAATCAGATTCTGGTGGAATAAAACATTGTATTATGCATAAGCAATCCGCTCAGAGAGGTTGCGTCCAGCTATCTACCGTGGTTGGAAAAGGAAATGAGATGGCGAGTGGGCAGCCTGATGAAAACTGCCCTTCAGGGGATTCTAGAAACTGGCTGTGTCAAGATTCCAATGTTTTAGTCCCCTTCACAGAGACCCTGACAGCAGTGGCAAATATCCCACACCTCCCCATTTTTGATTTTTTTTAAATGAGAATATTCGCATATGCAAATCCCAAAAGATGAAAAACAGAATTATCCTGGAATACCTTTATATGTTGAGGCCTAAACAGACATGAACACTGAAGACGGTATAATGATGGTACACACAGTATATCATATACATAATTTCACACGATATATACAATATTATATAGAACAGACTGAGATAATTTAATAGCCACAATCCACAACACAAAATTAGATTTTTGTAAGAAGCTTTGCAACGTCAAGGGCTAGTAGCACTGACTAAGTAATCTTTTAAGAAACTAATAAGAAACATCATACGTCCACTGGATCTGATGCTGACATTGGTATTCTTACCATTGTATAGCTCGGGCTTTCAACCTATATGTTCACTTTTCGTTATTGCTCTTTCGCTCTTCTCTCGTTTTCCATTATTTTGACTAGATCAGACATGTCTCTCTACTCTCCTCGAGTTCCACATCCTTCCATCCAGTGTCTTGACAGCACTTCGAAAGACCTAAGTGATTTTCATTGGTTCAGTAAATTTTGACCATTTTGTGTTGCCAGTGGGGATTTAACTCTTACCCAATCACCTACTTTGAGAGCTATCAAATTTGTCCTCTGCAATTTATCAAATCTTTCCTTGCGGGCTGCTTGTAATTCTAACATTTTCACCCTCCACTGTTGACTAGCATCAACCTTCACCCAACCTTTTTGCCACTTCATCCATCCAGGTACTAGTCTTGAATTTGATTTTCTTCCCTTCAACAGCTCAAAAGGAGTGATATTAGTGGACTGATGGGGGGATAGACAATCCTCTTCTAACCATTTTAATACCGCTTCCTTCCAGCACAACCCATTTGATCTTGCCAGCTGGATACCTTCTTTAAGTGTTTTATTAAACCTTTCCCCTACTCCATTGGTTTCTGGATGATACAGGACACACAGTTTGTGTGCAATTCTATTACATTAAAATAATTCTTCATTTAATTGGAGCAAAACCGGACCCCATTGTCTGACTAAATGATGTTTGGCAGTCCCTAAAGTATAAAAAACTTTATGACAGACATGGTACTGAAGTCTGAGAAAAATTTAATTTGAGGCCATCTCAAGTAGAAGTAAACTAATACTATATTTTCTTTTCTTTCATGGAATTTTATATAGCGCAAACTTGACCTGAAGGTATTGGGTATCAGAGTGATTTACACGAGCATCAGTTGCGTTACATGAGGACACATTCATTTTTGATAGGCACGGGGAGATTAAGTGATTTGCCCAGAATCACAGGATGTTGCACGTCCTTGCCCAGACTTGAACCCGGTTCACCAGATTTGAGGTTGACTGCCCTTGCCATCAGGCCAACTCCTTGTAAGGGGAATGCCTCTCCATGGACGTCCCAATAATATCTATTGCTACATCCTACCAAGGACCTTCTGGAAGGGGGCGACAATCCATGGGTGGAGTGTGTAATGTTTGTACTTTGTTGCTGGTAGAACATGGCCCACGGTTCCTTACTGCTCTATCTACTAGCACGCCCTGGGCTCCAGAAATCTAGTCTTAATCTTTGTTTGGTTTTAGTGATACTGAGACGGCCTTAATGAGCAATGTCAATCAGCTTTCTCCTAAGAGTTTCTGGAGGAATTAACTTGGTACCCTAAACAAGAATCCATCCTACTTCGATAATTGTTCTTTGACCACCCAAAAATATCTTACCGCTCCTCATCTTTTCCTTCGTTATCTGAACCTCGAACCAATAGCTCTCGTACTCTATTTAAGACTGCATCAGCTTCCATCCTTGAATATATGTAACACCTGCCTAATCCTCTCATCATGTTGCAATTGTGTGTCCCTAACTATCAACACATCTCCTTGATAACAGAATCCCCAAGGGATTCCCGAAAGTATGGAGGACATCGCCCTCTGAATAACCGATATAGCCAATTCAAGGCAGAACGGCATACATTTAAATTTATACACCCCCATCGGTGTGATAAACGAAGTGAGTTCTTAGGAATCAGGGTTTAAGTGGATTTGGTGATATACTTAGTCCAAGCATGTTAAGTCCAATGTTGAGAAAATGTGGGCTCCTGCCTCCTTTGTAACCATCTACGATATATTAGGTAATGGGAACTTGTCAACCACCACCTCTTTGTTGAGAGTTCTAAGGTCCACAAAAATATGAATCTTCCCGCTAGCCTTTCTAGTGACCACAATTGGTGCCAACCATTCCGTTGCTTCAACAGGCTCTATCACGCCCAAACTGCTCAATGTTTCCAATTCCTCCCTCACTGCCTCATGCATGCTCAAAAGAAGATCGCCTACACTAGCAGACACTGGAATAGCTTTCTTTTTTAGTTTTATTTTGTGAACATATTGTTTGAGGTAGCCTAGTTTATCTGTGAACACCTCAGGATATTCTTTTTCAAAGGTGGACATTTAATTCCCATTCTTTGTAACCTTTTGTACTAATATTCATGGATCAGCATTGGGATTAAATTAAACCGCTAGCCTTTTTGTGCGGGCCACCCAAAAGTTTGTTCCCTTTATAAGAAACATATACCTTGCAGACAGTATCTCGGTCTTTATTTTCAACACTTTCAAAGAAAATTCCCTTCATTTTTATGGGTTGCCCACCATACCCTCCCGGGCATATATCCATTTTGCTTAACTTCTTACTTTCGTGGAACACTTTATGGAAGACCTCTTCAAAAATTATCGTTAACCTTGAACATAAATCAAACATGACCTCCACTTCCTGACCTTCAATTCTTATCAGGTCTTTGGGGTTACTTGAACCCTCATCAGTCATCTGCAACATTATCTCCTCACACACCTCAGGCATGACTCAAACACATACTCCTCTGCTGTTTCACTCTCTTTTTGTGATCATTTTCCAAAGTGGTAATGCTCCATAAATATACTGATCCTAGGTAGCAAGTGATTATCCAACCCTTTATGCATATTTCATATTCATTTCTTTTGTTAAGTTTTTAGTAGTGTTCCCACCTCTTCAACATACCATGAAATGTCCTTTCCTTCCATAATTATTGAATACTGCTCTCAAAGCAGGACAGTCTTTGCTGTCCCTTATATATCCTATCTTCCCACACCTGTAACATTAGCCTTTGAACATGCTTACAATATTTTTCTCTTTTGTTGCAGATGTACCTTTTGCTACCTGCACATCACTTTTCTCATCCCTCACTAGTCTCATACTCTCCTTACAGTCTGTGGATTGTTTATTCTCTCGTACACACTTCATCATGTGTTCCACTTGTTTTGCCAAAATCAAAATATCATTCAAAGGAGGGTCATCTTTCAGCCAGAGCTCTTTGAGTACTCTCTCAATGTTACAATTCAATTAAAATTGATCTCTGATGCGTTTGTCACGCATTGCTCCAAATTTACAGGTGGATGCCAACTTACATGACTGAAACACCTACTCCTCTGTTGTTTCACCCTCTTTTTGTGATACTTTTTCAAAGTGGTAATGCTCCATAAATGTACTGATCCTAGGTAGCAAGTTATTATCCAACTTTTGTATGCATATTTCATATTAATTTAATCCCCTGGCTTCATAAACACTTAGATCAGGTAGATGTTCTAAAATTCCTTGTACCTTCACTCCTAGGCAGTGTAGAAGTAATGCTATATTCGTCTCCAGATCTAAATTTGGCCCACGTACTATGGAATAGTTCTGAAATACTTTTTACCCTTTTCACCATCTTACTGGTGGTTCACCGGGGGATTCTAAAAAGAATGGTGGGGGAGTGACACTGCATTTTGTTCTTTTTACAATATGGCACTGAGATTACACTTAAAAACACAAATTACACAATAACCTTGAGATACTTTGAATCGATGGATCTCTATAGTTACACCATGTGATATAAACAATTCTGTGCAGTATTGGTAAGTCCTACATGTATCGTTGACACCATGCACTATGCAGACAAGTGAAATGCAAGTCAGTCACAATACATAAGTATTCCTTCTGTTCTTACTGAGGCTGCATTTATCAACTATGATGTTCAAAGAGAACCTTAAATGGTGCTGTTTAACTTCACTTGCAAATAAAACGAGGAGTTGTGTATTCCGGCGATGATGCAGTGAGGGAGAAAAACCAGAACTTCCTGCCAGCTCGAGTCAGAGCAATACCAGGTTCTGACCCCAGGCTAATGATAAGAAATGTAGTTATTTTCTTTTCCCTATACCCAAAGTTCAGCGTAGACTAAAACAGTACAGCGTGTGGTGGAAAGTTTGGTGCGGGCTCACCGCTCTCAGCTGCAGCACTCTCGCATGACTTAATTGCCTGAAATCATTCACAGTATATCGTGTTGCGGTTATTTGTAGTTTGTTCTATGCTCTCAGCTGCAGCACACTCTCCCGTTGATACTCGCCTGGTCAGCTGCCATTCACCGCAAGTCATGTGAGCAGTTCCATATTTTGCAATACACATTGCTGTGATGCTTCGATTGTTTAAGCATCCACTCATAGATAAATGTCGGCAAAAGGCACTCCCTGCAGTGACTCACCGACACATCGGATCTCGCTTGGGGGAGATGTCAGCAACCAGTGCTCCCAGAAGCAACTCACCAATGCCCCGGGTCTTTTGAAAATTCTCCCTGCAACACCTAAAGCGAATCTGACACACCGCTCCTCACAGTGCTATCACGCCTCGAGTATTCATGCACTGGCTCACGTCATAACAAGGTGGTCGGTACTACTTCACATGCTGAAGATTATTGAGGTTCGCTCTGCCCGTTCAGTGCCCAGATCTTGCCACAATATGCCAATCTTCAGAACGGGGAGTAGCAACAAAGTGCACAGATTGCGCCACTATGTTCCAATCTTCAGACCAGGGAGCAGGTAACACTTCATCCCACCACGAGCTGGAGTGCTTGATGGGGAGCCTGGCAAGGGCTACCTCAGACAACTGAGATGCTGCAGTTTTTCCACCTCGCATAGCGAGCAGTACCCACAACTTTAGTCACGCCAAAGATCCCTCCAGGAAAAGCTACCCTCTCTGGGATGATCGGATGTCTTCTTTTTTTTTTTTTTTTCTTTTTTTTTTTTTATAAAACCTTTATTTCTTCAAGAATCTGGACACAGCTATTCAGCCGACAACCCGGAGGTTCGGCAGCTTCAGTAGGAGAGGACAAAGAAGCGTCCACAGTGCATTGAAGGAGCAGTGAAAAGGTTCCATTTTTAAATAATTACAAACACACAACAAACCCCAGCAAGGCAACAACACTGAATACCCACGGTGTTAGCCCCTCAGGGGGGAGCCGGACCCCAATCGTCTAACAGTTACAGTACTGTGAAAAGAGGAAAACGGGGGGAACGCAGAGGCCCAAGAAGTCAATTAACCATCACATCTGCATACTAAGCTGGAAAGAAGATCAAGAAGAAAGCTGTTCCTCGGGGGGATCCAGATCAGGGGCAAGACATATTCCCCCCCCTGTATTGATTCCACCTCCCCCAGATGGCATGCCACTTCCGAGGGCGGCCTCTAGCGCAATAGACTGTCTTCTCCCTGAGCATGCTCCAGTCCATATTTTCTTTCCACGCGGTTAACGTGGGGGGCCCGTGGAACCCCACAAGCGCGCGATGTCCCTCTTAGCAACCATGTTACCCAGAGTCACCCACTGGGTTTGCGCCTCATCATGATCAGTGGGCCCCCAGACATTCAGGAGACAACACCGCGCTTCCGGCTGCATAGCAATGCCCGTCACCTCCCCCATCACCGCATGGACTCGCCTCCAAAATTCCGTGATGACACCACATTCCCAAATGATATGGAGGAAAGTACCCACCATACCTCATCCCCTCCTGCATAGGCCTTCCTCAGAGAATCCCATATGAACCAGTCGCGGCCCCGTCACATACACTCGATGCATCTTGAGCTGCACCAGCCTCAGACGCGACGGGATCGCAACCTCCTTAGGAGAGGAAACAGCAGACTGCCAGTCCTCATCATCCAACTCGAGTCCGTCCCTGGTCCACTGGTCCCGCAGCCCCAGAAGCATATCAGCCCGAACATTTATCAGTTTCTTGTAGATGAGCGAGATCGTGCTCTCTGGCATATGGCCATCAAGGATCCGGTCCTCCAAAGGAGAGGACTCAGGCACCCTCTCACCCTCCACAAGGACTGACCGCAGGGCATGACGCACCTGAGCATATCGGAAAAACTCGGATGCCCCCAACTCATACTCTTTCTGCAACTCTTCAAAGGACTTCACCCTCCCCTTAATCAGCACATCTCCAACCCTGGAGATGCCGATCAAGTCCCATTTATCAAACCCTTTCGTACGCCAGAGCCTACCCAACCTTTCAGATTCAAACAACGGGGTAGCTAGGGTGAGCCTATCCTTCCAGCCCAGAGAGTCAGTCGCCATCTTCCATACACGCACCGCCACCCCAGTGGGCCCCGTGAGGGACGAGTCGAGGGACCGCGAATACAATGCCCTAAGATAGTTCCCACCACGCAGCAACCATCTGTCCATGGCATAACCAGGGCTGATAGCCGGGCCATAAAGACCATGGTTAATCGCGGACAACTGGGTGGCCCAGTAATAGCGTCGGATGTCTGGAAGAGCGATACCCCCGTCATACCATGGAAGCGTCAATTTAGCAATCGCTATCCGCGGCCGCCCATCCCACAACAACGTTCGTTGGAGGCTTTCGACCTCCCGAAAGTACCTGGCCGGCACCCAATCCAGAGTATTCTGCAATGCGTAGAGGAACCGGGGAAGGGACATCATTTTGAACAAGGCAGCGCGCCCGACGAGGGAGAGCGGCAACCTCCGCCAGCCCTCAACCTCCCGCCGCAGGCGCGCCAGGGGGGGGGAGCAGGTTTCTCTCATACCGCAAAGCGGGGTCCATGGAGATAAAGATCCCTAGATACATGAAGCCCTGCTGAGCAATCTGGATCGAACAAGTTCGCGGGACCGGTGGAACCTCACCACTAAGGACGTATAAATACGATTTACTCCAGTTGATGACGAGACCCGAGTTCCTACCGAAAGATGTAAGAACGTCACAAACCACTATGAATGAATTCTTGGGCGAGGCAAGATACAACAGGATGTCGTCAGCATATAGCGAAATGCGATCCTCGTGTTCGGGCGACCAGCGAAGGCCACGTATGTCCGGATGCCATCGTATCCACGCCGCCAGCGGTTCAAGGGCAAGGGCGAACAGCAGAGGCGACAGGGGGCAGCCCTGCCGAGTCCCCCTCCCAAGCCGGAACGGAGTCGATGCTCGGCCATTTACCACCACACTCGCAAGGGGTCTCTCATACAGCAACCTCACCCAACTCACAAAACCAGGGCCAAAGCCGAACTTGGCTAGCACAGCCCACAAATACTCCCATTCCACCGTATCAAAGGCCATCGTGGCATCAAGAGACGCCACAATAGCCGGTTCTCGCAGCGTGCCAGCCCTGGCGATCACACCATGAAGGCGCCGAAGGTTTAACGCGGTGTTGCGATGCGGAATAAAACCGGATTGATCCGGGTGAATCAAGTCTCCAAGTACCCTGACCAATCGGCCCGCCAGGATTTTAGCCAGAATCTTCGGCTCGGCGTTGAGGAGTGAGATGGGCCTATATGAGGCACACTTATCTCGGGGTTTACCATCTTTGTGTATCACAACAATTGTCGCCAGCCTCTGGTCCAACGGGAGGGTCCCACTCCCCCGCGCCTCCACGAACATGGCGCGCAGGTGAGGGGCTACCCTATCCGGGAACAGCTTATACAGGTCAATCGGCAAGCCATTCGGGCCCGAGGCCTTGCCCGGGTTCAGCGCGCGAATAGCTCCCGCCACCTCAACGACCGTTATGTCTCCATCAAGATCATCTCTATCTACATCAGAGAGACAGGGCAGAGCGATATCCCTCAAGAGGTCACGCGAGTCCTCGGGCGGCCTATCCGACACTGAGGCATAAACCTTACAGAAATAGTCCGAGAAAGACTGTACAATCCCCTCAGGTTCCACAATCACCTCTCCCCCCTCTCCCGTCAACTCCGGCACTACTCTATTAACCCTTTCTTTTTTATCCAGCCAAGCTAGGAGCTTCCCGGCCTTGTCACCAACATCATACAGGCGGCCCTGCTGTTCCCTACTGAGGGTCTTAGCGGCATTTGTCACAAGGTCCTTATACTCGGCTTGCTTCAAGCTCAGCTCATGCAGTGAGGCCGCTGTTACCTCCTCCTCTAACGCTCCCTCCAAAGCCCCGATCTCCTCCTCCACTTGCATAACCTCGCCATCTCTCCGCCGCTTGGCCGCCACTACAAGTGAGAGGGCCTCCCCTCGCAGCACGGTCTTAAATGCTTCCCACAACGACACAGCCGAGTCCACGGACCCATGATTGTCCTTGAAGAAATTATCCACTGTCTTCACCAGTGCGCTGCGCATCTTAGAATCTCGAAAGTACCAGGGGTTAATAGGAGCCACCCTTCCCCCTCCCTCGCGGCTTATGTCCAGCCTGACCCACACTGGCGAATGGTCCGATATGCCACCCGCCATGTGCCTGACCTCAGACACCAGTGGGGCGTGCGCAGCCAAAGTGAGCAGGTAGTCAATCCTAGAGAGGCTACCATGCGCCCCGGTGTGGAAGGTGTATTGACGCTGTGTAGGGTGCCGGAGCCTCCAGCAATCTATCAGGCCGAGTGTGTCTAGTAAGTCTGGGAGCCACTTCTGAGCCCCCCCAGTGTCTCTGGGCGGGTACCTATCCAGCAGCCCAGAGCCGACAGCATTGAAATCCCCCCCCACCACTAGCATACCTCCCGGGAGATCCAGCAAGGCCCTACCCAGATCTGTAAACGTGGAGGCCTGCAGGGCCGGAGGGACATAAACCGAAACCAAAACCAAAGTTCTACCTTCCCACCTCCCCGCCACCGCCACAAACCTCCCCCTATCGTCAACAATTGTGGAGTCTACCTCAAATGGTAGCGAGGCCCTGACTAGGATGCCCACACCCCTGGACCCGGAGGAAAATCCCGAATGAGCTATGAATTTATAACCCTTCCTATTAAGAGCATAACACGTATTACCTATGAGGTGTGTCTCCTGCAGTAGGGCAACATCTGGCATTGACCGTTTCAAGTGTTGCAAAACTATCCCGCGCTTAATGCGATCTCCCAGACCATTAACATTCCAGCTAATAACACTGAAACCTCTACCCCCCATCCCCAAACACAAAGAGGCCCACCCCCCACCCGAAGAGCCACCATGGAACAATCCCGAGAATGATCATTACGCCTTGCAGAAACAAACCCCCCAACAACAAACCCAAAGTCCCAACCATCCCCCCCACCCTGCACCCCTGCTGCAGCTTACAAAGCCCCCCCAACTTGCAGTGTGCCTGTCGCCCTACCAAACCCAAATCTACAAAAAGTACCCTAAGGGAGGAAAGAGCTCCCCTCGTCCTCCCGCAACCCTCCGCATTTACTGCACTCTATTCAAGTCATTAGATAAAGTCAAATCGAGTCAGACCAGCTCTGAAAACATCACCCTTGCCCATCCCGGCCACTGTCCCCATCCGCGGCAGTGTCCTCTCCCGTCCGTCGTCGGGGCAAAGCGTCCAGCCATTCATCGGCCATGGCGGGAGACTCAAAAAAGAATGTCCGGTCTTCGTACACCACACGTAATCTGGCAGGGAAGAGCATGGCATACTTCAGATCCCTCTCCCGAAGGCGCCTCTTCACCCCCAGAAAGCCCTGTCTCTGCCTCTGCACCTGCTGGGTGAAATCAGGATAGAAATTCACCGACGCGTTCTGGAAGGGGACCGGGCCCGTTACCCTCGATGCTTGCAGGATAGCGTCCCGATCTCGAAAATGAAAGAGCCGGGCGACGATCGGCCTCGGCGGGGCTCCCACCCTGGGCTTCCCACCCGGCACTCTGTGGGCCCTTTCAACCGCGAAGAACTTCCCAAGACCCTTAGGCTGCAGGTGGTTAAGCAACAAATCCTCCACGAGCAGGTCAACCGAAGCCTCATCCGAGGACTCCGGGACCCCGATAACGCGCACGTTGTTGCGCCTGGCCCGGCTCTCAAAGTCCTCCAGCCGACGAGCGGCGAGATCACTCTCGGTCCTCAGCTTACGAACCTCGGTCTGCAGTTCCGAAACCTCATCAGCGAGGCCCGTGGTCTTGAGGTCCAGGGTTTTAACCCGTTCGTTGGTTTTGCCCAAATCTGCACGGATCAGGTTAACGTCCACCAAGATGGTATCCACTTTATGCGCCAGGGCATCAAATTGTCTCCCAATCGAGGTCTGCATCCCCTCGATCGCCCCCATGACATCCTGCAGCGAGAGCTCCGGGGCCAGGGGCGAGACCTCCTTCTGGGTATCCGGCGACTGGCTCGACCCACTCGGTGACCCCTTCTGCAGAGCATAGCGGTCCATATTATTAGCTTGAGAATAGGCTCCCCGCCTGGTTGACTTAGGCTTCAGCCGATCCACCTCTGCTTTGCCCGACATGGTTGGCACCAAGCAGTTCGGTTCCGATAAGACGGCCCTCTCTCAGCAAGAGGAATCAGGAGTGATCAGGTCTGCAGTGGGCCGCCAGAGTAGCATGTAGAGCGTCCAAAGGAAAATAAAGCCACCAAGGGCTCTCCAGGGGCAGGGCAGACAAAGGGAGAGAAAGTGAAAGTGAAAGGACGGGGACCTCCATCCGACAGTTCACACCTCGCCTGGCCGCTGTTGTTCAACTAGAGGTCGGGCATCCTGCCAACTCCAGCCCCTGGCATCCCTCGGAGATAGGCCGCAATCTTCCGCCATGCATAACTCCGGTTCCCGGTGGGCGATCCGACCTCGGGTAGCATCAATCGCCTCCCTGACAAGTCATCTACACGATGCCATGCATGCAGACAGGATTAGAGACAGGATAGTCGACGGAGGGCGCGAGGGTCTCGGGAGCTCAGAGCTCACGCGGCCATCTTGGTCAAGCGCTAGGCTCCTCCTCCATCGGATGTCTTCTTGATGACCACCACAAAATCTTCTTCCTTCAGAGAGTGTTGAGGTGTATTCTACATCTCCCATCCTCATCACCAGTGTCCAAAGGCAGGTAGGTTCCACACAAAGGATGAACTCTGGTAAGTATGAGAGAAGAAGCTTTATTCTGTACATCTAGGCCACAGCATGATCCAACTGTCACCTCAGAGTTCAACATTCTGGAAGCAGTCCTTTCTAGAACCCGGCGGTGCCAAGATTCCAATATTCTAGACCCTTACACAGAGACAGTGACAGCAGTGGCAAATACCACAAGTATTTTGTCCCACTCTCACACATTTTTCCTTTGTCTATCAAGAGCTTTTGGAAAACCTGTTACTGATCACCCTCCTTGGTCATGCTGGAAGCCAGGCCCATGAATTAACCATCATTCTATGAAGTAGAACCTCCGTCTGTCACTCATGAACTTCCCCTGCATGTCTCATGTTGCACAGTTGTCAACTGTGTAGTATCGTTCTTTACAGTTATGTGATTTCCTACTCTTCTGCACTCGCACCCTATTCAGTATTTTGGAGTCCCTTTTCTGAATGGCAGTAAGTAGAGGCCTGATCGCCATTTGCATAATTTTACCAGTGGCAACTATCCATTCTAAAAGATCCTGGAAAAAGGACACATTTTTAATTCTGTTTTCTAGTTTGAAAACATGAATACTCAATGTGTGAACCGCCGTGGTACAGCATTTTGGCAAATGATCAAGGAAAACATACATGTGACCTGTGATTACTCTTTATCCATGTTCTAGTTTCCATACCTGTCATGTTCCCTAAAGAGGGGGTTGGTTGTATAACACAAAATAGGGACAAAATGTATGCACTGATATAAAGAAGTGGATGTATTTTATTTTTATAACTCTAATGCAAGAAAGTCAGTGCCATGATTAAATGTACTTTGGTGTAAAGGTCCAACATTACATTTTTGCAATAAATTATATAGTAGATATCATAACCAGTACAACATCACTGATTCTTGTTGAAGAGCCCAACCATGTAACATTACCTTTATAACTTTGTCTATGTCTCCATCACACAGGGACACTAATGGCACAGTGAACGGTTTCCAGACTGGATCTAGTGTATATTTGATTACCTGAGGAAAGAAAGATCACACAATAAATACATTTAGCCTCGGTTCTAAAGTAAGGAACAAAATATATAGAACGCCATAGGGCTGGGCTGCCACTTAGCACGGTTATTGTGGTTGCCTACAAGACTCACAGGGACTGAATTACTTAGAAGAACTCCAGACTTATGAGTCTTATGTCTGTAATGAACCTAACCTACTCCTGTTCCTCTATTTTTTGCAATTCATAAAATATTGCATGATTGTTTGAAATGTCTCGAAAATGATCCTAATTCCATATAAAACAAAATAATTCCCTATAAAATACTCAGGTCAAAGAAATGAAAATATCAATACATACAACACATGACTTGTGAGTCATGCAACAGAAATGTTACAGTCAGTTCCACAATCAGGGACTACATTCAAGTCCAAAAAACATTCTCCATCAAACTTTCAATCATGCTTACTATTCAAATCTAGCAATACATATGCACCGCCACTTAAAACAGCAGTGATACATGAACATATAGCTCAAAAACAATATCAAGCAATTACATTCTGGGATTCTAATATCAATAAAGTAATTCCTTATGCAACATACACAGGCGTGCAAATGTAACAGTCAGAAATATCTGTCACGAGCACACATCTTACACAAGCATACATAAAATACTCATGAGTGCACACACTATGCACTATGTGCATGCATAAGATATGAAGCTCAATTTTAGTGAAACTGCTTTCTTAGGGACAAATGAGGTGCAACAATGTAGTGGTCTGTCACAGTGAAATTCTTCAAATGTCCATCCCCACTGTTTAAGAGCGGTGTTGGGTGCAGTTGTTGCTATGTAATGGCAACAGATGGTTGGTATTGTTTGCATATGAAAACACACCACCAAGCTATTAACTTAATAGCCACTGCTTAGTTAAAAGTGCAAATTGGTGGAGTATGTGTGTCTGACTACATTTAATGGAACTGCAATCAACCCTATTTTCTCAGGGTGGGTGGAAGAAGGTGTGTTGTGTACAATATTTCAGGGTCAGAGAAAAATATTTAGGGGCTCATTACGATGTCGGTTGGAATGCATTCCGACTGTCTCCTTGTCGGAATCGGTTCCAACCGACTCGGGTTCGGCAAGTCCGACCGATTACAATGTTTCCGAACAACGTTCGGTCGGGGTTCCATTGACTTTAATGGAAGGCTGTGTTCCGACTGACAACACAGGCTCCCATTGAAACAACCATTTGCAATGCAATAGGTCTTGCATTAACGAGAGGTTAAGCTATTGGCAATGCAATACCGAAAACTCTTGCAAATGGTAGACTTATTGCATTGCAAATATTTGTTTTTACAAGCGCTAATGCAGCGCTTTCACATTTATAGAGGCCGCGCCCCTTTCTTTACACAACCCTTGGCTAAAGAAATGGGCGTACGCTACATTAAAGTAAAACCACGGCATGGGGGTTTTGACCCCCCCAAAAAAGCATCTTTTTTGTCAACTTGACAACAGATGTTTTTTTGGGTAAAAGCGTCTATGCTGCGCTTTCACTTTAATGTCAGCTGCGTACCTTTCTTTAGACGCGGATTGTGTAAAGAAAGGGGCGCGGCCTCCATAAATGTGAAAGCACCACATGGGCACTAGTTAACAAAATAAATAAATAAGCACAGCTGCTAAATGCGGACTGAGCTGCTAAAATAGATATATTTAAAAACGTGCCCGCTTAAGTTAAAGCGGACCGCCATTAGTAAAAATTAAAATAAAAGTGCAGGGCTGCTGCGAGGTAGTGGGTGAAATAGGGGAAAAACATTAAATAAAATAGTGCTCACCAACCTTTAAAGCAGACCATGTAACACCAGTAAAAGGTCCAGTCATTATGGGTGGTAACAAATGCAGACAAGGTGGTACCAAGAAGGGACTAATAACCACTTTGATGCCAGCTTTTATGAAGGACAATGACACATGGCAATAAAAAATATGGGCGGAGAGTGGGCAGGGCTTCAAAGCCATACTCCAATACTGCATGCCTCGCAGCAGCGCATGCGCTGCCCAGGCTCAAACTAAAAAGGGGTGGTTCCGGAAAACCTTGCACCCTGTCGCAGGTACCCAATGGGTACCCCCACGAGCCCCAACCAGAGGACTCCACGTGAAAGGCGGGCCTGCTACGGGTCCCCAAAGTCAGTTTCCAACAGTTGTTTTGCGTCGGACAGACCGATTCGGAAAGGCTGCCCGAATCCGGCATTGTAATACGTCGGTCGGAAAGGCGGCTCATAGACCTGTACGATTCAGCTCCAACCGACTCAGAGTTTCCAAATGCCGGTCAGAACCAAGTCAGAAAGACCGAACGGTTACCTTCTATCATAATCGGTCGGTCGGAAATGTTTCCTAGTCAGTCGGAAACATGGGTTTCGATACGGGTTAGGAAATTCTGACTGCCATTCTGAGCCTTTCCGATCTACATCGTAATCAGGCCCTTAGTTGTGTTTATCATTTTCAAGTTCAATTCATTAATTTTGCCATTGGTGAAAGTTACTCTTGGCATATGGTACACCTCTTTTCATCTTATGCCACTGACATGTGTGTTTCTTAGTCTCTTTTGTTAATAGCATTAACCTACATTTCAAACTGAATACATTCTTATGTTATGGCTCACAGTATTGCCTGTTTAGATTAACTGTAGTGTGAGGCTTAGGATAGGGACTAATGATGATGTAATCTACAATTGACATACGTTATTCCACTTTTGTAAATCAGCCCTACAGTGTGGGCACTTTTGAACATGTGAACATTTATAAGTGATCTGACTTTGGGTAGGGGAACTGGCCACATACAGTTTATTCCAGAGACTGGTATCTATATCTAAAAGGCAATGACTACTCACATGGATAACTTGAATTGCTTTTGCTTATTGAGGTGCTGTTCTGAGACAGAAGACATCTAGATCAGTGGTTGCTAACCTTTTGGCTTCTTTGGACCCCTACTTTACCAGAATACAGGGATCCTCACTGGGGACCCTGGCAAAAGCTATAGTGTTGATTTGAACTCCACAACAATACACAAAAATAAATTCAGTTGAGGCCAAACATTGTCCATACTAAGGGCCTGATTATGAGTTTGGTGGGCAGGGTTACTCTGTCGCAAATGTGATGAATATCTTGTCCACCGTATTGTATCCTATGGAACTTGTAATACGCGGATTTGATATCCGTCACGTTTGTGACGGAGTATCCCATCCGCCAAATTAGTAATCAGGCCCTATATTCTGTTCGATGCACTTGAACTGCTACCATAAATCAAAATGAGGATGTCAACTTAAATTTCAGCCTCCAATTTAAGATTCCTTCACATTTACAGAAGGTTTTAACATTTTCAATTTTGTTTCTTTATTACATACACTATTATTCTATTAAAATTATCTAACTTGCTAAGCAGGCACAGACCGCTGGGTTGTGGACCACCAGGGGTCTCTGGACTACAGGTTAAGAACTGCTGATCTAGAGGTTCTGTTGGTCTTGATCTCATCTTGAACATGTCTTACTGTAATGCACTGCATTCTTTTTGAAAATGAACTCAAACAATACTATCACATCTAATCAGAACCAATGTAGCCTTTAACCTACTATCTCTTTTTCAAAGCCAATTAACCAATCTAACACTAGTGTCCTAGACTCCTTAGAGTGTACCCATGTTTTCTTTTTGTGTCCCAAAATATAAACTATTGGCATAATTGAGTTATCAATTAACAAATGTATCTACTACTAAGATTTGGAGACAATTAGAGAGCATTTCAATTACATGCTTTGGTCATGGGAGATGAACAAAGACCATTTTTTTATTATCAGATTACTTTTAGGCGTCAAAGTCAGAGACTCTGCAAATATTCAGCCCAGGCATTTTTTAACTGTTTGGCCAATGGCATATTATTGTAAAAAAAGACTAATGACAAGAGAAGTTTCTTAGATACAACTGCTGTCATGCCAAAGAAGTGAAGCTCTTATTTCGATGCATTAAATAAGATGGAGCCATATTTGTGTCATCTAACATTAGAAACTTAATTATTGTCAGGGGAAGTTGTTAAATTGATCATAAAACAAGAACAAAACTCAAAACCAGAAAATAGGACCTCGTTCTCTTTTTCTAATGCCATTTAAGATTTACATTCTTTCTTGTCTACACATTTGGATTGGATCCCAAATATTTTGGAGCAAGAGTGGAATTGGGTGGCAATATAACTCCCACAAATATTTAGAAGCTAGACTCATGAAATTCTGTATGAATCAAAACCCAATTGGAGTTTATAGGAACTATTAACAATGTATCCCATCATAAACTGAAATCAAGAGATACAAGTAATAAGAATACACTGTACTATGGCCAGAAATAATGTGAAGGGGGAGTTTTCATAACTAGAATTTGCATAACAAACATTGCCCAATTAGGTAAAACTGCAGGATTACATTCCCATATTTTGCATTGTCATTCATTGTCTCCACGTGCAAATGTTGACCATCCTGAATGTGCAAGGAAAACATTAATTGCTAAGAGTGTTCATATATTCAATCGAAGATTAGAGCATAACACATTTAACTGTTCAATGGAGACACATAGAATGGTTTAATCAATCACAGCATCTTCTTATGGAAGTATACTACTGAACGGTTGTAGTATTTTGTCAGTTATTTTGAAGGGAGGCCTTTGAAGAGTATTCTGTCTCTTTGAGAGAAAAAATATTGTATGCTGTTGTTATGGCATATAGAGTTTAGAATCATTCAGTTATCTGTATATTATATGTTGTTTGTTGTGCATATAATTGTATTTGTTAGTAAATGAAGATCCTGTATTGCTTAATTTTGAAAATTTAGTAGAAGGCCAATAATATACTGATGTTTTATTGCAGAAACTATTGAAATAATCATTGTATTAGTTTTTTGTGCTTGGTATTTAAAACGACTTTAAACAATGTCCGAGTATTATTTAAATGTAAAATTTTATTTTCTAGAGCTTGCAAGGTCCACAGTTTCCATGCTATGTGTAGTTCTCAAAAGCACAGCTTCAAAACATTACATTGGGGTTATGGGCTTCCACACAAATTATACTAATATCTAGCTCACCCAACAGAAACCATAGTAAATGCCTGTAAAAACGTTTTTCCTACATGACCATTCACACAAAGTTTATGAAAATTCTCTCTCTTAACATTGATGCTGTGGTAGAAGTATTTTTAAATGTGTTTAGTCACTACTCTGTTTTAACTGGCTTAGACTCTCAGGGATTATGCATTTTAAAAAATCTTGTCTATCAGCATGGCTTGGATGTGGCAAAACTAAATGGATATGAAACTTTTAACAAGTGACTTTTGCTTTAAAATGGGCAGAGTCATTAGATATGAACAATATGCTGTTTACAATTACTTTAGCATCTTTCATTCCCAAGCAGAATTTAAAAGGGAAGAGATTCAGGAAAGAGGAACAACATTACAATCATATGTCTAAACTATTTTGTCAAAAGTCTTAATTTTCTAAACAACAATCACGAATGGCTAGAGGATCAGGTAAGATTAGGTACATGAGTATTATTGAGCTGGTATTTGAGCACATGTCATAGAAGTGTTGCAAAACATATGAGTAGGTAGAAAATCATGAACATGTTATAATGTTTATCCCTAAATCCAAATCTAAATAACTTCCAAATCTAAATAACTTCCGGAATGAGGCTCAAAACAGATGGTCAGGAATATTAAACTCTGTATTTTTGCCATTTAAATTTCCATGTCACAAATAGTCTACAGGGGTTAAATATCAACAGTACAGTATGGCTAGTGTGTTGGAGGAGCTGGATGGTTGGCTTATCGTAAACTCAAAGTAGTGGAACATAGAGGAATATAGGACTAGGGTAATTTGCAGTTAGCTTCTATCTCTGTTTTTGCCTCTGCCAATAACATTTAGAGTCTCATAGTCAATGCCTCTACATTCGGCTGCTGTATGCTACCATTGTTAATAACAATATGGGGGGTGTAGATTAAAAAACATAATTGCACTGTGTTCGTGGACACATTCAAAAAGGTTAAATGAACACAATAAAATGTGTGCTGAGTTTGTGCAAATAGATTTTTGTGCTCATCAGTTGGTCAATCACAAAATGCGTACATGCTAATTGTGCAGGTGGGTTCACCGAAAAATTCAAAGTAGCAGACATGATATAATACTCCTTTTGACTACTGGTGACATCACATGGCTAATCACCATTCCCAGTCTTACTTCTCAACTCCCTTCTATTTGCGCCTCAGGGGCAAGAAAAGGGCAAGAGTGGAAACTACAGACATTAAACAGGCCTATCAGAACCCTGTTTACTTTCGGTTTCTGAATTAGTGGTCCTGATACTAGTGATAGCAAGGGTAGTGTCAGGGGGGACCACATGGCGAGAGAGGGGTTTCAGTTATTATTTATGGTGGCCACTAACTGATGTTCATAATGGTAGTGAACCTAACGTTGTGGCTAGTGTAGAAGCAGGCTTATGCTTTATTCACATAGGGTTGCAACGGGCTCTGCACTCTTCCCTAGTTCTCGTCCCCTGTGTGCCTCTTGACCCAATACTGAAATTATGCAGGCGGCAAAATTAAAGAAATGCATAGATCACATTCTTATATCGTGAAACATGGTACATGAATGCTGATGTGGGCCATAAAGGTTCCTGTAGAGAATTTGATATATATCTTAAAATTAGCATACGGATTTAAATATTCCCTAAATATTTCACTTGCTGTATGCCTTAGGTGTAGAAGTAAACCCTCCCTGGCCCAAGTGGGTAGAAAGCCTATTGACCCAATCTGCAAAAAGGCATTTGTCCCACCACCCACACGTCGCAAATGACTATTAAAGTGCATGCGGAGGCCCGGATTTAGTGCTCATGAGAGGTACGCTAAAACTGTCTGGCTAGTAAAGACACTGCCACCATGACTCTCATGGTTGGGATTCTATGGCAGGACTGGAGGCTTCGGATTAGGCCTTTTTTCTATGCTTTCTTTCTCCGCTTTATTTCTTACAGCAGTGTTATAAACAACAACAAAACCACATTTCCCATGAACACTTGGGAAAGGAAAAGAAAGTCTATCAACATGAGTCCTTCTTCTCTGACGGCACTCCAGCCAGCCCTGATAGTCCTTCCACTGTGTTTCCTCATCCTCTTTCTTGGCTGCTCAGCAGCAAGTTAAGTCGCTTTTTCTTTATCTCCTTGGGTTTGGGGAGTGTATTTTCTGTGATGCCTAATTAACGCTTGATTGTTGCAGGTGATTTTTATGGTTTACAGATTCCCTGTATATCGCGGGACGCTGCGGGCGTACCTGACACGATTTTGTGCCCAGTAGTTGGTGCAGTGTGGTCCTCCAGCCGCCAGGGGGCGGACTTTCCTCTCTGTGGGCAGCGCGAGTTAGAAGCACGAAAAATCGGAGTTTTCTGGCTGGCGCTGCTCGCTCGAGGTTGCCTCTCCCCTGCCACACGGTTTTACGCCCTTCGGGGTCCGTAATTATACCTTTATTTCACCCTGAACGCCATCTGGGGTCAGTAGTGTTTAATCCCTTAACACACTGTGGGGTCGTAATTGGCACTGTGTGTTGTGGAGCGCAGGGACACTGTCCTGGGTGGCTTGCCCTAGGATAAGGCAGGGCTGGTGTGTCCCTAGGGCTCTGCCCGTTCATTGTGCACCTTTGGCCACCCACATTTGTCTGGGCTCCCTCTCAGCCCCAAACCTGTGCCTAGTCAGGGCCATATATTTATACCTTGTGCTGCTGCACACAGGCTGCGTGGCGCTTCTGGACCCTGCGCAGCCTACTGTAACTCAGCATTTAGGGGAAGCAAGACCACTACCAGGAGGAGGAACCACTGGGCTACCTCCCCTGGGAGGATGATTTTTACCAGGCGGTGGACGATTCTATCTACAGGGCTGTAGATCAGGCCATGGGGCCCGTGGAGCAACGTTTGACAGCGCGAATGGAGGAGGCATACGCAAAGTTAGCAGCCCTCATTCCGTCTACCCCAGCCGCGCCCCCCGGTTCCTACTTCCTCTCCTCCCCCTAGCAAAAAGCCTTGCATTGAGGGGGTTGATGCGGAGGCCTTTGCGCGTTTTAAGAACGCGTTTGTGGCTCAGACTCCTTCTCATCCCAACCCGCCAGCCCCTACAGGGGGCCCCCTCCGTCTCCCAGGCCAATAACTCCGGTCACCCTTGATGGCGGAGATTCCCCAGATACGAACGAGGAAGCATGCTCCTCTAGGTCCTGGGCCCCAGCCCCCGCCCCATCAGGGACTTCGGACATGCTGGACCCGGATGATATTGTCCACCTGAGGTTCTCAGAGTGGGTTCCCGGGGATAAGGTGGCACAATATGTGGCGGCACGCCTACGTAAGCCCATGGATAAGGATGCCCGCAGCCGCCTTCGGGCGGAGTGTCCCCGCCCTACTCTGGATGGAAAGGTCGCTCTAGATAGACCAGAAAATGTCAAAATTTCTGGCCAAATTCGTTAGAGACCCGAAAAAGGGCACAGACCGTTCCTGGCACGCCTGTCAGGACAAGCTGCTCGATGCAGTAGGACCAGTCACGAAGATCTTAGACATAGCTGAGGAGGCCAAGGTGTCGGGGGACGTGATATCCCCAGAGGTTCTGTCCAATTGGGCGCAGCGCGCAATAGTCTTCATTGGAAATGCGTACTGCGCACTTTCCACAGAGAGAAGAAGGTCACTCCTGATAAAGGTGGTCCCCAAGCTGGGGGACCTCGCCTCTTCCAAGGCTGGAGCAGTGGCCCAGGGGGGGTTGTTCGGTGATCCCTTCGTTAAGGAGTTGGGGAAGTTTGTCGCTACTTTCACCTCCCTTGACAGGGCGCAAGCCAACATCCGAAAGGTGTTCGCCCCTCTGGTTTCAACAGGGCCGGACGAGGCAGGAGCCACTCGTTCGGTCGCTTCAACAGTTCCGACCGGGGGTGAGGCTCTGGCCGTGGTCAAGTCCAGGACAACGCCCGGTTTAATTACTTCTACCCAACGAGAGCCCAGAAGTTCCATGGCCGTGGCCACCAGAGAGGGCAGCAACAAGGTGCTGGTAGAGGTGAGTGTGCTGCCTTCGGCGAGCTTGCAGGTGGGGGGTGCTTGGCGCAGTTCTTCCCAGCTTGAGTTTCCCTCACCAGCGATGCGTAAGTGCTGCAGACGGTCCAGGGTTTCCAGCTGGAGTTCCATGGCCGTCCTTGTCCTTGTCAGCATCATCGCCCCCGCCCGATTTCCTTTTTGCAGCGCGACACAAAGTTGGTGCGCGAGGAGGTTTGCACCCTCCTCCAAAAAAGAGCAATTTGTTATTCAGACGAGCATCCAGGAGGTTTTGTCAGCAATCTTTTCTTGGTCGACAAGGTCGACGGTGACAGGCACCCGGTTATCAACTTGAAGGAGTTCAACGAGTGGCTGGTGTACAGCCACTTCAAGATGGAGGGCATTCACCTCCTCCGGGACGTCTTGAGACCGAACAATTGGTTGGTCAGGCTGGACCTGAAGGACGCATACCTGACGGTGCCCATATTTCCCCCTCATCGCCGTTTTTTGCAGTTCAGGTGGGAAGGTTAGGTTTACGAATTCGCCACGCTCCCTTTCGGACTATCCTCCGCGCCACGGTGCTTCACGAAAGTCCTTCGGCCGGTGGTGGAGTTCCTCAGGGCGAGGGGAGTGCGAATTATCGTCTACTTGGACAACATGTTTTTGGACCAGTGTCCCCGGAGGTTGTCAGCCCAGTTACAGACCGCAGTCAACCTCCTTCAGGGTCGGGGTTTCGTTATCAACGAAAAGAAGTCCCTGCTGGTTCCCGTCCAGTGTGCAACATTTTTGGGTTTCAACATCAACTCGGTAGCGTCCACTCTGAGTCGTCCCGCCAGGAAGATGGTAAAGATCAGACACAAGTTACGTCAGACTTTGGCGAGGAGTCAAATCTCTTTGCGCCAGCTGGTGCGCCTGGTGGGATTGCTCGCTTTTTCCATTCAGGTGATTTTTCCCAGTCCCTTGCATTACTGGGCCATGCGGCGCCTGAAGGCCTATCATCTCAAACAGGAGCTGACATATTCTCAATTGATTCCCCAATCGGATGAAGTACGGGACAAAATGAGGTGGTGGCTCACGCACATGGAAGCCTGGAACGGCAGTGCGATTTTCGGGTCCGCCCCAGATATTGTTATGGAGTCCGACGCCAGCCGCTTGGGGTGGGGGGCCCGCTGCGGGGAGTTTTCCACAGGTGGCGCCTGGTCCACTCAAGAACAGTCGTTACACATCAACTGCTTGGAGTTACTGGCGAGCTCCTTCGTGGTGCAGTGCAGGACAAAGGACAGAGTGCAGCTGTGTGTCCTACTCAGGATGGACGTTTCAGTGGTCCGTTACATCAATCACCTTGGTATGACCAGGTCCAGGATGTTGGCCAACCTAGCCAGGGATTTCTGCCATTTTTGCCTCGACAACCAGATTCCGGTTACGGCAGAGTACTCGCCGGGGTGGGAGAACGAGGTGGCCGATTGGCACTCCCGCCATCTTCTGGATGCCAGTGTGTGGAAGCTGGACCCCCAGATCTTTCCCCGCCTGTCAGGGATATGGGGCCCGTTCTCGGTGGAACTGATTGCGTCGAGGCTAGATCATCAGCTACCGAGATTTTTCAGTTGGCGGCCGGATCCTCTAGCGGAGGCACCGGATGCATTCCTCCAGAACTGGCAGGGGGAACAGGGCTATGCCTTTCCCCCAGTCTCTATGATCACAAGGGTCTCGGTGCTCCTGCGTCGCCAACAAGCGGAGGTGGTGTTGATCACCCCGCTTTGGAGATCTCAAGTGTGGTTTCCGGTTCTACTGGAACTTTCCTGGGATTTTCCAATCCAACTCCCCCACTTGCCTCACATTCTTCTCAATCCAGATCTCGTTCCTCATCGTCTAGTCCAAGACGGAACGTTGAGACTAATGGCCTGGAGGATCCCAGGCGTCGTTGGACGCTCCCAGGTCTTTCGGGAAAGGCTGAGGACTTGCTCTCCAAGGCATGGGCGGATAGCACAGCAAGGAGGTACAAATCAGCCTGGACCAATGGCGTCGTTGGTGTTTGCGACGGTGTGTCGATCCCGTGGGGGCAGATGAAGTCCATGTCTTTACTTTTTGGCGAGTTTGGCAGAGGACGGGCTGGCCTATTGGTCCATTAACACCTTCCGATCCACGATCTCGGCAGGACATGTGATAGTGCAGGGCTCCCCTATCGGTGAACACCCCTTGGTGTGCCATCTCCTTAGGGGAATACGTCTCTCGCTTCCCCCAGAACCGCGATATTCTGTCCTCTGGGACGTGAACAGAGTCTTAAACCTGTTCCTCTCTTGGCAGCCGAATAGGTTCCTCTCCTGTAAGTAGGTAACAGCCAAGTTGGCGATGTTGTTGTGTTTAGTGTCTTGCAGACGGGTCTCAGACGTCAGGGCCTTGGACATTTCTGCCAGAGTTTTTCCTGCCTGAAGGTGTATCCTTCACAGTGAGCAGAAGGACGAAGTCTAACACAAGGGTGATTTCATACCCAGCTTTTCCTGACTCCCTGAAGCTGTGTGTGGTTCAGTGCCTCCGTGCTTACGAAGAAATGACTGATGAGTCTCGCCCTCCGGGCGAAAGACAGCTGCTCATTGCGCTATGCAAGCCGTACAAGGCGGTTTCTTCCCCGACTATCGCCAGATGAGTGCGTTGGGTGATGCAGGAGGCTGGTATACATACGAAGCAGTTTGGTGCTCATTCAGCAAGGGGTGCAATGGCGTCTAAAGCTTTTGCCCTAGGGGCACGGTTGGAAGATCTGATGCGTGCGGCCGACTGGTCCTCAGATTCTACCTTTAAGAGGTTCTATTTCAAGCCGGTAGTGGAGGTGGCGAGACTAGTTGTCGACGAGCTTTGAACTGGCATAATCCTAAGCCTCCGGTCCTGCCATAGAATGGGAATTTGCCTAGCCTAGGTGCCGGTAAGTTCAGATTCTATTAAGGACTCGGAGGCGAGGATTATCCCTCCCAATGAATTGCTGTAAGTAGTCTATTCATGGGGATTATATGTATTGCTGAATTGTTAGATGCTGGTTACAGTTGTTGTGGCCTAGTGCTATGTGGCACTGTTTTCCAGTTCAGCCTCTGACACTGCCTCTTTTGCAGGAAATTATGGTTCCAAGCAAGATGCGTGAAAATCCGACACAAAGTGCATTGCGCAAAGAAAGAGGATGAGGAAACACTGTGGAAGGACTATCAGGGCTGGCTGGAGTGCCGTCAGAGAAGAAGGACTCATGTTGATAGACTTTCTTTACCTTTCCCAAGTGTTCATGGGAAATGTGGTTTTGTTGTTGTTTATATGGCTGCTGTAAGAAATAAAGCGGAGAAAGAAGGCATAATCCTCGCCTCCGAGTCCTGAATAGAATCAGAATTTACCGGCACATAGGCTAGGCAAATTCCCATTAGTGTCCTGGAAATCTGCACTCTCATCTTTGAGGAGTAGATTGTTCCTTACCGATGTATCCAGAATTGTGGTTTGGACCTCTGGTCTATAATGTTGTTTTAACATACGTACACTATATAGAAAGGTACGTATCTTGTTCAAGGCTATTTGCTTTATTTGACTTGTACAGTTCTAGCAAATAATGTTTCTTTCAATAATGGTCATAAATTCATTTTTTGAAGATCACAAGAGCTATATGTAAAATCCATACCTCTGTTCTGTGTACTAGCATCCATTTGCCATCATCCCCCTGTTTGTAGAACTCCAAAAATGGATCTGACTTTCCAAACAGATCCTGTAAATACATACACAAAATAGAATGGTAAGAATTACTATAAATATCACGTTGTCATGCAGGTCTTGAAGTCACCAATCTTTCACTCGTTATAGGCAGGTTTACGGAACAGGCACAGTCAGAAGGCATTCATTTGATGGTGCTTCACCCATTTTTGAAGAACCTATCATTAAATATATATTTTTCATTATGGACTGATTTCCAAGCACATTTACAATAGCAACATTATGAAGAAACTGTTTCATGTACAAATTTGTTTTCAATTACTTGTAAAGCTATTCATGAGGGAGTTACAAAAGTTCGCAACACAACTCTGAGATAGATGAAGGAAGAAAAGCATCTCCTTCTAACAAAGGTCTTGCATTTGCCAGTTAATTGTGTTAATGATACCTACATGCAGAATAATGTGCATTGACTTTCAAATGCATATCCCACAGATCTGAAAGTCACCAACGTAAGTATCATCATCGTTCTGTCAGAGAGCAAAAGCAGGGAGGAGTGATTCCAGAGGTAACACTTTGCAAAGAGACAAGGCAAGGTAATACCAAGCTACTCAAAGTAGAACCGAGGCCACTAAACAACACAGGATAAGAGATAGAGAAGAACAAGTATGAGCAAAATAAGGGACGTACTGCTGTATGAACAATAGTCCCCTTGGCAGCTTAGGGAAGTCTTAGGACTGACACCAGCAGATTGCTCTTAACAACAATCATACAGCAAAGTCATAGTCGGGCCTGCTGTATAGAGACTGTTATACTCAGTGCAAGGTGAATTGAGACTAACAACAACACTAAGACGTGTAAGACTCCAAAGGAACAGGGCACAACAAGAGATGTCTTTCCCTTACCTTATCAGAACGGAGACCAAGCCAGAGGTCACACTATACGTGGATATGGACTGCAACAGACAGTGGACTGAATTCAGAGTGGAACACAAAACCAGAGTGGAAAGAATAACCAGAATACAGGGCAGACAAGACAGCAATCAGACAAGAGGAAAAACAAGACAAGAAATTATGAACAGCACTTCAGAAATCAAGAACAGTAAGACAGACATCAAGGGCAGGCTGTACCCAACTGGTTCAAGTAATGCCCTGTTAGTACGCGGAAACTGGAACTAGGATTCAGAGCAAGGAACTTGAAGATGTGCCCAAAATGCCCTGGAACAAGGTATGCCCTGGTGGCACTTAGTACAAACACAGGAATTCAGAAGAAGGACAGAACATAAATTCAGAACAAGAAAAATATAGGGAACCACTGCCAACTCAACGAATAAGTGGTCAGAAGCCCAACAAGGAAAACAACAGATATCATGATATCAGGCTAGAAAGGAAGGTGAGACTGAGAAACAAGGGAAACACATAAGCACAATGCAGTTCAAGGCAGCTACAGGAAAGCAGGACATAGCAAAAAGCAGGAATCATGAATTCCTCTCAACGGTTCAAGAATTCAGCAGTGCAGGCAACTGGACAAGAAATCAGGAGCTACCAACAACAGCAGTTAAAGCACAGGTTCTGAATGCAGAAGCCAGGCATAAACCCCTCCTCTCACCTCAGTCACACAGGGTGGCTGGAATTCAGAACAGGGGTAAGCAAGTTGCAGCCAAGTGCAGGTGAAAGCATTCGAAGTGCCTCCTCCTGGTCACTGTCTGAATGAGTGCACAGAAGTTCCAGAAGGCAACCAGTAAGCAGAACAAAAATGCATTAGGAGATGGAATCTGGAGTGGATCTGATTTACAAGAGGATTTGAACACTGAAGTTCAGCACAGGTTTCATACTAGTATCCATGATGAAAGCAGGCTTGGAGAAGGTCCTCAAGTATCACCACCCAATGGCAGGATGGCAGGATCCTGACATGTTACTGCTCGCAGATTGGCTAACTTGAGCTTCCTGTTATCTACACATTTTAAGTCTGCTTCTGCGAAAGCAAAGCCAGTCCATCAAGCCTCAACTCTTGATGGCCACATCTTTGTTATGACAGATTACTAACACTAAAACAGAAAACACAGACACAAGATATCAGAAACGAATAGCAGTAAAAAAGACAATCCTATAATATAAATTGGGTTGGCTGTGTCTTGGTGTCATTAGTAAAATTATGGTTTTCATTTCATTGCCTCTCTAAACAATTTCTTTTTGAAGACATCTGCAAAAACCTGGTTTTAAAGTCACAACTTAATCACAACTCACAGTAACAGTCGTTGGAGCTACAGACCTAGGGTAGAATCTACGGAAGTTGGAGGCATGGGCCCAATTACCCCTCTCAAGGACGTCTTTGACTGTGTTCCTTTCAACAAGCACTTTGGTACCAGTAGACCATCTCACAAAATTACCACCTGCTACGATGAGCCAAGAAAGTAAGAGAAACCACTTTATATGGCCTAGACAAATAGTACCTATGGCCTAGATAAATAGTACCTTTTTTGGAGAATATTGTCAACCACTCAAATACTATATAAGAATGTTTTCTTAAAGATTTGCCACACACTCAGATTGGAGAAAAAAGCCATCAACGTTTCCCTCTGCAGCCACTGAAAGAATGGACTTGCGTTTTGCCAGATTTTGTTTTACTATTTACTATGCTCTGTCTCTCCTGTTCATCATGGCACCTACTATTTATTTATTTATTTATTTATTTATGTAGTTTGTAGAGCGCGCAGCTACCCCCGAAGGGGTGTCCCGGCGCTAGAACCTGAGCCTCAGGGGGAGAAAAAGAGGGAGGAAGTCAGCAATGTGAGTATCAGAGTCCAGAAAATAGCCAGGTTTTGAGTCTAGCCCGAAAGATGGATTCAGAAGGGCAGAATCTAAGATCGATAGGAAGAGCGTTCCACAATTTGGCAGAGATAACACTGAACCCTCTGCCGCCCATTCTGGTGAGTCTAAAACGGGGAGAGATCAGAAGGCGGAGGTCGTTGGATCTCAAGGATCTGATGGAGTGAGATATTGACACTCGTTTTTTCAAGTAATTGGGTCCGAGGTCATTGACAGCTCGGTAAGCAAGGGTAAGGATCTTGAACTGGATGCGGCTGGCAACGGGAAGCCAGTGAAGCTTTGTACGATAGACGGTGACTGACTGACGGTAGGGGATATTTCCAATCAGTCTGGCAGCCGCGTTCTGGACAATCTGAAGCCGGTCGATCAGATATTGAGGGGCACCAGCATAAAGGCTATTGGCGAAGTCTAGGTGAGACGTAATGAGAGCATGGGTTACTGTTCGGCGGGAGTCCAGGGGGAGATAGGGAAGTATCTTTTTAATCATGCGCAGCTTCAGGAAGCAGGCAGATGTAACTTTATTAACCTGAGTTTTGCATGAGAGAGAGTCGTCGAACTGAAATCCCAGGTTGCGGGCAGAGTGAACGGGGGAGGGAGCGGGATCAAGTGCCGTGGGCCACCACCGTGAGGAAGGGATGGGATTTTTCTGGTTAAAAAACAGCACCTCTGTCTTGTCTGCATTAAGCCTTAGATGGTTGTTAGTCATCCAGACACTGATGCTGTCGAGACACTGGCGGAAGTTGGCGAACGTGGAGTCCGAGTGGTCTCTGAAAGAAAACATCAGCTGAGTATCATCAGCATAAGAGACCACCCTGACTCCACAGGACTCCACAACATCGGCCAGTGGGGAAAGATAGACGTTGAAAAAAAGAGGGCTGAGGGCAGAGCCCTGTGGCACACCACATGACAAGGGTTTATCCTCAGATTTGAACGGCCTCAGCAAGACCCTCTGACTTCTACCTGTAAGGAAAGACTCGATCCAGCTGATGGCAGTGCCGCCAATGCCTATCTGTTTGAGTCGGTCAAGGAGGATGGGGTGGGAGACCGTATCAAAAGCAGCGGACAGGTCGAGGAGGACAAGCATGGCCTCCTCGCCCCTGTCCACGCACTCCCGGACCGTCTCCGACACCTCCAACAGAGCCGTCTCTGTGCTGAATCCCGCTCGAAATCCGGATTGTGAGTCGTGTAGCAAAGAGTTGTTCTCCAAGTACTCCGTAAGTTGCAGCTGCACAGCTTTTTCCAGGACTTTAGCGGGTTTGGGGAGAAGGGAAATGGGGCGGTAGTTGGCAAAAATAGTAGGGTCGGCATCTGACTTTTTAAGGATGGGAATCACCAAAGCCTCCTTCCAAGTGGTTGGGAAAAAGCCATAGTGGAGGGAGGCATTCCAGATGGATAGGAAGGAGGTGGCTAGTGAAGGAGCTAGCTCGCCCATAAGTTTAGCAGGGACCGGGTCGGAGGGGGCACCAGATTTGCAGTGGGTGAGTAGCCTAATAGCAGTGTCCATGGTAAGTTTATTGAAGGATAGTAGGGACGAGGAAACTGTGGACCTAGTGAGGGGAGGCAGGGAAAATAGCCCATTAGGGAAAGAGATACAAAGGTTGTTTATTTTATCGAGGAAATAGTCAGAGAGTCCATCGCATAGGGCCTGACTAGCAGAGTTCTGTGTGGCCCTAGCGGGGGGTTAATGAAGTCTTTGACAATGGTGAAAAGGATTTTAGACGAGTTTTTGGCATTTGCAATTTGAAGAGAGAAATGATCTCTCATAGTAGTTTTTTTTAGTTTGAGGAATTTTTTCAGAGCAGATTTATAGGTAAGTTTGGCTTCAGGGTCGTAGTTCTGTCTCCACTTACGTTCCAGTGCCTTGCATCTGCTTTTTTCCTCACGGAGGGAAGTGGAGAACCAAGGGGCGGATGGGCAGGATCGAGCGGAGGAAATGATTTTTTGGGGGGCAATGGCGTCAATAGCTTGGAGTAGGGCGGTGTTAAGCCTAGAAACATTTCCATCAATGTCAGTGGAGAGATGTTCCGCCTGGAAGTGGAATACTGGGTCCAAAGTGGCACAGGAGACCCTGTGCCACTTTCTTCCCAGCTCTTTCCTGGGGACCGTAGGGGCAGGTTTCAAGCCCAAAGCAAGGATAAAGGGGATAAGATAGTGGTCAGACCAGGTGAGGGGGATGGGGGGGAGGACTGTGATAGTCGAGAAGTTGGCAAAGATAAGATCCAGAGTGTGACCAGCCACATGAGTGGGGCCAGTGACTAATTGTATAAGATTCAAACTTTTCATGATTTCCAACAGATTGTTGGCTTTCACGCAGAGAGGATTGTCTACGTGGAGATTAAAATCACCTAGCACTAGAAAGTGTTGGTGTTTGAGGGAGAGATCAGCCAGCAGGTGAGTAAGTGCAGTAAGTGACAGGGAGGCGGCAGCTGGGGGGTTGTAAACCAGAGTACCAGCCAGTATTGCTGCCGCGGAGTCAGAGACAGAGAAGTACATAGCTTCAATTATCCCGATGTTAGTTAGTTTGGTAGTGGTTAAATGAAGATGGGATTTAAGGATGACGGCTAAGCCGCCTCCCGATTTGCCCCCAGCCCGATTGATGCACTTTATGTCATACCCTGGCGGGGTGGCAAGGTAGATATCTGGGGAAGAGGAGTCGGTGATCCATGACTCAGTGAGAAATAAAATGTCCCTACTAGGTATCATGAGATGTACAATACATGATCACAATACTGCACCATCCTCCACAGGCCATGGCTTTTATGCTTTATCCATGTGCCCCATTATCATGTATTATGATCCTCCCTAGACATTTCCTTACCTTATTAAATGTAAGAATGGTACTGACAGTAGATTATTGACAGTAATCCTTCGAAGTCAAGAGGGGGAAAAAGTGTTGTCTTCCTTAGAAGCAGGGCGGCTGCTTCAAACTCTTTTGTCACAAGATCAGAAGGTTAACAGAACTTTAATAGTGCATAAATAAATCTCAGAATTATTTTAGTGAGGCATTTAAGAATATACATAGTTGGTAGAAAGAATTAGATTTGTAGATGTCTGTGGTTGGGAGCTCTATTGGGAACTTAAAATAAGCTATGCCCATAGAAGCAGCTCTACCTACATCAATTGAACATGTTCCTCAGTATGCACGGGACTCCAGTGAGGATGACAGGTTTAGTATAAAAGAAAACTCTTAATGCAGGAGGTGTGAAGGCTTTGAAAGTGTACAGACAGCCACTGGATCGGGGATTGTCAGTTGGTTAGAGACACTGAAGTCAGAATTAACCTGGGTCGTGGCCTTTTGATTCAGCGTAGGACAAGAATGGTCCTTTTATTGATCATGTTCATACAATACATACTACAACAATGGCACCTGTATGTTTCACAAAAATATAAACGTCAAAAGAAGAAGAAATAAGGAAGTACAAAGAATAATGATGTATATATTGTTTATATTTTGGGGTAGGCGACTAAATAATACTGTGTACAATATGTGGGAATGTAACAGATTTGAATGACAATTTAAAGTTCACACAATAAAGTATTACATTTCACAAATTTTACAATTTGGGGTACAGGGAGATTAATTTATTTCCCTAGAATCACATGATTGCAGTGAAGAACAAAATCAGGATTCAAACCCAGGAGACCATGTTGGTAAATCAGCCACTAGACACAATCCATGAAGTAAATGGAGGTAAAAAGTATGAAAATCATGGAAAAGCTGAAGAATCACTAGAAGAAAATTGCCATATTGGGTTGCAGCCACTCCTTAAACTAAGGTGTGGCTGAAATAAAAAGCCAAAAGATTGAGTGTTTGACATGGCCATTGCGATTCCTTTTGTCCAGCAGGTCCCAGTAGCATTACCAAAAAATGCAATGCCACATTTAGGAGAGAACTTGTATATCCCAACTACCACACAGTTCCAAGTGTCCATGCCTGTTCACAAGATACTCAGTCAAGATGGAAAACATATTTCCATAACAAATGAAGCTGAAAGTTACAAGATAACAAAAGACTCATAGCATGAGGTCATAAGTTTAAGAGGAAGCCCAAAATAAAAGCCAGTGATTTGACAGGTGCACCAAAGTTGCAATAATATCATCAATGACCAACCGCTTTAAAATTATTGAACTAGTCCTGAGGAGTCTGTGATGGATAACAGATGGAAGTGAGAGCCTGATTTTGAGCATGATGGTAACTAAAATTCTCCAATTTCTGAGGAATATTGTAAATATGGAGTGAAATCCCACAGCTGAATCTCCTCCACTGTACGATTTCACAGAGGAGGAAAATAAGAAGTTGGATTAATTTCTGTATATAGAATGTCCTCCAGAAATCTGAGGATTGTTGCTGCCAATGAACTCTTAATGTGGCCTTCTGTCTTTTGAGGATTAGACTTAACAATATGCTGCTGTCATAAGTCCCCAGTACCTAACCATTACCCGGATCATGAGGGGTACTGGCAGTATCATTAGCTGCTTCAATAACTGTGTACCCTAAACAGTCTGAGTCAAAATGGCAATGGGGATATCCTTGGGTGGTGGATAGACCCAATGTTGCTATGGGGAGAACTTGGCAACTAAAGCCAGGTAGCATCTCAGGAAGAATTGTCGCTAGTGGAGTGGTGCTGCACTCTGAGAAAACTACAATTTCCAGCCCTCTGAACTCCACACTTGTGCATATGATGCTTGTGACAGTAATCCAACAATGAGAGTAAAACAGAAGTTGTCTATGATGTCACTGAACCAGAAGGGAAAAACATTCCTGTTATACACTTTTTACCAAACTATCATGTTATGGGGTGTATGGCCCTCAAAACCATCTGTCCCTGGATTCAGCTGCTATGCAGGGGCAGTAGAATAATAGGGGAAGCCACCTGCTACCTACCTCCACCATCCTTTGTGCCTTCGCTCCCCACCCAGAGCTGTGTTCTCTGTTTTCCATCTGACTAGAGTGGCAGTGTTGCACTATTTGAGAGTCCTGTCAGAGTTATTCCTTTGTGGGGTAGCAACAATGGGAAACAACATCCATTTCCCACTGTTTCTCCATCATTGCAATGAAAACTAGATTTAGAATTGGGTACTCATGCTAGCAGCTCTCAGTGAAAGCCATACGTAACAACAGAATGTTGATGTGAGGCCTTTAGGAGACACTGAGCTGTTCAAGTTGCTGATTGTTGAGAGATGGAGTTTGACAACAGAGCTCAGATGTAGAATCAAGCGGGCGGTGTCAAGAGCACATCACTATATTGCAGGCAAACCTGATAGACAGTTCTGAGGCAACTTATAATTTTGAGTTAGCCAGTGCTTCTCTAAGGCTTGCTGAGAAATGCCTCAAGTATCTGAAACCGCAGGTGTATTTCAGTGACCCACCCTCACTTACTCATTAAAGACAGAATCCAGATACAAATTATATTTCATGTGATTGGCTAAGATTGACAATAGTCTGCCTCATTGAGGTAAAGGAGTTACCCTGTAGTTTTCGGCTTTATCAAGAAAGTGACAACGCCAAGTATTTTTTATGAGATGGTGAGAGGGCGTGTTGCCACTGGGAAAAAAAGGACAATATTAAAAAATCCCTGAAGTAGCATACTCTTTAAAAGTGGTCATACCGGTCCTAACTGAAAAATGTAAAAGAAACCAGATCATGTTGAGCAATTGATGCTGACCAAAACCCTGGTGACTAAAGATCTAAAGGTATGAGGTACATATTAATGCCAACTCAGGGCCACATGGGTTACTCCAGCACAGTGTGATATATCCCGTCTGCTTTTTTAGGTCTCACCTAGCATCGCAGCGCGCATGCGTTACTCGCTCTGCGATGCTTCTTGTAATCGATAACATTTCAGAAGTGGCATGAAGGCTCCCCCCCTTCTTTTCATTGGCTTGCGTCATTGTTTATGGTAAACGCTGGTTTTTGATTGTGAGTGAGGCTTTTTAGTCCCTCCTTGTTACCGCCCCGTCTCCTTGTTGCCCCGCCCACCCGACTGGATCTTTTACTCGCGACGTGACACGGTGTCTCTTTATTAGCCGCTAAGCAGTTTTTTCTCGTATTAGCACCTTTATCTTCAAGAATGGCTGCCGTGCCTTTCATTTCTCTGGCGCGGCTTGCCAACGTCAATTTTTTCAATATTATGTGCTTTTAGTAAGCACCGCGCCACGAGCGTCGCGCTGCGCTGCTTACAAAAAAGGTAGTTGGGATGTCCTGTGTTTGAACCGTGTAGGTACAGTTCTTCCTAAGCACTCTTAGGAGTTCCCTCCTGAAGGAGTTTCTTTGAAGGAGGGGGTCGGATTCTTAAATCAGGCCTCATTAACGAGGCGCTCTTTGCACGAATATTCGGGGGCTCCTACGAGAGGATACGGAAGTGTGGTCATGTGATGGTCTCCTGCAGGTAGAAGGATGGAGGGGGTTGGGGGCGTCATACGAGTGGCTAAGGAAGCGGGGCTTCCCGTAAGGGCCTCACAGGGGAAAGGAGTGGAGGCTAACACTAGGGGGTGTGGGCTGGTTTGCACATTCTTGGTCAGATGGCAGGATGCTGTTTATTTTCCCAGAAAGATTTCAGGGAAAGGAAGGAAGTGTCCCAGAGGGAAGGTGGTCATACACAATGTGTGATCATTTGGTGGAGTTTTTCTCTGGGAGTTTTTTTTGGGGGGGATGCAGGAGGGATGGTGGACATGGCAGTAAGCACCCTCAAAGTGACAGACCCCCCTCTCGGAGAGTTCAAAGCGGTGCTCTGTTTTTGTGTGAGCTGGCAGGCGTGTGGTGTTAACGCGTCAGACCATAAGTGCTGGGTTATTTAAAGTGAGGGGCTTGTTTACAGGACTCGAGGGCCGGTCTGCTCGTGGGGCTTTATGTGATCACGTCCCCAACCCCTCCAAACAGGCCTGGGCACTCTCTGGCTAATGTAGCCTCCGAGGAGCTGAAATTAGCCATTATTGTAACTTTAGCAAAGACCCCAAAAAATTAAAGTGTCTGAAGCGGAGACCCCCTTTGAGCTTCAAACGACCGAATGTAAATTCTGCCGGCCACTGGGGGGCGTGTACCTGATTTTTAAAGATCATGTTAATTGCACCCCTCAACTAGTGCACATGGCCTATGAATTTCAGAGATTTAATATTTAGAAGTTTAATTGTTATGCATTACTAGCCTGTTTCGTTACTGTTACAAATGTGTGTTGTATTGTCATTAAACTATTGCTGCACACTCTGACGAGGTGCTGTAAGCGCATTTGCGGTTGGCTAGCACACTATCCCGAGGGCTTGCTTGGATCGATGTGTGTGCGAGGGCTTGAGTAGTGCTTTTTATGTGACTTTGCGCTGCAGGTATGGTGTGCAGTGAAGCAAAAGGAATCATTGATAAGGCGCTAGTGCATGGATGGAGAAGTGCGTGAATGCATAATTTATGTAAAGTGCCCATATACCAGTGAGGGTTCTAAGAGCGCCCATGTCTAGGGTGAGACATCTGCCCAAAATCACACATTCTTAGTATGATGATGATTATTATTGCGCCCCATTCACCATGTAAATGCCTCTTGGCGCTGTTACAGACGTCTCCCTCATTCTGATTGCGTAAAGAGGCAGGACTTTTATTATTTTTTGTTAAGTGCACTCACCCTCATTAGGCTCAATTCTGCTGGTTTCGTGGCCAATTTAGCCATTAAACCCCTTCCCTGTGAATCGGTTTCCAGAAGTGGTTTGTGGCAGTGCCTGGAGTAGGGAGTACCTCGGGGTGCTAGGAAGGGGCCTGACGCGGTAGGCCAGTCGTAGAAGGGTCCAAGGAGTAAGGCGTATGCCGCTACTGAACGTGGACATCTAGAAGCATAGTGCCGGGCCGGTACTTGCCAGGTAAATGTACTGCAGCCCTGCTGAGGAGTACTGGTAATGTCAGATTAAAGGCGTGCAGGCTCCAATACCTGCCTATTTAAAGTACCCACTTCAGTTTTTTCATGTTTTATAGTCTGTTCCTTTTTATATATAAGAATAAACTTGCTAGGGGCTTAAAAAGAATCCTGCCACATCTTGGTAGTGTAAGCAAGTATTAAACAGATTAGCTAAGAATCGCTGGAAGCCTGAGACCCGCAGACCAGCAGCCCGGTTTGGGGCAGTGAGACAGTAACACAGTTTTGTTGGAAGGACCAATAAAGAACTCTGCAAAAAGAACTATTATTTCAAACAATGCACAGCTCTACAAGTAAATCTGAAACCGGGAACTTCACTGCATGCCACATACACTCCATAACACATGGATAAAAGATATTGTCATTTACAACGCCATTTACAACGCCAATAGTTCTAACTTAAGCAAATGCGAGATCTATAGCATTTCCAATGCTTTTTGCAAGTGCCATAGGATACAATATACTGGCAATAAGGTGAGCAGGATTTCTGTCACGTTTGTGACTGTGTAACTTGTCCAACAAACTCTAAACTGGGCCCTTAGTCGCAAGTCAAGAGCAATGAATAGTAATCTATAACTGAATTTTGTGGTGGTGACACTGCTAAAGGGTTTACAGAAGTAGTGGAGAACGAAGAATGTAATAACAAGCAGAACCCAGCAGAGTTCTCTGCCTGAAGTTTCATTTGTCTGGTTAAGGTTAACAAAACAATGCTCATTCAAAATAATTGGTTTGGAAAATGATGTATTCTATCAGCACAGTGTACTTTATGCTCTAATCGGGATGCGTTTGCACCTCTGGCTATTAGTGAACTAACTATTATAACCTGCATCAGGGTTTTAGGTCTAGCAAAGTGGAGGCATTAAGTTAAAAAAACTGTAATTACAGCTATTCCATGCACCCCATTTCTGATATATAGATGCACAATTTATTAATACTCAGGGTTTCCAAAGGACTCAGGGCAACTAAGCACCGGCTCATTGTGGAGAGTGAGACACCACCTCCTATTACACACCCACAGAGTCAATCAGACAAGAATGAAATGAGGAGAGATCGGTTTGCATCTGTTTCTTCGCAGAGTTAGCACTAGTACAGCACCTAAACCACAATGGAGAGAAGGAGGAAGTAACCTCAGCACTGTGAAAAGGAGAAATTTTGCTACATATTAACAATAACGTGTTTTTGTAAAGTGCACGTCCACCCAGAAGGGCATCTTGACACTGAATAACAGATGTTTATTATTACCCAACTCAATGGTACTCGTTTTATCGACCTCTGAATGATGAAAGACCGAGTGGACCCTCCGGGATTTGAACCTGTGACCATGACGCCAAACACAGCCCCTACAGTGGACGCATTAGTCCACCAAACCTGGCATCACTAGAGAGTAAGCAGTCCACCAAACTACTTTAATGGGTGTTTCTGTTTCTTCTGCTATTGCAAGAGCTAGATTTCATCAAGATTAGGCATTGCTTTATTTTTGTGCTTCAGACAGACTGCATTTAAAATGACGCAGATTTGGCGCAAGCAAAATGAAAACAGGACATAAGGCCTGGTCAAATGTATTCTTTTTAAGTGGTAGATTTTGGTCCAAGTGGAAAACACATGGCACATGAGATTATGAAATGAAGCCTAGTCAAATGCTTTTTAAAAGGTGCACTTTGGTGCATTCAAAATGAAAGACATGAAATGAGGCCTGGTCATCTGCCCAAAATCACACATTCTTATTATGATGATGATTATTATTGCGCCCCATTCACCATGTAAATGCCTCTTGGCGCTGTTACAGACGTCTCTCTCATTCTGATTGCGTAAAGAGGCAGGACTTTTATTATTTTTTGTTAAGTGCACTCACCCTCATTAGGCTCAATTCTGCTGGTTTCGTGGCCAATTTAGCCATTAAACCCCTTCCTTGTGAATCGGTTTCCAGAAGTGGTTTGTGGCAGTGCCTGGAGTAGGGAGTACCTCGGGGTGCTAGGTAGGGCCCCGACGCGGTAGGCCAGTCGTAGAAGGGTCCAAGGAGTAAGGCGTATGCCGCTACTGAACGTGGACATCTAGAAGCATAGTGCCGGGCCGGTACTTGCCAGGTAAATGTACTGCAGCCCTGCTGAGGAGTACTGGTAATGTCAGATTAAAGGCGTGCAGGCTCCAATACCTGCCTATTTAAAGTACCCACTTCAGTTTTTTCATGTTTTATAGTCTGTTCCTTTTTACATATAAAAATAAACTTGCTAGGGGCTTAAAAAAAATCCTGCCACATCTTGGCAGTGTAAGCAAGTATTAAACAGATTAGCTAAGAATCGCTGGAAGCCTGAGACCCACAGACCAGCAGCCCGGTTTGGGGCAGTGAGACAGTAACACAGTTTTGTTTGAAGGACCAATAAAGAACTCTGCAAAAAGAACTATTATTTCAAACAATGCACAGCTCTACAAGTAAATCTGAAACCGGGAACTTCACTGCATGCCACATACACTCCATAACACATGGATAAAAGATATTGTCATTTACAACGCCATTTACAACGCCAATAGTTCTAACTTAAGCAAATGCGAGACCTATTGCATTTCCAATGCTTGTTGCAAGTGCCATAGGATACAATATACTGGCAATAAGGTGAGCAGGATTTCTGTTACGTTTGTGACTCTGTAACTTGTCCAACAAACTCTAAACCAGGCCCTTAGTCGCAAGTCAAGAGCAATGAATAGTAATCTATAACTGAATTTTGTGGTGGTGATACTGCTAAAGGGTTTACAGAAGAAGTGGAGAACGAAGAATGTAATAACAAGCAAAACCCAGCAGAGTTCTCTGCCTGAAGTTTCATTTGTCTGGTTAGAGTTAACAAAACAATGCTCATTCAAAATAATTGATTTGGAAAATGATGTATTCTACCAGCACAGTGTACTTTATGCTCTAATCGGGATGCGTTTGCACCTCTGGATTTTAGTGAACTAACTATTATAACCTGCATCAGGGTTTTAAGTCTGGCAAAGTGGAGGCATTAAGTTAATAAAACTGTAATTACAGCTATTCCATGCACCCCATTTCTGATATATAGATGCACAATTTATTAATACTCAGGGTTTCCAAATGACTCAGGGCAACTAAGCACCGGCTCATTGTGGAGAGTGAGACACCACCTCCTATTACACACCCACAGAGTCAATCAGACAAGAATGAAATGAGGAGAGATCGGTTTGCATCTGTTTCTTCGCAGAGTTAGCACTAGTACAGCACCTAAACCACAGTGGAGAGAAGGAGGAAGTAACCTCAGCACTGTGAAAAGGAGAAATTTTGCTACATATTAACAATAACGTGTTTTTGTAAAGTGCACGTCCACCCAGAAGGGCATCTTGACACTGAATAACAGATGTTTATTATTACCCAACTCAAAGGTACTCGTTTTATCGACCTCAGAATGATGAAAGACCGAGTGGACCCTCCGGGATTTGAACCTGTGACCATGACGTCAAACACAGCCCCTACAGTGGACGCATTAGTCCACCAAACCTGGCATCACTAGAGAGTAAGCAGTCCACCAAACTACTTTAATGGGTGTTTCTGTTTCTTCTGCTATTGCAAGAGCTAGATTTCATCAAGATTAGGCATTGCTTTATTTTTGTGCTTCAGACAGACTGCATTTAAAATGACGCAGATTTGGCGCAAGCAAAATGAAAACAGGACATAAGGCCTGGTCAAATGTATTCTTTTTAAGTGGTAGATTTTGGTCCAAGTGGAAAACACATGGCACATGAGATTATGAAATGAAGCCTAGTCAAATGCTTTTTAAAAGGTGCACTTTGGCGCATTCAAAATGAAAGACATGAAATGAGGCCTGGTCAGTGCTTTCAGTCTGAAATGCTTGTGCTGAATTAACATGTGTTTTTGCAGTGTAGAGAAAACTTGTGATTTTACTGGCCTCTTTAGCTGTGAAAATAATTATTGAATGTGTTCTCTCTTCCCAGCTCATTTTTCTTGTAATCTACACTCCCTATTCCTGCCTTAAGAGACTTTGGCTTTGTTGCTGTCACGGGGCGGGTGACCTCAGGGGATGAAGGGGTCACACAAATGACTGGTGGGAGGTACAGGACGTTACCACACCTCTTCTTTTCCCACGACAGGATGACTGGGTTGATCCAAGCCCAGTAGATACCACTGAAATGAGCGCTGGTCCCTTTAACTGGGATTCTGTAGTCGAGGACTCCGCCCCCTGGAATGACGTCACAAACTCCGGACCAACAAGAAAGGACAAGACCCGGAAGACCATGTGTGTCATCACCGGAGGAAGAGAGGAGCGAAGTATGCGAGGTGAAACGAAGAGTGGAGAGCAAGGCGGAGAGCGGAGGAGTGCGGAAGGAACATCGAACCGAGGAGAGGAGTGGAGGAGCGTGGAGAGTACATCGAGCCCAAAAGGAGCAGAGGACGACTGAGAGCCGACTGGAGAGCCAGGAGGCCAACGGGAACACGCTTCGCCTAGCCACGCTCTCGGAGGAGCGTGGCTAACCCAGGTTCGAGCACGATTTGCAGGCTGGGTAGGGAGGCGGGAGAAGCCTTAAGGATAGAGGCACCAGCCACCTTGTTGTTTTTCTTTTTGTCCGGTGTGGAGAATTCCCCAAACTCGACACCATCACTCCCTTTCAGTAGAAGTGTGTCACTGGTTTTGTCTGGGTTTTTCCTTCACCCCCTTCCCATTCACAAGCACGACGTAGCAGTAGCACTTACCCCGTATTTTTATCTTCCTTTTTTGGGGTCCCCGAGCCAACATCGCTGTCAGCCTGCTCCTTGGAGAAGAGCGGAGGGAGATGACCTGGTAAAGACAAGAGGAGGAAGCCCCAGACGACGGGAGAACCAAGAGGAGGTGTATCGACTGCATTGGTGGTTTACCCTTACATACTGGCTACAAGGAGGAGATGTGTGTTATACAAAATAAAACCCACTTTAACCCGCCCTAGTGTCCCTCGCCTTCCTGTGGAAACGCTACAGTTGCATATTTAGACAAATATATTCAGTTCATAACACATCTTATAATGTGTTTTTAGGGATTCAGCTGTTAATGTATATATTGTGTATTTGTGTCAAACTCGGATGTATGACGGTTGATGTTTCTTTCGGGTGTTTTTCTCCTGATGACCTATGCTATGTTATTTTTGTTCTCTGCTCTGCTCAGCAAAAAAAAAAGGAAAAACAAAAAAACATCTTATTATGTGTGTTAATTAACCATGCACCAAACACTACACACGGGGCTAAAGCTTTTTTGCATGAAAAGGCATCTAAAACATTAGAGCATGTTGCTATGAGTGTGTATTAACTGTGTGCGCCTTGAAATTTGCACTAGTGCATGTTTTATGCTATGTTGTACATTGAACATTTTTTTGCATGTTGTGCACAAATAATAGAAAAACTGCTTTCAACTAATAGCTTTTGCTAGGAAAAATAATACAAGGTATTAGTATGGGGGTGGTAAACAGAATGGGTTCTATTTCGAAAATTAATACTGTTTTTGTGTTTGTTTTATTTTTGGGCCTAAGATAAAATGGCTGCCTGTGAATCCAGCAAGGCTGAGAATGGTGCTGAATTTGAGAGCATGCACAGATTATACCATCTTGCCTCGGGTGAAGACCTAGTTCAAGGCCACTGTGAACTGTAAATTCTTGCTATTCTGCCAATGTACCAGTGTTTGTGGAATGTGCTTATCCTGCGTGCGATGTCACAGGATGCAGGAAACTGGACTAAAACATTTTTCCTAGTAAATGTTGCTGAAATATATGATTATATTTATCATTAACGCTTCTTTTGTTAAAACCGGATTTGCAATGAGAACAGGATGGTGAGACCCTCATGTCATCTATGGTAGCCAATCAGTGCAAGCTTTACTGAAAACTGCAACAATTATTAGTGTAGTCAGCCAAGAATTAGAGTATAAATAAGGACCTCTTAGGGGGCGTGGTGCCTTCTCTTTAAGCCTTGGGCCTTAGTCTGAGAGGGAAGAGAGGAGAAGAGGCAGATGAGATCAGACATCACATGGGTTAGGTACGAGAAACGTCACGGTGCAGCCTGGGAGGAGATTGCTGCAGCCTGGGAGGAGATTGCGTCCGAGGAGAGGTGGTGGTTCTTGCTCATATCTTTTATCAGAGAAGTCCTTGCACGTCATATTTTTGGCAAGGTAGATCACATTCCTCTTTGGACTTGTGAAGGGCGGGCTGTCTTGCTCCTAAGCACAGACTGGCAGATTGATCAGACTAGGGCAGAGAGAGCAACAGATAGAATTAATTAGTTTTGAAAAATATTTATTTGTCCTATGTATTTATTACTCTTTATGGGAGATTTTTGCTAACTATTAATTATTGATTAGCCTTGCAAGACTCACTCTTTCTTAGAAACTCTTTAAGAGTTTTGAATGACATTTTGCGATAAACATTTTCTTTTCTACATGAGAAGCTTTTATGCAGACTTTAATATGTTCTGTATTAATGCTATGTTTTTTTATTTCCAAACTCTGTAACCTGATTGATATTTGACTAATGAATAAAGGGTAAGAAAAAACTTAACTTTTAACTAAGAAAATAAAACCCTTTAAAATACTCACAACTCTCTTTATTGGCTTAAATATTACATGCATTTTAGATTTTTCATGTTTATGTAAAGTCTCCTGAAGGTAATATACAGTAGCAAGGGTCCAGTACCTTTACAGCGGTTAACTGGAAGTAATGAGGTTTTGCATTCAGAAATTACCATGAAATTACTGCTGCATCAGTTTCTGGTAGCAAGAGGATGGTCATTATTGATTAGTTTGGTGATTAAGGATTATTGATATAACCATCAACTATTCAACTAATGGATCATTAGGAGGGAAGTAAAATAATTGCCCAAGTTAGATAAATGTCCAAGATCTGATTCCTGATTCCAATGCTCAGAACCGGAAGACTGGCAAAGCAGTACTGGAAGGTGATGCAAGAAGGCGTTTGGTTGAGTGGTGTGAGTATCAATAGGGTTGTGAAATGTTGTTAAAGTGCTAGGATGTATTTTTGAAGTGTTGAAAATAGTAAGGGTGTTGACTGTTGATGAAAATGTTGCTCATTTTGAATTGATGGTTTATTTGATTATATTGGTAATTTCATAGGACAGAATTTATTGGTTATTGATTATATGTTTTAACTCTTCATGTTAAGTAGGTTAGTGTCTTGTTCTATGTTGTCTGGAAAAACAGGTATGTACACCTGTGGAATCCCGGGAAGGAATAGTGGGTGGTAACTGGAAGCCACACTGCTCTGAGGTTACTCGTCTGTTGGAATAACACTGAGAAGCTATGCAGGGCTGGCAGTGTTGAATTAGGGACTATTTTCTGTGTAAAAGTGAGAGTGATTGATAGCAAACAGTTCGCTGGTGAAACTTTGGTGTTATATCACCTAGAAAGGGTAACACCAAAGTAGTAGCAGGTTCTTCTGAGCTTGAGTGAAGGGTAAGCGGAAGGGATTTACTCTTAGTGTTTGAAGAGTAAACGGAAGTCCTTACTTTGTGAAGGGTAAGCGGAATGTGTTACTCGCAGTGAAAAGAAATCTATCCTTTGTTTAGTGCAACAGACAGAGTAGCCAATGTTTTTATGTTGTTATTAACAGAATTTTGATTAAGAAAACTCAGAAAAATATTTCAATAAGATTTTGTGGAGGGTCAGTGGTAGGAGTAAAACTGACTAAAATTGAAAATGACAGCATTGAGGAAAAGAAATTGTATTGAACTATTGAAGAAATGAAAATGTTTGAAGGTTTAAAGAAACTGTTGGGAGGAAAGTGAAAAATGTGTTTTTAATTGGTGATGCTCCTGAAGGAACACCTGTGCATTTTATGTCTACCAGTTTGGGACAAAATTCATATATGTGGGTTCACCAATGGTGCAAGATTACCGAAAAAGAGGGTCCTTTGAGGTTTCCAAAAGATGGTACTTTTGAATTGCAAGTTATTGATAAATGTAGGTAAGTGTTATGTGAAATAAAGACACCATCTAGATCTGCACAATTTGAGGCCTTAAGCATGTGAGAAAAGACAGCAAGAGACAAAGCAAGTGAGAATAAAAAGGTAAAGCACCAGATGCAGGAGAAGGGAATTAATGATGATAAAAAGCTTCAAATAAATAATGATTCAGGGGATGAAATAATGGATGCATTGTTAACTGAGTGTCCGCCACTTTATGTGGTTCCCATTAAAAATACTGAAAATAGTGTACCAGTAGGTACTACAGTGGCTACTGCTTCTGTTGAACTGAGAGAAACACAGATTGAGGGAACTGTGTAGACATTTCAGATTGACCCACTACCTGTTGATTCAGCACTGACAGGGATACCTCCAGGTGTTACTGCTTCAAATGTGACTGATTCAGTCCAGCTATCACAAACTGCAGATGCACAGGCTGTGCCTAGAAAAATTGTGACTGTCCCAATTAATAAGGTCCCTGCTCAAAAGCTTCAAAGAGCTGCAGAAGGAGTGATTATTATGTCAGGATTTATTTCAGAAACTCAGAATTCACAGATTATTGAACAGAAATTACCGCAGACAGTCCAAGCACTGGAAGGTGGGGGAAAATTGTATTTACAACACCCACAGTGCAGGATAAAATGAATATATTTGGAGATGGGATTTTTCAAACCTGCTTTGAGGAAGCAGCAGAGATTAAAAAGATAGAGAGCATGGGGGAACAAATTAACCCAGACCCTGAAAAAGAGAGACAGCTGAATGTTTTAAATGTAACATTTGAACATGAAGAAATTAACAGTCCCTGCTGTTTAAATCATGAAAATGGGAACCAGTGTCGGGAAAGAGAATTAATTTCCTTGAGTAATGAAACAGCTGCAAGTGCAGTAACTACACATGATATACTGGCTGATTTGGCTCAAAAATATGAAATTGATGTTTCAGGAAGCTTTCAATTTCAGAAAAGTTTTAGGGTACATTTGAATGATGAGGTAAATGAGACAATGTGTTCTTCAGGAATACAATTGCACATTGCAGAAATGAAATATATTTTTTAATGCAATGGGTTTGAGAAATTAGGAGACAAGTGGGCAAGAAAACATGAGAAGAAAAAGAAACCACCAGACCTAGCAAGGAAACTGGATAAGAAAAATAAACCACCAGATCTAGTTGAGGTAAATAATAAGCAGAATGAGGGAGAAGCTTTTGCTTACTCATTGAGAGAAAAGGTGGGAGAAGTGCATGTGCCATTGAACAAAGGTGAACTTGAAGCATTTCTGAACACATTCCCACAATTGAGAGACAAACTTATGCTGTGGTACCCACAAATTGATGGATTTGTTGAAATTTTAAAGGAGTTATGCATTAATTTGCAAATGTTCTTTGACATTGCCATGCAGACTGAATTGTGGTTTGAATTTAAAGTTGTTGTGCAATGGCCAGGTGAGGAGACAATGAAAAGGGTTTGCATGAATGCACCATCATTTTCTGTTGTTATGGAGAAAAACGTAGCAGTGATTACTTTCCTGAAGGGCAGAGTGCCAGCAAAGGATGTTGATTGGGTACAGATTAAAAGAATACAGGATGGGAGTAAAGGTGTTTTGCTTGGTGCAAATTCGGGTATGGATGTTGTACTGCTGGAAATAGTATTCTTTTGCCATCTTTATAACAGATGTGAGCATTGGAAGAAGAAATTTAAATTTAAACTTGATGCAGTAGTTGGAAATGTGCAAATACAGAGAGAAATGCAGGTGTAAGATGTGTCAGCCAAGCAAATGCAAATGTCAGTTCAGAAACAGGTACCAATGGCAGGAGTTTTTCAAGCCCAAATGGTCCCACAATATATGGAAAATACTAAAATTAATTTAAATAAGTTGTCCAGAGCAAATGTGAATTATTTCCAGAAACAAAATCAGAACCCAGTTCAACAGGTTGCTGTATTTGAAAATGAGAGTTTTAACCCTAAAAATTTAGAATTTACCAAGTCCACTGTGAAAGCAGTGGAAGGTCGAGACTTAGTTGGAGTTTTAAACAAAGAAATTACAAACCCAGTTGTAGAAGAATTTGCACCTAAAATAGGCCCATTTGAAGAAAGTCACCAATTTGTTTTTTGTGACTTAGGCTTGGCAGGAAAACAATTGTTTTGCAAATTAAACAGCACAGATTACTGTACACCAGATAATGTTGATTCTCAGATTCCTGATGAGGATATACATTTTAAAATGGCCCAACAAGAGACAGCTGTAGCATTGTTTTCAGAAAAGACAGTTGAAAAATTACCTTCTGATTTGAAAGAAATAATAAACACAGAAATAAGGGAGTTCACAGAGAAAGTTGTCAGATTAATAAAATGTGCAGAGCATGTCTTATTCAAATTAGAATCAGATGACATGTATTAATGAACAGCATCAGTTGCATGGAATGGTCGTTTGCTATAGTGAGTGGTTACCAAACCTTTCCCTAGTAGATAAGCCTTTACTGAAGCTGACACACAAGGATGTGTCTGATCAGCTTCCATTGGACAACAATTGCACAAAAGCATTCCTAGAGTTGAAAGAGAAAAAGTGTCGCGCCCCAGCACTAAGAATGAAAGTTTATTTAAAAGAAAATACACCAATTTGCAGTGAGAGGGAGGGATGCGCTCTCTCAGTGCCTGTTCAAAAACATGAATGTGTTCAAAGGTCTGTGATGTATTTCTCAATGACCTTTGACCCCAACATCAATGAAACTGAATACGAGTGTCTAGATGTCATGAAAATATGCATAAAGCCAATATCAGACCTTAAGGATGAACGTCTGATTCAGCCCAACCATTTTGTAGATGGCCTATCTTTGAAAGATAATAATGACACATTAGGGGCAGCACATGCGGTGCTTCCTATACATTATGTTGTCAAGGCTTCATGGCTTTCAGTAGTTACCTCAGCCCAAAATTCGAAATTGATTGCCCTTACCATAACATGCAGTATAGCTGCTCAAATGGGAGTCACTGTTGTCATGGGAGAGAGAAATGCTAATTCAGTTGCACAAAATTGTGTTCTGTTAGCATATACATTCAATGGAATCTTCACAGGTGAATTAAAAGAGGCTCAAGAAAATGTTTTAGAAGCAGAACATCAGGGTTGTATCAGAATTGTTTTAGAGAAAAATGACAACTGCATAGTGGCAAATTTGTTATTGCAAAAACTGATGCCCAGGTATAGATTGCCAGTTTCTCTGAAATCAGATCATAATGAGGTCTCAAAGATGATGTGTGCAGAACCACAGATTGAACAAGGATTGGATTGTAGCTATCTGCCTGAAGTTTCAAGCATAATAAAGCAACACAAAGACAGTACAGAGTTACACTTTGCAAAAGACTGTGTTTCAGCATCACCAAAGTGGCTTGAAAATGGACATGCAAATGCACTTGTGAAAAACACAGATGAAAAGACTAGCCATTGCTGTGAAGGTCTGACTGATGTGGAGCGTGCAGCTTCTCACCAGACTGCAGCTGCTACACAAGATCTACATAATAAATGGTGCCAAAACTTTGATCTGAGAGATGCTGTGAAATGGAAAGGCCTGTTCCAAAGGATCCTGGCAAAGACTGTTGTGAAATGTGGTGGCCTTCCAAATTGGGTGCATGCCTCTCACACACGTATGGTCCTGTGTCCCCCTGATAAAACAGCTCCTCTTCAAGAAGATATGCCAGCAGTGGTCAAAAGTCGACAGAAGAGGGTCAGTCAAGCTGTAAGGGAACACACAGAGTCTGAAGCAGCACTAGAGAAAACTGAGGTGACACTGGAAAAGCAAAAAGTGGAAACTGACTCAGATGAAAGTGGTGTCCAAAGGGTGAAAGTCACATTCAGCCTCTGAAGAAGAAATTAGTGCTGTGGGCCTACGAGTGGAGGTAGGAAAAAGCTGGCTGAAAGGGAATACAAAACGTTTGCAGTGGTCCCTTGAAAAATCATTTGCACCCATAGCTGAAACATCTGAATCTGATCAAAGTGAAAATAAAAGTGAAAGGCTTGGATTGGAAAAATGCAAGGAATTGATGGTGCTCTGTCAGAGTTTCTCAGCACCTGAGTGGTCAAATTGCATGGGAAAAGTACAGAATGCCACACTCTTTGAACCACCCTGAAGGCAAGCTGGTGACAAAGCGAAAAAGAAAGGCTGAAACAATAACTGAGAATTGTCAAGAGCTGAACAGAAAAATAATCTTTGAATGATGAAAGAAAAAGAGGAAAAGAAAATAGAAAAGAGAACTGTTCTGTTGAATTTTCCTTTTATTATTTTAGTTACTTATTTTAGCAAAGACTAACAGTTCAAAGAAGCTACTTACTGAACTCTGCACTAAACTTGAGCTTGGCTATATATGATCTGATTACAGACAAGATTTGTGTTTGCCTTAGAAATAGAAGTAAAATTGTTATATGCTCAGCTTTTGCAATAAAAATGTCACTAGTGAAATTAAATAAATGTGATGATTTATAAATCATTTGAAGTATGATTTGATACCATCAAAAGGGAGGATTAATAGAGCTAGATTTCATCAAGATTAGGCATTGCTTTATTTTTGTGCTTCAGACAGATTGCATTTAAAATGACGCAGATTTGGCGCAAGCAAAATGAAAACATGACATAAGGCCTGGTCAAATGTATTCTTTTTAAGTGGCAGATTTTGGTGCAAGTGGAAAACACATGGCACATGAGATTATGAAATGAGGCCTAGTCACATGCTTTTTATAAGGTGCACTTTGGTGCATTCAAAATGAAAGACATGAGATGAGACCTGGTCAAGGCTTTCAGCCTGAAATGCTTGTGCTGAATTAACATGTGTTTTTGCAGTGTAGAGAAAACTCGTGATTTTAGTGGCCTCTTTAGCTGTGAAAATAATTATTGAATGTGTTCTCTCTTCCCAGCTCATTTTCCTTGTAATCTACTCTCCCTATTCCTGTCTTAAGAGACTTTGGCGTTGTTGCATATTTAGACAAATATATTCAGTTCATAACACATCTTATAATGTGTGTTAATTAACCATGCACCAAACACTACACGCGGGGCTAAAGCTTTTTAGCATGAAAAGCCATCTAAAACATTAGAGCATGTTGCTATGAGTGTGTATTAACTGTGTGCGCTTTGAAATTTGCACTAGTGCACGTTTTATGCTATGTTGTACATTGAACATTTTTTTGCATGTTGTGCACAAATAATGGAAAAGCTGCTTTAAACTAATAGCTTTTGCTAGGAAAAATAATACAAGGTATTAGTATGGGGGTGGTAAACAGAATGGTTTCTATTTCAAAAATGAATACTGTTTTTGTGTTTGTTTTATTTTTGGGCCTAAGATAAAATGGCTGCCTGTGAATCCAGCAAGGCTGAGAATGGTGCTGAATTTGAGAGCATGCACAGATTATACCATCTTGCCTCGGGTGAAGACCTAGTTCAAGGCCACTGTGAACTGTAAATTCTTGCTATTCTGCCAATGTACCAGTGTTTGTGGAATGTGCTTATCCTGCGTGCGATGTCACAGGATGCAGGAAACTGGACTGAAACATTTTTCCTAGTAAATGTTGCTGAAATATATGATTATATTTATCATTAACGCTTCTTTTGTTAAAACCGGATTTGCAATGAGAACAGGATGGTGAGACCCTCTTGTCATCTATGGTAGCCAATCAGTGCAAGCTTTACTGAAAACTGCAAAAATTATTAGTGTAGTCAGCCAAGAATTAGAGTATAAATAATGACCTCTTAGGGGGCATGCTGCCTTCTCTTTAAGCCTTGGGCCTTAGTCTGAGAGGGAGGAGAAGAGAAGAGGCAGATGAGATCAGACATCACATGGGTTAGGTACGAGAAACGTCGCGGGTGCAGCCTGGGAGGAGATTGCTGCAGCCTGGGAGGTGATTGCGTCCGAGGAGAGGTGGGGATTCTTGCTCATATTTCTTTTTCGGAGAAGTCCTTGCACGTCATATTTTTGGCAAGGTAGATCACATTTCTCTGTGGACTTGTGAAGGGCGGGCTGTCTTGCTCCTAAGCACAGACAGGCAGATTGATCAGACCAGTGCAGAGAGTTACAGATAGAATTAATTCGTTTTGAAAAAGATTTATTTGTCTTATGCATTTATTTCTCTTTATGGGAGATTTTTGCCAACTATTAATTATTGATTAGCCGTGCAAGACTCACTTTTTCTTAGAAACTCTTTAAGAGTTTTGACTGACATTTTGCGCCACATTTTCTTTTCTACATGTGATGCTTTTATGCAGACTGTAATATGTTCTGTATTAATGCAATTTTTTTTATTTCCAAATTCTGTAACCTGATTGATATTTGACTAATGAATAAAGGGTCAGAAAAAACTTCACTTTTAACTAAGAAAATAAAACCCTTTAAAATACTCACAACTCTCTTTATTGGCTTAAATATTAAATGCATTTTTGACTTTTCATGTTTATGTAAAGTCTCCTGAAGGTAATATACAGTGGCAAGGGTCCAGTACCTTTACAGCGGTTAATTGGAGGTAATGAGGTTTTGCATTCAGAAATTACCGTGAAATTACCGCTGCATCACTATTGCCTGAAAGTTATCAATTGCTTTGAATACATTATACTGCAATCAACTAAAGGGCTCTTTTAGTTTATTTTGTATTTATTGCTGGCTTCTTCCATTGTGCTGTTAACATACAGTACACTGTCACTGAGAACCTAGGACTCACCATGTGTACTAAAACATAGCAGCAAAGAGTTGGACCAAACTACATATCCTGAGGATGGTGCATAGGTGATCAAATGCAATCTGCAGAGACCATCATGCATCCTGATCTAACTAGTCAATCAAGCCAAATGTTGTTGAATTATTAATTTCAAACACCCCAATTTCACAAATGAGGAAACTGTAAACAAAGCAGTGTTTAACTTGGAAAACATATGCTCATGATACCATTGCACCCTCATGCTTTATGGTTCACTGACAATTTAGTACCATGGAAAAAGTGGTTAAAAACCATAGCGAAGCTGAGGGCAAATATACTAAGAAGCCACACAGTGCAGCACAGCAACTAAAGTAAATAAATATAGAGTGCAAGGGAGAGAGCAGGAATGTGCAATGTCTACTAAGATATGCCACTTGCTCTCTCTGCTAGCCCTCACACGCTTTAGGCACCCTTGCATGATAGTGATGTCATTCTGGTACATAGTATTATGCTTTGACATACTTTACAACTTTTGCCATTTTGTAGGTGGGCTGTAAAATGCTACACACTTTCAAAGTTTGAAACGTTTGGAGACATTTAAACAATTCTTCACTTTATGCTTGAAACTACATATTTGCTGCCACAAATCACTGTCTATCACTATTAGTAGTTAGGAATTTGCATCAAAACCCATGGGTGGTTGCATCAGGACCCTCATGTACGTACCCATCGTTTGCCCCCATGACACAAAATATTGCAAAGTAGCCACATCCCTGATTTAGTTACTACAATTTTTCCCTAGCAAATGGCTTCATATAAAACATGAGTAAGGAAGCAAATCGGGTTTACTGTCATTTATGCCAAAGTGCTGAGGTGGTACTATTGGCAGCTTTGGGAAGCAGAGTTCTTTTATTTGACCTTTCTGTTCCCTCAACACTGTTTCTTATTCCATCTTCCTGCATTGCCTACTAGAGAGTGGAATGAAGGCAGTGCTCTGAAGTGACTTGCTTCTTTCACCTCAGGAATATCTTAGGCAGTATATAGTCCACCTTTCCAATTTAGTTTTGAAACATCACATCATGCTGTTTCTCACCGATTATCCCTGAGTCCAATAATGTTTGATTGGTAAGCTCATGTGCAATCATTCTTGATTAAATGTTTTGCTTTATCATTATTAGTGCTATGATGTAACATTATTTTCCTTAATAAGTTGAACTCTGATGGGGGCGTGGCTGAGTCGGCCAAGATGGCTGATGTGGCTCCCTAGAGCTCCCGGATCGAGCCAGACCATCGGCATCCATCGTAGCCGGTGGTACACTACGGGGGCACTACGACACTACAGGGAGCATCACATAACCGGCTGCTTTTTCCTGCTGACACCCTTAACCCAGCCTCTGAGCACTGCGGGAGATAGGCATTCTGGCGCCACATGATCACCTGCAACATGCGTGAACGTGGAGCGCTTCTCCCCAGGGGAAAGAAACTATCCTGACCCTCCAGTGGGGGCCCTGTATGACATTGTGTGGGGGGGGTTCTGCATCTGTCAGAGCTGGCCCTCCAGAAGCCATGTCTGGAGGGAGGGGAGGACTCTGTGGCGTGACTTGGGACCTGGCCTGGTGGCCGTGATCAGCTCCGCAATGCCTGCCCCATAGTTCCAGAGCAGAGAGGCGCTGCCTTGGTGGTGTCACGCTGTCGGCTCCTGGATAGGGCTGATGGCTTGGTTCCTACCCCCAGCTCTTGCTTCGGCACCCCAACGATGCTTGGGCTGTGCTTGGCTGCTGGGGCAGATTCCTCGGAGCTCCTGGCCTCTCCCTTGTGCCCTTCTGCCCGGGGCCTCCCTTATTGCTGGGCCGGTGTCCTGCGGGCTCTGGAGACACCACACAACATGAGGAGCTGTCTCAGAGGTGGTCCCTGGGGGCGCCGTGATGCTGTGGGATCCAGTGCTTGCTTATCCTGTTTCCAGCGCTGCCAGCAGGGCCTGCAACAAAGGTGACTACTGGGCCACCAGCCTTTGAGGGCACAGTTGCAGGACATTAATTATTACACTGCGACAGGTGAGGAGTGCTGTGGTGCGAAGGGTTGGAAGCTTGGGCCCTCCACATGGCCCCTGAGTCGATGCCGTAATCGAGGTGCGGTGGAGGGGTCACCGCCAGAGGGCTGGGGCCCTGCATTTCCCTGTCCACTCCCAGCACTCTCCCAGGCCTTGCTTGTTGGGCCCAAGCCCTCTGTGGTGCTTGACCCCTTATTGGCACCCTAATAAAAGCGCGGGGGGACTACAGCCACGGGGTTGAGGCCCTGCATCTCCTTGCCTCTCCCCCCTAATTCTGCCTGCTCGACCTGGGGTTCCGTGCAGTGGGGCACCGCCTGGAGTGCTGAGGGTGGCCCTTCATGCGCCACCAGGGGACTGGGTCCTCCGGCCCCCTACCTTCAACCAGCACTCTCCCTGACTCTGCCCGATTGGACCAGGGCGGCGGGGCCCCGTGGAGTTGGGGCACCTGCTGGAGCTCTGGAGGTGTGCATTCATGACACCAGGACCTCGAGTCTGTGTCATAATCGAAGTGTGGTGGTGCTGCCAGGGGGGGGGGCTGGGGTCCTTTGACTACCCACCTTCACCCAGCGCTCTTCCTGACCTGAACTATGTGGAGTGGGGGCCCTTCACAACGAGAGTGGTCGGCCTGAGGAGGGGGGAGACCATGGTCTGCCCCCACAGTCCGGTTGCGGCAGAGGGACTTCCAGGTCCTGGTGTGCTGTCATCCTGTGTAGCCATTGGGGGACTTTGAGAGGCTGTATCTTCCCGCCCTCATAGCGGAACAAATTGGCACCCGCACATCGTGTGGGCCTGGATAGTGTTGCTGGCTCTGACCCTGCATCTTCTGTGCTCCCTAGATGTGACTCTCCTGCTGCCTGGTCAGCTTCTGCACCATACTGCGTCCCCAATCATCCCGACGCCAGGTGGCACACCACTACACTCAGGGCACGCAGATTCATCCATGGCAGCCACTGCCCGACACAGCAGATACCTGGGGTGCGACGAACACCTGCATCGACACAAGCATCCCCCTCAGTACCCTCAGACAGGGCTGCTTCGATGTCCCACGCCATGGACAGATTGCGTTCAGCCTCTGAGGCCCAAACACCGCCCCATGCAGCAAGATTCCACAGCTCATGGCACCCTGCGGGGAGGGGAGGAGGGAGAGCAGACCCTCACCACATTCGACAAACTGCCCAAAGTGCTGACAGCAATAGAACAATCTAGGGTCACCTGTGGGACAGGTTTGGAGCCCTAGCCTCCGACCTTAATTTTCTCCGGGACAGCCATCGCGAACTCAGTGATAAAGTTGCAGATGGTGAAAAAACCCTTTCTGCCCTACAACCACTTATGAAGGACCACCAGGCCGCAACCTGTGACCTTCAAGGCCGTGAAACACAGTTGGTGAGTAGAGCGGATGACTTGGAGACCCCATTGCATACCTAGAATCTTGATTCAAAACATTCACCCAACCTCAGACCTCACCCTTTTATTCCCTTAAAAGGGCACACCAGGTCCCGGCATGGTGCCCGCTTCTGGGATCCCCCCTCTCGTCCCATGCTGCTGAAACTCCTTCACTTGAAGGACAGGGGTTCGGTGCTTCGTGCTGCAGGCATGACCCTGCAGTTCGAGGATAAGCATATCATGCTATTTCCGGACTAATACTGCGCCGTGCAGCGCCAGCGTTCATCTTTTTGGGAGGTGAAAATCCGCCTTCACCAACGGGGAGTACAATATTCATTGCTGTTCCCAACATGCCTTAAGATAATCTCAGAAGTCACCACTCTCTTTTTCACTGACTCTGCTGAGTCGTAGGACTGGACTGACCAACACTTGAAAGAACCTGGGATGTCAGATGCCGACCATGCCCACAGTGATCGAGCACTCCGGAACAGGCGCCAATGCAGGAGGTGGACTCAATCACGCACAAAGCCTTCACCCTGAGTGTCTTTGAACAGTTCCCCCAATCCGGAGCAAATTATTGTGGACCGCTGGCAAGCCCTACAGGCTGCAGCGAATTTAGGGCCTGCCTTCAAAGCCATGGGCCGACTCGCCTACACCCCTTGCAGTGACTCCACAGACGGCAGATACCCTCATCAAGTTGACTTGTGATGCCCCACCGGCACTGAAGATTGCATGTGATGCAACACTGCATTTGTGCATCCCCTAATCCATCGGCAACTGTTCTCCTTGGTCATTAATGGCCAATTCTCCTTCTCTGTCTAGGGCACACGTTTAGCTCACCCCCCACTATACACTAGATTATGCTCCACACGTTCTGTTTGGGCGCATCGCCGGTTGAGGTATGCCCCTGTATTGGGAATATCCCATTCCCCAGTTATTCCAGGTTTTTCTTACTCTTCTCATCCCTCCAACCTCAACACCATGGCAGGCGGGTGACACCAGGCTACGGGGTCGGGTGCACTGGCACTGGGGAGGGGTATCCTTACGCGTCTTCCATAAACTACTAGCACCTCGTCATGGCCTCACCCGCTGACACCCGCTTTCTCACTCTCAACATCCAAGGCATGCACACTGCTCGAAAATGCTATGCTGTCTACTCCTATATCAAGCGCCAGAAGGCGCAAATAGTTTTTTCGGCAGGATTCACACCGCGGGGGAAGTGGACCACCTGCGTAAGCGGTGGAGAGGGATTCTTTGTGCCACTGCCTGTTCGACTTATGGGCGAGGGGCTATGGTGTGGAACTGCCCCGGGGTCCTATTCCAGGAAACTCACAGGTTGGTCGACAAAGACGGTCGGTAAGCCCTCCTTGAGAGGGACCTGGGCAGCAGACGGTATGTCTAGGTAGCATCTATACACTAAACACCGAACAGGGTAAATTCTGGGAAACCCTCTTATGCATGCTGGCCGACTATACACCATTCTTATGGATATTAAGGGGATTACAATTGCTTTCTTGACATGTCCCTGGCCAGGTCCCACCCAATCCTTCCACACTCCTTGTCTTACACGCAGATGGAGTGCTTTGGCCCCTGGGTCCACCACTGGACACTTAGGGATGCTTGGAGGTCCCGACACCGCACATCCAAACTATATTCTTTCCATTCCATCCCACTCTGTCTCCTCTTTGATCGCTTTCTCTGCTCATCCCCAATTTTACCCTTGATCCACCACACAGATTATTTAGGTCGGGTAATATCCGACCATGACACTCACACCATGACCCTTAAGTGGAGGACCTCTGTATCCCGTACACCCACCTGGCGGCTGCCACATGATTTCCTTGAAGATCAGGTGTGCCACAAGGAGCAAGAGACCAGCATCCGCTGTTACTTTTCTGATAATCAAAACACAGTGTCTACCAGGATGCTGGAATGGGATCCCTTTAAAGTCGTGGCTAGAGGGACCTGCATTCAACAGATAGCGGGGATTCTCAGAACTCTCAAATGAGACTTAAAGGCAGTTGAGTGTAACTTGGCTACCCTCAGCAAGGCGGCTGACGCTAACCCGACACTTGCGTCCCGTTTGGCAGAGGCAAAGACCACCTATGTGGCCCTTCTTGAGAACCGGGGCGCTACAACTTTAAGGCCCATGGAGCCAGGGTTCACAGAGAGGGTGATAGTCCTGGCACACTCTTGCTTGGCTCTTCCAACAAGACTCAGAGTCCCACCCCATCATAGAGGTGACTGGGTCCGTACCCAGACTGACATCTTGCAAGCCTTACAACTATTAACCCCTTCCCGGCTCATGACGGAACCGCTCCGTCATGAGCCACGGTTGCCGTGTGCTCATGACGGAGCGGTTCCGTCATGCCACGACCGTTGGCGGCCGCTCCGCCCACGCGGCGCAGTTTCCCCGCCTGTGCGGGGGGACAACGCAACTAGGCGGAGTCATGACGGAACCGCTCCGTCATGAGCACAGCTCAACCGTGGCTCATGACGGAGTGGCTCCGTCATGAGCACAGCGCCACCGCGCTGCCCCCCCCCCGCACCCCCCAGCGCTGCGGCGGAATTCCCGCCGCAGCGAAGGGGTTAATCTGCCATCTACTGGGCATGGCTGGGCCATCAGACGGTATCAACAGATAAGTTCCTAGCTGACCTCACCCTACCCCGGATGGCGAGTCTCTTTTGATCTCATTCCAAAACCAGACAGGGATCCCACCCAGTTAGCCTTCTATAGGCCAATTGCTATACTTGGGGCCGATTACAAAATTCTAAGCAAAATACTAGCCAACCAATATGCCCAAGTCCTCCCGAAGCTCATGCACCCACATTAGAACAGCTTTGTTCCTAGCCGAAGCACTTCCCAAAACATCCACTGCTTCTTGCATGTCCAGGAGAGGGGTTGATCTCCTCACGTTGCCTGTCTCATCCTTGACTTGGAGAAGCCATTTGACACCCTGACCTGGCCATACCTATTTGCAGTACTCCCCCGCATGCAGGTGAGACAAACTCCTAACGTACACAAAGCTACTGTACTTAAACCCCACCTCCCGGATCCGTTTGGGTCATCACATCTTGACTCTCTTCCTGATAGGTCGAGGTACGCGGTAGGGATGCCAACTCTCCCCCCTACTATTTTTTGCTGTTTATAGAGACCTTAGTCACACGCTTATTGGGGGGGGCTGGGATGGGGCATTCCTTTAGCGGGCAGGACACATAGTGTGTTCCTATATGCAGGTGACCTGCTCCTTTACTTAAGGGACATAATGGCTGACCTCGACCCCCCTCCGTGTCATGCTTGCAGACTTTGCCGCAGCTTCTGGGCTGTGAGTGAACTGGATGAAATCTGCTGTTTACCCTCTCAGCCCCGACCACCCATCGCAAAAGGGGTGCATTGAGGACTCATGCCCTGTATGGCATGCACAAGCACCCCACTCTCTGGGAGTCCTCCTGTATCATAATCTTGGCTATCTTTATGAGGTCCACCATTGCACGGCTCTGATGGGCATATGTTCCCAAGTCAGCTACTGGAGGACACTTCCCCTAGCCCCCATTGGCATGATAGTCCTGGTGAAAATGGTAATTCAGCCCCATCTCCTATATTACTTCGCAAATCTCCCAGTTATCCCACCTCACTCTTTCCCTAAAGAAATAGTTGCCCTTCTCTGTTCACTCATTTGGGGGACTGGACATTAGCGAGTTGCCTTGACCAAGATGCAGCTACCGATGGACCAGGGAGGCCTTGGGGTTTCATTCTTTGAGGCATACTTCCTGGCTGCGCAGCTCCAATGGCTGTCCCGCTGGATAGCTGGGCGCTATCTCGGGGAGGCTTGCTTGGAGACCAGGCCCCTGCCGGCAATTCGGAGTGTGCTTCTACAGAGGGCCCGTCCCAACCTAACCCATACAAGTGGTGATAGCGAAGGCTAGTATGGCTAGGATGCATCGTCTCTCCCGGAATACTCCGCTATATACCCCTATTGCCCCTGGTCGGCTTGCCTCGAGGCCGGGGCTATTACACAGCTGGGAAATTACATGCTTGGATCAGTCACTCGCTTCTTGAGGTGGAAACCCTATTCTCAGAGGGTCAGCTTCTCCCCTTTGCGTAACTAGCTGAGGAGAGCGGGCTCCCTCTAGGGCAGTTCCTCCTTCACAGGCAACTTATATACTCCTGTCAGTGTCTCTGGGACCTGTCCGAAGATGACCCAATGACACCCCCAGTGCTTCAGGCCATGCTCATCATGGGACCCGGCCACCATCTCATCACATGGCTGTACAAAGCCATACTGGAATTGTTGGCTACCATACTCGAAACACTTCGCCAAAAATGGGCGGAGGAGTTCAGGAGGGTGCTTCATGATAAAGAATGGAAAAAAGCCTTGGAATTCCCAAAGAAGGTCTCCCGAAACTCATGTTTCAAAAACATATAGTTCTTCATCCTGAACCAAGCTTATCTAACACCAGCGCAGCTCCATCGTCGCTTCCCGGAGTCACACTTTGCTTGCCCCCAATGTCAAACACCTAATGCAACACCTTTACACATGCTTTTGTCCTGCTCTGCCCTACAACATTACTGGGGCACCATCCACGCTATGCTCCAGGAGGTCACAGGACTCTCGGGCATATACACTTGGGAAGCCAGCTAGCTAGGTGCTTTTCAGACCTGGCTCTACTTTTAGCCAAGCAAGCAATCACAATGCACTGGCGACCACCAGTGGGCCTCCCAATGGAGGCATGGTCGGGGACAGTGCACAAATGGGGGGCTGCAGAGGAGGAAGCACTTTGATATGAAGAGGTACTTTGGGTGCGCCGATGCCCCATCTCCCCACAGTGGACCATCTTGCTGATACACTTTCAACAAGCAACTGGCAAAGATTCTGCGTCCCCTGCATTCATGGCGCCCATTCATTGTATCTAAGTGGACACTCTTCCCAGCGGAATTGACTTACACCCACCCCCCCATGAGCACTGCCCTCCAAGGCCCCCATCATTCTCAGTACTGTCTTACATCCATGGGTACCATAATGCAAATTCCTGCACCTAGACCTGCGCTGCCTACTACCATCATAGTACTAGAATCACCCCCCCCCCGCTGCCTCTCCCTGTGTTGCTCCAAGTTAACAGTTTAGTTTCGCTTAAGAGTGGGATAAAATAATGCATCACTTATCACAGGGGTAACCTAAAGCTTCTAGATCCGCTTCTCGTCACTGCCTGATGTTTAATGCATAGACCTGAATAACCGGTTATGCTTTTGGACTGCTGAGGAATTTCCTATGTATTGTACTTTGATGCATATGGCTATAATTTGTAATGCTACTATACCATCGAAAAACCCAATAAAAACTTAAAAGAAAACAAATACGTTCAACTCTGATGTACCAGAAACCCAGGACAATCCCAACTGTGTCTTTCAGCTTCAGTCATTAGGAAGAATACCAACCAGCTCCTTAGAAAATAATTGTGGAAATTCTTTTTTTTTTTTTACTTTTAAGGGTGGAAGTTACAACATTTTCTGAACCGGAAAAATGTGTACAGGCAATAATCCTATTCCAACTTGATTATGGAACCTGAGGGTTCTTGAAACTTTCAGACTGTGCTCTTGTGTGGACTTAAGTTTACTTACATTTGGCAACCCTTGAGTGGTAGAATTTTGCAAAATAATTATTCTGTTTAGCTGCCCCTTTCATTTAAACAGTGTATTTTCTTTATTAGTAGCTGTCTGTGTGTTGTAATTCACTGTTTATGAACATGCTGCAGCTTTATACGAAAGGAATATCTGGAAAATATGAACTGTAAGGAGCTATTGACTTGAGAAGAGTCAAGGTTCATGTGATGCCACTTTCCGTGATGTCATCTTGGTTAAAGGTAATGTGACACTACTTCTGTTACCCGAAAGAATGTGATGAAAAGACATGAAAGGCTGCTCCTAGTAGGGCTCCATTATGCTTCAAAAACATTGTGTAGAAATTCATTTGAGATCCTCTCATAGAAGTCTCTCACAATTTCATCACCTTCCTTCCTTTGACTGTTTCTGGGAAATGCCCTTCTCCTGTGCTCCATTTTCTGTTGGGAGCTCTTTTCTGGTTACTTACTGGTTATTTTCATTAACAAAAATTCCCCCTTTTTCACCCAAATCCACACATAAATTAGGTGTGCCACCTCCTAAGCATGGCAACTGGTAGCTCACTCTCTATAACACATAAGTGATTTCCCTAATCACCATTCCAGAGCATTCTTTTTCCTCAGCTGGCCTATTATTGGTCCTACACCCAAATCCCTCTACAAACCTTAGCAAGCACTTTCAGGGGTCAAAGCTGATGCCCCAATATGTGGGGATCACAGGGTGAATGTACAGGGACAAGTAAGATTCAGTGTGCTGAATATTATGGGTAAGCAATTCAAGCATTGCCTCATCAACATTCTCCTCCTCGCAGACTCTACATAAATTAAGCTGTTCTCCTAACTGCATGTCTTTATCTCAAACATTACAATAGGAAATGTAAACACACTGGACCTTTGGCTGCATATAGAGATACATAAACAAAATGTACACTGGGGAGATGGACCAACTGTTTAAAGCTGCAGCACTGAGATCTCAATTGTATAGAAATTCATACCCCCCACCCACATTCAGACTTTATTATGCTGTAAAATCAGAAAGGACTGACCGAAGCCGCAGCCTCATGTATGTTGGCCACTGGTGTATTTACACTCTCAGCTCTTGTAGCCGACAGCCCATCGTGGACCTACCCTGCACTGTACCGACCACCCTCTCTTAAGGCAGAGTGGTAATGTTCTCGGCTCCTATTTAGACCTCAGGTGGCCATTGATGACTTTAATTCATGCCTGATGATCTCAGAGTTGCCACATAAATTCTCATTGTGGAGAAATAAGCTGGAGTGAATGACCCAGAATCTTGCTGCCCTAACTACATCCAAGAGATGTAAGTATGATTAGAACATTGGAATGTGGAGCACTCCATTGTAGACAATGGAGTGCTCCATGCTTCTACGGGCCGGTAAAGGCCCGCAGAGCAACATTCCAATGTTTTACAAAAGCCTCTCGAAGTTCGAGGGGATTTAAATCCCCTCGAGCTTCGAAAAGCCTTTGTTTAATTTGTTAGAACATTCTGCCCTCTAGTGGCAGAATGTTCTAATAGCCTTATAGCCCTTCGTAGCAGGGCTATACCGCTATTAAAGTCCCGCTGCTTTTGTTAAAGTCCCTCGCCTTCGGCTCGGGCCTTTAACTGCAGCGGGCCTTTAATAGCCGGTATAGCCCACTACGGCGGGCTATAAGGCTATATTGAGACTCTCTAAATGCAGAGGGGAAACAAGCAGCAAAACCTCCCATCCCCTCTGAAAGGCAAAACCTACTTGTAAAGCGCATGTATGCCGAGGTGTCTTAGCGCTAAAACTGTCGTTAAATCTTAGTTAGGGGGACTAGGCAGAGGCTATGGCTTGGATGCAAACAACCATTTTTTTGCGATTTCCTAAACAACTGTCAGTTGGCTTGGCTTTTCAGAGTAAAAGGCAAGGCAGAGTATTCCAGAGTTTAGCGGCCAAGTGAAAAACTTCTGCCACCCCATTTTACGGTCTTCACCCTAGGAATGACCAATAGGGAGGCAGTCGATGACCTAATATTGCGTTGTGGGATGTGCCATCTGGTATGATTGCTAAAATTGGCAGTTCCGAACCTGTAAAGTGTCTTGTGAACAATGCACAAGGACTTGACATGGACCCTTGCTAGGACCAGAAGCCAGTACAGATCTTGAATACTTTGGGATACCAGGCTGAATATGGGGATCTTAAGCATAAATCATGCTGCCACACTTTGCAGTTATTGAAGCTTGCCTAAGGTCATCTTGTTTATACCCAAATAGAGGGGTTTACAATAATCGACTTTTGATAACACCAAAGCAACAATTACTGTTTTCCGTAAGGTCCATAGGAAAGAACAGTAAGATTTTTCTTAAGATCTTCAGCGTGTAAAAGCAGGACAATGTAATGCAATTGACCTGGTCCGATAAGGACAGCTGGTCATCTAGAGTAACACCTAGATATTTAGGTCTCGCCTACGCAGTGCGCAAACGCTGCTTAGGAGGGGACCTCTTGCTATCGCTCAGGACTTTTGCTTAAACCGTGCACGTTTTGCATTGGTTTGTATTGCAACTCGTGCACGTTTGGCCTTTTGCCTTGCAGGAGCTAGCAGTGGCGCCATCTGTTAGCAATTATTGCCCAGCCGCTGCTCGCTCCCGTAAGGTAAACGCCAAACGTGCACGACTGGCAAAACAACCCAATGCAAAACATGCACGCGTTTAAGCAAAAATAAACGCTGTGCGTGTCTGGTCCCTGTTACCATGCAGAGACTGCTTGTTTCTTTTCTTTGTGAGACACTCTCACTGCAGGCACGACGTGTTTTTTTATTAACGGAGCATTGCGCTTTACATTTTACATGCAGTACTGGGCTGTACAGACGATCATCATGCGTGATTAATCAATTAATCGCCCCATGGTCCCCCGGTTTGCTAAAAACGGGGTGCTAAGGAACATTCACATGCGCTTTAAGAAGGGACTACCCCGTTAAATCTGTTTCGTGTTCTATCTACTCGCCGTTTTTTGTTTCTAATATTCGGCCTCTTTCTGCTCGCCCATGTGCCCCCTTCGAGATCCTCCTCTGCTACTGCATTCTGCCAGCACCTTCCTACCCAATAGTCGTCCACCACCACCATGTCCACCACCACCATCACGTCCACCACCACGTCCACCACCACCACGTCCACCACCACCACCACATCCACCACCACCACCTCCACCACGTCCACCACCACCACGATCACCACCACCACATCCACCATCACCACCACATCCACCACCACCATGGCCACCACCGCCACACCACCACGACCATGACCACCACGACCACCACCACCACGACCACCACCACCACGTCCACCACTACCACCATGTCCACCACCACCATCCCGTCCACCACCATCATGTCCAACACCACGTCCTCCACCACCATCACGTCCACCACCACGTAATCCACCACCACCACATCCTGCACCACCACCACATCCACCACCACCACCCCGTCCACCGCCACGTCCACCACATCCACCACGTCCACCACCACCACGTCCACCACCACCACGTCCACCACCACCACATCCACCACCACCAACACGTCCACCACCACCACCACATCCACCGTCACATCCACCACCACCATGTCCACCACCACGTCCACCACCCCCACGTCCACCACCACCACCACATCCACCACAACGTCCACCACCACCACATCCACCACAACGTCCACCACCACAACGTCCACCACCACCACATCCACCACCACCACGTCCACCACCACCACGTCCACCACCACCACCCATGACAGATAAAGTGTCACTGGAGGGCAGGGGTAATAGGAGTGTCAACCCCGGCTGTACATGGGACATTTAAGGATGCATTTGGTGCGAGAAGACAGGAATAGGGGCTAGAAATATTACAACAGACCCAAGATACATTTTGAAGAGGTGCAATGTCACAGGGGCTCCTGTAACAGCACTCGCAGCATCTCTACCTCACAGTGGCATACCTGCACGAGCCACTCACTCAAAACAAGCATTGGCATAGCCAATAGGTCTCGCCTTTGGGACTTTATAAGTGTTTAGTCATGCAACACTTGATGTTGTTGCACCAAGGATATAGTGCTGGATAACTAAACACTTATAAGGTCCCAAAGGCGAGACCTATTGGCTATGCCAATGCTTGTTTACCTTTTTTTTACTGGAGATGGACAGAGCCCGGCTACTTCTGGCCACCAAGATGTGTTTCAGAAAGATGTATCCTTACTGAATAGTACCACCTCAGTTTTATCGGTATTCAAATTTAGACAATTGTCCCGCATCCATATGATGATGTGAACCATACAGTTGTTAAATTTTACTGCCACGTCATCTGGCTTTGATGATAGAAACACCACTATTTGTGTGCCGTCTGCATAACAGATGGCAGTAAAACCATGAGAGCGAATAAGTTTGGCCAATGGGGTAACATAGATATTGAACAAAGTTGGGGATAGCGAGGATAAATGGGACACCCCGCATGGCAGGGCGTAGAGATGTGATTTGTGTTCTCCCATCACTATGGTTTGTTCTCTGTTTGCTAGGAAAGATCTTAGTATATTTGAGGCTTCGCCTGTGATCCCTATTACTGATAGACACTGGATGAGTATTTGATGATTAACAGTATCGAATGCAGCTGAGAGGTTTAGCAAAATCACTATTGCCTTCCCTCCTCCGTCTTATTAGATGTGGATCTCCTCAGTGGCGGCAACAAGTGCCGACACTGTACTGTGTAAGGGCCGAAATCCATGTTGTGCAGGGTTCATTTTGTCATTAGATTCTAAGAAATTAAGCAGGTCTTTATTGAGAGCTTTTTCAAGAATTTTGGATGGTAACGGCAGACCAGAGATTGGCCGATAATTGTTGACCTCCATGGGGTTGTGCGAGGGTTTTTTCAAGATGGGCCGTACTAGAGATTTTTTCCAAATATTTGGAAAGGATCCTGCGTCCAGAATATTATTTAGGAGTGGTGCTAAATGGCCTGCAATAATATTGGGGACCATATGAAGGACCAAAGCTGGAAAGGGGTTCAGTGGAGATCCAGATTTGGTTAACAAAATAAGTCTCTCCACTCGTTCGGGTGTTAAGTGATTGAACATAGTATAGTAACCTCGCCTTGACCAAGACGCCTCCACTCGTCAGGGCTGTCCCCAGCTTGACAGCTAGAGAACTCGGTGTAGACCTTTTTTAATTTGCTGTAGAAAAAAACTTGCTAGTTTTTCACAGAAATCTGTATTGGGGTAAATTGTTTGCTTTCACCAAATTTTGATAGAGCACTGACTGTTTTGAAAAGTTCTCTGGCTGAACAAAGAGCAGTGACCTATCAGGAAAAGGTCTCAAAATTGTGGGGAGGGCACACAATAAAAGTCTATCCAGGTGAAGGAGAGTGCCTAAAATGAGGATGGATTAAAATTATTTTGGTACAGAGTTAACAAGGTGTCTTGATTCAAAGGGGCACACACCTCTCCATTAATGTAAGGACTGGACAAGGAAAGGGTTGGTTCTTTTGGTCAGACAGATGGACAGGCGGATGGGCAGATGGGTGGGAGTGCACGTACACACACACCCACACACACACTATAACCATGCACTTACTTTTCAAATCTTTCACGATATATATTGCCCTGAATAAATAAAGCAATGCAGTAAATGGCTATGTTGTTCAAGGGAAGACAATTCCAAAAAAAGGGACACAAAATGGCAAATCTCTGTACTTGAAAACGTCTTTTGTAAGTTTAAAACTGACTCCAAAACTCGCTTTCCTATTGAATTACATTATAAAATATTCTGTTCCCATGTTACATGCACTGCAGTCTTCCTATGTAGGCACCCTTTAAAACATGTTGCACAACTAATTACCAAGCTTGCACCCGCTGCTCACATTATTTTCATGTCACAGTGAAGAAATACATCATACAGGAAAACCAACCAAGATGAAAGCAGCATGCACGCTCTCTGTGGAGCATTTTGCTGAAGAAGGATAATGCAAGTATTGATAAAGCCATTATGTCTGGGCTTTTGTTTGAGACAGTTAGTTTGGTAATAGCTGGGCAACTTTGTGTGTGTTGCCACCAACTGTACTAGAAAGAAAATCGAATAGTGAAACAACATCTTAGGTCACAGCAATGTGGAAGATGGCCCCCTCTCCTGAACAGACCGCTTAAGAAGATCAAAGTTGTGCCCTCAAAACAATGTTATGAAAAGGCATTGCAAGTGGTGAACTGCAAAGTCATACAGATCAACATATAGAAAAGCACATACTTTTGATAAAGAGCAATTTTTTCATTGCATTTTCAGAAAACATATGTGTGCCCACCTCTTTATTTTCTGAACAGAAATGTTGAAAATCCAGCCACACGTTATCATGACAGCCAAGTTGTTGTATCTTATTAATATTATTTCTTCTATTTATTAGTTTCTGTCCCTCTCCATAAAATGTATCCTCTATATTGGTTAAGTTTTTATTTTCCAGCTATGGTTTTGTTGGCTTGTGCCTTGTTGGCCAGCCCTCCGTTATTAAGGAATATGCCAATATGGAATGTTCTGTTTGACAGTTACGCTGGTCATTTGACACGACTTGAGGTTGTGTCAGGAATTAAAAACGTATTCCCCTTCATCTGTGTGCAATATTTATTTCGGAATATCGTACTACAACACTGGCGACGAGGATAACAAATGAATACACAAAGGTGACTGGCACTGTGTCTTTAAGGGAGGCTGAATCATCAGCATCCAGGTCCTAATAAAAAAAAACATAAATCAATTTTGTCTTGTCAGCAAAACAAAATACTGAGAAGAACGCAAACTGGCTTTCAATTACAACAGTATACTTGTCCAAGCATATTTCTGAGGAGTCTATTCAAAGGCTGACAGAGACTGAAGTCGCACAGGAATAGTTGCTTGCTCTTGTTAAAAATAACAAAATGGACTCTTATATTGACTGACCTTTTTCTGCACTCTCAGGGGGACAGATTGATTTCATGCACTTGTAAACAAATATGGCGCCTTTAAATGTGGTCTTCTTTATGTCCATTACGGTAATGTTTATTTAATTCTTATTCAATTAATTTGTCTCTAACGCTATAACGATACTCAGATATGGAAGTAAGTTTTGATCTGTTTATCTAGTATTCACAGTTTAATTAGTTTTTGTTTTATGTACATAGGAAACAAAATGATCTTCTAACAGATGCACGTCTTACACAGATGAAGACGTTTCTGGTGAGCCTTCATTGAATTTATTGTTAGTTTATAGTCGACCAGGAGATCTAGATGCATTTTTTGTTATTATAGGAGCCTCCAAAGGATACAATCCTGGACTGTTTTGACTCTCAATTGCAGGCTACGTCATGTCACAGCTGCGGTCCAGCCAAAGAACTACTTGCAGGGCACAAGTCCTATAAAAAGAAGTGGGGGGACTGGCAATATGCAAATGACCTCATGACGTCACGTGCTGAACGTGTCCCGGTATCTGAAAATTACACCGGGACACGTTCAGCATATTTCTGGGGGGCCCAGCTTCTTGGCGGTGGGACGGCATCCACCCTGTGAAAAGAGTGAGGGGGACGCCGTGTACCTGCGTGTACCCTGACTCAAGCCCTGATACTTGAGGCACCGTCACACATAGGGAAATGTAACCTTCCACCAAATGCCATGGACTTGATGGACAGCCCACCTACAATTGGAAAGTATGAAAAACACTTGGAAGTCAATGGCTGAAGTTCCCAAAGCCCACTCTTCCTGTACTTCTCTGATTGGATTTTTTTTATAGAATCAACGTGATGTCTATAGAAGTGATGGGAGGAGACCAATTGCTTTGGAATTTGGGCATTTTTCCCTTCCTAAACTTCAGTCTTATGGAGTTGAACACTACCTTACATTATTTTTATTTTTCAATAATCGATCAAAAAGCAATGTCGTCCGTTTAGGCCTGGGTTCTATGTGATCATTATCCACCTCTCCACATTGGGTTACCTGACACATTTCAGCACGTTATTCCTATTCTTTATATCGGAAAAGGCAAAGAAAAAAGGTAAAACATGCAGAATATGGTGCTTTAAATACAAATTTAACACCTATTACCTCATTTCCAAATGCAAAACCTGGAATAGGAGGCATTTACCTTACTAAGAACATACCTCAGGGTGACGGTAAATACCTCACCCCAGTCCGACCTCCTCGTAATCAGGGCCATGGGGTCCCTGAAGCAGAACGTTCTGCCTGTTGTTAAAGGAACAGCGACAAGACACTCATTCTCAGAACCACTCACTGGCGTGCAGACAATAAAGTGACAACTGACCTTTTTATCCAGTTTTCGACCAGCCATGCTTAGGGTTATTACTCTGTTATCAGACAGCTCCTGCGCGGTTATCTGAAGGGGAAAAAACGAGAACCCAAACAATTTAATGTCACCAACGTAATGAAGTTTCATAGCAGATGACTAGGACAGAAAACTGAATCAAATAATGCAATTTGATAGCACTACAGCAGCCCTGCGTGTAGTATATTTTACATCAAATGTGCCTACCTCGAACAGGGCGTTGACAAGGTTTTGATTTGTCTACATTCTAAACATATCTAAAGGTATTGCACAGGTGATATTTCAAGTTTCGTAGCTTAGTTCACACCACAAATCCTGAGTGAATAAAAGAAACAATCTATGCTGAATCACCTCTTGTAGCTTCCCTGAAAAATATGCTGTGTGCTAATGTAATTATAAATTGACTGTACAGACCTGGAGGCAGTGCACAACCCTGACAAATTTGTGTAGGGAATTAAACAAGGGATATTGATGGAGCAAGGACTCGTATAAAAGGAGATTTGCTCAGAACAATTCCCTCAAATAACTCATAACTCCGTAATAATTGTGTTTGTTAGTGCTAATCTTCACCAGAATTCATACATTTGAATCTAGGGGAAGCTTGCCTATGTGTATTACTAACAAGTAACCCATGTGTCTCTAAAATGGCTGCTAAACGCGGAATTCTGCATTGCGCATGCGTCTACTGCATCTGCGTAGTATGACGTACTATCGCTTGGAGGGAAATCTTTGCAGCTGCGCAGTTGCTCTTAAAATGGCCGCTTGAAACCCACATGATAGTGCGCATACTTTGCTGAAACTAAACCATGTAAGTTTACTAAAATGCTAATGCGAAAGATTATTAGAAGTAAATGGGAGTAGAATAGAGATAGGTGGTGTACAGTGAAACCATTTATTTTTGATTTTAATATTCTTTTCTTAGACCTCTCTATTAGTTCATATTTGGGCCTCCAAGAGGGACTGAAGCTTGTGTATCATGTGACTAGTTCACATGCGCAGTAACGACAAACCAGGAACTGCGATGCAAAGCCTTGAATGCCACCCAAAAGAAAACCACAACATGTCCTGGGAAACAGCATGATGTCCTGTGAACCAAATTATATACAATGTATTGATTAAGATGTGAATACGGGTGGGAAATAAAGCTTGGTAAAGTAAATTAAGGGGTGGGAACATTACACAATAAGCTTTAGAAAAATATTAAAACTTAGCATGGTGTGATGATCATCTCCCCTTGCTCGTCCAATCAGAATTAAGCGTTTCATGAACTTGAAACATTTAGGGGTGGTGGTTACCATTAGAAGAGTATAATTGAAGTAGTTTAGTTAGTTAGTTGGAGCTCATGCTGCAGAGATGCTGAGAGACCGAGATGCTGTTTGAGAATTGAGCAGATCCTAAGAAGAACCGAACTACAGAACTTAGAACCAAAGCTAAATCAGAAAAACATAGGGGAAAAACCGAGGAGGGAAGTAGGTAAAGAGCTAGAAGATGATCGAGGAGGAAGAGAGTTTTAGAGAGGGGTGCGACGCAGGCGTCGGATCTAGAAGTGGTCACCTATCCTGTCCTGAATCCTTTGGTTTTTCTGACCTGTCCCAGGGGACCCAGTCCTTCTCCTAGGCCAAGGGGTTGGTTTCCACACCATTCTAGGTAAATATAATTCTGGGTAGTATGTCATTGTACTGCTCCCTCTGTTTTTTCTCCTTTTTCAGATACTGTAATTATTATAACTTAGTTTGAAATCTCTGACTTAATTTGATTTTCCTTCCTTAAAGAAAACTGTGTTCAAACTGTACTTTGCATTCTTTGGTTCACATGAAATTTACTATATAAACATTTAAAACTCTCTTGAGTCAGTGGTTATTTAAAGTATATAGTTGAATGGTATTACACCTATACTGCTAACAACTAGATCCATTGATCAGGAGAAATTATATATGGACGAAGGGTTGGTAAGAATTGGTAAGGTAAATATACCTTGTAGGTATCATCACACTAAATTGATCCGGGCGGAGCTTACTAGCAATTGTATGAATGTTTATGGGCCCAGGAGAGTATGTGAATTGTGTGTATTCTCTAGCTGGTAACCGCTCCGCTCCATCAATATAATGATGCTGAAATATGACATGTATTTAATAGAAAACACAATTTTTATATGAAAACATTTGCAGCTTGGAAACTCAGACCAAACTAACACAGCACTAAAGGAAGTAAAGCTGTTTACAAGAGTTGGTTTGTCCAGGCATATAAATGTACATAGGCACTAGCGGTGGAGTTTCACGCATGCCGCCTCTTCTCCTAAGTGTCACAGTGATGTCTTGGCTCAACAAAGTTGAACAGAGTGGTAGCATTTGGCACCTTGGAGTGAGACGGGAAGTGTTCTTCTTGAAATTCGGATCATGAATGTTATTCACCAAAAGGCCTGGAGTAGCCGAAATGATATCACATGCCATTTGACCTCTACATTCACTCACACACATGCTTACACATACACAGACTCTCTCTCACATAAACACACTCTCACCTGCACACAAACACATTTAAATACATTTCTTACTTACCTTTGCTGCAAAGGAGGGTCATAGTCCAGCTAATTGTACTCCAATTTATATTACACTAATAGTGAATATTATATTGTTACTCACTGTTAGTGTAATAAAACAACAATTTGACAAATGGCAAAGAGATTGGACCCAACCAATGTCCATAAAGTTCCCTGATTTTGCTGCCTCTGAGACCAGCGGTCGCAAATGCAGTGCCTGGGATTTACAGGGGCAGGACAGGGGTTGCAGCTGTGACCCCTGTTGACCCCTAAATGACATCCATGATTCGAGTGGGGGAGGCAAGAAGCTAGCAGGGATGCTTGAAGCTGCATTAATACAGCACTAGAGGCCAATGGGATACCATTGTCTCTACCGTGTTATGAAAAACTGGCAATTGAAGGATATTCAAGTTACTTTTTATACTTTTGCAACTAGAGGGGCAGGAATGGGTGACAAAGAGCTGATGTAATCAGTCCCATGTGTTAGAAGTTACAAGGGTCTAAGACAGAGCAGGAGTTTCTAAAAAGACTGGAGACTATAAGGGGAAAATGATGTGTTAAACTGTGCTTATTGGCATAACCAAGGCTAGAGAGAATGGGAGGAATGCTTGCAAGTAGCCTAAACCACTGTCAGTCATTTCAGCCCATCGTTTTTGCCCACTGCGCTACTGAAGACAGAAGCCCAACCTATGCAAATTAATATTGACACTGCTGTTCATGGGAACAATGGACTGTCAAGAGAGGCCACCCCCAGAAGAGAATGCAAGCAACCCTATAGATCACAGGTAGAAGAATGTATGACGTTACAACGCATACATTTACAACGCATGCTTTTACAACAGCGTTTTTACATCGCAACATCCTTTACAACGCATACATTTACATCACATGCCATTACAACAATTTTTTTAAAACTACATTTAAAACGCATTCCATTACATCGCTTTATACCTTTACAACACATACCATTGCATTGCATTTAAGGTAAGTGTTGGATAGTGTAGGGGTAAAAATTACTATTCTAACTCCAGTGGGTGTAACAGTAGGGTAAGTGTTGGATAGTGTAGGGGTAAAAATTACTATTCTAACTCCCGGGGGTGCAACAGTAGGGTAAGTGTTGGATAGTGTAGGGGTAAAAATTACTATTCTAACTCCCGGGGGTGCAACAGTAGGGTAAGTGTTGGATAGTGTAGGGGTAACAATTACTATTCTAACTCTGGGGGGTGCAACAGTAGGGTAAGTGTTGGATAGTGTAGGGGTACTATGAGTTGCAATGGTATGCGTTGTAATGACATGCGATGTAATGCCTGCATTGTAGTGACATGCGTTGTAGTGTCCTGCGTTGTAGTGACATGGAATGTAATGGCTGCGCTGTAGTGACATGCATTGTAAAGGATGTTGGATGTAATGACTGCGTTGTAAATGTAGTGCGATGTAATGACTGCGTTGTAAAGGTTATTTCCCCAGGTAGAAGCATGCAATGCAGTTAGGAATAGGTAAAATGACTCAAGATACTGGAGAGTGCCTCATCAGTGCTAGGAATTCATCAGATTATGCATCTGTAACTCTTTCATTAGACTAATTACCTTACCCCAAAGACACAAACATAATCAGATGTATAAAGATAAATATGTATTCCAGAACGGATAGCTAAATCAGACTTGAAACCCTAAGTAGACATTTATCAAGGTAGGAACTGTGCACTCAATGTTGCGCTAACACTCCCTGAAATCATGTATTCTTGCCTTTCTGATTCAGGGCCTACACATTGCAGCAGAACACTGCAAAGAAAATGTATGTCTGATATAGAACCAGCAAGTTCTAGAAATACAATATTGGGACCAAGATGAGCTTTTTCATCTTATCAGCAAAACAGGTGAAACCCAAATGTACCTTACACAGCTTTTCTGGTGCAAATGTATAAACAGCATTAAAAGCAGCTTGCACTCGTGTTTAGAAACTTGAATGAAATGTAAATGAAACAATAGAAAGTTGTGTTTCAAATTAATTTGTATACCATCAACGGGAAATTTCTAATTTGTTTTTCAGAACTTTATACAGATTTACTTTCACCTAATTCCACGAGAACTAAAAAGGAAGTATCCTACTTTCTTCAAGCAGTGTTTATCCTAAATTATCTGATAAGATTTTACATATTTCAAATGCACCATTCCTTGAGTAAAGATTCAATTTTCTTCTAAAAACCTCCTTAATGGTAGGGCACCAGCTTAATACTAGAAAACAATATTGCATAATGTTGGGTATATTTTCAAGACCTTGGGTCATATTACGAGGAGTCCTGCAACGGCTGGACACTGTGGAGAGCTGGCTCGTCCGGATGGAGAAGAACCTGGACCAGCTTCGGACCCAAATGGACAATGCCCTCTTCTCGTCCTTTTAATAAAAAAACAATTTGGGTGGGAGGGACTAGTTGTGGATGGAGAGGGTGGGAGAGGAAGTGGAGACTCTGTTTTGTATTCATTGGACATTTTTGGACATTGGTGGTTGAGTCAATTTGTTTGGGGAGATGGGTGGGCCTGTTGTGGGTAGAGAGGATGGGTTTGTTAGTAAAAAAATAAATAAAGGGTAAATTATTATATTTCATCGAAATTTTTTGCTTGAAATAGTTTTTTGTGTTTTACTTTTACTTTGCGCTGCTGACTTTAGTTTTTAGGCAGCCTGTTTATCTGCTTGTAGGAGTGTATGATACCGCTTAGTTATAGGCAGTTATACCTCTCTAATTATCTTGTCCATTAGGGAGGATCTTGCCATGACTTATATTGTCTACAACAACCTGGATACACGATTACTTGCAGTAGCAGTTAGTTACTTACTAACTAGCTAGTTCACTTCACTCCATAATTGTCTTACCTGAATATAGATGGAGCAATAATAGGAAAGGATTATCCATAGCAGGCAACTAGATCTTAACAGTAGCTTAGGCTAAGAGGTGCATTCCTACATGCTTTTTGAGCACCAAATGTCGTTCCAATTTGTGGGAAGTAAAGAAATAAGCATTTGTTTCCCTGTCCCATCCAAGAGTGCGCTCACTTTTTAAAACTGAAATCTACACTTGTATGTGTGTGTGTCTAACTTGCATAAAAGTGGTCTCCCTATTCAAATGGAAGTTTCACAGGTGGGCCTATAGTACACATCTTTTAGGCTCTCTGAATCATGCATAATACATATTTCTGTTCATTACTGCTTTTACTTGTTGTAAGTCTGAGTTTAAACAACTTAGTGAACAGGCTCATAGGGGCTTGTGAGCAAAAACATTCACTTTAGACTGTTTAAGCCTACAAAATTGAAGAATCTTTGATTAAAAATATTAAATGTTGCCTAACAGAGCGCTACCAGGGTTCACATTATCGCATTGCAGGTACTTAATAATTGAAAAATAATAGCTTTGAATTCAGATGGGTGCTCCATAGGTAAACATTTTAATTATCTATTTTGAAATTCATAGTACATTGAACCCAGAAGGTGCTATACCCATCATGCGTTATATTTTAGGCAGGGCCAATTGAATTATACATTTTTGCATTAATATGGGTTTGCCACATTTGTCATCTAATCCATCATGTGCTGCAAAAGGTGCAGATATTGACAAAGAATATTTTGTTTCTAGCTCAAACGGAAAACAGCAACATATATTGCAATGCAGTGGAAAGCTATTCGCAAAGGTTACTTGGTCACATTTTAGTTGCGTATTGCTGTATTTGGGTGCTATAGTGGCACTAATGAAGTGAAACTTTTTAATAAAGCTTAGGATGACAAGAAACTGAGGAAAAAAATAAGGTTCAAAACCTATGCCTTGCAAGTTGCATGCAGCACTTTAATCCTAGTTAATAGCTCACTTTACTATATCAGAAGAATGTAATTTAGGAACTGCAAATATCTAGAACACAATTCTGCGATCTCCATGTTGCGCGTGCTTTGCAGCAGGCACATTAACTCTCTAAGCCACTTTATGATGAGTCAAAACTGCCACTAGACAAAACTCAAATCTCACCAGCAGATTCATTAACCACCAGAGTCATCTGGACAGTTTAATCACTGCCTAAAAATTGCTGGGCACACAAGGAACTCTGTATCCGGTGCCTTTAACTTCATAAATATTTCAAAATGCAGCGATACCAGGTACAGCTGCTCCAGTTGCACAGCCCTGAAGACAGCTCTGTTTCTAGACTTTCTTCCTTTACATATGTTAAGGGCAGTTGCCACGATGGGAGATGAGGCTGGAGAAGCGATTGTCTTTCATTCAGTAAAAGAAGGTTGGCACCCCTAAGTCTGGGAGAATTGGGCCATTATTCTTTCACAGGATCAGAGACATGGGTGAAAGAGGAAGGGGAGACGGCACGTGCCAGCCACAGAGAGCCGGCGAAGAGTGGGAGATTTGGGTTGTTTTTTTAATGTTTTTTTTTCACAAAATGCAGATGAAACAGCTAGGGCTGTGGCTATCGTTTGTTCTTCATGTTCAGTGGCACCGTGTTCCAGGCATAGGAAGGGGCCCAAAGCACCCCCGTGTTTTCTGTCCTGCTACGTAAAAGACACATATGGGCCATTTTTCTCTGGCTAACACTAGGCCCAAGGCACCATTGGTGCATCGATGTTCCTTAAGGCCTTCATGTACTGGCCAAAGCGATGAGGGGAACAGGCAAAGGAGACAGACTGGTCCGGGCCTCAGAGAGAAGGTGAGGGTCCGGAGAGGTCCACCGTGCACCAATTTTGTCTGCTTTACTACTCAAAAATTAAGTGGGGCTATCTTTTCCCCTGGATAGCATTAGAGCATGGACCACCCTTGCTACTCCAATGATGCTTTGGATCTCAGAGAGATGATTCAGGGGAGTGAGGGCCAGATGAGGGGGCCAATTTAATGTTGGTTTATGGGCTAAGCAAAAGGTACCCATGAAATTATTCCAGAGGCCCCTTTTCCTCCAACGCTGCCATGCCTTAGCGTCTCAATTTCTTACCATAAAGATATGGGGCCAGGGGACAGCCTTCAGAATATTTTGTTCAGGGAACCTCTGAACATTTAGGGCTACCATTGTGCTATGGCTTGTAATTAAAGTACTACTTCTTGGGGTGGAGCCCTTCATCAATTAATCAAAGCCAGGCCAGTTACCCATAAGCTACCTTGTGCCTAAATTCATTGTATTTTTCCAGTCTTTTGTCCACCTTTTCTATCTCTTTCTCTCCTTCTCTCTGAAACTTTCTCCATTTCTCTCTCACTCACTCACATGTTCTAGTTTAGTCAAACTTTTCACAAAGCGCCTCCAAGCTTATAAACCTTTCTGCATCACTACTTTCAAGAAACGTAGGTACTTCAGTGACATGTACCTACTTAGACTTTTCAACAGGATATTTGTAATTTAGTATTACACTGGCATACTGCCCTGTATGATTGTTTCGAATTGCTGGAGAAACCAGGAGCTTTATTATAGGAAGGCATTGCCTTCTTTCTAATAGTTTGAGGCACAATCCAGTTAGTAACAATATACATTGCATGTCTCAAAGATAAACCAACTGGAACCCTTTGGAATGGTAGGTTTACCATCTTTGTCATGTCTGCTTTCTCTTTATCTCTTCCTCTCCTTCTCACTTCTTTCTAATTTCAGTTAAAGCAAGGGTCTAAGCAAGGAGTAGGTGGGCCTTTCTGTTTTTTTAGGCTTTAAAGTTTGAGGGCCAAGTTACATGGTGGTAAGCACGGAGAGTGCGAAGAAACACCTCCATTATTTCCATAAAGCCATTTTTTTTGACTCCATAACTGGTGTTTATTTACAGTAGGTAATATATGATCGCTTCTCATACATGCAGCAGGAGCTGGGCAGTAGATTGGGATGGAGACCCTTGTTCTTCATGCACAGAATCTTAAAAGCTGATATTTACATTCACTAGCAACCAGTTTATTTGCCTAAAAGTTGTAGTTTCTGCAGTCTGTGAAATTATTGGTCAGATTAGGCCCAGACGGAAGCCTAGCCAGCCATGGACACACACTTGCATGCCTGAACATGCACATACCACAAACACACAAATCTGATGACTTGCTTGCTCTGATTGCCCAGACTAAAGTTGCACATTTTTGGACAAAGTCTGAAAAATCTAAAATCTCATTGTTCGGCTAGTCCACAGTCTTTGGAGATGAGAATTTTAGTTCGACGTAGGCAGCTTAAATTCTACCGGCAGCTAAGCGTAACAAATTTAGGGGACTTCCTGGTTCCCCATTGTTTCTATCTATGGGAGTTTCTTCACTGAGAGACTGATTGGTCCACAATCTCCACGCTTGTCCGCTTCATGAATACATCATCTCCTAGGTTCTTCGTACCTCCAGGCGTTCTTGCATTGGAAGGGTTCATTATTGTCCCTTGTCCCTTAACTTAGGAATCCCTTGCCATTTACACCCGGTTAACTAAAAATCACTCCGCCTTTAAAAAAATCTTCTCAAAACCTACCTTTTCTACCAAAGAATGACAATTGGAGAAACTGTCTGGTCGTCCTAGCGCAATGATGTATTTCGGTGTATACGTGCTTTACAAATGCTCATATCTGGTATACACAAATGCACACACATTTTCAGATACTAGTGTGTGAGGGCACATACACAAAAATAAAAAACACACACACACACAGGGAGACACTAACACACTCACATATAGACGCACATAAGAACGCTACTCCCACACCGCCCCAGCAGCCCCCAGGTTTCTTCTGTCATCTTCTGGGAAGCTCTTATGAATGACAACATTCAGCATTTTTATGGCAGTAAATTGTACTTTAACTAAAAGCCTTTTCATGTGCCTGAATGTTCTGACAATATGTTTTCTGTAGAGGAGGGGTCTGCGTTGAGACAGGGTTACTGTTGCTAAGTAACCTGTTGCTATGTTAGTTCTCTGTCCTTTAACTACAAACAAAATGCTGATAATCGGCAGCCTAATCAGCCATTTATCTCAGTTTGATGTTCAATTAGCGCTGAAAAGTGACATATTTTGAAAAAAAAAATATATATATATATCGAAAAGGAAAAGAACGACCTTACCTGAATTGTTCCCTTTCCTGCTGGCTTGCCATTTCCTAAAATAAGGGGTCGCATTATCTTCTTGCTTGAAACAATCTGGAAAATAGCAAAAAGCAGATTTCTTTCTTAACAGCATGTGAAAAAATGTAAACACCTTATCCCTTGCCAAAATAACTGTTGAAAATTAACAAATTTTTTCTTTCTTTTAAAAAAAATTTTAACAACAAAAACGTACCACCAATTCTGGATAGAGACTGAACATTCAGGTTACTATTTATATTAGCTTGCAACCTTGCCAACAATTAAGCATTTTCGTGGCAATCAAAATGCAGACGAGAGAGCATGTAGATTCAATCTCAACCTGTGCCTGTCTGTTACACGAACATAGCTGCAAAAAACACACACTAATCCTCCCATGCAGCAAAATCCACTTGCTGCAGTGCCTTTACTGAAATTGTATGAATGTGTCCGCCACTGCAGAAATCGCAAATTAGTGAACAGGCCATGTGATTCTTTTGCTACTGCAAATTTCCTCATTTGATAACGTGTTAGCACTCCGTTAAGGTTCGTACAGGCACATGCATCAACCCCAAAACCGGTCGCAAACGGGCAGATTCTCAGAATCTGCCTCTTTGCGACCGGTATTTTTGCATTTGGGATGCATCATCCCAAATGCAAAAATCGCAATTTAAGGAATCTCAAAATAGCGATTCCTTAAATAGCGATTGCATTTAAGGAATCCCTAATTGAGATTCCTTAAATGCAATGCATTAAAGTTTAAAAAATAACGATTTCGCTACTAGCGGGAGCAAATTACCATGAAGCTGGACTTCATGGTAATTTGCTAAAACTTAGAAAAATGCACTTATTTGCATTTTTCTAAGTTTCATGTTGCGCACACACATGCCCTTAGAGCATGTGTGTATGCAACATGTGTGCAGAGTTCAAATACATGGGTGCAATAGGGTGTCATTCTGACACCCTTGCACCCTAGAAATTGCGGGAGCAATTTGCGAGTACCTACTGGTACTCGCAAATTGCTCCTGCAATCTCCAATGCATTCCTATGGGCCTGGAGGCCCATAGGAATGAATGGGAAGCCATTCATTAATTGCGACTCGCAATTTGTGAGTCGCAATTAATGAATGTTAAGGAATCGCTATTTTAATAGCGATTCCTACATGCATAGGCTTTTGCGAGTCCTTATTTGCGATTCCTTAATATTCGCAATTAAGGACTCGCAAAAGCTTTTCTTGATGCATGTGCCTGATAGTCCCTTTGTAAGGAACCACAATGACGCAGTGTAATGTTAAAAAAAAATGTAAGATTTAATTCTTGATACAACATCTGAAAAAAAGCCAACCCTTGTTCTAGGGTAAGGCAACCTTAGATGGCTTCTTACGACTAGGCCATGCACAGGGGTTATTGACTTATTTATTGTGTTCTATATAGAGCTTCACGTCATCTTAACCTTTTGAATTCCGTGGACTTCCACTGAATCATTACTGGAATCCAGGGCCCCCCACTGAGTCAATGTTCCAAATTGGGGACACGAGACCCAAGAAATTTTGTATGATTTGAACCACAAACCAATTCACATAAATGGAAAAGAAAGTATTCAGTCGGTCTCCCTAAAACCACTGATGTAATGGGTGCGGATTTGGTCAACCCCAGGGTTGACTCTTTACAGGGAATCTTTAGCAGAGCTCATTTTCAGTGATAGACAGCACCTACCCCATGGTTACAATATGTTAAGAAACAGTGCGAAACTTTCAACATGGGGGATTTATGGAATTCCCCAGCTGAAATTGCCAAAGGAGCTACTAAGAAACTGAAAAAAAGCACATTGGGAAAATGTCATGGTTCGCATCTGGCACGATCAAAAAGATGGGAGCTTAACAGGGTACTTTGTGACTCACAAATTCACTCCTAATTTTGAATTCTACATGGACAGAATGTGCAATTTACACCATTTTTGCTTATTAGAGTTTTCATTTAGAAAATTGCAAAGTATGTCAATTTGATGCACTAGAATAACCGTCAATAGGATCCAAGTGTTACTACCCGTGATATTGCTGCTAGACTTTAGCTTTTTAATTAGACATTATTTGATTTTTAATGGAATCTGTAAATCTTTTTGCACTTTAGATTGGAACCATGAGAAAAGCTATTATCGCTCGTATGTTCTCGAGTGTTATCTGTGTATTTGTATATTTATTGATGTTTTTATTTGGTGACTGTACATTTTTATGTGTTGTGCTATATTTGATGTAAAACTTTTTTTAAGTCTAAATAAAATGCAATACTAATACAAAAAAAGTATACACCAAAACAAGTACTCACATACTGAAATATTTTGCTAAATTCACAGTCAATATGGAAAATGATTCAAAATCTTTAGTTTTGCTTCTTTATTAGTATATAATTTATTCATTTTCATATTGTTTCATACTGTAAAACAGTTGCGGACACCACCCCCCCCCCCACACACCCCCGAGACCCTCGGACCACAGGTTAAGAACCACTAATGTAAGCCACTACAGAGAACGACAAGCACTGCACATTCAAAACTGGACACTCTAAAGTATTTCTTATATAAGGCATGGCTTTAATTTGGAACACAAATGTACAAACATGGCACAACTGTGATAGGCCTCTTGATGAATTTACCGCATAACTCCCCAAGGCCCACAGAACATATCATTAGCTTGCCACATGTTAACTTTCTCAATCACATGCCATAACCATCATGTGTCTGTCAAAAATAGGCATCAGTACAACTTCCTTATTCTATTCTTTAGGCAGTCCACACCACATCTCCTCTTTACCTCTCCAAAGATACCATACCACATTTTATGTTTTCCATCTCATTTCACATCATCATTCCATTCTGAACACGCCACATGGAAGGACCTCTCTGATTTGTAAGGGACCCCCACAGTACCTGATTTCAAGTCTGCCTTAATCCACTGAGCTCGCCTTGCTTACCTAAAGGTTTTGAAACACTTACTAATTTTGACCCAAACAGACTTTTTAACCAACTGTAAATATGGATAATATGCCTTATTTGTATAGTTGCTGCCATTGCTCTGTCATTATCTATATATATAGATATAGATGTATATTCACTTAAAAAACCACAGGTTTCAGGGACGTTATAGTTAGTTGGACATTTCACTCGTACAAAACCAGAGAAATTTGGCAGTTATAGTTAGTTCAGCTAACTATAACTCGCGCCCCCGCAATGCACTGCTGATGACGTCACATATTACATCATTCATGACATGGTTAGTGACTTGGATAGTAATTTTTTCAGTGAATTTCTAAGGTTTTTTAAATGCTAATTTCTAACTGTGCCTACAGTGGTAGGACATGTGCAGAAAGAAGAAGAGAGGCGCAGAAAGAATTAAAAGAAATGCAGAAAGAGGCAACAAAAGTCCAGAAAGACGAAGAAAGGTGCAGAAAGAAGCAAGAGATGTGCACAAAGAACCAACAGAGGAGCAGAAAGAGGCCTTGTTGCAAAGTCATCCTGTGCCCCCAACTTTTTGCTGATGGGTACTGGTGGTAACTGACTCTGACTAACCAGGCCTAGAGCCAGTGGTATGCTAAAAGACACTTAGAATACAGTGAAAACACCTACATACACTAGGGAACACTATGCGTTGGGGTACCCCTGTGATTGGCATGACCTCCTCTGTAAGGCCCTAGTACATAATATGGCAGGGGGATTAAAACTACCTCTGAGTCAGAGGTGCAGAAAGATGCTTCTTTAAGTAGTAGTCACGTTTGCAGGAATTCCGCTGCATAGGACTTAGAGGAGGGACCAAGAGGGCTTCTTGGCACCCAAAGCTCCTCAGGAGTAAATTGGACTTCATCCCCCATCCCGTGGTCTGCCAGGGGGCGTGCTTGCAGAGTGGTGGAGAAAGGGGGGCATGTCCTCCTTAGACGTCTGAGCAATCCTACTGTGTGGGACTTACTACAGGGAACAAGAGGGGTAGTTGGCCCCAACAGCAACAAGCTTGGGGGCCAACTACCTCTCCTACTACCTCCAGTAAGTCCCACACAGCAGGATTGCTAACTTCCCGTAACAGGCCACACCCCCTTTGCCCACCACTCTGCAAACGCGCTCCCTGGCGTGCTCTTGGATGGGGATTGAAGTCCCCTTCGCTGCTGGGGGCCCTTTAGGGACCAACTAGCCTACCTCTTACCTCCAGTAAGCCCCACACAGTGGGATTGCTGAAAGGTGGACACAGGCCACGCCCCCTTTCTCCACCACTCTGCAAACGCACCCCCTGGCGCGTTGTAAGTTGGGGGATTAAGTCCCCTTGAATACTGAGGGTCCCTGGGGGCCAACTAGCCCACCAGGTACCCCCAGCACGTGCCACAGAGCTGGATTGTAGAGAGGTGGTTCGAGGTCACGCCCCTTTTACACCACTTTGCAATCACGCCTCTTGGCGCACTGCTGGTGGAGTGATGAGGTCCTCTTGTGTTCTGAGGTCCTCAGGACACAAGAGGACCTTATGTTATATGGGAGGGGGGCCGTGTGGCCCCCCTACCCTGGGCCACTTTTGGCCTCGGTGACCCCTTCCCGGGGCCTGGCCTTCCATTTTTTGTATTTAACTACGGGAGGGGGGCCATGTGGCCCCCCCTTCCCTAGGCCACTTCTGGCCCCAGGGACCCCATCCCCCGGGGCTTGGCCATCCTTCATTTTTAATTATAGAGGGGTCCACGTGGCCCCCCTCCTCAGGCCACCATTGGCCCCAGGGACCCCATCCCCTGGGGCCCGGCCATTTAAAAAAAAAATAATAAAGGGGAGGGGGGCTGCGTGGCCCCCCTCCTGGGCCACTTCTGTCCCTGGGGACCCCATCCCCTGGGGCCGGCCCTCTGCATTGGGGATGCTGCTCTCACATCCAAAAACTGAAGCAGAGTTTGCTATTGCAGGGCGGGACCCGCACGGCTCCCGTCCTGCAATAGCAAACAGCAATGTCCCGGGGGTGGGCGCCCCGGGACATTTCAGGAGACGGCCCCCAGGGCTATCAAGGGCTCCAGGAGGGGGGCCGCGTGGCCCCCCTCCCTTTATTTCTAAAGCCCCGGGGAGGTGGTGGTCTCTGGGGCTGGGGGTCCGTAACGGACCCCTGATTTGAATATTTAGTGCCCCGGGGAGGTGATGGTCCCTGGGGCGTGTGGGGGGACACGAGCCCCCCAACACATGTTTATAAAAGAAAACAGAGCCGAGTGCCCCCCATGTGTAATTGGCAAAGCCCCGGGAGGTAGTGGCCCCGAAGCATGTGGGGGGCCTCAAGACCCCCACACACATTTTAATTCATAAAAATGAGAGCCCCAGGGAGATGGTGGTCCCCGGGGCTGTGGGGGGGGGGGGGCTGCGTGTACCCCGGGAAATCATCAATGAAGCCCCGGGGAGGTGGCGGTCCTTGGGGCTGTGGGGGCCCTCTCAGGCCCCCACTATATACTTTGGGATGGCCCCCGGGACCTGGCCCCCGCAGGGGCTTATCAATAACGAAGTGCAGGAGCCCGCGGTTCGTTTTTTAAAAATTTTCTCGGCAGGATTCGCACACCCAGCGCGAATTCTGCAGTTTAAAAAATATATATATATATCTTTCTTGGGCCCTGGGGGTCCTTGTGGGACCCCCTGAGGAGGCCTATGGGGTCAGGGTGTTTGTACCCTGCCCCCTTTTCTTGTTTTTCACCTTTTATTTTACTGTTTTCTTGTGACTCGGTTACTGAGTCACAAGATGGCTGCCAACACTTCCTGGTTTGGAGTGTTGGCATCCAATCAGAGTGAAGCTCGTGCCCGGGAGGCGTCGCGACTCCTCCTCGGTGCTCAGATATCGATATTTTTATTTTTTAAATTGCTCAGCAACTACTGAATGGATTTACATCATTTAAAAAAAGGGCTCTTTCTGAACCAAGACCTACCTTTTTGCCAAATTTGGTATAATTCCGTTCAGCAGTTCGGCCTGTAGCATTGTCTAAAGTTCCTATGGAAATTAACATGGGGAAAACGCATTTTGAGACCCCCTTTTTTCTCGGCACCGCTTGACGAATCACCCAGAAACTTTCAAAACAGGAGCTGACGGTGTGGGCCATCTTTTTTTGAAAATTTCGCTAAGATTCATCAAACGGCACCAAAGTTATTGGCTAAACAAAAAACGCTTTACCTATGGAAACTAGGTTCTAACTATAACAACCTTCTGGCGGCCGCCAGTAGGAGATATATATATACATATATATAATATTTTTTGTGGTCTGAGAGAAGGACTATCGAATGGGAATATATATATGTATATATATATATATAAATAACTTTACATTTATTCTTAACTCATTTTTTCCTCAAATCTAAGGGAGGTACCCAATTTACTCAAAAATGTTAATGTGAATAGTTTCTCAATGTGGCAAAGTAGCCGCATTTAAGTTAGTTTGGCAGATTCAAACCACCCTCTTCCAATTAACTGTATGGGGATTTTAATATTAATCTATGGGTGCTTCTCTCTCTAGAGCAATGATCTATTCATAATTCTGTTCTTTAAAAAAAACATGATCACTGCTCAGTAGGATCTCATGCACAGACAAATATAAGTAATACATTAAAGTAGGCGAGTACTTCTTTTTCCACAATTGGGAGAGAATACATTTAAGAAAGCATTGACGAGAGCACTATTCACCATTATCTAATACTCTCATCGTCAAAGAGAAGGGAGCAGTTTGGATATCTTGCATCCATATAATGCACAATCTAAAGTCCTTTGCCTCTTCCATGATCTGCTACCAGTGTGTTGCCCTGTGTTAGGCATCTAGATAAATGTTCAATAAGAGAGGGAAATTAACCAGAGATAAGGTGAAACCTCCACTCTACACCGCTTAAATTCAAAGGACACCAACTAGACTCAGTATATCAAACATTGCTTACAAAAGCATAAATTGTTCTATATTTGCTATTTTTTAAAAATATTTTAATACATTGTTGGTGTCTCTTAACAAATCCACATGGGTCTGCTTTACTCAAGACAGTTGACAAATGCCCACATTCATAATCTCAAAGACCAATATTACACACCTAAACTAAGTTAATGAATTGGTTAATTCATTTACATCACTAGCAAATGCAACCAATTCATCAACTTCTTCCCCAAAGATCCAGGATCAACACACCATAAAACCAAGACATTATTCCTATCACCTTAATTTACGAGTGATTAGTCAAAATTCTCACCCAGCTCCAAAAACGACTAAAGAAAAATCATAAGAAGCCTCAAACACAATAGCAACTTTAGGTACTATTTCCCAGTCCTCCTTCAAACTTCTGAGAAATGCCTAGCACAACACAGTAAACTCTTTCCCATTACAGAACTCCTTTAGTGACTTCTCCACATGAGCTGAGGGAACCTATTCACCATCATCAAAAAGCCAAAACTTGACATATTAACCAACTTCTAACTCAAAGACTTTTAAAGGGGAAGCCATTGAGAAATGTGTCACCATCAACACACATATATAAAAGAGAACATTGCCACCCTCTTTCAATCAAGTTTTCAACCAGATACAATTTTAAAAATCACAATGAAGACTAAAAGTGAAGCCTTTCACAAAATAAATACCTGAATATGTCAACTTCCCATCCTGGATTCACTGTGGTTTTCAATACAATTGATTATGAAAGACTAGTATAGACTCTGAGATCATGCATAGCCTTTAAAAAGAAGGATTATGCTAGTTGGACCAATTTGTCAGGCTAGGGTACACTAATTTATAACTTAAAAGAATTTCATGCAACATTGTCTTGTGATCGGTCCTAAATCCTATACTCTCCAGTTTTACATAGAACTCCTGAGAATCCTAGTGGAGAACTTTTGTATCACTACCTACCACTATGCATCCATACAATCTCTTCTTAACTTCAGCTACTGAAGCATTCTGTCTTCCAAACAACCAATTGCAGATGTCCCAGCAGATTCTTCTGCTCAACTCCAACAAAACAGAACACTTACTCCTAACACGAAATGCATCCAAATCACAGCTCAGGATCTAGGACGTTTCTCTTCCTTATAAAGCATCCTGTAAACTCACCTAAAAATGAATAGCCATTTCACGCAAATTATGGAAATTGCAAGCTGCAACAACACCTGATAAAAAACAAAAAAACAAACAAGCATTTACTCTCCTAATCAGCCCCAAAAGCTCAACATACAGTTACATTGATTATGGAAATTAAGTCCTACCTCAGTTCATCTTGGCTGCTCTAAAAGGGACATGACTCTCAGCCTATCATTCTATCAGAAATTAGATGATGTTACCCCCAATCCTCAGGGAATTTCATTCACTTGCCCTGTAAACCAGAGTAAACTTAAAATTATCGTGCATCACATAGAGAGCTGTGCATATCCACAAGACCCCATGCGTGACATATACTGTACAACACAGGTCCCTCTAGTGGGGAAAGTAACCAGTCATCCTAATCATAATAGAGTTTTAAATAGAATATGCTCTGAGATGTCAAGCAAGTGCTAAATCTAGAGACAACCCCATCAGTGGAATCTCCTCAACCTTATTGTCACAATAGCGAGGGAAACTGTACTGGTAGGTTCTCCTCTAGATTTCATACTTTTCCAAAATTCTTAGGATTTTCAGTTGCTATCCACCTCAAAATCAGGCTCCTAAATTGGAAATGCCTAAATTGAATTAAAATCAAGATGATCCTTCAAGATAGTCCTTTTTAGGGAATGCAGCAACAATTTAGGACACACTAAATTAATGCGCTGCACTCACCCAAACTCATGGCCTTTCTAAACAATCTACAGACACTCCTCGTCCATAACTTCTTTGGTGCCTGAACTGAGTATTTGCTATTATGGATAGTGCGGGTCTCATTATGCTGCACCCTTCGGTCTGTGCTTCTTACAGGTTCGTTCAGTATGGCAGAAGCGTCTGTGGAAGATCCAGAGCTGATAAAGAAAAGGTATAAACCAGTTCCCTTGGATTGATATATTTTGTAGACTTTGAGACAACCCGTCCTTTCACCATGTCTCATTGTGAACTATGCCTGATTTGTTGACACGCCTTTCGAAAGGAATCTAAAATAATCCTGATCATCCAGCATGTGAGCTATTTTAAGGAAAATAGGAAGTTTGGGCATAATGAAAGAGAAGGGCTACACTTGTTTTATATGAAGTGGTCTTAAATTGCCAATGATACCAGTGGCGGCTGGTACAGATCTGGGGTGGCAGGGCAGAGGCCTGGAAAAGGGGGGGGGGGGGGGGAGGGAAGAGGGTAAAGAAAAAAAAATTAACTTACCTCCTCACCACGTCTTGCCGCATCTCTCCACCGTTGTCTCTCCAGGCACTGGAACAGAGAACCTAGGAAGCACCCAAGCTCCCCTAAGCCAATAATAACACTGCAATGCAGCATTGTGATTGGTCTGAGTGCCGTGGGGACTGGAAGCCTGGGCATGTTCTTCACCCAAGCTGTAATGCAGCCTGGGTGGGGAACATGCAAGGTGCGCCTGACGGTTTGACCGGCCTAAGACTGCTGGTCAAGCATTCATGCGTACTTACAAAGTGCCCACCATCCCTCCCCCTTCTCTGACAGCGGAGCAGCCCTGCCCTGCAAAGCTGCCGCAGAAGGAAAAAATAAAATGAGAATAACAACAAATTATCATCATTTTATGTTTCCTTTTATCACACTGCTGAAAAGCAGTGGGGCGACGTTCCTCTGCTTTAACGGAGGAGCCACCACTGAATGATAGTGACTGGTAGAAGGGTATTTAAAGCAAACGAGGAATAATCCAATGCAGGTTTTAAATCAATAGAATATACCATTGAGGGAGAACCAGTGAAAAAGATCAGTAACATTCTATTCCATATCTCATTTTATCTACACCAGACACCTCTATTGACAGACACAGAGGCGTAGCTAGAGCTTGTGGCACCCGGGGCTATCCCTCAGATTGACGCCCCTGGGTGGGGGGGTTGCTGGGGAAAAAGGACGGCAAGCACATGAAAGAGGACCGAGAGACACATAGTATCGCCGCTAATAGTTACCTCGTCATGCAAGTTACATGCACATACATGACACGGTCCGAGGCTACACAGTTGAATACACCGGTGACTGGCAGTACAAAAGTGAACACACAGACTGCATGATCTATATGGGGACTCAGAAAAAACGCATGTGACATCCATCAGAGAGCTGCGTGAACAATTACCTGGTAATCCCCTAAGCACAATGCAAACATGCACATACATGACACTGTTCAGGGATCCATCATCTACAGCTGACATTAAATGACCATTCATCATGGTCCCCCCATTAAAACAGTGCACTTTGTGATATGCATGGTACATGTTCTTTGCAGCAGGCACATTAACCCTCCGTGCTACCTTTCCAGGAGTCAACCCTTCCACTAGACAAAACTCCGATCTCTCTCTAGGAAGAACATCAGAGGCGTAGCTAGAGCTTGTGGCACCCGGGGCTATCCCTCAGATTGCCGCCCCGGGGGGAGGGGGGGGGGGGGTTGCTGGGGAAAAAGGACGGCAAGCACTTGAAAGAGGACCGAGAGACACATAGTATCGCCGCTAATAGTTACCTCGATCATGCAAGTTACATGCACATACATGACACGGTCCAAGGCTACACAGTTGAATACACCGGTGACTGGCAGTACAAAAGAGAACACACAGACTGCATGATCTATATGGGGACTCAGAAAAACCGCATGCGACATCCATCAGAGAGCTGCGTGAACAATTACCTGGTAATCCCCTCAGCACAATGCAAACATGCACATACATGACACTGTTCAGGGATCCATCATCTACAGCTGACATTAAATGACCATTCATCATGGTCCCCCCATTAAAGCAGTGCACTTTGTGATCTGCATGGTACATGTTCTTAGCAGCAGGCGCATTGACCCTCTGTGCTACCTTTCCAGGAGTCAACCCTTCCACTAGACAAAACTCCGATCTCTCTCTAGGAAGAACATCAGAGGCGTAGCTAGAGCTTGTGGCACCCGGGGCTATCCCTCAGATTGCCGCCCGGGGGGGGGGGGGGGGGGGGGGGGGGTTGCTGGGGAAAAAGGACAGCAAGCACTTGAAAGAGGACCGAGAGACACGTAGTATCGCCGCTAATAGTTACCTCGATCATGCAAGTAACATGTTACTTTGCAGCAGGCACATTATCCCTCTGTGCTACCTTTCCAGGAGTCAACCCTTCCACTAGACAAAACTCCGATCTCTCTCTAGGAAGAACATTAATCACTGAAGTTATCATGACATTTTTATTGTTTCTGAAAATTGCTGGAGGCCAGGAAGGTGGCAGCAAGTTTTTTTAAACCATAATATACTTGCAAACACTACGCACCCACCCGAAATAGGTACCCAGTGCGGTCACACTGTTTGCACCGCCCTAACCTGCCCAAGGTTCATGTGACCTCAGTGACAGAGTCACAGTGACTGGATCACTGTTGCTCTAGGGTGTGCTGCTTCGTAGGCCTGCCCACATGACTGGAGATGAACTTCAGTATGGATTGTGGTGGACAGGCCTTTAAGGTTAACCCACAATTGACACCACTAGGGTACACCTGCTTGTGCTAAGACATCAAGCCTTCTAAGGTCTAGTGGGGCCTTGTAAGGTCTAGCATGGGAATGTGCTCCCTCAGTAGAGTGATCTGGTGGACTGGTCATGAAGGCTGAACCCAGTTCCAAATGCGACAGCTCTGGCCATAGTGCCACATCCTCCCCCCCACTGAACACCATACTGCCCCACTGAGAGAAACTCTCACTGCCTTCAGCTACAACCTAATTGTGTCCGCTATAAACACTTGGATGTGGCTCAATTCAAATTATGCACTTGATAAGAGTAATATGCTGCCTAAAAAAAAAAAAGTAAAAGCAAACACTCATAGGGAATGCAAGATTAAGTAAAGCATGTGAAATGTAAGCAGAAACAACATGGTTACCTTAATGATCTCTCACTCACTATTCAGAAATCAGCGAGTGGTTTTACCTGAAAAGTTTAGGACATGACTACAGTGCCCTGAAGGGAACAGTTTCAATGTCCATTGCTTATATCCTTAATAAACGTAAGCAGTATGGTTTAAAAAGACCACATCCATAAACAGAGCCATGGTACACATTTTGTTTTCCAATCCATCCATCAACCAGGTATTGCAGTACCTCCAGGAATGGTGCACTTCCCCACCTGGGGACAACAATGCTTTTCAAAGAAAGACGAGAAAACAAAAGTAGCGCTTCACTGCAAAGTCTGTAAAGTGACGCTGATGTGTTTGGATGTGAATAACGCCAATCAGGCCACTTTGCAACCACTCCGTCTTGCTTTATTTAGTTATGTATTTATTTTTCATATTTAAAACCTTCTATTTCTCTCCATCCCGCTGCACTTTGGAATAGAAAAATGTCCGAAAAAGGGCATTTCCCGCAAGAGTGTTTTTCTTTTTTGGATCCATTTCACAGGGAAGCAACTAAATGAAAGAAGGAAAGTGAAGTTGTGAACCGTTTCTTCAAGTTACGGTTTTTAGTAAGTGAGGAGCGAGACAGAAAGAGAGGGAATAATAGGAAGAGAGGGGGGGACAGCTGCCAGCACATAAAAAGAAGAGGACATTGCCCGAGTCCTATTCCTTCTCTGCCCGTCCCCGAACGTCCACGAAAGCAAGCCGAGCCTTATCGGAATGCCTTTGTCCCCCCCAAAATAGTGCCGCCTGGGGCGGACCGCCCCCACCACCCCCCCCTAGCTACGCCACTGGACAGACCCAACACAACTGCATTACTTTGTATGTACATCCTGACATTTCTGTCCAAATACACACCCACTTCAACCTGTTTCTACTGTACAATATGGCATTTTTACAGAGACCATACACTTCAGAAATACATTTGGTGTACACAATGGGAGCAGCATTAACAATCCACCTTATTTGCATCGCTCACAATGTATGAACTTCATTCTCAACACAGTCCTTAACACGCTTCCTTTTCTGAAATAAGCACCTGGATGCCACCTGCACTCCTCCATCAGCTTTTATTTATAGCCTTACTATTTATCTGAAACAAACAAAGGAGTAACCCCGTAGATAAAGGATATCAACGAGACGAGAAGGTACCTATGGGAGAGAAGGAAGAACTTCCTTTTCTAAAAAGACCCCTCACTCACCAACCTAGTTGGTGACATGCTTCATGATTGAGGTCCCACCCGAGTAGCCGAATGCCACCCGGATGTGTTTTAACAGCTGATTACAGTGGAGCAGAAATATTCACAGTGGTGGTGTAAGTGAGTGAGATTAAAAATTGTCTTCATTTAACTCCCTAAAAGTTTAATATGGAGCAATAAGACAAAAACATAAGTGGGACACCAAATTAGGTTAAATTGACCTGCGGTGTCTACATCTAAAATAGTGATCGTGGTGGTCTACATGTTTCAACCTGTGCGTGATATTACCAGGTTTTCATCAGGACCTCATATGATGACCCGAGCGGTATGCACACGCTAAGGTGCACCCTACTCTGGGACATTTGCAATCCGCACCTTGTACTTACAGTGTGGCAACCTTCCAGCCTTCTGTGAAAGGAAGAATTAGAAACTAGTTTTAGTCGTTCCCCTTGGACACCGTAGGGAAGGGCGCTGGCTCTAGTCAGTCAGTCAAACCACTTTATTCGGCTAACAAAAGCCATAAAAGTACACCACAAACAACAATTATCATACAAAGAATACATAAAATCATTTAAGTACATTTTGGGTTCAGTAGAATATGCCAAATACTAACAATAAAAAATACCGATAAAAAGTGTCTTATAAATCATTGATCAGGCAATAAAAACAGTTATATCAATATATAAAATCACCCTTCAAGAGACCCACTTAGACAGAGAGGAGGGGAAGGCATTGCAGAGGCGCTGGCGGGGTCAATTGTACTATACCACCTTCTCGAGGTTTGCCCGGGGGGCTCTGATCTGGGTGAGAGCAGGTGTCCCTTTTCAACCCTTGATGACGTTGGTGGACCCAGAGGGCAGGTTTGTGGCAGTGCAGGGGCGGCTGGACGGGAGGGACTTGAGCATGTGCAGTGTATATGCCCCTAATATGGACCAGGCTGCGTTCTTCTCCAGGCTGTCGGGGCAGTTGGCGGCGTATCTGACGGGGCCGGTGGTGTTGGGGGGGGATTTTAACTCGGTGACTGATGTGGAGCTGGATAGGTCCCACCCACCCCTGGCGCAGTCGGTGGTGCGTCGGGTGGCCAATAGTCGACGTAGCTGGCAGGCTACTTGGGGTCTGGTAGACACTTGGCGAACTCATCACCCGCTGGACAGGGATTACTCCTTCTATTCTGCCCCTCATGAGCTGTATGTCCGATTGGATGGTATACTGTGTTCCCCGGACGTACAATCGCTGATGCGGCATAGTGAATATCTAGCTAAAACTCTCTCGGAGCATAACCCCTGTATGGGGGTGCTGCAGTGGTCCAGGCAGCGGCAAGTTATTCCCACGTGACGTCTTAACCCCCTGCTTCTGGAGGACCCGGTCTTCCGGGCTGAGGTTAGTGACTGCATAAAACAATATTTTGAGCGGAACTCGGGTACGACGGTAAGCCGGGCGACGGAATGGGACGCGTTTAAGGCGGTTGTTCGGGGGTTTGTATATCGTCCACAGCCGGAGTACGGAAGACTTTATTGAAGGAGGTTGATGGGGCGGAGGCCCTGCTGCGGGCGGCTGAACGGGCGCATCAGGCGGGGAACGGTGAGTTGGCTGCTGTTGCCGAGGCACGTGAGGGTGTGGCGGTGCAGGTGGAGAAGCTCCGCTGTTTCGACCATAAAAGCTATTTAATGCGAGCGCACGCGGAACGGGATAAGGTGGGATCCCTTCTGGCGTGGTTGGCGAACCCGGCGGCCCGGGGGGAACCGATGCTTTCCCTGGTTGAAGCGGGGGGTGCCCCGGTTTATTCCCAGAAGGGGATAAATCAGCGGTTTGCCAGATATTACGCTGGGCTGTACGATAGCACTATGGAGGGGGAGCCTGAAGGCCTAGCGGGCTTCTTACTGGAGGCCCGCCTTCCTCGACTGGACCCGGAGATTGGGAAAGATCTCGGTGGTGCCATATCGCTGGGCGAGATTCGTGCGGCGATTAGGCACATGGCCCGTCGGAAAACCCCGGGGGCGGATGGGTTGTCTGTCGAGTTCTTTGCGGCGTTTCCGGATCTGTTAGCGCCGCAGCTGCAGGTCCTATACAGCGAGGCCTGGCGGCATGGGTGCTTGCCCGCCTCTGCTCGAGAGGCGATTGTGATACCCTTATTAAAGCCCGGAGGGGAGGCCGACGCGCGCACGGCGTATCGGCCGCTCTCCATGTTGACGGTGGACTATAAAATATTGAGTAAGATACTGGCGTCGCGCCTTTTGAGTCATATGACCGCCTTAATCCACCCGGATCAGGCGGGCTTTATTCCTCGACGCAGCACGGCCACTTCTGTGCGACGGTTGTTGCGAGTGATGGAAATGGACCGGGAAGTCTTCCCGGAGGCCTGCACGCTGTCGGTCGACATAGAAAAGGCCTTCGATAGTGTGGAATGACCTTATTTATACCGAGTGCTGCGGGAGTTCGGCTTGGGGGAGGACTTCGTACGCTGGACCACGTTGCTTTATAGCGATGCTACGGCCCGAGTGAAGACGGGGGCCACCATATCGGCCTCCTACCGTGTACGGAGGGGGACAAGGCAGGGGTGTTCCCTCTCCCCCCTGTTGTTTGCTCTGGCCATCGAACCGTTGGCGGCTCATGCCTGACGAGGGGGTGCTTATGTGGGAGTTTCCCTGCGGGAGGATACGCACTATATCTCCCTATATGCAGATGATCTGCTGATGTTCTTGGCGGATGTGGAGAGAGCGCTGGAAGGAGCGGTTGCCCTCTTGGAGGAGTTTGGTTGGCTGTCTGGGCTTAAGGTCAACTGGGGTAAGACGTGTTTGTTCCCGTTGTCGCAGGGAGGACGGCCCCCGCAGGCGTTGGGCCATATCCGATGGGAAAGCAGTTGTCTCCGTTATCTGGGGGTTAACATTTACCATACCCAGACTGATTTGCTGGAGGGGAATGTTGGTAGGGCACTTCGAGGTCTACGGGGTAGCATGGGGTTTTGGAGTACGCTCCCACTCTCGTGTGCTGGGAGGGTGGCGCTGCTGAAAATGGTGGCGCTGCCACGGCTTCTTTACTATTTTCGCACCCTTCCTATATGGATCCCGGCGTCGTTTTTCGCGAGGCTGCGGGTATTAGCCACGGGCTTCATTTGGGGCTCGGGAAGGCGTCGAGTGGCGCTGACCACCTTGCGGTGGCCAAGGGCAGAGGGGGGCTTGGCGGCACCGGATTTTGAGTGGTACTACTTGGCGGCCCAGCTCCAATGGCTCACGCAGGCGGTGGCCAGGGAGTACAGGGGCCCGGAAGGCCCTCAGGGCAGACTAATACCGCGCCATGTGCTGGCCTTTATAGTCCTCCACCAGAGATTAGACCTCGCCCAGCTCACCTTGGAGGAACGTACCCTCCGGTTATGCTGGAACAGATGCCAGAGGAGGGCCGCCATAGTCCACCCCTATGCCCCGGAGATCCCCCTGGGGATGTGCACGGCGTTCCCGCATGGGGGAGATTGGTCGGGGTTAGCGGTCTGGGAGGAACTGGGGGTACAGATGGTGGGGGACTTATTTAGAGAGGGAGTACTGCTACCTTTCCAGGACTTGCAGGACTCTTATGGGCTCCCGCGGGGAGACTTCCTGCTTCATGCGGCCCTGGTGGCGAGCCTCCAGAGGCATTGGAACATGGGACTTTCGGAACCGCCGACTGCCGCGGGTTGCCAATATGTAGTGATGGCGGCGGGGACGGCTAAGGCCATCACTTGCCTCTATCGTCGGCTGTCGACGGAGAGACTCCTCCCTCTGGGCGCTCTGAGGGAAAAGTGGGAAGCGGACCTTGGAAAAGAGATCCCTGAGTCCACATGGTCCACGCTGGTGCGGAGGGCCTGGAAGGGAACGAGGAATGCCCGGTTCCAGTTAGTCCAGTTTTTTACGTTACACAGGGCATACCTGACGCCGGCCAAGATACTGCGATATTTCGGGGGAGCGCAATCTCAGTGTCCGCGGTGCGGGGTGGACGGTGCGGACTTTCGACACATGTTTTGGTCCTGTACGCAGTTGGGTGACTACTGGGAAGCAGTGGTGGATTGCTTGAACCAGGTAACTGATCGCTCCATTGCCCCGGATATGGGGACCTGTTTGTTGCTTTGGTTCCCCCACACTCGCCGCACGAAGGTTACTAGCAAATTTTATGATCTGGGGTTGATAATGGCCAAGAGGGAACTGACTCTGCACTGGAAATCCCGGGGGGGACCTAACTTCCTGCGCTGGAGATCGGTGTTGGCGCGTTGGGCGGGGGCCGAGGGCACGCCCCGGGTGCAACTGGCCCTCCGGAGAGATGACGAAAAGGCGCTGGCGACGGCCCGGGCATGGGAAGCGTTGATGGTAGAACTTCAGGGGTTGATGTCCGAGGCTGGGGCTGAGGAGAGCGGGTCTGACGGGCAGGAGGTAGTGGGGAGCAGGGAGTAGAAGAGGCGAGACAGTGGGCTCTGACCACCTACACTTTTGGCTGGGCTAGCTGGAAGGTTCTGTTGGTTTAGGGAGAGGCTGGGCTCCTGTATTTTATTGACCAGGGAGGGGGGGGCACGTCGAAAGAGGGAACGGGGTAGGAGACGGGAGCACACTGACAGGGGGAGGGGGGGTAGGGGACCGGGTGGGAAGGTTGAGCCGTCTTCAGGAGAGTCGGGGATGCTGATACATGTGTGGTATTTCCTGGACGGGTGGGGATGGTGAGTTGATTGTTGCCTTGTTGTGTTGGAAAACAATAAAAAATGTTTCAACAAAAAAAAAATCAATATATAAAATCAAACAACATTTTAAAGTTTCAAGCACCCTTTCTTCCCATGTCTAACTGCTGCAATCAAGAAATTCACCACATTAAAAATCTCCCAGGGCTTATTTAACAACTGCAAATATAATAATGCAGGTCTAACTTGCACAAAACCCCTCCCCTTTAAAATAGGACTTAAAAACTTTCTCCTCATGGAGCTAAAATGCTCGCAAAACATAATAAAATATATGGTGTCCTGTGTTGAAAAATTGTCACATGTACAGGGGCCTAAGTCATTTACCCTACTGCACCCTTGTAAATCTGCTACAAGACAGTGAATAAGATTAAAACGAAACCTGGTTAAAAGAAATTGGTGAAATGCTTTGTAACAATTGTCCGGTACAATTCTATACATGGGACTGTTTTTAACATGAAATGAGCTTTCACTGTAGGTTTCACAATCTCCAGCGCCTCTCTCTCCGCAGATCTTATGTTAAAAAATTGTACTTTCACCCATACCAGGTCCTCCTTCACTATATTTTCTGGGGAGGAAAAAAGTTCAGGTTGTCCCAATTTACCTAACACTGACTTGACATATTTTATCCATTGTATTTTACTTACATTGTCCAGCACTACACAGTCCCTGAAAATGTCTCTGTTCAGTGTCAGTTCTGTATTAATCCATGTCTTGAGCCAACAAACCACAGGACCCAACCCAATTAGGTCTTCGACAAAACCACTACTCAACTCTTGATGAATAGCATAGGTAGGGGTAGATTGAGGAACCGCCAGTAGATATCTCATACATTTATTTTCAACTTGCTTAAGTTCTACTACTGATTTATATCCCCAAATTGCAGACCCATACCTTGCTATAGCAATACTTTTTGATCTATAGATTTTGAGCAGAGCTTCAAGGGGCTTCGCACCTATTCGAGATACAAAACCTTGTATAGCAGCTATGGACCTAGACATTGCGTGTTTTTCGCCCTTAATTGGGGATTCCAGGAGCCTCTTGTGGAAGTAACTCCTCTCTCATGAAGAAGCCATAGACAGGCGTAGGTGTTAAATGAGGATTTATTCAGGAGAGAGTACACATAGAGACCCCATCCAGCAGTAAGTTCAAGGCAACTGACACAAGTTCAAAACAAAGCTCAGTAGCCCACATTCTAATCAATCAAGATTCCAGAACCCACTACTGCAAGGACATCAGTAGATTTGCTAAGAACACCACATCACCTCCCCCTTTCACAAATTAAAGATTCGAAACCATAGCAGAGAAAACAAAATAAAGAAAACTACGATAAAAAACAAAACAAAAACAGCAAGGCCATAACATCACAAAGGAAGACAATCTTGTAATCTCAGAGGAACACGTTTCACACGAACAGGTCTGGTTGATCTTTCATTAGAACCAGACTGTGTTGGGGGCACAATAGTACTATCAAAAGAGGTGCCAGGATGAAGTTTCGCAATCCTACTCAGGTTCCAAATTTTGTGATCACTTGTTTTAATTGCATTCTTAAACACCTTGATGACCTGGAAAGGCTTGCTGAACTTGGAGATACCTCCTGTTCTCCTAGGAGATTTGACCTTAACCCAATCACCAAGACCAACAACAGTACTCTTCACAGCTCTTCTCTCATCATACCGAACTTTCCGTTCATCCATTTTTCTTTTCTCTCTTTCTCTCCAACCATCTGTGCTTCCCACATTATCACACACCAAGGATCTTTTATCACACACCCACCATGGGACAGCTTCGGTGTTTGCCATCCTACCCTTAAACAAACGAAAAGGAGCCACCCCAGTGGAAGAATGAGGAGTGAACCTATACTCCCTGACCTTTTTCCTTAAAGCAATCTCCCAATTTTCACCAGCTGACCTTGCTTGTTGCATAGATTCCTTCAATACTTTGATAAATCTCTCTACCACGCCATTGCATTGAGGGTGATATAAAGCAGACCTCTTATGCTTAATTCCTCTTGAAGCCAAAAACTCTTGCATCATTCCTGATGTAAATTGTACACCATTGTCAGACAGCATCGTTTGTGGAAATCCCTCACTTTCAAAAATCTCATCTAAGAATTCAATTACAACACCTGCCTCAACCGAACTGACCACCTTGATCACTGGCCACCGAGAAAAGAGATCCATGCAGACAATGACATATTTATCTTGAGAACTAAACCTTACTGGTCCTAAGATGTCTATCGAGATGTCTGACCAAGGACTGACAGCTTGCTCTCTGACAACCATGGGTTGCGTTCTGCATTTAAGCAATTTGTCACAATCCGCACATTTTACACAATCTCGTACAATCCTTTCCACAAAAACATCCATCGCTGGCCACCAGTAAGCTTCCCTAATTCTTTCTTTGGTCTTAGCAATACCCATATGAGACGCATGAGCATTATCGACCAATTTACTTCTTAGTAAGGTAGCAGGAACAAGCTTGCTTCCACGTAACAAAAGTCCCTCTACCAGAGCCAATTCTTCTTTCACATTCCAAAAACCTTTCAGTTCCTCGCTACAATCTTTCTTTTCACACCAACCATTTTTCACCATGGTGATGACCCTCTGCAAAACCTCATCACCCACAAGACATTGCCTCCACTCACTCTCAGAGATTATTCCTTCAGTAATCAAACACACATTAACCTCTTCCTCAAAACACTCACCACCAAACCACTCTACACCATCAACATCATCATCACTAACTGACCCAAGTCTCAAAAGACAATCAGCAACAACATTATTTGCACCAGGCAAATAGGAAACATCAAACTCAAATTCCTGAAGAGCTACCACCCATTTACGAATCAGATGAGAGACAAAGTCAATGCCCTTCCTAGTAAAAATTTCTTTCAGAGGCTTGTGATCAGACATAACCCTGAATTCCTTGCCCCACAAAAACTTCCTTAGCTTACGAATAGCCCAGAATACACCAAGAGCCTCTTTCTCCACAACAGAATAATGACTTTCTGCACCCCTCAAAGGTCTGGAGATAAACAAGATTGTCTTTTCTTCCCCATCAACATTCTGTAATAGTACAGCCCCCAGCCCAGTTGAACTTGCATCAGTCATAATATAGGAAATTTTTGTCGGATCAAAACTACTGAGAGACGGGGCATTACTAAGATCCCTTTTTATGCCAACAAATTCTTCTTCACAACCTTGCGACCAGACAAATGCGCAACCCTTCTTCAAAAGACACCTCGAAGCTTCAGTTTTTGTAGCAAAGTTCCGAATAAACTTATGATAGTATTCTGCCATCCCCAAAAATTTTACTAATTCTTCTTTGTTTGATGGAGAACGCAAGTCAAGAATGGATTTGACCAAAGCATTTTTTGGTCTGATACCAGTCGCTGAAACCAAATGACCAAGATATTCTATTTCCTCAACTTTGAATTTACACTTCTCAGCCCGAAGCGTAAGTCCAGATTCCTGTAAAAGACCAAGCACACGCCTCAATCTTAAATCATGTTGATTAAGGTCTGCCCCAAAAATAAGAACATCATCCTGATACACCTTAACCCCTTCGAAACCCCTCAGTATACCTTCCATGACTCTCTGAAAGACAGAGGCCGCCGAAACAAGTCCAAAAGGCATCCTGACATATTTAAAGGTCCCAAAGGGAGTCACGAAAGTAGTGAGGTACTGGGAAGAAGCATGAAGTTTAACCTGGTGGTAAGCCGAGGTTAAATCCAGCGAAGAGAAGTATCTTGCTCCTTCAAGAGAGGACAACATTTCAGTGATGTTAGGCAAGGGATAGTGATCTACAATCACCGCCCTATTAAGCTCCCTCAAGTCCACACATAGCCGGGCCTCCCCATTAGCCTTTCGAGCCATAACGACCGGAGAAACCCATTCACTTGCTTCAACTTCTTGAATAATGCCTTTCTCTAAAAGTTTGTCCAACACACATTTCATGCTGTCTCTCACTAGGAGAGGGACATTTCTCACTTTCGCAACTTTTGGTATAACATTTTTCTTTACTAAAATACGATGTACATACTTTTTCAGACAACCCAACTCACTCCTGAAAACAGCAGGAAAGGTCTTGATCCAGTCCTGATTAGAACAATCAACAACACTCACTGGTGTAAACTCTTTCTCTCATTGACTAAAACTCCCAAGTAAGAGAAACAGGAAACCCTTGACAACTCAGCCCCTTCACAAAAAAAGGATTTGAATCTTTTCGGCTTTTGCCCCCTTATCATTGTGTGTGATTTGGTTTTATTAACAATAAGGTCCAAAGATTGCATAAAGGACTCAAATGAATCCAAAAATCTCTGAAAACCAGCTGCAGTGTAGGCCAAAAGAACCGCATCATCAGCGTATTGGAGAGCAGGAATAACCCTGTCTCCTATACGTGGAATATCTAAAGTGGCAGTGCTAAGGGAGGTATTTAAATTATTTATATACAATGTAAAAAGCAAAGGGGCTAAAATACACCCCTGCCATACACCTTTATTAAGTTTAAAGTGCTTAGTGCATTTACCATCTTGGGTAACTCTAACCCTAGCATAAAGATCCTTATGAAGATCTGCTGTGAAATAGACTTAGCAATGGTCCATCCCCATATATATCAACATTGTCCATAACTTTGATCTATTTACCAGATCAAAGGCTGAGGAAAGATCCATGAAGGCCAGCTGTAACGTACCTTGTTTTGCCACTGTGTATTTCTCAGCCAAAAGGTGCAAGTTTAGACACTGATCTATAGTGATTCTACCTTTTCTAAAACCATATTGACAATCAGATAAAATTCCAATATTGTCCAACCAATCAGAAAGTTTATTTAAAATGACTACCTAAAACCTTAACCACAGAATCAATCAGGGAGATAGGTCTATAACACCCAGGATCACATCTCTGCCCATTTTTAAAAACTGGAATAATGGTAGAGAGAGACCAAGATGATGGAAATCCCTGCGTATTGGCTGCCTTTAACAGTTTGGTTATAATTTCTGCCCAGAGATGCAGTGTTTGTTTATATAAATCAACCGGAACACAATCAGGACCAGGGGCCTTATTACTAGTCGTTTGAGTGATAGCCTTCTCCACTTCAGTTTCTGTAAAATTCAATGAAGTGTTGCCCCAATTTCGACTCGGGAGATCAGGAGGGCTCCTCCCGACCTGAGATATTCCATAAATAGTATTAAAATGGGAGTACCACTGATCCTCCGTAATATTACATTCTAAGGGCGTATTATTTAGTCCTGTAAAAAAAGGTTTATTAACTATAGCCCAAATTCTAGCACTATCCCTATGAACCTCAACCGAAAGCAGGTCGTTCCAGGCCTCATCTTTGATTTCCTGTTTCCGGTGATTGATCGTACATTTATAGAACTGCCTAAGTTGGGTTATAAGAACTCGATCTCTTGGGACCTGCTTCATGGCAGAAATAAGCTTTTGGTTAGCTTTCGACCAATCCGTATCAAACCATTTCTTACCCACTTTAGTATAGCTTCTACTAGGAGTTGTTAAACCAGACACCACCTGCGCACAAATCTCTTCAAATGCCAATAAAACCTCTACTCCCTCATTTGCAGGACTAAGACATATGTTAAAACTCTTTCCAGCTTTATGCATTAAATCTTGAAGGAAAAGCTCTGGAATTACACAAGTCCATTTTACCCTTCGTCCTTGATCTGTGGTCTTTACACATATACAGGTGGGATGTTGTCCCTGGCTCTCTTTAAGGCCGATTACCCTGCTTAACTCAAGAGTAACAGGATTATGATCAGTATATACGGACCATTGGGCACCATAACTGATCACTTGAGAAAGTAATACCGGAGAGATAAAAATATAATCAATTGTAGATTCCTGCCCTCTTGCCTTAAAAGTAGGGATCCTCCTCCCCACAAAATTAGTATTGGGCTGGCATAGATCAGTTACAGCCAGGAGGTCCTCCAGGCATTCTCCTTGAAGGCTGTGCTCAAAGTGACAATTAAGGGAATCTTCTGAGCCTAGATAATCTACAACATGGCAATCCTTCATACACAAATGAACATTGACATCTCCCAAAATAATAATGGAATAAGAGGTGGTTTGCTCAAGTCTATAATCATTTAAACAACCTTTTAAAATACATAAATGCTCATTTGGGGATTTAATCTCAGGTGAATTATAGAAATTTACAATTAACAGTTTCATAGAATTGACGTTGTTGATGTCTACAGCTAAACAATTGGTAGAGCCTGTATTCACAGTGCAGTGTTTTCCCAACAATTTTAAAGATATTAAAATTAAAAGTCCCCCCTTTGCTCTCCCTGCGGCCATGCTCAAAATATGATTTATAGGCATCCAACCAGAAATGTTCTTCTCTATCCCACGTCTCTTGTAATCCCACTATATCATGGGTTTTAAGGAAATTAATCCATCTGGGTTCCACACTTTTTGTTCTAAGCCCTGCTATATTCCAGCTTAAGATCTTACAATTCAAGTTATTCTCCACCTTTTCCATAAGGACCCCTTCTCTCCCCTCCCCTCCCACTAAAGGGGCCGTGTAGTACGAAGGTCCAAGTTTAATTGCGGGCGGCATGGTTTGGCGTAAGTGTGACTAGAGCCAGCGCCCTTCCCTACGGTGTCCATGGGGAACAACTAAAGATAGTTTCTAAATGTTCCTTTCACAGCAGGCTGGAAGGTTGCCACACTGTAAGTACACGGTGCGGATTGCGAATGACCCAGAGTAGGGTGCACCTTAGTGTGTGCATACCGCTCGGGTCATCATATGAGGTTCTGATGAAAACCTGGTAATATCACGCACAGGTTGAAACATGTAGACCACCACGATCACTATTTTAGATGTAGACACGGCAGGTCAATTTAACCTAATTTGGTGTCCCACTTATGTTTTTAACCATTGTCTTATTGCTCTATATTAAACTTTTAGGGAGTTAAATAACGACAATTTTTAATCTCACTCACTTACACCACCACTGTGAATAATCCTGCTCATCTGTAATCAGGTGTTGAAACACACCCGGGTGGCATTCAGCTACTCGGGTGGGACCCCAATGATGAAGCACGTCACCAACTAGGTTGGTGAGTGAGGGGTCTTTTTAGAAAAGGAAGTTCTTCCTTCTCTCCCATAGGTACCTTCTCGTTGGTATCCTTTACCTACGGGGTTACTCCTTTGTTTGGTTCAGATTGATATCCCAGGGGGACTGGGAGTATCCCACTAACCCTCACTCTCTATTTGTTAACCCCTTCAGCGTGGCGCGGATTACCGCGCTGTGCTGAAGGGTTCGTGCGCGGGCGGGGCCATGAAGGAGCGGTTCCGTCATCCGCACAGCGCAACCGATGCGCATGACGGAACCGCTCCATCATGCGCATCGAAGGGGTTCAATAGTAGCCTTACTGTTTACCATCTAGGCAGTACTTCCTGGGTTTCTATACTAAACCCTTCTCTTTACAAGTGGCCTGTTAAAATCCTTTCTATTTCTCTAACCCCCACCTAGGAATTACCATTACAAGAGGCCTTGGCAATTTCGGGGGTGAGGAAATAATGGTGATTACACATTTCTGGGTATAACATGCAAGGATCTGAGCTCCTGCAGAGTTCACGCTGAGATTTAGTGTGCTTTCAGCAGAAACATTTTGGGTGGAAAAATGAAATGTACTGGGCCCATTTGAATTTACAGGCCTTAAAAGCTGAAACTCCTGAAGGGGAGGAGGCTGGAGGCTGCCTTTTTTGTAAAATGTCTCATACAAGTCTTTCTGCAAATCATCCGACAAGTATAGCATTTATGTTAATGCTTTTACCTAGCAGAGTGTTTTGAATGCTTTATAAATCTATCACTAGGCACTTGTTCGATCACCCAAATGAGGGACTTCGAGTCTCAATCTCTAGCATGTGTAGAGCTAATGCTTGCTCGTTTTAATCTTCCCATCAAATTCTATTTCTCAACTAGCTTGCTGAAAATAATATAGGCCTGTAATAGTTCATTCTCCATTATTTTCTTCTTCAAGAGCAGTACGTTCCTTCTCAACAAGGCCAACGTTTATTATTTTTCCCAGGCATGTCTCTCAAAACATGAGTATTCAATTTCATAGTAAGATACAAAAACATAGGCACAGTCTGTGCTGTAAAAATGTACAGCACTGTAGACCTGATGTACAAAGCCATTTTGCGATCACAAACTTTGCGATTCACAAAAATAAATGGCAAACTGCAAAAGGGCATTTTATTTACATACAAAAGACCTTTTACTAGTCAGAAAAACATTTCCAACTTGTAAAAGGGCATTTGCGAACCTTTCCAAACCACAAATAGAAAGGGGTGTGAAAGGGGCATCCCCCTCCTATTTCTGATTCAGAAACATATGAATCAATGGGTTATGACCACATTTGAAATTGCATTCATGAGATATTGACCCGAATGGTAGTGGCAAATGATTTGCAAAGGTAAAAAAATCACAATGGGACCCCCTTCCCTATTGGCAATTGTGTTGACAGCCTCAGGTACGGGGAGCAGGCAGTGCTCTAGGGGACCACTGTGTGCTTCCTACGAAGTTTTCCGAAACTTAAAACTTTTTAAGATAACACAGCACCGTTTCCCTTAAGGATCATTGATGCTTTCGTTTGTTAAAAAAGGTGTTGAATTTTGGACTGCCATCATGTCCCTTTCCGGCCACCATTCCGGTAATTGCGATCACTTTGGGATCACAAATTGTGCCCTGCCTAATGAATATTGTAAGAAACTGGGGCACGGCAGCTGTTGTGAAAACACACATCTCCTTTGTACGCAGGTAGTCAGTCATGTAGATTATAAAATGTGGATTTATTGTAGAAGTTATATCTTAAGATACAGGTTATAGGTAAATCGCCCACCAGTAGAAGCATCCTTGCCACTCAGCCCACCAAACACCACACATTACACACCACACACACACACACCACATCTCCTCCCCTTAGAGCAACAATTGAAAATATAAATAAACAATCAACCAGCCCCATAAACATTCGAACTCATTAAACATCAAATCAGAGGGACAAAAGAAAACAACCTGGTCTATGAAAATTAGACTCATAAATCTTCAACAGGTACTTCCAATTTACCCCTACCACCCAAGATTTACAAGATTTAAGTTTATTATGTTTTGGCTCTCAAAGAGGGCCACATAAAATAAAAACACAGTTATACAACAATACTTACAATAAAATCACAGACAATCAGATGAGAAGAAGATACATCATATACACTGGTCTGACAGTTGACAGATACTTCTCTATATTTCATTCAATAAATATTTAAAAAACCTTTAAAAAAGTTAAAAACTTTAAAACAGAACATTTCATTTGGAGGACAGTAAAGTGCATGAAAAAATGTGTTTACATTTAAAATTCCTAGTTGTAAACAGATAGGTTTCAACCATTTGTAACGCAATGGGCGTAAAACAGGACAGATAAACAGAACGTGATTACGATCCTGTACAGCATTATGACAAAGATTACATATAGGAGATGCACCATACCATTTAGCTAAAAGTGGATTTAGTGGAAGCAAATCTTGTCTTAACAGGTACCATAACCTACGGACACTGTGGGGGATATTCCATGTGAGGTATTGTTGTGGCAGCTTTAATGTGTATGTGTTTAAAAGAAGTTGCCTTTCCGATTTTCCTTGTTGGGCAATCATATCCAATTTATAACTGAGCTCCCAAGATGCACTTTTTAATTTAGATTTTAGTTCGGAGGGAGTAAGTAGGAACAGAGTACTTACATCCAGCTCTAACAGAATTACTGCTTCTCTAAAGTTTTTTACTAACAGGGAAAACTCATTGAAATTGCCCAGAAGCTCATTTTTTATGGCTTCCCGTAAGGAATCCTTTTTACCTCTAGCTATACAAGCTACCCACCTTACCAGAGCTATCAGCCCCTGTACCCAACAACTTCTGAGTCCGAACTCCAATCCACATGAGGATACAGAACAAGCTGTATTAATGGAAGTAATTCTTCTTAATATCTTTCCTTCCGTTCTATGTAAAAATCCCCAGTGTTTTAACTCTACTAATTCTAACCCATACAATAAAGTTGCAGGGATCTTTGCCCTAAATACCTCCATAAATAGTGTAAGGTGTCTCTTCCCTGTAGCCTTGTACAAGGAGCATAATCCCATACCATGGGCTAATGCTTTACGCGAGTTATGATCTGTATGGGGTTTCTCACTTAAGTTTGCTAATATTATTTTACCCAAAAAGGTGTAGGTTTTTACCACCTCTAACTTATGTCCGCCTATGGTCCATCCATAATTTACAGACCTACATTTGTTCTTTCCAAAAATACACATGATTTTACTTTTCGAAGCATTAATCTTCATGAAATTTGCTTCTGCAAATTGATTTAATGCACATAAGCGGTTAGACAAGCGCTTCGGAGTTAAATCTAATATGAGGATATCATCTGCATACATTAGAATTGATACAGGAGATCCTCCAATTATCGGGGCTATCCCACCGCACACTGAAATGGAAGATGGGAGGTCTGCCGTATAGAGAGAAAACAATATAGGGGCCAATATGCACCCTTGTTTTAGCCCATTAGGTGAGGGAATAGATTGAGACAAACCTCTTTCTCCACCTTGTAATACCTTACACCACGTGTTCGAGTGGAGGGCTTTTACAAGTTCGAGCAAATATAACGGCATCCCTAAAATAGCGAGTTTTCTCCACAGGGTTGGTCGGTCGACCTTATCAAACGCTGTGGAGAAATCAATGAATGCCGCATATATTCCACCACCGCGAACACGTACATATTTATCAACAATCACCTGTAATGCTGTTAAGTTATCAAGTGTACCATGCTCTTTACGAAATCCAGTTTGTTCCAAAGGTAGGATGTCATTCGCTTCCATCCATTCGGAGATTAAAATCAATAGACATTTTGCAAAAGTTTTCCCTATCAAATCTAAAAGAGCAATTAAACGATAGTTCCCAGGGCTATCCCGCTCTCCTTTTTTGAATATCGGGATTAATATACTTCCCCTCCACGAATTAGGGACTAATCTCAGTAAAAAGCACGCACGGAATACTGGAAGGAGAATCCTACTCCAGGATGTAACGTCTTGTTTTATTATAGACATGGGCAGCTCATCCGGGCCCATAGCTCCGGACGCACTCATACTCTTTATCACCGAAGCGATCGTTTTCTCAGATGGGAGCTCTATAATAGACTGACTATTTAGGCCTAAATCCCAACTATCCCCCTCTACATTATTAGAAGCATACAAACTGGATATAAATGATATCCAGACATTTTTGGCAATAGAGATAGGGATAGGGGAAGTTCTTACCCCACATCCTTTCCCTATTAGGGTCCAGAATTCTCTAGATTTATTAAAGGCGATGCCTCTCTTAACCTGATCCAGAGAGAATCTTCTTTTTCTCTTTTTAATTTGATTCTAAGTCTAGCTCGCCTTCTTCTTAATAAGGCTATCTTATACTCATTTTCCTTAGTTCTATTAATGAACTGTTGCCTTACGAGTTTATTTATTTCCTTATTTATGGGTAATAATAAACTAGGCGGGAGATATGGCTTTTTCGGTTTACTTAATTTCCTAGCTCTCATGGTAAGGGTTTCCTTAAGAGTTTCAAAACATGAAAATTCCCTACCCTGCCAATCATCTAGATCAAGTAAGGTTTGGGCAAGAATATCTTGTACGTCTTTCATAGTGGAAGGGTCCCAGAAACAACTTCCAGACTTGCAATGAATAGAAACACCTTTATTAATTATAGACCATGATTCAGTATCTGGGGTTTGTAATGAAACTGTTATATTAATCACATTATGATCGCTCAAACAAGATTGAGAGATCACAATGTCCTGAACATAAGAAAATGAATCATAATCCGTAATTACATAGTCCAAGATAGATTCACCCCTAAAGGAATTATGTGTAAACTTAGCCGGAGTGTCAGAGGGCATCCTACCATTTACAATTAACCCCTCTACATAGCTAAGTTCTTCGAGTAATATCTTTCCTCTTTTGTTAGTTTTCATTTTACTAGGAAAGATTGCTTGGGGTATATTGTATGCTTCTTCCTTAAATTTATTTCTAAACAAGTCTATACTCGAAGTGGACACTTTACTATTTAGGTCACCCATAAGTAATATATATGGGGGGTGATCGAGCTCCAGTAGTTGTTTAACATAAGAAAACATTCGTTTCAGAACGGTATTAAAAATCTCTTCAGGTGGGATATATGCATTAAGAATTACAAGAGAGGACCGTCTACCTGTGGACACTAAATTATTAATAGTAATTGATTGAAAAAGATTACTAGTGTCCTTATAATGGGAAAATTGCCATTGTAATGAGTTTGATAAAAAACAGGCTATTCCTCCTTTCGCGTGCCCTTTTTTTGAGGGTGTGGCAGAGGCCTCAAATACAAAATAATTTTTCCCCCCATAAAGAGAATCTTTGCACCATGTTTCCTGAATACATAGCACATCTGCATTCAGAGAGAACAGATAATCAAACTTCTGAGGACAGTTATGTAATCCTGCAGCATTCCAGGATATGATTTTTAATTGACTGTTAAAGATGTAGAAGCGGTCTTAAGTTGTTCGATGTGTTACTGGATAAAACTCCAGGAAGCCAATTCCAGTGTTGATTATCTTCTGTCATGGAAATAAGAAGATTTTCAGGGGGAGAAGGTACCTGAGAGACCATACGCTTTCCTCTAGAAACCCGTATCTTTAGATCTTTATTTTGAATAGTTGGGTCTTCTTGCCCAAGTCCCAGCTCAGAAGCTCCTTTTCTAAAGAACATATGATTTCCATTATTAATAAAGGGCAGCACATCAATCCCTCTACGTTGAAATGATTCCGCTTGTTGGAGGACAAGATTAGCAATTATTTTTGAACAGAATTTTACCCTTACGCGCGGACCATTTTCAAACCCCATTATTGAAACCAAATCAATGTCGCTTGACAAAATAAGTTTTAAACATTCAATGTCCTTGAAGGAATTCAGCAACCATGATCTGTTCATATTAAGGTCTAAATCAAATAAGGGGAGAAAATCCAATGACAAAGTATCCACACATGGGTTGGGAGTTTTTAGTGTTACAGTAGATGAATTAGTGGTCACATGCGCTAAAGGCCAAAAAGTAGATGCCGATGGATTAAGTGCTATTTTTTCAATAGGTCTATTACTTATAACTTCATCCTTTAGTTCAAGAGGTTCTATCCCACCAGCCTCAGAACAAAGGGGTCCTCCTTCCAAGGCGCTGACACCGGGGGGGCCTTCAGCTAGAGGATCGGTGAGGCCACCAACAACCTCAATAGATGAAGTCTCCTGTATTAAACTATCTAGAGTTTCTATAACATCAGTTACTTCTGTATTTACTTGCTCTTGAAAGATAATTTTCCTCTGTCTTTTCTTCTTATATTTGCGAACAGGTTTCCTATTTTTCCCTTTAATCTTTCTGTTTTTTTCTCTTACTGTCCCAGTAGTCACCACAATACCTTCAGGTTCTTTTTTATCCTGAATAAAAATAGGAAAAAATTCGCTTCCAGCGGTTGGGTTAACCTCTGCCGATTGTTCTTCCTTCAAAATCGGTTCTAATTCCTTCCTCAAAGATGCAGAGATTGGTAAAGTAGAGGTTGTGGGCTCATGAATATCTACTTTTAATACCAACCCCGCAGATACATTTTTTCTTAATGCAGTGTTACTATCAATAACGTTCTGAACAGTAGGTTCGATAGGAAAAATAGACCTGTTCACAGCATTTTTGGCAATTAATACTTTCAATATTTCAGTAACTGAATCCATAATACAGTCAGTGCTCCCCACAAATTTATTCAATAAACCTAATATGGAGGTCAGCAGATGCTCAAGTGCTATCAGAGAATCAGAAATTGGTTTTTCATTTTTTATATATTCAGGTGCAGTAAGAGAGCAGATACCTGATAGGTTAAGTTGAGGAGATTTCAGATCGCTCTGCAGTGAAAAAATATCATTAGATGTCATAGAGGGGGTGCTACTATATAGCCGTAATCCTGAAGGCGTTGCTCCGTTTAGGGAAATACAAGGATCAGGCTGTTTCACAACCCTCTCACCCATATAGCGACCACACAATTCTAGATCAATACTAGACGGAATAGAGATTTCTTTTATATCCTCCACCTTCTCTTCTGTAACCTTAGGAGTATTATACTGAAAACCTTTCAAATCTGCCTTCAGTAAGACTGAATTATCTCCTTTGGGAGGATGTGCTAGGATGTCTACATCTTTAGTCAAGAGTAAGGTGGGAGAAACTTTTTCCGTAGCTGACCTAGAGTTAGTGTCGAAGGCTGCTTCTATCTGCGGTTCCGTCGTAGTTATTGAGTCATTATCGGTAATGACTGGAACTTCCATATATTTATTCTCTGGTTTTTCCCATAGTTTAAACAACTGCATCTGTCCCTTCAATTGTAGACTATGTTCAAAATTATTCCTCAGGGGGTTGGACCTAGTTTTAATACATGATCTCCCCCCTAAGACTCTTCCAGAGCGTAGTTTTTTGGCTGTCATTTTATATCAAGTAAAAGGATAAAAGCAAAAACTAATACACAATAAATAAACCAATGATATACTAAGAATCAACTGTCAATGTTTATATCTGCGACCAGTCAATAGTGGTATAGTTGTATCACCCTCACCGTTTTATCGCCTTCAATAGCTGTAGGGAATGTACATGCTGTGAGCAGCAATATGGAAATGACAGAGCCCTGCCCGGCCAACCTCGGCCACTGAGGGCCACAGAGGGCCCGCCCTTTGCCCGGGCTTAGCCCGGCGTCCGCCCGCGCGCGTCCCGCGACGCGGGAGGTGTGCTTGTTTTTATGGGACCTCCGGGCGCGTGATTAGCGTCACCTGCTCCTGGGGCTGGGGATTCTGGGGGCTGAAGTTTTTCTCCTCTCGGCGGCCGCGTAGTCAGCAAAGCGGCGGCGGGAGAAATGAGAGCCAGCAGCAACCACAGGACAAGCAGCGAGAGCAGGTAACTATCTGCAGGGTTCCAATGTTCATAATCAGCTCAGGGCAACACCCGCTCCCCCGGAGGTGTGCTTGTTTTTATGGGACCTCCGGGCGCGTGATTAGCGTCACTTGCTCCTGGGGCTGGGGATTCTGGGGGCTGAAGTTTTTCTCCTCTCAGCGGCCGCGTAGTCAGCAAAGCGGCGGCGGGAGAAATGAGAGCCAGCAGCAACCACAGGACAAGCAGGGAGAGCAGGTAACTATCTGCAGGGTTCCAATGTTCATAATCAGCTCAGGGCAACACCCGCTCCCCCGGAGGTGTGCTTGTTTTTATGGGACCTCCGGGCGCGTGATTAGCGTCACCTGCTCCTGGGGCTGGGGATTCTGGGGGCTGAAGTTTTTCTCCTCTCGGCGGCCGCGTAGTCAGCAAAGCGGCGGCGAGAGAAATGAGAGCCAGCAGCAACCACAGGACAAGCAGGGAGAGCAGGTAACTATCTGCAGGGTTCCAATGTTCATAATCAGCTCAGGGCAACACCCGCTCCCCCGGAGGTGTGCTTGTTTTTATGGGACCTCCGGGCGCGTGATTAGCGTCACCTGCTCCTGGGGCTGGGGATTCTGGGGGCTGAAGTTTTTCTCCTCTCGGCGGCCGCGTAGTCAGCAAAGCGGCGGCGGGAGAAATGAGAGCCAGCAGCAACCACAGGACAAGCAGGGAGAGCAGGTAACTATCTGCAGGGTTCCAATGTTCATAATCAGCTCAGGGCAACACCCGCTCCCCCGGAGGTGTGCTTGTTTTTATGGGACCTCCGGGCGCGTGATTAGCGTCACCTGCTCCTGGGGCTGGGGATTCTGGGGGCTGAAGTTTTTCTCCTCTCGGCGGCCGCGTAGTCAGCAAAGCGGCGGCGGGAGAAATGAGAGCCAGCAGCAACCACAGGACAAGCAGGGAGAGCAGGTAACTATCTGCAGGGTTCCAATGTTCATAATCAGCTCAGGGCAACACCCGCTCCCCCGGAGGTGTGCTTGTTTTTATGGGACCTCCGGGCGCGTGATTAGCGTCACCTGCTCCTGGGGCTGGGGATTCTGGGGGCTGAAGTTTTTCTCCTCTCGGCGGCCGCGTAGTCAGCAAAGCGGCGGCGGGAGAAATGAGTGCCAGCAGCAACCACAGGACAAGCAGGGAGAGCAGGTAACTATCTGCAGGGTTCCAATGTTCATAATCAGCTCAGGGCAACACCTACCACCCACAGTACATTCTTAACCCCTTAGGAAGAACATATAACAATGGGGTGTAACACGCATGCCCCCTACATCCATAATCCCTTAAGAAAGACACTCACTACATTTGGGATAATACACATGCCCCTACATCCATAACCCCTTAGGAAGGTCACACAACAGTATGGTGTAACACACATACCGCTACATCATTAGCCCCTTAGGAAGGACCTTCCTAACATCAGCAGAGCGGGGAACCTCTTATTCCCTCAACTTCATCCACTTCAAAACGCATGGCAGGACCACGGACTTCTCACGCCCTCTACTGCATTCAATTAAAAACGCATGGCAGGACCACGGACTTCTCACGCCCTCTACTGCATCCGCTTAAAAACGCATTGCAGGACCAGAGACTTCTCACGCCCTCTTAAAAACGCATGGCAGGACCACGGACTTCTCACGCCCTCTACTGCATCCGCTTAAAAATGCATGGCAGGACCACGGACTTCTCACGCCCTCTACTGCATTCACTTAAAAACGCATGGCAGGACCACGGACTTCTCACGCCCTCTACTGCATTCACTTAAAAACGCATGGCAGGACCACGGACTTCTCACGCCCTCTACTGCATCCGCTTAAAAATGCATGGCAGGACCACGGACTTCTCATGCCCTCTACTGCATTCACTTAAAAACGCATGGCAGGACCACGGACTTCTCACGCCCTCTACTGCATTCACTTAAAAACGCATGGCAGGACCACGGACTTCTCACGCCCTCTACTGCATCCACTTAAAAACGCATGGCAGGACCACAGACTTCTCATGCCCACCACTGCATCCACTTAAAAATGCATGGCAGGACAAGGGACTGCTCATACCCTCTACTGCACCCACTACAAAATACATGGCAGCTGCTCGTACCATCTACTGCACACACTAATACTTACAGACACCCTCATAAACAGGCTCACCATCAACACCCCCCTTCTGAATACACAACAGGACTAGATGCACTATACACTCACACAGCATTATTCCAGCCACAGACATTAATCAGAATTGCACCAATATAAATAGAATGACATGACAGTCATCCACCCCGGTGAGCGATATCTCAACTGAACATCCTCATAGAGCTACGCTTGTAAAACCAACCTGCACAGTTCAAATGAATAGGAGTGCGCAAGTCAATAGAATAGTGGAGCTGAAGTCAACGAAGACCCCTCAATGAAAGCCACTGGCGTATATCACTATGTTGTCATTGCTTCACTTGAATGACTGGCTGTGGTAAACTGTATCCATTCTGACTTGCAACACAGCTAGGAATTGGCACTTTACCCCACGTACCTTGTGAGGGAACTGAAATCAGGCAAATGCCAAAATATTCTCTTACATGCATTATAGACACCCTAGACGCATTAAGCTATTAAACATTGCTTTGCCAGGCAGTGCAGCTCCAGCCACAGGCTGGATGCCTCCTGAACCCCTCCCGATGCCTCCGGTAGGTGCTGCTCAGTGCTCACTCAAGTGAAAAGGCATGCACACACCTCCTGGTGCTGACACAATGCCTTCAGTGGACATGACGTGCTGCACCATAGTAAAAGACTTGCCAGAACCAACGCAAAGTGTGCACGTTCCAGCCTTCCCGCCACAACTATTCTGCAACCAATCTTCCTGAAGTTGCTAGGATACCGTGCACAGGCTTTTTACGACGCACAATACGTCGTGGATAGGTGGCGCTCAGGTGGTATGTCTATGGCGCAGCTCATTCGATAAACTTGAGGCCTGCTGTATGGCATCTCATGTTGGTTTCAATTGTCATATCGCCTTGCCGCACACACCTGCAACTCAAGCTTAGGAATCATAAACCAGGAATTCACAGCATGCACGCAAGGCCTCCTACGTGGCTCACATTACAGTAACGATATGTTTTTAAACAAAAATGCCAACCACATAACCGTTACACACCATTTAACTCCTTCAAAACCCGCACTTTTTTGGCATGCAAATACCTGAAGTCCTTACACATGAAAACAGAAGGTACTCGCTGCCAGCTACCTGATCAAAACATACACCAATCAAGCTTCACATCAGCCCTAAAGTTGCTGGTTGCACTCACTGCCAGTTCGCTTGCTGCATCCCTTGCCTTACTTAATGGTCAGCGCTGCTGGTTCGCTTGGATCTCTTGCTGCATTCCTTGATCATCAGGGCTGTTGGTTACATTCCCCACTGGCATGTATGGCAAAACGATGAGATACTGTATACACCGAATGCACTATTGTTGGCACCAAAGCCACACTGAATCAGCATACATTTTTCATTCAAGCACATCAAACGCCCAAAGTTTCTGATGACTGCAGAAACTGGTGGGGCTTCAAGGGCATTTCACTTTTCTTCTTCATGCGTCTTCTTCTTAAGGCTTAAATCTCTTTTTTTGTTTTTGCGGTAGACTTCCTCTTGAACTCCTTTTTCGTGCAGATGTGTTCTCTGATCACCAGTGTTGTAAATACAAATAACTCCTTTGTACGCCTGTAGTCAGGTAGCCAGTCATGTAGATATTAAAATGTAGATTTATGGTAGAAGTTATATTTTAAGTTACAGGTTAAAGTTAAATGCCCCACCAGGAGCAGCATCCTAGCTCCTCAGCCCACTCTCTCCAACTGACATTCACACAAACCAGGCACTTATCTCTCTCTCTCTCTCTTTACCTCCTTCCCTTCCTCCCTCCCTCCCTCCCTCCAGCAGGGAACTGAGAACTATGGAGAGGAGGCATAGCAACAATCCCAGGCCACAACAGCAGCTTAGGAGGGTTCCATGACAGTGGATAGCCATTGGATGAAGTACTGGTGAAGCCGTTGACTATTGGTGGGAAAGGTGAAGATTTTTATGTTCAGAATTAGTCACTTTTTGGGTCCCTTGCTCACTTTGCCACTGGATTCAAGATAGCCTGGCTAATGAGGGGTTACCCAAAAATCGGTCCAGGATGCTTGTTTCCGGTCCAGAGAAGACCTGGCTTGGCAGTTCAGGCTAGACTGTTCCCATGAGGAAGACGGTCAAGAATGATTTGCATATGGCTGGGTCTGAACTGGGGTGGCGAAGTGAGCCAAAGAACGATGATGGATTCAACCCAGTTCTGTGACTGGGGTGAGTGTCTGAAATGTTTCAGTTCTTCATCCATCATCTCCTTGTGTTTGCTTTCTATGCCCTAAGTTGGCAGGGTATGCACAGACATGGGTCTCTTGCTCATTTGTGAGCAAAAGTATGATGGATTAACCCAGATCTCTTAACTGGGGGTGAATGTTTTGATTTGTTCTGCATTCTGTCCATCAATTGTGCATTTTTTACTTTTAGAAAGTTGGTATTTTCTTCTCCTGACCATTTGATAGCTGCAGCTTGTATCCTGGGTCAAATGAGTAGGTGTAGTTGGCCTTTGTGTATTCCTGTATATACTACATAAGAAGGACTGCCCTGCTGCTTGAGGTCTGCCCTGCTGCATGAGAAGAAAGACTGGACCTGCTCCCTGCATACCAGGCGGAGGGACTCCAAGCACCAGCTGACTAACCCCCCTGTTCTGAGCTACAGGGACATAAGTTCCACAGGTCCCCCTTCAACTGCCCAGCTGACCTGCTGCACTGGACCTTCCTGGACCTGTAACTAAGTCTGTCTGAGCCCTGCTGTCCTCGGTTGGAGTGAGTTCCTCATCTCCAAGAGGTGCCTCCCCAGTTAAGCTCCTCCTGGAAGAAAGGGAGGAATCCTCAAGTTTCCGGCTCTTCACGACCGTGCCCGTTCACACCAAGATCTCACCGCCCGCTAACGTGAAGCTCTGGTAAGCCTGACTTTACACACTAAAGTGACCGCCAGTGAGATCTGCACTTTGTGCTACAGCATTGACAGTCCACAGTGATCGCCAATGCGAAGCTCCAGCAACGAATGTCCGCAACACCCGACAGGATATTCTCGCTACAGTGACAACCGTCCAAAGCTTGGCCTGCTCTTCGAGCTACAGCAATGACCAGCAGCGGATCTCTTCCTGCTCCTCACGGCCTCCTTCACCATGACTGGGCTCTTCACGTTGGACTTTGAGAAGGTAACTTCTTCACCTGGACTAATCTTGTCCCTGTATCCAACTCACACTCCATCGCGGTCGGCCTGAACTTGTGACTTCCAACCGGTCTAGCAAGACCAGGTAACCGCAAAGTGGTGCTTTGAGCTTTTGGGAGTAATACTTACCTAAATCTTTGAAATTGCATATCTCCAGTTCTACTGGATGGATTTTGTCTATTTGGTGTCAAATAATTTATCACATTTTACATTTATGCAGCAGTAGTTTGTGCCAAGCTATCAGAGGGTTAAGCACAGGTTAATTTAGTGACTTTTGGTGTTTCACCCTGACGAAGTTTGTGGCTGTTGCTCGAGTAGGGCTTCACCCCCCTCAATCAACAACCCAATTTCTCACAATAACATTGATGTGGTAGGGAATGGCTAGTTAGGCTCTTCAGTCCATATCATTTTATGCAAGCAGCATAAAAGAAAATGCAAAATTAATAGTTTTAGGTGGCCTCCAAAGAAATGTTTTTATAAGGTTTGAAATACCTGTATTTTAACAACTTGTCCCTTTTATTACTTAGACTAGCTCATTGGTAATCTCAAAAGGCCAGCAAATCTCAAGAACACATCAACATAGTGTATCATTCAATATCCACCATAGCCAGAGTATCGCCTTTCTCAAACCCATGCAGAACAATAAAATGAACAACCCAAAGAAGGTTAAGATTGGAATCTCATAACAAAAGCATCTGGAAAAAACGTATCCTGGCACCCTTCATGATAGGTCTGATAAAATGCATATTCAAGAGTAAGACACACAAAAGACACAAATTAAGCTCAAGTTTGGCATATGCAGGGTGCTGCAGTGACCTGGTTTACTAAGAGTGGCACCACAGTGTTTTAATTGCTACTGTCATGAACTGAGGCCAGTGCTCACCTGTATGTACTGTGCAGTAACGGAGAAATGCACCACCAAACCATCTAGATGTTTGAGTCTTTCATTGCAGAGTACGTCGGGGGGGGGGGGGGGTGCAGAAAATGTTTACACTACATGAAACACATAAGCAGAGTGAAGATATACTACATGTCCAAGAGTGTCACTGGACTTGCAATGGTGGCAAACGATCTTGGAGTATAAGTTCCTCATGCTTCCGAGTGTGCCCTTTGATAGACAATCAAGACACTTAGTTGCTACAGCTATGCCCTTATTGGGAGCGATTGGAGCGGATAGTGCTATTGTGTGGAATTAAGCAAAACAAATCAAAGAGGGGGAGTGGAGAGGCATAAGAGTAAAATCATCCTCCTGTACAAACTTTAATTAAACAAAGAGATTCTACCACTTTTCAATATATCCTTCCTTGTGTTGAAAATCTATAATGAAGGTGGTGGGAGATTGTGTTTGACCCAAGACATTGTCATGGGAAACACTTTGTGTTTTTAAATACCCCTCACACATTAAGAATCCCTTAGTGTCATGCTTCATCATGGGGGTCTTCCCGTCCCTCAACGGGGCGGTGCGTGCTACAACCTACAGAGATGTGGGAGCACTTGATAAAGTGAAAAAGGATATGTGTAGTGCAGAAGTAGGAGTGGTAGGGCCAGGAAAAATTCGTGGTGCAATGTTAAAAGTTGCCTGGCTAGTGGAAAAAATAAACTTTATTCACTTCCCTAGCTGGAAACATTAAAAAACTTGGGGAATCGTAGGGGGTCTACTATTATGAGTTGCCTCCTACTTGGTCAACATGTTTCAAAAGCCATCCCCCTGGCTTTCTCTTCAGGACCGTGCGTGATCCCTACTTCACTCACATATTATTTATATGTAATATATGTGCCTAATTTTGTTCAGCCACAAAGCATGCAAAAAATTCATACCTATTTGGTATTTTTATGACCTGTAAAAATTTGAAAAAAATGATACAGTAATGCATTATTTTAAACATATCACCATCATATGGAAAGAGGTAGTTGGCAGTAAATACCACTGTGATATATTTTTCTCAATGTGATCAAGTCACACCACACTTATACTTCTAAAGTGGATGCTGTGCTGCCCAATGGTAGTTTCATATTTATAAGGGACAAGGGAACCCAAAGAGGTAGTTGAGGACCTTGGGTGATAGTTCAGTACAAACAACAATGATCCTCAAATAGTTAGGATAATGATTAGATAAATATAGTTCAGAATCGATACTATATTCTGGAAGTCCAGCCGGACAACCAATTTAATTTTGCAATAAAAAAATATATGCACACATATAGGAACATATAAGAACAAAGTACTTGTGGGACACAGTCCTGTATCCGATTAGACCAATAACTTTTTTAACACAATGGATTAACGTGCATGCTATTTTAGAAGGGGTCGACTGATTGTAAACGAAATTGCCTGGAGTCGAGAGAATACTCGAGCCGTCCAGTGACGAGGGCAACAACGGTAATCAGGTGCAGTGAAGGTTCACTAGTGTGAGCTAGAAGGCGAATGCACGATCCGGCCGAAGCCGAGGGCAACAATGTTCGCCAGGTAAAGTCAAGGTACACTAGATAGAAGGATGGGTTATCCAAAAGTAAATGGTCCAAACGATGCTTCGAGTTGTAGAGGCGGTGTGACAATGCACACGATCCAGCCAGGTCCATAGGTTACGGTGAACCGAGTGACCAAATAGCATGCACGTTAATCCATTGTGTTAAAAAAGTGCATTAGCTGTTTTTAAAAAAGCTTACAACATTGGATAATGTAAAAAGCTCCTTTTGTCTTGCCTGAAATGCCTTTGTTTGTTTTGTAATGTTATTGTTCTAATCAGATACAGGACTGTGTCCCACAAGTACTTTGTTCCTATATGTGAGCATATATTTTTTTATTGCAAAATTAAATCGGTTGTCCGGCTGGACTTCCAGAATATAGTATCGATTCTGAACTATATTTATCTAATCATTATCCTAACTATTTGAGGATCATTGTTGTTTGCAATGGTAGTTTCATGTCACCTTTCACGTTGTTGCGACTCTCTTAAAAACATATTAAAACACACACACATTTATATGTACAAAACACACACAAAACATGCCTAATATTTTTAAAGGCATTTTATGCTCATTTTACTCTTCATTCTTACGTGATTGTCCATGCGATTATGGGTGAGACATACACTATCTGAGAGGCTTTAGGGCTTCATGAGCTGTCACGGAAGGGGAGGGCGCCTGTAGTCAAACAATCATCAAGGCTGCACACTCGCATGTAAATAGCTTTGCGTGGCTCCGTGGAACGTTGACTGAACGTTCAGAGCTTCTATTTGTATTGCCTGTAAACTGAAAGCCCGCTAAACTGGAGATTAACCGCTGAATGTCAGAGTCTCAAAATGGCCGCCCGTATTGTGCTGCTCTCGGTCTTGTAAATAGTTCACTTCCTGTAAAACCGCATTAGCACACTAATTGTCTGATTATAACTAAAATAGCTCCTGGACAGAGGGCTGATTGGCTAAATCAGAGAATTGGTGCAAAGCATTGATGTCATTAATAAGTACCTCGATGGACATACCGCAATTATTTAGAGGTAGTACTGGAGCGCTGTAGTCATAGCTAGAGCGCTGCTTACTACAAAAATGGCCGTTGTGAGTGTGCTGTTCTTGTTCTTGGAAAAAGACACACTTCCTGCACGCTACCTGATGCGCTAAAATCTAAACACTAGATTGTTACTCAAAACTAAATGACCACCCATATCGTGCATATTAATTTAAAAAGGTGTGCCACGCTTCCTGTATCAATGCGCAATGGTATTAGTTTTTCATTTGTGTTCAATGATGATACAGAGGCCGTATTGATAACATAGATACAATTCCTGTATCTATGTCAAACACAATCTCCCCTCTACCTTCATTATAGATTTTCAACACAAGGAAGGATATATTGAAAAGTGGTAGAATCTCTTTATTGTGTCGAATTATCAATAACCATTGAATAAAAATAAGTATTATGAGAGCTACTTCAGATCAAGAAATTAGACTTTGCTTTTTGCACACTATTACTGGAGTCATCCTGTCATGGATTATGACTTCTAAATTTGCATTACTTCTTTCATCAATAAAACATGAAAAATTCTCAAACTTCAAATACTTTTTTTTGTATTTCTTTACGAGCCACAGACGGTATTTAGGTGTTGCCAGTGATGTGGAAGTGATTGTTTATTGTCAGGGGCAAGGTACAATACTAAAGTGCACTCATTATGTTACAGGTGTTGTAATTGTTACATTGTGCATTGTGAATCATACAGATCAGATTACAGGCTTAATTTACAAATCACTGAAGGTAGTTATATATTTAGAAATGTTTATTGTAGTTCATGTCACTTTTTGCATCTCTCACAGAGATTCAATTTGTATATCAGTGGCAGAAAGTCAACCCACTATAAAGTCGGATATACAGAGATTGTCACACGGTATATCATGTTATGTTAGGAAACAGGAATTGAAATAAAAATTACAACATACTACAGGAGTTATCTCTTGCTTTAGATATCGAGGATTCTGCAATGCAGGCTGAGCTTATCTTTAGAATAGGCAGATTGAGGACATCCAGTGTCACTGGTTCTCCCTCTTGTGCCACTCCCCTTTGCATGGGTCTTCTGCTGACCAGCGTACTATCCTTTGTATGTTTGTCAGGGAATTGCAGAGTGTAGGAAGGTGGAATCTGACTACATGGTTGCCCCCATTTTTATCTGGTGTTTTGATGGTTTTTGACTTAGTTTGGCTGGGAACCTGCTATTCAGGTCCCCAGCCTAGCTGCTTCCTCTCTAAAATTGATTCCCAGTGCTTTAGGTACACTCCAGATTGGATGTTGGGGTACCCTTGTGAGTCCCTAGTATATGGTATACTATGTACTTAGGGCATAGGTACCCCAGAGGCCTACCAGGGGCTGAAGCATGTATTATGCCACCCCTGGGAAGCCTTCCAAAATGACACCACAGGACTGCTACTGCAGCCTGAGTGAGGTGGTGCATGCACCCCTTACTGAGATATAGGTTCACTATATCTCATCCTATCACTGCACATAGAATCCTATCAGTCACCCCTATGGCAGACCTTATCAATCCTGAAGGCAGGGTGCTTGGTTATATGTTAGAGGGTGCCCAGGCATGAGCTAAGGGCCTCTGCAGCCTTCGGAATCTATCCTCCAGGGTTGTCAGTAGCGCAGCCTGACCACATACTCTTAAGTGCATTATAACTAAATGGTAAATGGTAACTTTGGGATGGCTGCACGGAAACATGTTGTGTTTGGTGTCAAACACCTTAGAATCATACCCCCACACCAGTAACTGGTGTGGGAGTATGATCCCACCCTTCTAGAGGGAGAGACATGACAGCACCGGTATACCCGGTACCAGCTTAAAAGAGCCCTGGCATCACAAAATGGATGCTGCAGCCTCAGACACGAGTCTGGCCTCCTGCTGCTGACCGAAACTCTGGCAGGGGAGGCCTGGACAATAGGTTTCCTGTCACAGGGAGGTGTAACCACCTCCCAGACAGGCTTTAGTGTATTGAGGCTGGGTGGGAGCACTCCAAGAGTGCTTTGAAGTCTGCACTGGGGGCACATTTGGTGTCCTTGTGCATAGTCCAGTTCAAACTGGTCCCAGGGGCTCTGCCGCGACACTGGACAAAGGAAAGGGTGTAGCCACCCCTCTTTCCAAACCCTCCCATAGATGGGTCCCCTGAGTTAGTCCAGCCCCTTCCTTGGGTATAAAGAAGGAACCTCTGTAACCAGAACTTTAGATATTCCTGGACGAAACTCTGAAACTGAATCCTGGACGTTCGACGATCTGTTCAATGCCAGATGACTGAAGACTCTCCCTTGGGGTAAAGGAGTTACTCTCCTGCTTGGCAGGCACCAAAGAAGCATCTGTCCAGTCTGCATCTCCGAAGCTCCCGCCGGACTCCGAAGACTTTGCAACACCAGAGGTAGATTTCCAGACTTCCCAGAGGCCTAACCGAGTCCCCAGCAAAGCTGAGACACGTAGCCCTCGTGGGTACTGTGGAACCGGAACCCATGGACACCGTGCACATTTGCAAGTGCAGCAGCTTCTCGACGTCCCTTGAGGCTGTGCATTGGGTTACTAGTAGCCCAGACCCTGAGGGGAGAATCCCCTGAAGGTTGTCAGCCTACTCACTCTGAGTGATCCGTGGGCCGCCATTTTGTGATTCCTCTCGAGGTCCCTTCGCTATCCCTGGTCCGTCGACTGCTGGGTCCCTGTGAAGGTAACTTTGACTTTCCTTGGGCTTCCCTGGTTTCTCCAGATGTGCCCTCACTCTTCCTCACTGGTGGAGTCCCTTGGACCTTGCTGGTCCGCACCGAAGCCTTTCTTCTCTTTCTGCATGGGTTGCTGTTGCCAAGGCTTGTTGTGTCTAATCCGGGCACCGGCACTGCAGCACTTGACATCCTTTGTGGGACAGCGCAAATCCAGCTCCTGGTCATCCTCGATGCCTCCTGGTCCTCGTGGCTTAAGAGTCAAGCTTCACCTGCTTCACCTGAAACACCCAACATCGGTGGGCATTCGTCCATTGTGCCCCTGGTCACTGGCAAGTGACCCAGACTCTGTCCCCTCTGCTTTCAGGTTCTTCTCATCTTCAATCCAGGCTTGGATCTCTTCGGACACTTCGCATCTTTCCGGCAGCAGCACTTCTTCGCCAGCTTCCATTGAACACGACGACGCAACCCGACACCATTTGACACCTATGCACCTGGTTTCCCTTGGTGAGGTAACTCGAGTACTCCAGTGCTCCCATGGGTGTTGACCCTAGAACTGTCTAAGTCCAAGAGGGTTTGGATCTAGTCCTTTCCTAAGTGTCCTTAAACTTTAAATTCCCAACCGCGACTTTCCCGATAGAAGCTAACAGCGCTTATGGCTGTATTCCCACACTGCACACATCCCCCGTGAGTCCCCTGTGTCACTACCTTGGGTGGTTCCAAAGGGGCCCAGCGATTCTACAGGCTCTAAGCCTTGTGTCTAGTCAAGTCGTGGTTCTTATACCACTATTTTAGTATATGGTTTGGTCCTCCCCTGGGGCCTATCGTAAACTGTGCTATTTACTGTGAATATTTGACTTATAACTTGTGTACTTCGACTTCTAGCCTTATAAAGAGACTAGGGGGGTGTGTTTTAGAATAAATACATATATTTTATATATACACCTGGTGTGGATCTCTTTTCATTTGGTCAGTCAAGAGATTATAGACTGGTAAAACAAGCTGCTTTACATTCCTTCAAGACTTAGCCTGAAGGCTGCTCTTCATAGCTACCCCTAGGATAGCTTTCAATAAAGGTTGTCTTTAACCTATCATCAATAAGGGGTTGTTTGGACTGGTGCAAGGGGCTCACTATAACTAGTGGACAGCATATACCAGGCCAACTTCTCACACAGAGATTAACACCACTCCTGTTGGATCAGGATTATCAGGTTAGTGCAAGCTTGACAGGATGCACAAAAATCTGAGAGAGCGTGGCCCACACCACAGACTCTGTAGGTGAAATTTTCAAAAACACTGCCAAATTCTCCTTCAGGCATCCTATTCTTCCTTCAAACACCCGATAGTATAGACAAAGGAAAAAACATCAATCTTTAGAGGTAATAATAATGTGAATAGTATAGTGTTCAACCAAAACCTTAAGGTTTTAACTTATAAAATCAGCTATTCACTTGATCTTGTCTTCAACAATGGCAAGGGTGGCTTAGGGTTGATACTTCAAACTTCATCATGGATGGATCACTCTTTAATTACATTCCTCACACCGTGCTCCAATAACCACCATAGACTCAAAAGCCCTACATCGATGATTCTTATCCACACACACACTTAAGAAAATCTTGCATTGTATGCTCCATGTGTTTTAGTGCAAACAGTATCTCCTTCAGTCTTACTCAGGCACAGAGCATCTGGTGAAATCAGTGTTTCCAGCATCAGCAACGCCTTAGATGCACTGGCCTGATAAGGTTAAGAAACTTAAACCTGTTCACAAAGGAAACCATAAATTAAACCTGGAATAGCACAACCTAAACGGATGGGGATGCACACTGGGATTCCAATGGAAAAATACCATCCATCCAAGTAACAAACTCTAATAAAAAATGTATGCATGGATATCACCGGGTAGAACGCGGAAATAGAAAGGCATATAAAGCAGCGAGCATCTCACAGGTCCAACCAAACCAGAAAGCACTTAACTATCTTATGTAAAATCACCAAAACCTTATTCCACCAAACTTTGCATTACCAGGTTCGCCAGTGTAATGCAAAAACTTCTTCAACTACTTTGAGACTTAGGACCTGAATTAACTTTTGGTGGACAGACACTCCATCACAAACATTACTAATATCATGTCCACCTGATGTAATGCACTTGAAATAAGGCAGACAGGAAATCCATCACATTTTGGCAGAGTAACAAATCGGCCACACTCTAAATCAGGTGCTAAGAATGAAAACATTCAAGCTATCTTTCAGGATTCCTGAGACAAATACCTATAGCCATATTAATCCTTCAGATAGCCCAGATTCTCTCCATTGATCATCTCACATCAAGTCATCTAAGCCTCAGAGAAAATCAAAATATCCACTCTTGAATCTGCCCCTTGTATAACAGCATGCTCTAACAAGCACTTGAAAAGCCAATAGGTTGCATATTTAGCAGGTGAAAGCCGGTCTATCCATGAAATGCTGTGTGCTTATGCCAACGCTGATGGTCAACCTTGTCAGCCAATGCCAAAAGCAACTTAAAAGATGCAGCCACTCCCTGAAAGGGATTGTCTAAAAGCTCCTATGTTTATTCCTATATGTGTATGTGTATGTGAATGTGTGTGTTATATACTGTGTGTTGTCTGATGACATGGGTTCTCGTCAGACAGCTACATCTGGATGACCACTTCTTTTTTTTTTTTTAAAAAACCTTTATTCGTGCATCTTAAAAGAACAAATACGGGCCTACAACCGTCAGGCCGGCCACGATACAATGAAGCACTGATACCCACATTACATCCCCCGCGCGTCAACAGTCAGGAGTAACAACGAGTTATGGGTCACATACTGGAGCTATCTTTGACACCCGGGGAAGGAGAAGTGAAGGTTAATTTTAAGTTTTTTAGATAATTTTATCAAAGGAAAAAGTCAATGAAGGATAGGAACAAAGGAGATTCGAGTCCGCAAAATAGCTTCACCACACGGGAGAGCAGCAACATCAGCAAGAACAACAATTGAAGTAAAAACTCAAACAGTGAGGCGGTGCAGAAATATAACAGGATAGTCACAAGAGCAAGTACGCACCCCTCCGGAGCCGCCCCCACTCGATCCACCCCACACCCGGACCCCGAATCGAAGAAAGTAGAGCGCAGAGACATAAAAGAAAAAAGGCCCATAGAACTAATTAAGAACAGAGTATTACCCCCCCACCCTACACCAATGCGGAGGCTACGGCCTACCCCACCCCCAGCATAGTGCCTGTCGCCCAATGAACCCGAAATATAGAGAAGAGAGAAAGTAGGAATAGAGTAAAGAAGGTAAGAAAACAGAAAAGAAGGTGGGGAGGAGCCCACGGGACACCAGAGCGCCCCAAACCATCAGCCAATCATGGCCCCCACACACTGAGAGCCCACTACGCCAAAAAACGGCATGCGAAGATACCATGGCACCACAGTGTAAGCGAAGGGATACAAGTCGCGACGAGTGCGCGCAAAACATACATACAGTTCCAATCCCAGGCCAGCCCGTCCATAAACCATGGCAATAGAAGTCAGTCTAGCCCTGGCCCGATCGCGGGCTTGGGATTAAACCAGCCCCTGCATGAAGGCCCCGTGTCCCGAGCAGACAAAGACAAGATGGCCGCTTGTGAAAGGATGGTGAAGTAGGATCACGAAATGGCCGCCGCCCATCGATTAAGGTCCCTCTTTGCACCACATAAAATCCAAACCTGGCAAGTAAGGTACAGGAGTTCCACAAAAAGTAAGCAGTGGGCCACCGCGGACGGTTCCCCGAAGCCGTTAGGTATCGCTCAACAGGATAGTCCAGCGGACGCGGTGAGGCAGGCAACAATGAAGCAGGCAGCCATGACCAGGGGGACAAAGTATCCGCAGTTGAGGTGTAGAGCGGTGTACCCTGGGCGCCGGGAGCGCCAGGTGAAGGCACCAGTGTAGCACAGTCACACACCGCCGTTGCGTCCCCGCAAGCGGACAGAAGCACCGGGAGACCCACGCCCTGTAGATGACACACAGTGCGCTCACGACCCGCGGCCGACAGTATGGGGTCAAACCGCTCACTCAGCGCCTGCAGGACAGCGCACATCTGTAGTTGGAAGTCCCGCAGGGCAGCCAGAACGGAGCCGCATGTCAGCGGAGGCTGGGCCCCCACATCGGCAGCAATCCGGGACGGCACCGTGGAGCTGGTGTCCGGAAGAGGGAGGGCGAAGTGGGCAGCGGGCGAGACCGGAGTATCGCCCCCCAGCCGCAAGCAGGCACTCAACGCCATGTTTTGCCGCTATACGTTGCAATGGCCAGGGGGGGGGGGGGGTCGTGGCAAGGAGTCAATACCCCTCAGGTCTACGCCGCAACGGGAAAGGCCGACAGTCGCTTCTCTTCTCGCAGGTTCCCTTCGCCGCTGGCTAGGCAATAGGTGAAGGGGGCAGCAGCCTCCCACAGCGCGGTCCTCAGAGCGGGGCAGGGGACCCGCCGCACCGGGGCCCACCCCACAGCTCCAGCCCGTCCGGCACAGGGTGCAGAAGGTGTCCGGCCGTCCCTCTCCGGGCTCATCCGGCAACGATCCGTGGTGCGAGGTGAGATCGGGACCGCGGGGCTCAGGCTAGCGCTAGCTGGTCCGGTAACTGCGGAGCTTCCAGGGGGCCAGCAAAGGCCGTAATGGCGCAGGGTTTCAGTGCAGAGGACAAAAGCACCCAGAACTCGGGCATCCGGGCGGGCTGAGACTCCGGGAAAGCGGCAGCGCGGTCAGCGCGTCTTCGCACACGTTGCACCTCGAAAATCGGCGAGGATGGGCAGCAGGATAGTAGTCCGAGGCCACGGACCGACGGAGCCGGGCGCTCAAGCGTCTGCTCCGGTCGCCATCTTGGCTCCTCCCCCCCTGGATGACCACTTTAGTTCATAACATCACAGAAATACTAAAGTCATCTATCATGCAAGGTATTATCCCAGAAGCCTTCAAGCATGGAAGCATACCTCTGCCTCTCAGAACATGACTACTGATGGCATTGAGCATGTCAAATACAGGAAACTATTGACTATGTATCGGCTAAGAAATTCCCAGTGGCCTTTATTTTCTTAGATGCCGAAAAAGCTTTAGCTGTGGTTCGATGGTCCATCCTGTTTGCGATATTAGAAAAAGTAGGGCTTCAGAGCAAGTGAATAAACATCCTAAGATAACTTTACACAGAAGCAAATGCTTCAATTATAATTATTGTAAAAAGCACAAACATTTTTTGAATCTCTTGTGGTTTTAGACAAGGGTGCTCTTTGTAATCCCTACATTTTGCTCTCTATATTGAGCCACTGCCAATAGCTATTAGAGCTTCCGCGGAGATTGAGACAATACCTCCAGGTGTGCCGAAACAAACTTTTTGCAGACGACCTTTGGTATATACATTCTCTAAGACCCACTCAATAGAGGTGTAGTTTCAAATAATAAACACATTTTTTAAATCAGGAGTATATAAAGTTAATAAATCAAAAACTGAGCTTTTAGTATTTAGTTCTCCTCCAGGGGCTCTCCCTATCAATCTAGCTGCCACATGTAATAAACCCCCCAAGAAATATCTGGGAATTTGGTTTCCGAAAGGGGTAAATTACTTATATAGGTTACATTTGTATCCACTAATTACCAAAATTCGGATACTCTTAAGGAGTTGGGGCTATTTGTTCATCTCGATAATTGTCAGACCCAAAATGACTAAAATTAATACACTTCCATTAGTTGCTTTTCAATTTGCTGCACTTCCAAAGGTGGCCCCTGGATTGTCGTTAAAGAGATAGAGGCCCTATGAGCTCTTTTCTTTTTTTCCAATAACATTCACCGCAAATTACAAGGGAGACATTTCATTTGGGCTAGGAGAAAGGGGGAGGGAGGACAAGAGCTTTAAAGTGCCAAATCTGCGTTATTATTATCATGCTCATTTGTTTTTAAACGCTTATCCCTTGGTAGTATAAACAAGGGTAGACCGTGTTTGGTCATTATTTAATCCATCAAATTTTAGGTCAATTTAGTTATCCCTTCAACCAAAATGCAACCAGTTTGTAACTCCAAATTGGTGTGATATCGGACCTTGAGCGCCCAAAGTATGCACCGTACAATACTACTTTAATTTTCGTTAGTACCCAGTGTGCATGCACAGACGCCAGTTGATTTCATGCTCCAGTGAATGACAAAAGGAGAGCCCCAGTGCTAGTAGGACTGGCGAAATTGGGCTATTTGGTTGTCAATGGTAATCTGGTGTCCTGAGATCTCATGCAGCAGAAAATACCAAGACATGGAGGGTGGTATAAATTCACACTTAATCAAACGTTTAGTGCTTTAAATAGCCTAGACAAACCAGAGCTAGAAAGATCTAGGGTTACGGTTGAGCACATCTTTCGAAAACAAGCTTTTTTGCAGAAAGTTATTTATTAGGTCTCGTTTATATATACTAACAAAAAGACTCCAACAATTGCCATATATAAGCAAATATTTAAAAAGTGGAAAAGCGAAGCTGCCGTCTAGATTCAATTGCAAGACAGGGAAGAAGTTAGACACACTTTAATTTTACTGCATGGCGAGAAGCCAATTTAACATGTATGCAATTATTTGTTCAATAGCAGGAATATTTCACACTGGCGTTATTAAATAAAAGAAATCCAGATATCCCACTTACCTCCCCAAGTTGCAGGAAGAGGGTATATGGATGCAGATATTATGGATTTGTAAAGCCCTACAAGATTATTGGGAAAAGGAGTTAGCAGGCATTTGCACATTAACTAGATGCATTGGAGATTTTAATCGGGTGTACAAGGCACATAGGGTTACCCTCAAAGTGGGCAAGATGGGCCTGGTTTATTGCTTTTCTTTTCGCAAGGTAAGTTATTACAATTAATTGGCAATCAGCTGAACCTCCTTCCATCAATGAATGAAAGGATAAATTGGGCTACTCATATAAAAAAGAGAAAATGTATGCTTAGCGGGTTGACGTGCTTAATAAACTGGATAAGATAAGGGTATTCTTTGACAGTTGGTTTATGACAAGGTAACTACTCTCGTATGATCTCAGGAAGTAGATGGCATTAACTACAAAAAGTTCTAAGCCTTCTTCTGTAATGCTAAAATTCAAGATGAACAACTAATGGAAGATAGGGTAGATTGTATCCATATGCCTATGAATATAGAATATTTTTTTATTAGCATTTATGCTTTATAACAAACACAACAATAGACATGGTGATGTAGGAGGAAATCTCCATTTCTTCCAAATAGCAGACATATCATTAAAGCACAGTAAATACTGGTCATAAATATGCATAAGGAATGGAGCCGCGTATATAAGTAAATGGCAGAAAAGGAAAACAGCCTGCAAGATGATCAAGGAGACTTCAGAATTGTGAAGGAGATCAATAAGCTGGACAGGTCTTTAACATACAAGTCTACATTGTGGAGCAGGGGCCCTTCCTGTGACTGGAGCGCTCAACAAACTGCATAAGACATGGCTGTTCTTTGAAAACTGTTTGTTGATAGGGTAACTACTCGTGTATGATATCAGAAAGTAGATGCATCAATTACAAATGGTCTATGCCTACTTCTGTAATGCTAAAATTCAAGGAGAAAAACTGATTTAAGACACGATATCTATTTGTATCCATATGCGTAGGAATTGAAAATCTATTTTTTTTCATTAACATGTATGATTTTATAACAAACACACCAATAGCCATGGTCATGTAGGAGGAAATCCCAATTTCTATAAAACGGTAGACACGCCAGTGCAACACAGTAAATACTGGCCATAAATACGCATCAGGAATGGTTGCCGCGTACATAAACAGTGCAAGGTAGAAAACAAAAACAGCAGACACCATGATCAAGGGGACTGCAGCAGTGTGAAGGGGAGCAATGAGCTGGATACGTCTAAATCACAAGTAGACATTATGGAGCGGGGGCCCTAATCAGGCCGTTCTTGTGACGGGTGCAAAGGGTCGTCGGTTGTGTTGCAAAGGAGATCGGCTTGGTACAGTCCCCATATATATTGCGGCCTGTTGCATCAGAGGGTAGGTTTCAACCCGGTCATTAAAGATCGCCATGCCGCACAGCCAAGCAGTGACAGTCAGGACTCTCACCCACCCCCAAATCACAACTTCTCTATATTTCGCCTGTAGAATAGCCATTGAAGTGAGGCGTCGAACCCCGACTGAACCTCTGACGTAACCAAGAAGGGTTGTCAGCGGTTCTGATTGTAAGGTATGTTGGGTTATGTGTGCTATAACATAGGATCTCACACCAGTCATTAAGGTTAGGGGCATTCCAAAGCAAAGTGAAGGAATAAAGTGTCATCCAGTCTACAGCAACAGCAACTGTTGGGGGGGGTGTCAATTCTATGTTACTTTCACAGAGTGACGTAAGCCCGGTTTAGGAATTTGTAGTGTAATAATTTGTGCCAGTAGCTCAAGGACAGGGTACCGGTTTGTGTACAGCAGTATTCCAACAAGCAGTAGGTATAAGTGTCCCAAGCTCCAGGACGGGATTGGAAAGCAGTTTGAGGGGTGGAGAGTATCAACAGGACACATGGATCTTGCAACACAGAGCTCTCCAGGCCAGCAAGTGGCAGCAAAGGTGTAAATCTCCTTCTGTGACCTGAGTAGGCCTAATGGCAGAAGTGAGGTCAATGGAATCCCATTGGTCTGAGCCAGCTTCAGAACAAGGTAGGGAATACGTGCATCGGAGCAGTACCAAAACATAGCAAAGTGAAAAGACATAATAAATTTTGAGGTCTGGAATCTCAAAGCCCAGCGATCATATGGGAGGACCAACAGACAATCCATGCAGGTTCATTTGCCCATAGCAACTCAATCAGGAGAGCGTGAAGCATGGTGAAGAAACGTTTAGTGAACCTCGCACGCAGCTCTGCATCGGAACCGCTATTGCGTTACACATCCCAATGTAGTACCCCGCAGCTCTTCGGAACCGCTGCTGTGTGATGCTCCTTGATGCAGGACCTCACATTTGCAGCCCCACATCTCTGAACCATAGCTGTACGATGCATTCTCAATGCAGGAACTAACATCGCAGCCCCACAGCCCCCGGAAATTGTTGCTGCATGACACATACTCGACTTAGGACCTCGCACTGCAGCCCGCAGCTCATTGGAACTGCCGCTGCATGACACATCCTCCACGCGGGATCTTATAATGCTCTGCAATAGGGATTTAAGGTACTTTGTTCAGCGGGCCTAACTTGGTCCCTATTTCTGGCCTCGCTCTATCACGGTCAGCCTGAACTTGTGACATTGTCCCAGTCTGACGCAAAGAGATAACCTCAGTATGCGCTTTGTGCTTCTACACACTATTTTTACTTAAATCTTTGAAACTGCATATCTCCGGTTCTAATGATTGATATTTTTTTATTTTGGTCTCAAATAATTTATTAAATTTTACTCTATTTTTCTAAATTGATGTGGGAATTTTTTTGTTTTGAGTTTTCACTTCATTACTGCTTGAAGTGTTGCAAAAATTACTTTACAAATTGCCTCTAAGTTAAGCTTGACTGCTCTGTGCCAAGCTACCAGAGGGTTAAGCACAGGTTAAAATAGGGTTTGCTTGAGACTTATCCCTAACAAAATTTTGGTTGTTGCTTGAGTAGGGTTTCACCCCCATCAACCAGTAACTCAGTTTCCTACAAGTACTCCCAACATCGGGATTGGAATAACTTTGTAACGGAAAACGTGTTTTGCATGGTAAGATACAGTGGTACAAAGATTTCCTGTTGGAACAATACTGCTTTGTATACAGCAATTAGAAATTAAATACGTCAAAACAAATGTTCATATACGCATTTAGTTTTTATCTGTGCACCGTGCACAAAGTTGCACTATTGATTTGAATTGTTTCTGGCATTTAAAGATTCTGCAAGCAAAGTACGCCTCAAACTAGCTTTGACCTTTACACATCACTGTGGGCCATGCGACAAGTTAGCAACTATTTTTATCATAGTAGTCTAGATCCAGAGGGGCTGTAGGAAGCATTGCAAACAATAAGCAGCCGCGGCTTGTACAGGTAAGAGCGGTGGGGCCGGGTTAAGGGTGCATTTTGACAGACGACGGTGAGGGAAAATTAATTATTTATTTAATTTTCCCTCGTTGCCATCTGTCGAAACCCCCCCCCCCCCCCCCACCTGGCCCCACCGCTCTTACCTGTATGAGCCGCGGCTGGCAATAAGACACTTCAGATCCATAAATGGTGATGCATATTATGCACAAAATAGCATAAGCAACCTTAAATGATTATCAACCGTTACTGCCCGGCCTCATGAAAATTACTTGCCAAGGTAATTGAGGTATGGATTTTCAATCATTCGGTAGAAAGATGCACCCATTTTTTGACAAGAATGTTTTGATAGTTCTACGTGCACTGAGAAAACGAGATGTACTAAGTCTTCCAGTCTCAAAGATGCAATAGTGGCGACTTCTACTGTTTGAAAGTCCTACGTAAAAAACCTGTTGTGCCCTATTCACAGTCAAACAAGCTTAAACATGTGTATATCTTAAAAACATAGAAGTGGATATATAGGCACTAATCCCTGGCAGTCTGGGATAAAAGGATGTCTGAGATATAGGGAAAAAATGACTCGTAGATTGATAGCATGGACTGCAGATAACATAAGCGCATCGTTCTTCCCTTATGTCAATTCCACCACGTGGAATGATCAACGTGCTGGGAACCGATTCTAGAGAGTGAGAGCAGGCAAGGCATCTGGTGATACAGTCCATATGATAAACATGAAGCCCAGAGGAGGTATTTATAGAATGTGATCTAAAGCAAGCATGGCCAATGTGGTTCAGTAAGCACTTTACAATTCAAAATCCAATACATTCAAATGCAAATAAAACGAAATGCATTAAACACACAGATTAGAAGAACAATTCATTACAGTTTCCATAAAAAACTTCATGAAAGGTACATTAATACAAAACTTGAAAAGTGCATGGCGTTCCAGGAGTGTTGATTAATTGCAGTGTGGTCAGCATGTGTTTGGTGTTGTAAATAAACAATGTTGTGCCCTTACAGGCCCGGTCATGAGCCTCGCCCACCCAAACAGGAGCCTTCGCCCTTGCAGTGAGGGCTTGAAGGCAGGCGCGCAACACCATTGGGCTCAAAGTGCTTCAACCAGAGACAGCTTCCCGGGCGCGCACACACAGACAGTTTTAGAGATTATCGCAGCACACCCGAGTATTTCACAGGCCTTTATAAGACCATTCACATGTTAACGAGGCTTTGTTTATTTTTTCACCCTTTCATCTCCACATGGCGAAAGGCAAAATCCTTTCTTTGACAATGGTAACCTTTGCCTACTGTTCTGCTGCGTGGATATTTCTTTTTCTATGCAGCGCAGGAGAAAAGAAGTTTGTTTATTCCTGTTCACCTTTCCTGCCCCCTGCAGCTGCTTATCACATCAGGCTGTGACACAAAGTTTGACTAGTGGAGTAGGTAAGAGAATGTGTTACTATTTGTTTTTCTTTTTAAAATCTGCACAGGCCCAGCAGGACACATACTTCGTGTGTGCGTCATTTAAACAGTTTTTATCATTATCATGGCTATGCAGGACAACAATAAGACAATACAAAATGCCCCGATAACGCTGGTGATTAATGATCCTGCTGGAGAGCAATCATTTGTTTGTTAGTAGTTTTTAAATGCAGATAAACTGTATTGTATGTGGATAGCTCAGTGGGTTACTGCCTTTGTCACAGGGATCCTTGTGTTACTTGCAGTTCAGAAGTTACAATCCTAACATAGGACAGTGACCAATGAACTGTCAAAGAGCTGCATACAAACATGAATGATATAGTTAGAACTTCCCCAGTCTTTCATTATTCTAATGTTGCTAAAATGAGTATGTTTGGACAGATATACATTTTTATCAGTAAAGCTGACCCCCATGGAATACTCTTTAAATCCTAAGGTTGTGTTTCCCCAGATCAAACCCCCTTAAAATATACTGCCCACCAGTATGGATGACATGTCATTCCTACACCTTGTAATCCTCATTGGCTTATGTGACATTTCCTGTAGACTGATTTACATACTTGTATGATTCATTGTCTCTGTATAATGTGTGCGTGGTGTAAAGTACTGACACACACTACACTGATATGAGTAGCGCTATATAACAAATGAAATGCATATGAGAGAGGGACTACGTAAAGATGAGGGGCACTGTTGGAGGGTGGCAGTGAGGGAATCCAAGGAGGAGGTAGTGGGAGGGGCTATGGAGCGATGAGGGGCACTGTTGGAGGGTGGCAATGAGGAAGAGGTCATGTAGTGGAGGGGGGAGCTAGGGAGAGATGAGGGGCACTGGTGGAGAGTGGTAGTTAGGGAGTCTGAGGAGGCGGTCATGAGGGGGAGGGGCTACAGAGAGATGAGGGGCACTGGTGGAGGGTGGCAGCGAGGGAATCCGAGGAGGAGGTCATGAGGGAGAGGGTCTATGGGAGATGAGGGGCACTTGTGGCGTGTGGCAGTGAGGGAATCCGAGGAGGAGGTCAATAGGGGGGGGCCATGGAGGGATGAGGGGCACTGTTGGAAGGTGGTAGTAAAGGTATTTATGGAGAAAGAGGTTATTGGTGAGTCGCCAAAAAAGACTTTCGCATCAGTGCTGAAGCCGGCCTTGTCATGGCCTTTCTGTTTTTGTTCCTTTAATTAGCAGTCGGGTCATAACGGCTACTGTGCAGCATACTTTAAAGTGCGTGCTAATTATATTTACTGCTATATTCAATGTTTTAAGTTTGAAGGGGATTTTACTAATGTTTTTACTGGGAAAAATTAAAGTGGAGCCCGATGGTGCCTGATATGGGGCTGGGGCCCAAGGTCAGCTGTGAGAAGGTGCACTGGAGAGTAGTGGATAATCAAGCCTGTAAGGGAGTGCGTTGCAGAGTACGGGGTCAGGTGGAGGTAGTAATGAAGAGGGATTCTCCCTGAAGGCTCGCACAGAGGGAGCCCGAGAAGTGTCACTTGCCTGATACTCCCACCTCAGAAACCTCCTCTTTCCATCAAAGGAACATTACATGGAAAAAACACTTTTTGAGAGTGATAATATTTAGAAAGAGATCTGGAAAAGAGTGAGTTTTACTGGGCCTTGTAAGACTAAGAAGAGATAAAGGAGGGCCCTGAAGCAGGCCTGCCTAGACATATATGCGACAAATCGAGCCCGCAGTGGCCCACCCAAATAAAAATTCCTGGAGCCGGGCCTGTGCCCTTATCTTGTCCTAGGTCTTAGCACCTATTGAGAGGGTCCACAGTGGTGTGACAGAGGAGCAGTAGACGATATTCACTGTATCCAGGCACTCCTGGCAATGAGCTAGATACGTCTAAATCACAAGTAGACATTATGGAGCGGGGGCCCTAATCAGACCGTTCTTGTGACGAGTGCAAAGGGTCGTCGGTCGTGTTGCAAAGGAGATCCGCTTGGTACAGTCCCCATATATCTTGCGGTCGAGATATATGCGGTTGCATCAGAGGGTAGGTTTCAACCCGGTCTTTAAAGATCGCCATGTCGCACAGCCAAGCAGTGACAGTCCGGACTCTCACCCACCCCCAATTCACAACTTCTCTATATTTCGCCAATATAACAACCATTGCAGTGAGGTGTGGAACCTCTGACGTAACCAAGAAGGGTTGTCAGAAGTTCTGATTGTAAGGTATGTTGGGTTATGTTTGCTATCACATAGGATCTCACGCCAGTCATTAGGGTTAAGGTTAGGGGCAGTCCTAGGTCTTAGCACCTATTGAGTTGGTCCGCAGTGGCGTGACAGAGGAGCAGTAGACGATATTCACTGACTACAGGCAGTCCTGGCAAAGCTCTAAATAAGATGGGGGAAATGATATTCCTCCCATGAACAAAATGCAGTTGTGGAACTGTGGGCAGTTTCGTTATTTCTTCATCTGCCTGCTCGAGGATTGGACAAAGTGACGAATGCATGAAAAACGCACTGCAAAACAAGAATTCCTCCGTCAGTGGATTTCAGAATGCAAGAAACGAGGAGTCCTTGAACCTCCCAGCTCAGTCAGGGACCAGCCATTGTAAGCAATCAATAGCCACATTCATTTAATTACAATTGCCGCCTCTGAAAGTGCTCTTCAAAGGAACTTCTCCAACAAGGGATCTGGAAAGTGGTGACTGTCGTGAGGTTCTGCACACAAAAATCTCTGCTCAGCAAGTTGCTTTGAAGTGCACCTTGAGGAGCCGGGCAATGAATTTACTCAATAAAATTAGTACAAGGGCAAATACATTGCCCAGACCCTCACAGTCTTTTTTTTTACTGCCCACAGAGCAGCAGACCAAGTCCAAGAAATTCCATAATTTCACCATCTGCATTTGGATTTCACCCACTCCTAATTCTCATGCATATGCTGCACACAGAAGCCATGGCTATCAATCTCAAGAGTCCATTCTGTAGCATATAGGCCAGTGGCGGCTGCCAGGAGGGAAACGTGGTGGACATTATTAAATACATTTAAATAAAAACTTACCTGTCACTTCACCACCTCAGTGCTCGTAGCTCTTTACCTGATCGCAGACTCCCTTGCACCAATCCAGACGCTGCTCTAATGCTGGTAATACAATCACCCAGATTGAGCAGCGTCGGGATTGGGCGGTGCGGGCTGGGAGCTGTGCCATCTTCTCTGCATGCACCAGCCTGGAGACATCTAAGTGTGGATGACGGAATGGGCATCCTAATACAGCCGGACACACCGTCATGCGCACTTGCAGTGCCCACAACTATCACTGCCCTCCCTGCTTGCCTTGGCCCCGCCCGAAGACACTGCTCAGATCCTGTCATGAAAATAATAGGATAATAAATCTGCTTTATTATCACTTTATTTCACATGATTTTATGCTGCTGAGGCAGTGGGGGGATGCTCTACCGCCAGACGCAACCCATAGGCATGCAGCGGGGGAAATTGGCCACTGTAAATTTTCTTAGGAACCGCCCAAAGCACCAGAGGAACTGTCAAGCATGCGCTGTTTACCGACAGCCGGAATAAGGCTTAATAGCATCCACCTAGGAGCTGAGAAGACAGTGGCCACTAAGTAGGGGGAGCCATGATTCAACTTCATATATTTACTTTGCAGGGAGTGAACGAGAGCTGAGTCTTCACACGATCAAGAACATCACAGGTTAATCTTTTACAGATCAGTGGAAGAGGACACCGAGCTAGGGTTAGGTTTTACAAAACTATTCTTTCTACTGAAAAATACTTTGAAAAGCAGCTTTCAATGACACAGTGGCTGCTCCTCCATGAGGGCGGACAAGCGATTGCCCCACTACTGCGAGTGCAGCAAAAGTGAAAACTAAAATGGTAATAAAATGAATTCATTACCATCTTATTTTTCATGCTGGAAACCAAGTTGAGTCTGATGGTAGGGACAAATGCTTGCTGAAAGGCAGTAGAGAGGAGAAGCGGTGTGCCCTTCAGTGTAGAGAGTGCATATCACTTTGGCCGGCTGTCTTGCGACGACAAGCCGGATATCACACTTTAAAGATCTCCAACCTGAGCTGTCTTAAACAGCTGGGTGGAGAGCAGTCACAGACCCCCCCCCCCTCCCCAGTGCCTGAGGGAGCGCCAAGCCAGCCCACTCCAACCAATCATGGTGCTTCTCTCATGCTGCTTAACATAGCATGAAAGGATTGGTTAGGGGAGTGGACTCTGGGAGCTTGCCTTTGGAGTCACGTACTCAGACTGCCGTGACGGAGAACACCGAAGCAGTGGGTAAATACATTTCTTAAAAGATCATTTTGACTCACTGACAGGTGATAGAGCGCCATGTTGTTCTGAAGACTGTAGGGGTGCACCATAATCGTCGTTAGCCATCACCCACATATGTTAAAGGACTCATACTAATGTGTGACTTAGAAATGTATTACTCAAATCTGTTTATAATAGAGTGATTAGAAATGTAACCATGCCTTTCATGAAGAGCAATGTTGTAATTAACTGCAAATGTATTCATGTAGTCAATGCCTAATGGTTGGTTTTCGTGTAATGGGATGCATTAGGTTTAAACGTGCACCATGTAGTTTGCTTATTTATACATGACGAGTAATGAAGTTAATGCTTATAGTGTGATTTTAGAAGTGTGGGTTTAATTTGTGTAAAGGCCTGATTGCATATACGTTTAAAGAGAAAGGCTTGTTCATTTCTTATGTTAGCTAAATATTGTAGGCCGAAAATGATTTCCCTTGGTAAGGCTTTGGGCTTCAGGACGTTAGAAAATCTCAGAGAAGTGGAAAGTTTCTCGTTCCCATGTTTCTGTTGCTGGTGCAAGGACATTTAGCTCGTTAGAGAGACTAACCCTTTGTTCTAGAAGTTAGGATGGTACGAGAAGCCAATATGGGAGTATACTGGAATGTGGGGATGATACTTTCGGCGGAGAAGGTGCCTGGGACCCAAAAACGAGTAAACAGTCGTTGAATGGGATACAAGTTTCACTGGAAAAGTACTGGAAGAAGACCTGGCTGAAGAGGTGTGCCGGAGGGCGTGTTCTACGTTTTTGGGATTATGAATTAGGGACAGTGCCCCGTGGGTTGAGTAGTTGAGGTTTAGATGGGGAGCTAGAAGGAGCATCTTAGAACGAGCTCTGAGTGAGTGTACTTCTAAGGAAGTCTTCACTTCTGACACCTTTTACTCTCTTGCCTGGGAGGGAAAATGCTAAGTAGGGATGTTACCTTAGTGATAGAGTAGGAATAGACTAACTGATTTTCTTTTTAGGTTAATGACTTCTAGTGTAGAATTGGAGTGATTATTGCTTGCCTGATGTTACTGGAGCTGACTATTCTTCTTATTCTGAGTCGGATGAGACTCCTGCATAGGATATTTTTTGTATTAGTGCCCATTTATTTTCTTAACCTTGTGCTGAGGTGCTTGTATGTTCAGTTATTCTTGGCTTTGTAATAAACCCCTAAAAATTTGAGATTCAGAGTCCGTGGTCCTTTTAGAGTTTAAATTTAATTTGATTGATTATGTGTCGAAATTTGATTTCCTCCCCTCTACAGTCTACACCATTTAGCAGATAAAAAGATCCTGGCGACCCGAGAGGATTCTTGCTGATGGTATGGTAGATAAGAATCTGGCTTCATCACAGGCACTCTGAGAAACTCGCACGGCCTTCAGTCTCAACCCCAAAGCTTTCAATCATGGCCCATTGTAAATACAGCTAAAAATGAGCCATGATGAGACACTTGGCACTGATCCTAAGGGCACCGCTGGTTTCTATCAGTGCAGATCAGTGAGTCAAAATATTCCTCCCACCACTTTCATTTCTCAGCAACCGTCTCTGGACAAAACAAAAGTATTTAACAGCAATGCTGTAAAATCAAAACTGCAATTAATTGTAGCATACTGTTACAGTCTTCATCTACAAAGGGGAACGATCAGTGCTTTATTTAAATAAAAATTAAGTGCCAGGGCCCGAGGTATTCCACTGCAGCCTGCACCGCCCACAGCACACGCCACTGCTGTCAAATGGCAATGACAGAATTACGTATTAACCATTACAAGTAAACAAGGGTTTCATTTTGCCAAAAAAATGAAGTTGAGCACACCTCCATGTAGAATACACTCATAAATAAGTGGTGGCTTTTAAAAATAAGTGCTGGTGCCGAGTACCCAAAAACACTGGCTTATATTAACCGCTGGGAACTATTTTTTTTAATCAAAATCAGAGCAGAAATACTACTGATGAAAAGGGTTTGGGGTTTGATTCACAAAGATTTTGCTGGGGGCAGGTGTGAACTTACTATTGTAGTACTCCTGATTTAGAAGTGAACTTCAGGTGTATTTCCAGAGTAAGTCAGTGCAGTGTATTTGTGAATCAGTCCCTCACTGTTTATTTTACCCATGCACTAAATTGTTTGATATTGACATCTGACTTTGTTGCCAGCTCTAATGTTCTGATTTATAACAAAAATGGCACTGCAGTTCCACAGTGTCGTCTATGCCCATTCTCTTGCTGCACTCTTGAATACATCTGTAGTACAAGGCCTTGGAACAGTTTTGAGTATTTGGCTGATAACAAGAATGTATTATCTATTCTCCAATAAGGGACTGAGGTTTAATAAAATCTCTCCAATCCATAATGCCATGCTCCCCTTTATTTAGGTGAATAGTTACTGTGATTTATATTTATGTTATGCATGGCTCCTATAGAGAGTCATTCGTGTGAATGACTGGATTCTAAATCCAGAATCCAGGCATTCACTGCTATGATGCATCAACAAGGGGATGCAGAACTTGTCAACCACTGTTGTTACTTAATAAAAGAGTTCCAGGCTGCTCTGGCTCAGCTCCATGAGAGCCTGTCAGAGCAGCACTTGCTGTGACCACAGCTTCAGGAGTGGTGGAGGTACGATGAATCGAGTGGTCAAGGAGGGTAGCCGGGAGCAGGTATATGGTTTTTTATTTACATTTGGGTCAGGGAGGAGAGCCAAGGTTATGCATGAGTCTGCAATTATTCCTCTGTCCCTGTGAGGCAGCTGAAATCAGAGGCAGGCGATTCTGGGGGCCCTACATAACAAACCTATAGATGGGTAAAAAGTAAATTAAAGGGATGTTTTTCACCTCAGAGTTATGAGTGACATCACAGACTACTCAAGCTTCAGTTTCATTGTTCATTTGATGTCACTCAGAACCCCTCGGTGAAAAACATCCCTGTAACTCACTGTTACCCATCTATAATTCTATATTTTTTTAGATAACAATGTCTATCATGGATTGCCACTTGGGACATTCACAAAAAGAAAAGGGAAAAGAGTTGACGAAGCTCATTATTTTAGGAAGGCACTTTGCATTACTTGGAGGCTTTCTCCAGTGCCCTCTTTGAAATGTTTGAAGTTAGACTTCATTAAGTGTATTAGGACCGAGTGTGTGGTGCAACAATCACAGACGATTCATGTTTTCCTGGATAGGGACCAAGCATTTATTAAACTGATGTACCCATCTGACAACATGCCGCCTTAGTTTGAACAGGATCACATATGGCATGAGAGAAATGCACATACAGGAGGAAATTCAAAATAAAAAAATGTATGCACCACATTGTCTTTAAATGACGTGAAAACACCCACTGCTATGAAATTTTACTTGTGAAGTTTTCTTTTTCCATGCTGGTATTGCTGTCAAGCCTATTATATGATTAAGGGTAGCGGGTACAGGCTTCCGTCTGCCCAATTATCACTTTCATTTATGGGGTGTTAACTGTGTTAGAAATGTCAATAAAGGGATATGAACAAAAAAAGTCTTGGATTTTCAGAAGCAATCCCCAGGTTTAGTGTTGATCCATACAATTGTATGTTACCCTTTCCCTCGCCTAATACCAGGACAAATAAACTATAAGTAACGCACTATTTACCTATATCTTGCATTGCAAAGGCAGCCGCCTTGGTCTCTAATGGGCAACACATTATAATGAAACTTCACAAAGACCACAAAGAAGACACTTATGTATTCATATTCAGCAAGGCTTCTTTCCCAGGAATTTCCTTTCTCTAAATATGTAATTGAGTTTGCATTTCACTCGATGTCTGATTCACTCCATCAGTTACTTGTGGAGAAATGATTTCTAATTTCTACAGATGTTGGCTTCTTCTTCATCAATGTTGGTTCCTCCCAAGAGGCATTCTGCCTCAGTTCAAGTATGTTCTTACTTATGTATTCCAGTAATGTAATCTTTTACACTTGGCACAAGTCATTATAAATTTGAAGGCTATTGTACAACAATTCTCTGCAGTGGGTTGGTCCACTAATTGATCCAATAAAAAGCGAGGCTAAGTCAATGTTTGGGACCAAACCAAGCTCCATTAGCTATGCTTTATATTAATAGGAAGGGGCATATCTATTTGGAAAATTATTCTCACTTACTTGTAGGACACCACACTCCACATTTTCCCCAAATTCTCATTTGGCACCAATAACTTTGTTTCTTCTACAGTTAATTAGTGCATCGCCTATAACTTTACTATTTGACATTACGACTTAACACCCACAGGGTGAATGTGTGGTGAATTTTCATTCAATTAATCTTTATGAACGTCCTATTAAAGGGGAATCACAAATGCTTGAAGGAGGATACAGTCTTAAAGTTTTCCAGTCATATTGTTATATAATAGGAGTGACCTGCTACAATAACTTTAGATTTCAGGTATTTAGGGCAAGGACCTATCTCCCAAAACAACTAATATATATGCGTCAAGGAGACTAATGAGACTATTACTGCTAGGAGCTAAGACAACCGGATCAGGAGTAAAACAAAAAGAAGAAGAATGGGTGCAAGAGGGGGTGTTCGTCAGTTGAAAAGTGTTCTTAGATTTTACTTTTAGAAGTAGCAGTGACCATTGTAGTAGTATTTGTATTAATAGTAGTTTTTGAAGCACTAGACAGCAGTAATATTGTGTTAGTAATGATGCTAGTAGGACTTTAAACACTACTTGTCGCAGTAGACGTGCATACAGCAGAAGCATCATTAGCAGTAGGACAATAGTAGTAATAACAGTAGAAGTACATAAAATTGCTTTTGCGGTACTAGTATTAGCGTATGAAGTGGTGATGCCAGGTGTAGTATTAATAGCAATAGTAGTTATATATGTAGCTCCAGTAATAGTTTTACTATTAGAAGGCCATTAAGGCCATCAAAATGTACTATCTTCTGATGATCACTCATTTTGAAGAGAGGAAGTGGAGAATGGAGCCTGAAACAAGGTATCTATTTTAAACAGACTAGTTAGAAACACAATAAATGTCATTAGCGGTATCAGTATCCGACATACATTTCAAGCAGACATTCAGTTTTGCTAATTTTCCAAAATAGCATCAGAAAAATATTATTGTCACTCAGTAAGCATTAGATACCTACATATTTTATTAAAATTCAAGTTTTTGCCAATAGCAACATTTACACAATTACAGCACTTTATGTATTTTAAAATTTCAGACAAAAACTCACCGATCCAAGTGTACAACAGTACTCCCCAAGAAAATCATGCTCATATAACTGTGTACTTGACTTATCCTGATCAAACATTGCAAATTTTAGTTTCTGTACTTCTTCAAAGTGGTAATTGATGATGAATTTCTTGGCAAATACAGGGTTCAGATTATTAACGGTTGTTTCTGTCCTGTCAACCTGTAAGATAAAAATAGAATGCTTTTAATGAATACATTATGTAATTGCGTGGGTAGACATTTTCTGGGCACAATTTCTAAACTTGAGTATAAAGTAATATTTTTTTAAATATTAAAAATTGACACTTTTTATATTTAAATGTTAATTTTCTAGAACAATTTAAAAGCTCTTTACAGGTGTTTCAAATAGTTCTACAGAAGACCAAATGGAATTATAACAAATTCATTTTGACTGACTACCATGAACATCGAAAATATGTATGTTTTAGTATATGATTTGGGCTGAAAGAAGGGTGTCTGCTGGCCCCATTGCTTTTCTCTTTGTATTTCTCAGATCTCTCCAATTGTTTGCAGCTAATAAGGGTGATGCTCTGAAGATAGGTGGCCGTCTCTTTCCCTATCTGATATGTGCAGATGAGGTCGCAATTTTGGATGTAACACCCAAGGGCTTGAATAATAGGTTGGTGACCCTCCAACAATATACAGCCGTACACTATTTGAAGATCAATATTTCAAACAGCAAGATATTGATTTTAAAAAGCAGAAAGTTTGGAAAGCTCAGTAACTATGTTTGGAGTATAGGTCCAGAGAAACTGGAGATCGTAAATCGTATCTCTTTTAGGGAAAGTTGTAACTGGTAAATACATTGGATTAAGTCCATATAGAATATTGTTCTGCTAAGGCGTCCTCGCAAGCAAATGGGTTACATGCCTTTTATAACACAATGGGACGAAGGCATTTTGTACAGTTGCTATCCGTTTTCAAGGTGAAAGTCCCACCAACTCCATTATATGCTATAGAATCTATCAATGTGATAAAATGGGACTTTCTAGAGAAAACGGAAGGGCACATTCTATGCACTTCACCCTAGCAATTAGGTTGTGATTTGGTCTGACATGTGCAAGGATTAGCCAATGTGATTCAGTGGTTCTATCAGCAGAAGAACAGTGAAAAGGATTTCATGAGGGGCTTCATGAATTATGAAAGATTTGTCTCAAACCTGGGCAAATACTCTTTCTCTCAAGATTTTACATTGGTGCTGAGTTATTCTGATGTACAGGAAGATGTTGTGACCTCTCTCTCTCTCCCTTAGAATTAAAAAAACAATTAAAAGGTACCGGTAGCATTATCAGTTACCTAAGAGATCTCATGTAATGTGCGATGAAGAAAGGTTGGAGGTAATAACCTTACCTAGCCGCCCGAAAATAGTTCAGAAGTACCTGGCCTGGAATTTGGACTGTGGTCCTTGTCGTTTTATGACATTATTTTGAATGAATCTGCTTTTGTTAAATGACAAATTTGTTCTCAGGGAAAGACAACATGTGTGACCTGGAGTTCCAGTATCTTAACCATGTTTCTTTTGTTTGTCCTGCACTATTATCTCTGTGACGTCGCCTTTTTACAGAACAATGTCAATTAAGTAGAGGTGGCACAAGAATTCCTTTCCCACCAAAAGAATGAAGCTATTTGTACAAAACAATTTCAATTTTTTAAAGGATTCAAGTATTTATTTTAATTTGTATCTAGGTGTGTTGCTATGCTGGGGGGAGGGAACGTCTTTGCTTGCTCACTATAGAGTAATTTGCACATAATGTCTGCTGCTATATCACGGGGAGAACTTCTTTGAAGTGTATTATGGAGTAATTTGCATATACGCTTACTATTTCAGGTTTCGCTGAACTGATTTTTAGTCACAAAATCGTTAAATGTTTAATGTAACTATTTTAATATGGATTTAGGATTGCTGTGATGTCTGGGGAGGGAACTCCTTTGGCTGCTCACTACGGAGTAATTTGCACAGAATTTCTCCTGCTATGTCGGGTGGAAAACCTCCTTAGATTCTTTTACAGAGTAATGTTCTCTTAAGTTCAGTATCTAGTCTCCTATCTTTTAAGATGTATTGTTATTGTATCGTATGCATTGTATTGTTTTGATATTTTGTGGCACTCTTTTGAGTTTTAAATCATGAATAAAGAATTGAATGGAGTAGTAAATGATTTGTCAAGTGTCAATTAAAGTATTTTTTTAATTCTCAAGAGCCAATTTAAAGCAAATATTTGGCAATCAGATAGTCATTGGTGGATTTAAATATAGTGCTGATAGGAAAGGAACAGTATGGAATTCAAAGTAACTCTATGCTAGATTTCTAAAGTATTTGACAATGTGACCTACTACAATAAATAGAAATGTTACATAATACTGCACTGATAAAACAATAATGAGCAGCAGAAGTTCATAAAACAGCTTGATTTTGATCTATTTGTGGTTCACTTCCTTTGATTTTGAATACAACATCATATTTTTAAATTAAATGAACAATAAGGATCCTCCAGTATGTTAAATCGAAGTCACCTTTAACAAAAAATTGCATCCGTAGAGGACTTTGTTTTTTTATATAATGCTGAACAAGAATGTGAAATTTAAGTTTTATCACTAACGAGTACTGTTTCATTCCAATAAATGCTTACATTTGTAAGACACATTCACAATTGGACTGGACAGTACTATTCACTTTATTTGGAGAACCTATTGTATGTAGTGAAATTTCCGAACACTCATTTGGTGTGCATATTCAAGGTACATTTTTAAGGAAACTATATAGGCTCCAGTGGGAAGTGACTAGTTTCTACTGTTGTTAAAAATTATTAAATAGAAACTATGGTCTAAATAAAAAAAATGTACATGCAGTACACATAGAAAGTTTCTAGAAACACTTATTTGACAAGTATATATGAAGAGGAGAGAGGGTTTGCACTTTCTGCACTGAGATAAGGAGGTTCATTATACCCCCTGAACAGAATCAGATTGCTTTATTATTTTTTCCATTTATATAGAGTACTATGTTAGGAAACAATAGCTACAATTTAGAAAGGAATTTAATCTTTGGATATTTTTACTTTATGACAATCACATTAATTCATCTCAGGTGATCTAGAAGTAGACCACACAGACAGCATTAATGTTGGTTTAAAGGAAGTTATCACTCTTATGTCAGTAGAGAAACTACTAATAGTGCAGCTTATGTCTGTGGAGTGCAACGTATGCAATCGTCCAAACCTTTAGTACAATCTCGCCCGTCTTCATTCAGTGCATAGTTGGGTTTTCACTGGAATTTTGAAAATGTTGTGCAGTGTATGTTTAAATCAAATCAACTCAAAATGTATTGTATAGCTAATTAAAATCATTACAAATTGTTAAATAAAAACCTAAAATGCTGAAGAAGTGAATGGGCATTTTTAATGTTTTAATTTCCACTAAAGCATACCATTTCCAGAAGCCATCTGGACCAGGAGGTCATTATTTGTCTGAGAGGTATATGCTTTCAGAGGGAACACTTTTGATGTATCCTAATTAATGCTGATGTAAAAATGTTGTGCTATATGATTAGGCTAGCTTGTTGGCAGCATGCATGATTCTTGCTTGGCATTATTTCCCTGAGAGGGGTGGAGAAGAGAGAGTGTACATTCCTGCCTCATCTTCTGAATAACTCTACAGAATGAGAAAGTTGGCTATTGGTAAGAATTTTCATATGGGTGTTTATGTAAATCAGCAGAATCCGTTTTGTCCATTGATTGCAAAAGCTAAACTCCTAAAAGCTGGTCATGAATAATCACATTCAGCTTTGACTAGCAGTTAAGGCTTGCCCCCTAGTCTCTGGGATACTCACTTTGATAAAGATCATGCATTGAAAGGGTTCTTTGATACCCAACTTTGTATGTCTAGGTGATTATGAGGGCTCGCCTGGGATAAGCCCTATGGAATGTTTCAATACCAGCTCCATTTGCACCATGTCCAGGGGACAATGCTCACCTGCGTAAAGGAATTTGAAGGGCTGTCCCTTTTTGATGGGCTCAGACAAGTCACCTCATAGCTCACAATATTGTCTAATAAAACATATGTTTTACGGACTTTGAAAAAAAAACTATTCTAATAAATCAGAGTTTGGTACAGTAAATAGTCTTATTCCTGTAGTCTTATGTCTGTGGAGAAACACACATTGATTGATTGATTGACTCCCCTCACCTTGTAATCCTTATGAATGTTTAGCCTGTGAGGGTCAAACGCTTGTAGAAATCAGCAGTAACACTGTTCCACTGTGAGACTTTGCTACTGACACACTCTGATTGTACCGCAAATATCACAAATGAAAAGTATTGTAAGCTTGTGTGACAACAGATCTCCAAGTTTGCCCATGTGGTTTGGGATAAATATTTAGTCATCTCCCACATGGTTTCTACCCCAAGTATTGTGGTTCATATTTGGGAAAAGATGGCATTGATCTCTAACGCATCCACAGATAATGATTCCTCAGACCTCTCAAATTCTACCATGTCCTTATCTAGGGCTAGGCACCCAGCAAGGGACATGTTTGTTGTTTCAAGGTTCATGTGTCTTGTGGAAAGATATGACGGTGTGGATTTTTAGCTGGCCACTTTACAGATATTGTAATTTGTCTAGGCTTGTGAGAATGAGTACTTAGTGTCTCTAATTATATCTAAAATGAGCACTATAGATGGAGCATTGAGCTGATGCTGCAAAATAATTTAATCAGATGGAGTCCCACTGACTTTAATTTTATCAAGGCCAGTATTGTAATGAACCCAAATATCATTTACAATTTTATAAGATGAGGATACTTTTATCTTGCCATGGCCCCTGCTCATGAAAACTCCAAAAGATTTGTTGTGACTAGTATCCAACACGATTCGCTACTTTAAAAGCACACACTTTTTTTTTATATATGGAATTGTTCTGTTGATTTCTTTGGAAGCAAATAACTGAATTTTCGAACCTTACAGGGTAGCCCTGTGAATTCAAGCTCTTAATTTCCTCAGCCTATCCCTCCCTAACAAATCAAACCAAGGATTAAAAATGTCTTTGAGTTAATGATGTTAGGAGTATGCTTTTGAACGTTAACAGAAAGTTCATTTGAGAAATTATTCACTATCTTAACTAATTATCTAGAGAGTGGTAGTCATGGATGAGTTTGCTCCATTTCTACAAAAATATGATACTCTAATTTAAAAAAAGCCTCAAAAGACTGTACCCATATGGTAGAAATCCCACTTAATTTTTCAGAATGCAGATCATTCAATAATGGTGCATCCTCAGTCACATACACATTATTAATAGTTCAAACTTCTGAGGTAAATGATTGCTGGAAAATCGATCTACAGTTGAGAACATCAGACAATATTGAACATACATTCCAGTAATAAACGTTAAATTCGGAAGTGACTGATTATTTGCTAATATGGGTAAATCATGCCAGTCTATCAGGTTCAATGCAGTAGTATAACTTGCAAATTAATTACTTTGACTGCTAATATTTTAGATTCTTTTGAAGCAGATGTACTTTTTGACAATATTGAATTGAATATACCAGTTATATCTCCAGATCGAGCATAATAAATCGATAAACCTAGGTGCAAAAACATTTTCAAGTGTTTTTGCACCCTATTACCTGATCACACCAAAATACATTAATAATGCACAGAATAAGGTTTTCAGACCATCACGTGCATTTAACAATACAATTTTAGAGTCCCCCATTGTATAAGTGGGTATACAAAACAAGAAAGTAATTGAACTCAGTTATAAACAGCCACATGTCAAAAATGCATTGGCAAAGCAAACAACAGGCCTGGCATTGATGTGCGAAAGACTGCAAACAGCATTTTGCATCCCAGCATTTGCATCTTATAGCTAGACCCATCATTTACTTTTCAATGGTGGTTTATAAGGGCTGTTCCAGTAGGCAAATTGTGAGCTATGACTAAAACAATAAAAAAGTTTTTTGTGTTGAAAAACAAAACAAAGATTATTATCTGTACACGATAAATGTATGACATTAAGAATTTAATGTGTGATGATTCAGGGTACTTTTTTTGGTTAATTTTTTTTAAATTAATTTAACAGAGAGAGTATAAATAATTAAGGTATTACAACATGTAATACATTAAAAAAAACATATTGAATAATAAATAATTATTAAAAAGAATAAATATGAGCAATAATATATATAATGGATAAACCCTAATAAAAACAGATAGATAAGAACCTAATAATGTCATTTCATTTGTATTACATGTAAGTAAGAATAATTGATCATTGAAAGGATAAATAAAAAGACCCACAAGAAAAAAGAAATAAGGAAGAGAGAAAGAAGAGGAGATAAAGGAAAGAAAAGGATAAGAAGAAAGAGAGAGAAAGAAGAAGAGAACAAGAAAAAGAGAAAGGTATTCCAGCCTTACTAAAAGAAAAAGGAAAATCAATGCATGCACTGAAGAGGAGTGGTGATACATCCAACAGCCAACAGCACAAGGTGAGATGGAACTGCTCCTCTAAATTGAGTCAAAACCCCACTTTGTGAATTGTTTTTAAATAGTTGGTAAGAGTAGGGCGACGAGACAGCTGCCTGGTCAAAAACCATGTGCACTTACTCTAGCCCTAGTGTCTTCTTATTTGATAAAAGTAGAGGTTCCTCTGCTGGGTTGGTAGATTTTTCTCCACCTTGGTAGATCACACATCGAGCTCTCTTCCAGTCTATGCCTCAGCCGTGCTAATTAAATTTCATTAAATCATTTAAGGGTTTTTATTTAATTGATTTGGAAGCACTAATGCATTCCTAGTACCCATGAGCAACAGATCTTCACATGGTTCAACAAGCACTAGACAAATGTAACTTTCAGTAATCTGGTGGGTTTGTTAGTCATTTCACCAACAATATTGCGGTCAATTACTGTTAATATTAGCCCTAAAACGTTTTGCATGAGCCTCGGATCTACCAGTCTTGTTCTTCCTTCTCTGCTACGGATATTATTATTCCTCTCCTTGCTGAACCGTCTCGTGCAGTATACACGACTCATTGAGGTTCAGTCTTCGCTGCAGAAAGACTAATTTATTAAGGGCGCTGTGATCGCTGAGAACATTATAAGGTCTAAAAATAGAAACCACAACTGGTGAACATTGGGAAGTAATCTGAGGTCATAGACGCTGCAGCAACATACAGGGAAATACAAAAAAAATAATAATAATTGTTATTTGCATGACATTCATTACTTAAATCCAGATAAATAAATAAGCATTTTTGCGCAAACTATTGTTAAAATTGTAGAAGCTTGGACCAAGCTGTCTTATAATGTTTCTGAGCCACAGCCTTTATCTGAAAAGGCACGGAAATATTGAGGAAATTATGTGTTCAAGAACCTGTAATGCATATAGATGCTCTCTGCATTATGACCACTGCCTGGCAGTTCGGGCTGGACTGTTCCCATGGAGAGCAGGGTCAAGGCTGATTTGCAAATGGCTGGGTCCAAACTGGGGTTGTGTGGTGAGCACAAAAACGATGGATTAAACCCAGATCTGTGACTGGGGGTGAATGTTTGATTTGCTCAGCATTCCGTCCATCATTTGTTCTTTTTGCTTTTGTCTTCCTAAGGGGGAAGGGTATGCCCAGATGTGGGTTCCATGCTCACTCTGCCACTGGACTCAAGCTAGCCTGGCTGATACCCCAAAACAAGTCCCAGGATGCTTGTTTTCCGGTCCAGGGAAGACCTGGCCTGGCCTAGCAGTCCAGGCTGGACTATATCCATGGGGAGCAGGGTCAAGACTGATTTGCATATGGCTTGATTCAAACTGGGGTGGCTTTAAAAAAACAAAATGATGGATTAAACCCAGATCTAGGACCTGGAGTTAAAGTTTTATTTGTTCAGCATTCCGTTCATCATTTGTTCTTTTTGCTTCCTAGTACCCATGAGCAACAGGTCCTCGCAAAAACAACAAGCACTAGAAAAATTTAACTTTCAGTGATCTGGTGTGCTTGTTATTCATTTCAAAATTAATTTATTGGGGTGAATTACTGTTGTTAATATTAGTCCTAAAATTTGGTGCATGAGCCTCGGATCTACCAGTCTTGTCCTTCCTTCTCTGCTACAGATAATATTATTTCTCCCCTTGCTGAACCGTCTCGTGCAGTATACACGACTCATTGAGGTTCAGTCTTCGCTGCAGAAAGGCTAATTTATTAAGGGTGCTGTGATCGCTGAGAACATTATTAGGTCTAAAAATAGAAACCACAACTGGCGAACATTGGGAAGTAATCTGAGGTCATACACGCTGCAACAACATACAGGGAAATACACATTGTTTTAATAATTGTCGTTTGCAGTACATTCATTATTATAATTCAGTTAAATAAATAAGCATTTTTGACCAAAGTATTGTGAGAATTGTAGAAGCACAACACAAGCTATCTCACAATGTTTCTGAGCCACAGCCTTGTTCACAAAAGGCATGCAAATATTGAGGAAATTATGTGTTCAAGAACCTGCCATTCCATTTAGATGCTCTCTGTATTATGACCACGACCAAAGGGTGTCAAAGAACTTTACAAAGGAAAATATTGAAAATTCCAAGCACTTCAACAACCTAAGGTAAAAGTACAGCAATAGAGATGTTAGAAATAGTGCATCTAAAATACTGCATAAGTTGCTGATCAGCCAACATGAAGGGCTGTCAAGTTTCCAATCTGCTTATGTGTGACACTCCTATGCTTCTAGTGTGGTTGTGAGTGAGATTTCCATATCTTATGTGTGACAACTTGAGTGACACTATCATGAACTGAGTTAAAAAACACATAGAGCCTATGGTTTAGGGCGGACTGTAGATATTCAACAGTTTTTACATAAACAAGGGCCAGATTTTGATCTTGGTGGACGGGTGACAGATATCCCGTCCACCGAAATATAAATCACATTATATCCTATGGGATTTATATTTCAGCGGACGGGATTAGGGCCGGACTGGCAATAGTGGGCACTGGGCGTTTTCCCGGTGGGCTGGAAGGGTGGGAGCCAGTTTTGGAGCAGTGGAGGACGCTTTTGCAGTAGTGCTGCAATATCACCCCCCGTAAAAAAAGCGGCAGCAGTGCTTCACACTACCACCCCTCCACCCCCGAGCTGGTGCTTCTCACTAGCTAACCCCAAAGGCTGGTCCAGTTCAATTGCCAGGGCTGGTTTGTGTTCCCAGTCCTGCCCTGGACGGGATATCCACCACCATTGTGACAGAGTAACCCATCTGCCAATATCTAAACCAGGCCGTAAGTGCTCTATCAGTGCAAATATTTATGTTCACAACAAATTCTTCCGTCTTCATGGAATCCTGTCACACTACATACATCTCTCCTTTATCAGTCAGGTTCTCTCGGTCCATCACACCTCTCCTGCACTTTCCTCTTGCCTGCTCTTTGTGCACTCCACTCTTTCTACATCCATGCTCAAGTAATCTCTGTCCACCACATTTTCCAGCAATCTCTCCTCCCATCACTTTATATACGCTGCTCTACATCCCCACTCAGATGCTCTCTTCTCCAATCCTACTGATGTAATCTCTGTGTGCTGGATTGCCAAGTAATCTCCCCATTCTCGTATCCATCGCTGCACTCTCGTCCATCATCCTGAGGCACTCTCTGTCCACTGCATGAACTCAGGTACTTTTTTCCTTACCCATCCCTCATGACTTCTCTATTTTTCGCCATCCGGGTAATCTCGGACAGCCCCGTCTCCCACAACTTTGCTTTCATTTTCCCCAGGTATTCCTGCATCTCTGAGGTAGTCGCTCGCCTCCATCCCTCCACACTATTTGTCAACCCCCTATGGCACCATCCTTTTCATGCAGGGTCTCGGTCTTCTGCCTCAATAAGGTTTACTCTTCATGCATTCACCACCACCCTCAAATATCTTACATCTCCCATGGTACCAGATGGGTCTGGTGGCTTAGTGGACTAATGCATCCACTGTACGGGCCTATGTCTGAGCTCATGGTCCACTCAGTCTTTCATCCTTCTGAGGTCGATACAATGAGAACCTTTGAGTTGGGTAACAATAAACATATTTTATTGAGCACCAAGATACCCTTCAATCAATCAATCAATCAGTACATTTATAGAGCGCACTACTCACCCGCAAGGGTTTCAAGGCGCTGAGGGTGTGGTGCTCTCTACTGCTCGAACAGCCAGGTCTTGAGGTGTCTCCTGAAGGTGAGAAGGTCTTGGGTCAGTCGGAGGTGGGTGGGGAGGGAGTTCCCTTCTGGGTGAATGTGTGCTTTACAAATACAGATATAATGTTATGTTCCTATTCTTCACCCGTTCCGTAAGGAACTGTCCATATTCATGCGGTATTCTCCACTACTGTCTATCACATGGCCTGCATTCTCTCAGGTACTGCGGTCCACCACTCCCTCTGGAACTCTGGCTTACACGCCTCCCATGCAAACATTACCCCGTTCACTACCTCTCGGGTACCCATTGCTCCAACTCACACAGTCATTTTTAACCACTCCACTTAGACACCCTTCAGTACTCCTCACTTCCAGCTTGGGTACATCCTCATGGGAAGCCGGAAAATCGAACGAGGGGACCGTGAGGTGTTGTCGGTGTCCCCTCAACCTCACCTGGAGTCTCGCCGTTGTTTGCCTGGGCTCCTCTCGCCGCCGCCTCACCGCGCGGCCACAGAGCGGGGAAAACTACCGCTCCCAGGTGCCCCAGCGGCTCCTGACGCCGAAGAACGCGCCCGGAGGCGCTTAAAACACTGGTGCTCCCTCGGTGGAGCGGGGAAGCCGGAAAATCGAACGAGGGGACCGTGAGGTGTTGGCGGTGTCCCCTCAACCTCACCTGGAGTCTCGCCGTTGTTTGCCTGGGCTCCTCTCGCCGTCGCCTCACCGCGCGGCCACAGAGCGGGGAAAACTACCGCTCCCAGGTGCCCCAGCGGCTCCTGACGCCGAAGAACGCGCCCGGAGGCGCTTAAAACACTGGTGCTCCCTCGGTGGAGCGGGGAAGCCGGAAAATCGAACGAGGGGACCGTGAGGTGTTGTCGGTGTCCCCTCAACCTCACCTGGAGTCTCGCCGTTGTTTGCCTGGGCTCCTCTCGCCGCCGCCTCACCGCGCGGCCACAGAGCGGGGAAAACTACCGCTCCCAGGTGCCCCAGCGGCTCCTGACGCCGAAGAACGCGCCCGGAGGCGCTTAAAACACTGGTGCTCCCTCGGTGGAGCGGGGAAGCCGGAAAATCGAACGAGGGGACCGTGAGGTGTTGTCGGTGTCCCCTCAACCTCACCTGGAGTCTCGCCGTTGTTTGCCTGGGCTCCTCTCGCCGCCGCCGCCTCACCGCGCGGCCACAGAGCGGGGAAAACTACCGCTCCCAGGTGCCCCAGCGGCTCCTGACGCCGAAGAACGCGCCCGGAGGCGCTTAAAACACTGGTGCTCCCTCCGCGTCGCGGGACGCGCGCGGGCGGACGCCGGGCTAAGCCCGGGCAAAGGGCGGGCCCTCTGTGGCCCTCAGAGGACCGATTGAGGCCGGGACGGGCCCCTCCACTAAACCGTAAGACTTTGGATTGTTTTTAATTGAGTGGTTAATAAGTTTCATTAGGTATATTGACACATGTTGGCGTCGCCGCATTTGTGAAAGTTTAATTGGAGTTTTAGGCCCTCTCAGGGGCATAATAAAACATGGCTAAAGTGATAGCAGGAGGTAAATCAGCGCCTATCTCAACGTTGGATAACTACCTAGTTAAAGTTGTCACCAAAATCAACAGTGATAGACGTAAATCACTAGGTCATGGTTCAAATTCTTTGCCTGCTGGTCCTTTGTTGAATGATATAGACATTGTACTCTCTACTTCACCCCATGTCACAAATTGTGAAAATGGAAAAAATGATTTAACACCTTTGGATGATCACATTCCTAGTGATCGGGATCTACTTGATGTTAATAGAGATTTAACAACTGACGTTAATGAGACTGTAGAAGACTCTCCGGAACGGCCATCCCAGAGAATGTTAAGATCCCGTAAACGGACTCATCTTAAACAGGGTCCCACACGAAGCAATCATAAGAAGACGGGCTCTGTGCCAACTACTCAGGCCACTAAGGATACAGCCACTATTAATCATCCTATGGCTAAGTTAGATTCTGATCAACTTGAATCCCTGTTAGGCCTCGTAGAGTCTAAAATCTTGAAAATTGTTGAACCCCTAGTTACCAAAATTGGCGAACTATCTGTCGAGATTGAAGGTCTACGTAATCTCTTGGCAAATAAGACCATTTCTTCTGAAAACCCGACCAAAGCCGCGGAGGGCCTACCAGTCTCTGTTGATATCATGAAGCACTCAAAGGATACTCTAAATAGCACAGCCCCACCGGTGACTGTTCCATCAGTAAATGAGAAGATTACCTTTCCCTCTGGCAGTTGCCTAAGCAAAAATGATGCAATATTAAGTACACACCTGGGAGGTGTAAAACCAGATCTCCCCCCTGACTGTGCCCCTTTTGTCATTGTGTTAAAAAATGTTCCTCCTTTGAAGGATGTTGCCCAGAATTCCTCCTTTGAAACCCATGAATCTCTTAAAAATAAATCAGTATCGTGGCTAAATAGGAATTTTGGCTTTCCAGTACATTTATCTCATCTGATTTTAACCGCGAGAAGAGTTTCCTGGGTTGGGCGATCACGCAAGACTATAAAGGGGGATTGTGTAATAATAAATTTTAGTAATCCCCATATAGTGCACAACATCCTATCAAAAGCCACCTTGCTTCCTTACACTGGTGTGGGTATCACCCTTCATTCATTGGGCCATTTCTATAAATAACAGAAAATACTACCCCACAGTGTTCTAAGGGAGCCCAGAGTAAGTCATCCTGAAAGCCAGTTTCCTCAGGGTCTTGTCGTTTCAAATCGCTTTCAGGCCCTGAGTAACTTAGACTCTAATGATTGACTGCATTATGGGGGCACTATAAGACTTAGCATGAAGAACTTGCCCGTTGTGGAGGATGAGGTCATGGCACCAGGTGGTTCTGTATCAACCATACGTGGAGAGGACACACAAAATGTCATGCCTGCATTGGGGACTGTCAGTGATGAAAGAGTGGATGCAACTGTCAGTATCCCACAAACGCCCCTTGGCACAAGCGTCCTTAGTTGGAACATAGCTGGATTAAATAACAAACTGCATGACCCTATCTGGAGGGACACTCTATTAGGTCATGAAATCATTGGCCTGCAAGAAACTTGGGACACTGAAAACACCTTTCTACTTGATGGTTTTTGTGCCTTTTGGTCACCAGCGGTTGCCTCAAATAGGGGAAGGGCTAAACGCGGTCTTTTGACCCTTATTGCATTAACTATTGATGGCAAATATAGCAAAGAAGAAACGGGTTCACCTTACTGTTTAGCAGTCGAAATTAATTCCAACCAAAATGGGATCTGGCTTATAGTAAATTTTTATAATTCGTTTATTCAGAATATGCCTAATGAACACTTACGCAGTCTATCTGATTTTTTACAAATGTATAATGAACTTTGTAAAAATCCGTATTCGGTTATTGTGCTTGGCGATTTTAATGTTCATCTATGTTTTAAAGATTGTTTTATATGGGACAGTTTAGGTCCACAAGATCAAGGTAACTCCCATTTTGAACATACACCACAGGGGATTCTTTTAGACGAGCTTCTAGTTGGGAATCATTTAGTTTATCCCGCAAATGATATAAATGACACCCCGACTTTTAAAGGAAGCGGAATAGGTTCCACCATTGACTACATTTTTGTTACATCAAATTTAGTTGGTAACGTAAGTCATTATAAGGTTAATTGGTCTACTTTTAGCGACCATAATCCTGTCCAGTTAACTCTTATTGATGATCTTAAAAAAGGAATAGCGGATAAACCGACTGTCAGTTTACTGGACATAAGGCCGACAGACCAAATGCGACGCCTGAAATGGTGTCAGTTGGTCCCAGAAGACTTCACCAAAAATCTGTGGGAGATGGTTGGGGACGAATTACTTCTGTGTTCACAAGATGGGATCTGTAGTGATGCAGTGTTGACAGCTTATCAAAAAATCTGCTGTCAGGTGAACAGTGATCTTAAAAAAGTATGTAAGGATAATCCCAAAGTTGGGGAGAAATGGTTTGATCACAGCTGCTCATTCTCCCAACGGAAGCTTATGTCAGCTCTTAAAGCGGTTCCACCGGACAGAGCGGAAATCGCCATTTGTAGGAAGGCCTACAAACTGGCTCAGAAGAAACGTAAAACTGAAATCAGGGAAAACGCATGGAATGATTTACTGTCCACTGATGTCATTAATAATAGTGCGAAATTTTGGTCTATTATAAATAAACCTTTTTTTAATGGTAAAAGTAACACTGAGCTTGAATGCGGCATCCAAGAGGATGCCTGGTATGCTCATTTTAAACAGGTTTATGATGGAGATGGTTTAAGGGCGGGGCCCTTATTTAATTCTGATAATTACACGTTGACCTTCACAGAAATAGAGGTGACAAATGCCATTTTACAAATGACAAGTAATAAGGCCCCGGGACCCGATGGAGTCCCGGCTGACCTTTTTAAATCAGATATTAAACTCTGGTCTAAAATTCTTTTTAATGTTTTCATAAATGCATGTCAAAAGGGCCTCCCATCAACATGGGCGAAATCGGTGATCGTCCCTATTTTTAAAAATGGGGATAGAGGCGACCCAAGCTGCTATCGACCAATTTCTCTTATAGACTCCTCAGTGAAAGTCCTGGGGAGAGTTGTTCTTGCCCAACTAAATGGTTGGCTAGAGGAATCTGGAAAACTCTCTATGGTCCAGTATGGATTTAGGAAAGGGATGGGTACCATAGACCAATGTTTAAACTTACAACTCTTAATTGGTAAATACACGGTGGCCAAAAAAGGAACCTTATTGGTTGCCTTTATGGACCTGTCCTCGGCCTTTGACCGTGTTAATAGATCAAAACTATGGCCTATGCTCCTAGATCTTGGTGTTGATAAAGAGATTGTTTATTTTTTAGCGGACCTACACAGAGAGTTAATAGCCACAGTTCGTTATGACCAAAAGGGAAACTGTACCAAAGATATACCCATATCTTATGGGGTTAGGCAGGGGTGCATTTTGGCACCTCTCCTTTTTACCTTATATATAAATGATCTGGACACTACCCTTGTCGCCTCATGTAAAGATATCCCCCATGCGGGGAAATATTCAGTCCCTGCCCTTTTATATGCTGACGATGCTGCCTTAATCGCCAGAACGGGAGTGGGCCTTCAGCTTCTGTTAAATTCTTTCGCTGATTTTATGAAGGATTTGGACTTATCTGTTAATTTTGTCAAATCTCATGTCATGGTCATTGGCCCTAAATCTGCCAAATCCAAAACTTTTTCTTGCGGGGGCCATCAATTATCGAGAGTCTCTTCTTTTCCTTATCTGGGCGTCCTCTTTGATGATCGAGACTCCGGGGTAACCCAGATACAGGCAAAAAAGATTGTGTTTTCAAGAGCTACAGTAGGAGTCCTGGGCTTTGCAAGAAAACTGGGAGCCAGACCACTGAAGGCTCTTATCGAAGTTTACAAGGCTAAGTGTCTCTCCATAGCCTTGTACGGAGCTGAGGTTTGGGGCATTAAAAATGCTAAAAGCATTCAGACTGTCGAGGATAGATTTTTAAAAAATCTCCTCTCAGTACCAATTTGCACGGCTAATTATATCGTCCACCAGGAACTAGGAATTGGTTACCTTGAAGACAGCATTGCCCTGGCCCCGATCCTGAAATGGATTAGTATCTGGCTCAACCCGGATTTACACCTGAACCACACCATTCTGAGAGATTGTCTCTCGCTCGATTATGGCTCGTATATACCTTGGTTGAAATACATTCGGACCCTGGCCAAAAATCTCGGGAGACCAGAGCTGTATCTTTCTCCCGAGACTTTGGTAAAAGGCGACATCAACTGGTGCAAAGAAAGTTATAGTTGCATATCCTCTTTGGCAAGGGAAGAGAAGGAGCTGGTTAAGGGTTCCGTTAGGAGCCACCAGCTCTGTAAAACAACACCTCTCATGGAACCTTATCTGGGATATGTAACAAACCCAAATCATCGTTTTCTTTTAACCAGATTTAGGTTGAATCAACTATACTCCTTGATCGGAGCTAAGACAGATTGGAAAAGGGTGCTAGACCCTGGCCCTTGTTCCTGTGATAATTTCTCCCCCCAGGACATTATACACCTTTTTTTCTTTTGTGAGCACTTTATTGACATCAGGAAACGTTTCTTAATCCCAATTTTAAAAGATAAAGGCTTTGTCCAAGTGAGACCTGCTTTTTTGTACCTACAGCTTTTAAATAATGTTTGGGAAACCTTTAATATTGCAAGTTTTTTAACTGTGGTAATTCGTACTCTGAAGAAATGAACTGTACCCTTTTTAATGTTGGTATTATGTTATTAATGAAATCTCTGTTTTTAATATGTATTTATTGCAGTATGCTTTTATGGTTTGCACTAAACCGAATAAAGACTTTTTGACTGACTGACTTCTCTATTTTTCGCCATCCGGGTAATCTCGGACAGCCCCATCTATCACAACTTTGCTTTCATTTTCCCCAGGTATTCCTGCATCTCTGAGGTAGTCGCTCGCCTCCATCCCTCCACACTATTTGTCAACCCCCTATGGCACCATCCTTTTCATGCAGGGTCTCGGTCTTCTGCCTCAATAAGGTTTACTCTTCATGCATTCACCACCACCCTCAAATATCTTACATCTCCCATGGTACCAGATGGGTCTGGTGGCTTAGTGGACTAATGCATCCACTGTACGGGCCTATGTCTGAGGTCATGGTCCACTCAGTCTTTCATCCTTCTGAGGTCGATACAATGAGAACCTTTGAGTTGGGTAACAATAAACATATTTTATTGAGCACCAAGATACCCTTCAATCAATCAATCAATCAGTACATTTATAGAGCGCACTACTCACCCGCAAGGGTTTCAAGGCGCTGAGGGTGTGGTGCTCTCTACTGCTCGAACAGCCAGGTCTTGAGGTGTCTCCTGAAGGTGAGAAGGTCTTGGGTCAGTCGGAGGTGGGTGGGGAGGGAGTTCCCTTCTGGGTGAATGTGTGCTTTACAAATACAGATATAATGTTATGTTCCTATTCTTCACCCGTTCCGTAAGGAACTGTCCATATTCATGCGGTATTCTCCACTACTGTCTATCACATGGCCTGCATTATCTCAGGTACTGCGGTCCACCACTCCCTCTGGAACTCTGGCTTACACGCCTCCCATGCAAACATTACCCCGTTCACTACCTCTCGGGTACCCATTGCTCCAACTCACACAGTCATTTTTAACCACTCCACTTAGACACCCTTCAGTACTCCTCACTTCCAGCTTGGGTACATCCTCATCTCCAGCACCCGCCTCCGCCCTCTGAATCATCTCTGCCTGTTCCTAATCCCCCAGAAAAGTAATGGCTCACGTTTTCCCCAGGAACTAACTCAACTCTGTTCCTATAAGGAAAACGTCCCTGTAACCTCAATTCCTTGGGCATTTGGTGTTATTGCTCACAACTGAACACTTGAGGATAATAGGACATGATCAGGGCTGCGTCCAGAGGTATGTACTGCTTATTTCAATGTGCACACCACATTCCGCGCTGAAGGCTGCTCTGTGACTGTCTACACATAAGGCATAAGGATGCTGCAACTACATATATGCTGGCCCTTCTAGGGAAGTAAGAGGGCAAAGGGGGGACCCAGGGGGTGCAGGGCGCGAGCCAGGTCTCCCCCTGGGTGGCTTCGCACAATGGAGCGGCCACCCAGGTGCCAGGGTAGAGTGCTGATTAGGGGCGCGAGGCGCGCCGAAGGTAATAAGTAGGGGGAGGCAGGGGCGGGAAAATCACTGGGCCCTCGGGAGCGGGGAGGAGGGGCTGGTTTACTCTTTTTGTCCAGAGTAGCATTCCGTAGGCCTACCTAGGCAGCATGACGTCACAGGAGGCGGTGCGGGAAGCGGTCCGGGTGCTCTGCGAGGCAGGCAGAAGCGACCTGCTGAAGCCGGGAGTCGCTGGCCAGGCGTGGGTGGGCCTGACACGGGCGCCGCGGAAGGCCAGCAGCGGGGTCGCGAAGGCGGTGGCGGCCTGTTTATCCCCGGGGCAGGCAGCAGCTATGGAGGTCCCGCATGGTCTGGAGGTGGGTCTGGAACCGGCCCGTGTTGAAGGGGAGGAGGCGCAGGCTGGCCCTTCCGATGAGGTGTCCGCGTTGTCCCAGGTACGTGCGCCTGCCTGTTTTACTATGGCTGGGAGGCGCGCTACAGTGCGAGGAAGGCGGGGGAGGTCCCTGGCATCGACCGGGCTTCGTGGGAGGAGCGCTGGGGGCAGGGCCGGCGGGCTGCCTAGGCGCGCTACACGCGGACGAAGGGCGAAGAGTCGTATTGGGCTGGAGTCCCCCGGGCCTGTGCAGGAGCAAGTTACCCCACCGCTGGCTGGGTCTGAGAGTGCGGGATGGCAGTGCAGCACGCAATTGGTGCAGCTAAATGGGCAGAATTTTCTGTTGAGCCCGGCACCTGCCATGCCTGTGTTGGTGAATATGGACCTCCACTCTGAGGGCCCCTCTGGGGGGACATCAGGGATATGGTCCCTGCAAAGTGTGGAGGGAGCCTCGGGTATGGTGGGCACGAGGGCAGGCCAAGATGGAGTAGGCGCGCTGAGGCTGAGGAGTACACATGGAGGGGTGGATGGTCAGCAGTTGCCGGTCCGATCGCCCGCATTATTGGGCGCATGCCCCCTGGCTTCGCCGGTTGATTTCAGCGGCCAGACTACGGAGAGGGGATCTGTCGGGGGGTCTGGGCTCCAGCCAGGCGTTCTTCCTTTGTCAGGGGGTACCACACCCAGGGTACCGGATTCTCAGGTGGGCCAGTGGGTCTGGGTGGGCAGGGGGGGTGCCCCGGGAGTTGGTAGGAGTGGGTTGTTGGGAAATGGGGAGTTTGCTGAGGGCGCACAGGAACCACAGGGTGTGAGCGGCTTCCAGGAAGATATACCGGTTTTAGCCACACGGCTTGCGGCCGGCCAGCGTTCCAGACGGATGGAGCACACTGCGGCTCTGTCTGGGGGGCCTACTACAGGAGGGCGATCTGGAGCGGATCTCCTTTCTCAGTTGGGTCACCCTTTGGCTCACACGGATGCACAGTGGCATTTAGGTGCGGGGAGTGGGAGCTTTTTGGGCAAGATGGGGAACAGTGGGGCGCCTTCGGGTGTGTTGGAGACATTGGGAAATATGGAAGTGGACAATGAGGAATTGGAGGATGGGGAAGTGAGAGATGGGGATGGTGCCGGGGGGAAAAAAGTGGGGAAAGCGGTGAAGGGGCAGAGGGGTTTTGTGGGGCAACCAAATGTGCTTAGTTTTTTGCAGACGTCTAGTGCGGACAATGCAACGGACCAGGCTCTGGAAGATACCAGTCGCAAGCAAGCAGCGTGGCCCGTCAACACTCTTCGACCAGCTCCTTTGCCTTCAGGTACTACGGGGTGGTGGTCGGTTTGGCAACAAGGGGGTCAACCACCAAAAGCGACCAGGTCTATTGGTACTGGGGGAGATACTTTGGGAGACAAGACAGTGCCTGCGCAGCAAGGTTCCTCCTTGGGTGTGGGGCAGGGGGGGGTTGCCCCCGTCCCTGGGTCTCAGCCTCTTCCGGAGCAAGGAAAAGGGGTCCCGGAGGTAGTGGAGGAAGATAAAAATATCCACAAGAAATTGCCGTACATGGGGATTGCCATGCCGTTGGGCTCACATCTATCTGATAAGACAAAGAACAGGATTTGGAGACATGAGTTTGTGGATGTTTTTAAACTGTTGCACCGTGATATTCAGGCAAAGGAGGGCTCCAAGGAGGAGGAGTGGGAGCTGGCGAGGCGTCCCAGGGTGCCTAAGAATATTGAGAACTGGTCGTCTGCTTTCCTGATATATGCCAGTGTATATTGTGAAAAATACCCAGATAGGGCGGTAGCGATTTTCAAATACATGGATATTATTCGGAAGGCTCAGAGTTACTTTGGGGGTTTTGCGTGGCTGTCTTATGACGAGGAGTTTAGAGCCCGTCTAAGTGTGTCTCAGGACAGACCTTGGGGTGATGTGGATTCCGAACTGTGGCTTCAATGGATGGCGTCTTCTCAGCCGCCTGCTACTACACACACGGCTAGTGGTTTACCTATATCCTATCGGCCCTTTCCCGCTCGTCCCGCCCAGCCTGGGGCGGGGTTTGGAGGCAGAGGTCAGACCCCTATTTTTGGAGCCTGTTGGAATTTCAACAGGGGTTTCTGCAATAGGCAGTTTTGCCGCTATAAACATGAATGTTCCCAGTGCGGTGGAAGGCATCCCCTCACGCAATGCTTCGCCGGCCAGAGGTTCAGTGACCTGGGGAGGGGACAGAGGGGAAGGGGCAATGCTGTCCAGTTTGCAGGAAAGGGGTCCTACTCCGGTTAAGGTGGAGGTTCTGGGGCAATGGTTGCAGGAGTATCCTGATGTTGAGGCCGCTAGTAGGCTTTTTTGGGGTTTCAAGGACGGTTTCAAGATAGGTTACCAGGGGCCTAGACTGGGTAGGTGGTCTGATAATCTGAAGTCAGCTAAGGAGTTGCCACAGGTGGTTCAGCGGAAGTTGCAGGGTGAAGTAGACGCCGGAAGAGTTGTTGGTCCTTTTTCCAACTGTCCAATGCCCAATTTGATTGTATCTCCACTGGGGGTGGTCCCTAAAAAGAAAGCGGGGGAATTCCGTATGATACACCACCTGTCATGGCCTGAGGGCTCCTCCATTAATGATTTCATCTCGCCCGACGATGCCTGTGTGTCATACGCTTCGGTGGATGATGCCTTGCGTTTGGTTAGATCGGCAGGGAGGGAGGCGCAATTGGCCAAGAGTGATATCCAGTCTGCTTTTAGGCTGTTACCCATTCATCCTTCTGATTTTGAATTGTTGGGGATGCAGATGCAGGGAGCCTTTTATGTAGATCGAATGCTTCCTATGGGCTGCTCTATCTCTTGTGCCCTCTTTGAGCTTTTCAGCTCATTTCTGCAGTGGCGATTCACTCAGGTTACTGGCCATGCCCTCATTTGTCACTATTTGGATGATTTTCTTTTCATTGGAGTTAAGGGTACAGGTCAGTGCCAGGGAGCTCTGCGGGCTTTTCAGACGCTGGCGCAGGAGCTGGGTGTGCCATTGGCCCCGGATAAGACAGAGGGTCCCAACACGACGATGGTTTTTCTGGGTATTGAAATAGACACCATTGCAATGGTAGCAAGGTTACCAGCGGAGAAAGTTCAAGAAATCTCTGCATTTTTGTCATCTGTGATTGACGAGCGCAAGTTGGAGCTCAGGAAGGTGCAGAAGCTGTTGGGTTATCTCAACTTTGCATGCAGGGTGGTCCGGGCTGGGAGGACATTTTGCAGGAGGTTGGGCATGGCTATGTCTGGGGCTTTTCTTCCTCACCACAGAGTGCGTATTTCAGCGGCTACGAGGGCTGATCTGGCTATATGGTTGACATTTCTAGCAGAGTTTAATGGGGTGTCTTTGTTTTTTGCGGATGAAGACATGATTTGGCAAGTGCAGATCTACTCGGATGCCTCTGGGGCGCATGGATTTGGCGTATTTTGGGAGGGCCGCTGGTGCGCTGAGAGTTGGCCACGGCATTGGATGTCACAAGGGCGCAGTATTGCTTTTCTTGAGTTTTTCCCACTTTTGGTTGCTCTATATGTCTGGGGCGATGAGTTTCAGAATCGTTCAGTGCTTTTCCACGTTGACAATTTAACGGTGGTTCAGTTGATTAACCAGCAGAAAGCCAGGGATTTGAGAGTTTTACGCTTGCTGCGCGCTTTTATGCTCAAATGTTTACAGCTCAATGTTGTGTTTAAGGCGCGTCATATCCCGGGTGTGCATAACAGTATAGCAGACTCTCTGTCTCGTTTACAGTGGGCGAGATTTCGCAGGCTGGCTCCTGGGGCGGAACACAACAAGACGCCAATCCCACAGTGTGTCTGGGAGTGGGGGGATTGAGACTTGCCGCTTTTGTGGAAAACTCCATAGCGGTTTCTACACGACGGAGTTATCAGCAGGCGTGGAGAGAGTTCTTGCACTATGGTAAACTGTGTGCTGAGAATAGGGGGAGTTGGACCGATGCTCAGTTGGTGCTAGGTTTTGTGTTACACTTGATTGACAAAGGCCTCTCGCATACTACCATTTCCGGCAAGTTGGCGGGGGTTTCTTTTTACGGGCAATTGTGGTGGGGGAGGGATTTGGTTCAGGGGGTTTTGGTGAAAAGGGTCCTCAAAGGCTTAAGCAGGGTGCAGGCGGGGACAAAACAGTTACGCAGGGCAATAACTTATGATTTGCTGCAAGGAATGCTGCGGCAGTTACCTTTGGTATGTTACGATGAGTCTGAGTGCAGGCTGTTTAGATTATGTTTCTTATGGTTGTTTTTTGGGGCTTTCAGAGCTTCTGAACTGCTTGGGCTGCGTAATAGGACAGGTATCCGCAATGATGAGGTATTTATTGAGGGGCACAGGTTGAGCCTGTGGTTGAGAATGTCAAAGACGGATCAGCTGGGCAGGGGTAAATGGGTTTTCTTACACAGAAGTGAGGATGGGTTGTGCTGCCCGGTAGGGGAATGGGAAACTTTCAAGACTTCTAGTGGTTTGACCATGGGGCTTGTGTTTTGCCACGCCTCAGGGCAGCCTATTTTGGTGGCTCAGTTGCTAGCGGTCATGAGAAAGGTACTTCTTCTTTTAGGGGAAAACCCGTTCTGTTTTGGGACACACTCTTTTCGGATCGGGGCGGCTACAGAGGCGGCCAGGTTGGGGTGGTCCTGGGCAGACATACGCCGTATTGGGAGGTGGAAGTCCAAATGTTGTGAGAAATATGTGCGGAAAGTCTCTGCATAGCTTCTCGTTTTCTTTGGTTAATCATTGTTTTTCTGTCTAGGTCTGGCTCCGGGGCCCGTAAGTTTGAAAAAATCGACATGGATAGTAGGACACTCCTTCGTTAAATGGGCTGCAATCTATGCCGAACAGCAGATGTGTGGGCGTTCCCTTGGACTGTGCAGTGCCAACCACGAGGTGGTATGGAAAGGAAAAGGGGGAATGCGTTGGGGGGGTTTGTTTCCGATGCTGGCCACGATGTGCTCTGGAAGGGGACCGCCACATTTGCTCATTCTTCCTTTGGGGGAAAATGACCTCGTTGATTTGTCAGGGCTGTCATTAATAAAGTTGATGAAACATGATTTGGCAGTCCTCCGGGCTACCTGGGAGAGCACTCAGTTGATCTGGACGGAGTTCATTACGAGGTTGCACTGGAGAGGTGCACGGCATCATGCAGCAATGGAAAAAGCGAGAAGAAAGGTTAATCGTACTATGAGACATTTTTGTGAGGGTCATGGGGTGCAGGTCCTAGCTCACCCCAACATTAAATGCACGGAAGGGTATATGTTTCGGGAGGATGGGGTACATTTATCTACTATGGGGCAAGCATATTACCTGCTGGAGTTGCGGGATTTGATTGCAAAAATTTGGAAGGAACAAATATGGTGCGCTTGAAAAGGTTTTGTGCACGACCACTAAGTTGCGGGGTGGGGCAGGAAAACTCTGTGGGTTTTCCTGGATGGCGGATTTTTGCTGGGGGGGTGGGCAGCCTTGAGCGGGTTAGCCTATCCTCCAACGGGGGAGGGGGGGGAGCAGTCACGTGATCAGGAAATGAGAAGTAAGGGAAAATGCACACAGGGGTCGGGATTCTGTTTAGGGGTAGGGTTTTTACATTGGGGGTTAGGTTTGGGGTGATTTGTGGACAAACTGTGGAAAGTTATTGCATTGCAAAAATTATGATTTGGCACCTGTCTTAATAAAGTGGCCTTTTTTGCTAACAAGTAAGTGGTGGTTGGTGATTTATTGTGCGAGGGGGGACCCAGGGGGTGCAGGGCGCGAGCCAGGTCTCCCCCTGGGTGGCTTCGCACAATGGAGCGGCCACCCAGGTGCCAGGGTAGAGTGCTGATTAGGGGCGCGAGGCGCGCCGAAGGTAATAAGTAGGGGGAGGCAGGGGCGGGAAAATCACTGGGCCCTCGGGAGCGGGGAGGAGGGGCTGGTTTACTCTTTTTGTCCCACCCACCCACCCTCTGGTTTATTTAGCATTGTTTTCTTCACCAGTTTTTCCTGGTGTTGTCATTACATCGACGTTCTTTTTCCTTTTGCCACGCTAAGACAGGTTTTCTTGTGTTTTGTTTTTACGGCTGTATAGTGTCCTGGGTAGGCGGATTTTTGCTGGGGGGGTGGGCAGCCTTGAGCGGGTTAGCCTATCCTCCAACGGGGGAGGGGGGGGAGCAGTCACGTGATCAGGAAATGAGAAGTAAGGGAAAATGCACACAGGGGTCGGGATTCTGTTTAGGGGTAGGGTTTTTACATTGGGGGTTAGGTTTGGGGTGATTTGTGGACAAACTGTGGAAAGTTATTGCATTGCAAAAATTATGATTTGGCACCTGTCTTAATAAAGTGGCCTTTTTTGCTAACAAGTAAGTGGTGGTTGGTGATTTATTGTGCGATGTCACACAAAAAAAATCTGCCAGGAAGCAATCTTTTGAGCAGCATCAACTAACCTAAAATTCCATTCTGGCAGAACACAGGTAACTGCGGTCACCGTGTCAGTGTTACACATCCAGCAAGCCCTGCCTTTTCATCTGTGTTCATTTACAGATTTAAAAGTAAAAACGCAGGTCCTAGAATTCAACGTACCTCAGTAAAAAAAGACAAAAAACCTGCATGAAGGCTTAGCCACTTAGCACCTATGTAAAAAAAGACAAAAAACCTGCATGAAGGCTTAGCCACTTAGCACCTATGAATGCAACAGAAAGCAGTCGCTGAGAATGGCGAATTATGTTTTTTTAACTGAACTGCAATTTGACTACATGTTGAATAAGAGCCGATCAAAAACGTGAGGACTCTGCAATGCCCTGGGGTGTGTGAATAACTCCTGCACCCTTCTTTGAAAGTGTATTTTAACTTTTGTATCTCACTCTCAATTTTAACTTCTGTGTTTGAGACTTGGCGCTTTATGAAATATTTTATCGCCTCTGCACATTTATGTAGATTGTCACTGTATGGAATGATTTACATTAATTTATGCATTATAAATGTATTCGCATTGAAAGGTGTTCCCTTGTTATAACATCTAGTGTGTTATGAGTTCACTTCATGGCCTCTTAACAAGCACATTTCATATACCCAAACAAGAACATATGTTCAGTATTGCGGAAAAAGCCCACAAAAGTTTAGAAGGATTTCTGCAGATTGTGTCAAGAAAAATATAAATGCCTGACCTCTCTCTATTTCAGGCTGCTGCAGCATGCGCATTGACCCTACCCTGCTGTACTCGCCACCGCCGAGCTCGATGGCGGCTAATGCCACATATTTCAGGTGTTTTGACTCGGCTGCAGCGCGAGGCTCCTCATCAGAGCAGACGTACGGCAGCGGAAAGGCGTCCGGCTGAAATGCATTCTCTGCTCGTCTGCACAGCTGTAGGCCGCGTGACGGTTGGACTCCAATGGACTGCACACTTCATAGTGTCTGAGGGGAAAACAGGCAGGCACGCGAGTGCTAAGAGGAGGCATGGGCATGCCTGCTGCAGGCGGTGTCTAGCAGCGGACCCCAGTCAGCCCCATAGCATGAGAGAGGCGCTGCTCTTCCGTAACCCACTAATCAGCCACCTGCGTGCTTCCAGGGGCCTCAGCCGACCGGGGCCTAATTGGACGATCATTGCAGTGATTTAACAAAGCTCCCGATTGGTTTGTTTTTCAGTTCTGCCAACAACATGGAACTGGGTTGAGTGAAACTAAAGTTCGAGCCTAGGGACCGCGTCGAAAGTCGAATTTCTTAACACTGTCAGTTTTAGAAAATTGTGTGACAATGATAGAGGCCCTGTTATTCTGAAATTTGTAGGGGTGCATCATATTCAACGTTAGTCAGCACCAGCATATTAATCGATATAGGTTAAGAGTGCCATAGAAATGTATTTCTAGAATCGCTTAACATAGGGCTGATTAGAAATGTAATAATGAATTCGTGAAGAGTGACACTGCAGATTATCGTGAATGTATTTTAGTATAGGCATAATGATTACTTTATGTAATGCAATGTATTAGGCTAAACCCGTGCCATGTTAAAGTTACACGTGCAAGTTGCTTATTCACATATATAAGAATAATGAACTAATGTTTAAAGTGCGATTTAGTATTGTGTTTAACAGTGTAAGGGCCTGATCGCATATACGTTTACAGAGAAAGGCCTGTTCATTTTCTTATGTTAGCTAAATGTTGTAGGCCGAAAATTAATTCCCTTGGTAAAGGCTTTGGATTGTAGGACGAAGAAAATCTTAGAGAGGAAAAAAAGTTTTCGTTCCCATGTTTCTGTTGCAGGTGCAAGGACATTTAGCTAGTTAGTGAGACTAGTTCTTTGTTTTAGGAGTTGGGATGCTATGAGAAGCCAACAGGGGAGTACGTTGGAATGTGAGGGTGATACTTTCAGCGGAGAAGGTTCCTGGGACCAAAGGTCAAGCTAACCGTCGTTGTGTGCGAGATAAGTTTAGTTGGAAAAATACTGGAAGAAGACCTGGCTGAAGAGGTGTGCCGAAGGGCGTGTTCTACATTTTTGGGATTTTGTATTAGGGATAGTGCCTCGTGGGTTGAGCAGTTGAGATTTAGACGGGAAGCTAGAAAGAGTATCTTAGAACGAGCTCTGACTATGTGAATATACTTCTTAGGAACTCTTCACTTCTGACACCTTTTATTCTCTTGCCTGGGAAGGGAAATGCTAAGTAGGGATGTCACCTTAGAGATAGAGTAGGGAAAGACTAACTGAATTTCTTTTATGCTAATGATTCCTAATATAGATATTGGATTGACCATTGCATTTCTTATGCTTCTTGAGCTTGTCATTCTTGTTGTTCCGAGTCGTATGAGACTCTTACGTAGACTTGCATTTGTGTTAGTGCCCATTTATCTTTTACACCTTGTGCTAAGGTGTTTGTATGTGCAGTTATTTTTAGTTGTAATAAAATCCTACAAATTGTAGATTCGGAGTCAGCGGTCCTTTCCAAATGAGATCTAACTTTGGCGATTATGTTTTAATAATTAGATTTCCTCCCCTCTACACTATTTAGCAGATAAAAAGATCCTGGTGACCTGAGAGGATTCTTGGAGAGAAGCAGGTAAACAAGAATCCGGTCCTATCAACAACTATGAGATCTTGCGGTGACGCAATAATTTCATTATTTCTCCATGGGGCCGGAAAGTATTGTTTGTGATCGCTATGCCTTCAGTTGCATATATAATGTAATAGTATTGCCAGTGAACATGTATTGTGATACCTTCATTGTTCATGCCTTTATTTCAATAAAAAGAAGTATATTAATTTCATTATTATGCCTTAGTCTAACAGCAGATGCGTGGCACTTGGCAGGGCTGAACATTTACTCTGGTGCCATCCACCTACTTGATATCCTGCAATGAACCTTGTGTCCCAGTCACAGGACAGAAACGCTTCTGCGGAGTCTGCGTTATGATAATGATAAGCAGGGCTTAGTCTGTGCCATGGGTCAAAACCACCATTTTGTGCGCCTACTGGGTGAACGGGCATTTATTCTGTATGACTGAGTCCATGTATGACTTGTGTAGTTTCCTTCTGTAAATCTCTTTCAGAAAGGGGCACCTTTCAGAGCCTTGTAAAGGGTCTGGGGAGGGCACATGGAACAATAGGGTCATAGACAGGTCTAGGGTTTTATAAGGGACATGAAAGGTGATTAGTGCAATGCGTGTGAAGGTCAAGCCACTTTCAACTTCTCTGGGCAGCTTTCCAGTCTGCCATTTTTTGGCCACTCTGCTACACCAAACAGTGATCAACCATGAGTAAACCAGTCTTGGCTCTGCTCCAACAGGAACAGTTTAGCCCAAACTGCTTTCCATGCTTCCTCTGAATGTGAACCCAAGCATCCTGAGAACGGTTTGGATCTTGCCATACCTCATCTGTGGGGTGCAGCTGAAATCCTGTGGCATAATGAGAACAGGACCCACATCTGGGAATACTCGTTAAGTTAGGAGGGCACACTGAACCACGAAATATGAAAGAATGCTTACTAAAGTTTAAGCAACTGACAATTGCTCGGGCTGCACTCCAGTCCTTCATTATTTTGCCCGCTGTGCCACTCCAGACAGATTAGCATTTGGAAATCAGCGTTGGTTCTGCTCCAATAGGAAGAGTCCACCCCAAACTGCCATCCCACGTCAACAGTGAATAAATGACACATGCAGGCCCAAACTGTTTTCAGCTTTGATGGGCCTCATCATTGAGGTAGAGCTTTGATCTTTGAACTTTTTCCTTTGTACAGCAAGCATGGGACCGTCTCTGGGTATGCTCATCTCACTTATGACATCACACAAATAAAAAAAGGCAAGGGGTGAATTGCATGCAAATGTCTAAGCCCCTGGCCATTTCTTGGGCCACGTATCCATAGTTTTTGCACACTGTGACACTCCAAGCAGGGATCAACTATTTGCAAATCATCATTGGTCCTGTTCCTAATGGAGTAGTGCAGCCCAAACAGTCAATACATGACCTCTTGAAATGAGAACACATGAAATCAGAGACAGGTTTCATCCATGTTGGACTCATCGGTGAGGTGCATCTTGGATATGACAAAATCACCACAAATCTGAGCGTACCAGTCGTAATGAGGGCATCACATTGAAACATAACAGACTGTAGATGTAATGCTTGCAAAAATCTAATTCACTGGCAATCACTGGGATTTTATAAGCCAAGATCATCCTAGCTAGCCCTCGTCTCATAATTTCCACACAATGCCCATTGCCGGCTCAAACTAGCAATCTCAAAGGGATGCCACACTTCTCCAAGTTATTGGGAAATCGGGCCATGCAATGGTGACAGACACAATGTCCATCTCTTCATAATGTCAGAAATCTATTAATCACACACCTGCTTGAATGCTTTATTGGTGTACTGCCAATATGTTTATTGCCACATGAAGTCTCTTGTTTCAGTTATTTCTACTTGCCATCGTACTTTGAGAAATTCCACCACTCTGAAGTTGTAGCACCAACTTCAGTCATCATGTGCACATGGTAAGGATATGCATTTGTATGAGGCCCCACGGTTTTTTTTTTTACTAGAGTTGCAGGATTCACTTAAGAGAGAGCATTTAATCAGTAATGTTCATCAGAACATACCAGGGGCCGTATTAAAGAAAGTGCCCCGAGGGCGCAACAGGTGTTTGGGCTCACTTTGTGCTCCCATTGGGGCAATTTGGTATTACAGAAGGGGCTGCAGACACGTGTGCGTCCCCTTCTGTAATGCCAATAGTGCCGGCGCACATAAAGCGCCAGCGCTATCTGCAGGGAGCGTTCCCTCATTTGCACGGGGGCGTGCCCAAAAGCAAATGAGGGAATCCCTTTGCCTCTGCACTCGTGCCACATTACAGACATGGGCGTAGAGGCAAAGAAGCTGTTATGTGGCGCACTGTCAGTGAGTCCCCTAAGGGCAGCTTCTGGCAGGGGGAAAGGGGGTCACATGGACCCCCCAGACACCCCCTTGCAGACGGGTGCAGTTACTGACTGCACCCACCTGCAAGGGAATCTCTAATCTCCCTTCAAAGTGCAGGCAGATTTCCGCCTGCACTGAGAAAACATGGAGCGGCTGTAAAGCAGCCGCTCTGTTTTTCACCTGAATGCGCTGCCTTGGGGACAGGCAAGTTCATGGTTGCCCTTGGGGCAGCACATTTATCATAATAGGGCCCATTTAATTGTTTTTGCCGGATGCACCTTTTTAAAGGTGTGCCTGGCGCAAACAAAGGAAATGCGCTAATTGTGTAATTTGTCCCCAGGTAGCTTTAGTTAAGCTTGGTGCTTCTCTTCCTATCCATTCTGCTTTGGGGCAGAATACTTTCCAGTGGGTATAAGGCTTCTACCTGTGCAGTTAAAGGCTATGGTGGTGCTCGACACTCAAATACCTTATGATATATGTACATCTGCACCTTTTGTGGCAGTATGGCATGTTTTACTTAAAAAAGAGTTGTTTAGTTATCCCACGTCTACAATTGTCTTGCAAGGGCCAGTATAAGGGAGTGTGGCCAGTAGTTTGTGTAGGGTTCTGAAACATTCATGGCCCCAAAGGGCAACTTCAGTGGCCCCTTTCAGAGTTTTCATTCCATTGACTTGTGGTGATGGGAGAATCCTGAACACAGGAAATGTCCTGCCGGGGGGGGCTTCTTACACCTGATAAGGAAGCATGAACGTCATTAATCAATCAATGAGGGGCTTTTAAAGCGCACTACTCACCCGTGAGGGTCTCAAGGCACTGGTCATAAACAGGGTTGGATTGGGATTAAAATTCTGCCCGGGCACGCAAAAAAAAGTGGCCCACATTTGCATATTGTCTTTCCACTCATCACTGCTTCTGTGAAATTTTATTTTAAAAAAAGGGGGGGGGGGGGGAGAATGCACGGATTAGTTTACACTGGGGAAACACACCTAAAAACAAGTGAGGCCACTTCTGCTCAGGCCCCCTGCCCCCGCTCAAAATGCATACATTAGTTGGCCGGCTCAGAGAGAGAAAGGGAGTGGCACCTCTGCCTGTTGATAAAAGGGAGGTAATGGATGCCCATCTGCCTCCAGAGAGGCCACTCAGGCACCCACTGGGCCCCTGGTGGCATCAAACAACGCATAAACCACCCAAATCGGCCCCCAGACTGCTCAAAAAAGCAGCCCTCAGCTGGAACTGGACACCGGCCCCTCGGGCATTGCCCGAGTGCCCGCGTTACCAATCCGACCTTGGTCATAAGTCACTCAAAGCTCCATTAAGATCAGTAACAGCTCTGTGTCCAGGTTGGTCCAATCTACAGCTTGGCGACCACTGGACTTGTTATAGTGCAGAGGGAAAATGTGAAACTGGGCACAGTGTGGTGTACCTTTTGACCATAAGCATGGAAATCATCATCTACATGTCCCCAAAATTAAAAGACCAACTATTTCCTAGTCCGCCCAGGCAGCATCATTCATGACACAATCCGTTTGTCTTTTCTGTGAACCATAAACAATCCGTGCCACTCACAGGCAGCAAAAAATCATAAATTCTGGTCACTTTCATGACAGATGAGTAAAAAACCTAGACCTATAGTGATGTTATTGGATTGCAGAGCTTTTTTAAGCTCAATGGGTGCAAGAAAGTAGAATTATTGTGTGAAGCAAATTTTCTTGCAAGACCGGAAATCCAATGCAAGTTCCTCTTCGTCTTCAGTCAGCACACTAGCCCAGTGAAAAGGCCAGAAGCACGAGATACCTGCAGGTCAGGTACCGTTTGATGCAACTGCTAGTTAAAGCACCTGGCAACTCGAAAACTGATGGTATCTGAAGAATACATAAGCTTTCTTCCGTACAGAATCTATGCATTTAATTTATAGTCTTGTCAAGGTCTTAGTAACGGTGTAAGGCTTTTACAAATCCATTTATTTGAAAAAAAAAGTGAATTGGCGCAATAGCACAAAATATAGCAAATTTAACAGGTCCAGTTTAAAGTGGTCTAGAAGCATAAAGGGGCATATTTACAAGGGCTTTATCTCCGCTTTTTTGGCTTTTAAAGCCATCGCCCTATTAACAAGAGGGTGCTAACATACATTAGCGCATGTTAGCACCCTTTTACCTGACGCCTCCCTGTGCATCTCTAATGAGATGCAAAGTGGGCGTCACTGTGCGGTACAACCTTGTAAATATCGCTGATGTTCACATCGCGATATTTACCAGGCTGCCAACGTATTTTAGCAGATGTTAGTTTGGTGCAAAAACCGCTGTTTTCACCGAAAACTAACGTCCGCTAAAATGCAGATTTAAGCATACCTAATATGGGGGTGGATTGTGCTGATACGACCAAAGGGTCATATCAGCAAGGTTATCGCCGTTTTGCAGGGAACATCGCTGGTTTTCCAGCGATGTTCCCTGCAAAACGGCCATTTCTCCGCTATCGCTGGTAATTATATCGCTCTGGGGAAAACGGGTTGTAAATAACGCGCTAACAGGGCGATATAATCCAGCGATAGATGGCGATAAATAGAAAAGCGCTAAGTGGGCTTTGCGTTTATTTATCGCCGTCCTTGTAAATATGCCCCAAAGTGCGTACACCTTAAAGGAATTACCAATTGCTACGATGAACTCAGAAAAATACAGAAGATATGTTCCAGTCTTAGATAGTGAAATGAGCTAAAGATTTATTGCATTAAATCCAAATACACAATATACAAATATATTATTCAATAAAAATACACCATTGAAAGATAAGAACTTTAATACCTCTGACAGCTGAAGACATCGACGCATAAGAGCATACCTGCAACAGGACTAAAAACCATACTACACAATGTTAAAATATCAAATCAACAAACACACCGAAACTAGCCCTTCACTAAGAAGACAGCACGACAGCGAAAACCACAGCAGGATAGGAACATTTGGAAATATGGGAAGAGGTGAACTAGTACTGGTAATCCCTCAGAGACCTGAGATATTATTTTATGCATTTGACCCTATTGCCTTTAATGCTAATATATCGTTATTCCAAGCATTAAATGTCCGCTAGTTTGTTATTTTAAGGTTAAAATATTAAAGATCTCAAGAAAATCTCGGATTTTAAGAATGGCTACTCACTCACGCGCGTGGCAAACAGTTTTGTTCATGACTATCAGGTGATGAATTCAGAAAGTTCATTAAAACAAGGGCTCAGGCTTTGCCACCGCGCACTTTTTCTAAGAGCTAATTAGGAGGTTTTGCGCCCGATGCATCTTGCGCCCGATGCTCCAAACAACTTTGCGCTCACAGAGTTGACTTTGGTAATGCACTCTCCTAATTCGCGTTACAAACAGGGCCGGACTGGGAACCAAAACCGGCCCTGGCAAAGTGCTCGGTCGGCCCCACCTACCCCCCCACAGGGGTTGGGGGTGCGGCCGAGCTCTTTGCCAGGGCAGGTTTTCGGCCAATTTTGTTACAGGGACGATTTTGCAGCTATGCTGCAAAAACGGCCCCCAGGGGGCCAAAACCGGCCCCCACCCGGGCGGCGCACCGGGGGATTGCCCGGTGCCTGCTATGGCCAGTCCGGCCCTGGTTACAAAGAAGAGCACTGCGAATTGCAAATGCCATTATGAAGCGCGAGACACACTGTCAGCCCTGAAAGGCGTAAGGGAAAGGGGGAATTAAAAGGACATTTCTTCCCTCTTGCGACTTAAAATGTAATGAGCAAAGGAATGAACAAATCCTTTGGGATTTAAAAGCATGGAATGACACGGACTACCAGGCGAAGGCACTAACCAGTGTAAAGTGTAGTATTTGGGGGTCCAGTTTTTAATTTACCTCACTTTGTGGCATTATGACCCCACAGTGCCAAAAAGTGACAAATGGGAATACTGGGATGAGGGTTTGCTGCCCCATGCGGCCTCAGTCACAGCATTCACTACCACTCACAAGGAAGCTCAAAGCCAATTCCTGTCTCGTTTATATGGAAGAGACTGGTTACTTGCATCTCACTACAGTCTGTACCTTTGCTCAGAGAAGTATAAGAGAATACTTTGCAAAGGGTGGGGTTGCTCTCATTGGGCCCGATTCACAAAGGTGCTTATGTGTAGTAAAGATGTGAGAGTGGAGTCTTCACACACGGGGCAGAATCACCACACACGGGGCAGAATCACCGCACACGGGGCAGAATCACCGCACATGGGGCAGAATCACAGCACTCGGGGCGAATCTTCGCACCGCAGTTCTCAGTGCGGAGATTCCGCCCGAGTGTGGAGACTCCACACTTGTAGCTTTACTACACGTAAGTACCTTCATGAATTGGCCTCATTGTGTTCTATACAGCTGCTTCTTTGTCCATCAGGAACATTATATTAGTTGATTGATACAGTCTATAATAAAGAATTCATGTTTGACCTGGCACTTTTTGCAGACTCTCGACCAGATTTTTTGCCATCTGGTGCTAAACCCGTTTTTGTTGGCTCTAGAACTCTATGCACTTTCCCCCTGCTAACCAGCGGTAAAGTGCTTGTGCTCTCTCCCTAAAACATGGTAAAATTGGCAGATTAAATTTACTTGTAAAACCCTAATAAATGGTACTAGAAGTACCCAGGGCCTGTAAATTAAAAGCTACTAGCGGGCCTGCAGCACTGCATGTGCCACCCACTAAAGTTTCCCTTTAAAACATGTCTCAGACCTGCCACTTTAGCCTGTAGTGCAGATTTAATTACAATTTCCATCTTAATACTTATAAGTTACCCTTAAGGTAGGCCCTTAAGGGCACTAGGGCAAGATGCATTGTGTTTAAAAAGTAGGACATGTGTACTTAAGTTTTACCTTTCCTGGGAGAGAAAAACTCGTAAAGCCATTTTTCACTGTTCTAAGGCCTATCTCTTTTATTGACTAACACAGGATTACCTCATTACGGATAAGCAGTCGTACCCTGTGGCCAAACACTTCAGGTAGATGTGCTTCATTTACTCTCAAACAATGAGGCATACTGTTGGCTTTTAGAAGTCACACCCATTCATCTTCAGTCAATCAGCCATACTGGGAGGCCAGCTTCCGTAGGTGTGATTCAATCATATTTGGTCAGTCAGGTATTGTTATATTCCATATAGGTACCCAATATAGGCACAGGTAACATTGCAACCTTTCACCTATATTCTTCCCTACATTACATACATAACAGTTCTTAGGGACTGACCTTTTACCAAGATACGACACTGCAGTCAGAACACGGGTTTTCCCTAGTTCGAATCTCATACATTATGCACGAGGCTTCTTGGAAGCACAGCAGGACTAACATCTCCTCTATAATATCTCTGTATAAAGGTCAGGCCTGACGTCATCCTTTAGGCCGACACAGTAACACAGCAAGGTAGGACCCCTGGGGAGACCTTTGGGTATATATACGTTCACATCTTGCTTAGAAGGACAGAAGAGACAGAGACTTCCCGGCTGACACACTGACCAGAGACGCTAAGGCTCCTGCATGCAGAGGCTCCAGCTCGCAGTGGTCTAACATCCCTCGAGGGGTGTCCAACTCGGGACCAGGATGGGGTCCCATATTTTCTCATTCTCAGGTAATGGGGTTGGCTAGATCCTAGAGGGATTCTTAGCATTGCACCTACACAGATGCTAGGTACATTTAGGTACATCTAGTTAGGGAGGCATTGTAGGAGTACGCACATTTCATTATCATGTGTTTTATATACTTAAATGTATTCCTGATTTTAGTAAGATGTTTGAACTATACTACCCATTCATTTTCATAGTACTGTTAACCCCTTCAGTGCCCATGACGAGATAGTCTCGTCATGGAGCGCGGTTGCGCTGTGCCCATGACGAGACTATCTCGTCATGAACCCCGCCCGCTAATGAAAGGCCCGGCACAGGGCGGGGAAAGGGCGGGGCACTGAAGAGGTTAATCATCTATATCTTATACTATCTAACGGTTGTTGCAGCTCATCTCTTCTACACCAGAATAAACATTGTTCAATAAATTCTTATTGAAAACGCCCAGCCTGTTTATTCTGTGTATCTCTCTGAGACAAACTAAGTGAGCACGAGTGACTGAGCGAAAAGTAGTACATTGTTTCCACGATCCTGAGGGATCAGGGTTGTCATGTTCTGAGGTTGCCAGAATCTATTCTCTCCTTGGTAAGAGGGGATTATAGTGGCGCTGTGAGCTAGCTGATACAGACAGGCTAACGTATCCGGTGGGGGTGAATGGAATCAGCCTGCCACCATTCCCACAGTTTATGTTATCCAAATGTGCAGATCCTGTGTAGGGTATATAGGAACTACACAACAGTATACCAAGTGGCCATCCACTTCTGGTAGCCGTGCTTCATTTTCTTTCAGTCAGTCAGGCACATCAGGTGGCCATCCTATTATGGTAGCCATGTTTCATTCAGCTTCAGTCAATCAGGCATACTGGATGGCCATTTACTTTTTGTAGCTGAGTTCTTGGGGGTGGAAGCAGTTTTTCTAGCAGGTTCATTACTTTAGGCTCGAGGAGCGGCTGTCTTTGCCCAGTCCTGCATCTGGAATAGGTTGTATCTTGTGTCCCTGGGCCCAGTGGCAGCTACTGTGAAGGCAAACTGGTGGGGGGAGGGCAGAGCAGGGGGCAGCACGGGGAGAAAATTGATAAAATAAAATATTACTTACCTGCTGGCTGCTGCCTCAGTGGTCTTCTGGTCGTCTGCTCCTGTCGACTTCCAGCAGCCAATGCATTGGCTCCCAGACACCCCATGGCTAATCCAGATGCTGCTCTCATGCTGGTAATGCAGTTACCAGCATGAGAGCAGCACCAGGATTGGTTTGAGCAGCTTGGTTTGAAGCTCAGACAGGGACAGGAAGCCTGTGTCTCTTTTCCACCCATCTGTACAACGCAGTTTGGGATGGAGAAAGGCAAAGTGAATATGTCAGTTTGGCCGGACTGGGTCAGCCGGACAAAGCCACATGCGCACTTCGTGCCCACCATTCCTCCTTCCTGTTGCTGACTCTCTTCCAGGATGGCCCCACCCCCAACACTCGGCTTAGTGACAGCAAAGAAAAATAGAATGATAATAAGCTTGTTTTATTATCATTTTATTTTTCCTGTGTGCACTGCTGAAAGAGCAGCGGGGTGACGCTCCTCCGCCTTAATGGAGGAGCTGCCACTGCCTGGGCCACCCACTTCTCCCTTCCAGCCACAGATTTGGGCCTGATCTCCAGTGGCGACTCCCACTAAGGACCTTTAGCATTTCCAAGATAGGTAATAGCTAATGGGGGCTGTCCTAATCCCAAACTGTATGTCTGGAATCAGTAGGCTGCGCCAACTTTTATATACAAAAGCACAACTAGTAAAATAGGGTTACCCCAAAACCACTTTCCTATGAAGATGAGGTATTATAATCTAATTTTTGAATTTACTTAAGTCTGGCAAGATAACTAAATGGGCCTCTAAACAATACATACAAATACAATCCAGGATAATGTCTTTAGCTGGCAGCATACCACTGTTAGCTTCACATTTACTGATTTATGTGTGTTTCTGTTTGTGATTTTTATTGCAGTATAAAGAGTTTACAATGCAAGGTAGATTGAACCAGGCAGTAAAACCATTTGAGCAGACTGTTTGATTAAACGATAAAGAAAGAAAGCTGAAGGCAGAGTGGTTTGTAAATGTCATCCATCTCTAAATGGCTTTATTGAACTATATTAAATCGGATACCCATAAGGTTTGTTCATATTACAAATGAAGAAATCTAAATTATAGGGGTCCCATAGATAGACACCTGTAACTTAGGGGCACACACACACATACACCCCTCTTCTGGTGGCACTATGAATGGCTTTGTTGTTTTGCTGTATTTCTTATAGCATTCACTTTACATGGGAGCCCTCCATGTTGACTATTTGCGTTTGACTTTGTTTAATAAACAAGACTTTATATGTCTGTAGGATATTCAGTTCATTCTACATATTTTCAGCATTTTTTAAGAAAATAATTCCGAAAATAAAGAAATGTGAAAATGGCATAAATTCAGTGGCTTACAAAGATGTAAAATTTGTGCAGAGTTATTACAAAAAGCCAGCTTCCCGTTGGCCTGACATTTGCAAAAGGCAACTAACCACAAATACCTTCCAAAAGATCCACCTCCTAAAATGAAGCTCCTGGCAATTTATAGTTGCATTCAACAAAAACATTACCACAGTGTCCTAGGCACTGTTCAGTGACATTTATAAAACAATTTCCAAAAATAAAGTATTTATCTTGTCATAGTTCTAAAAAGTCACATATTCTAACAATATCCAAGTTTCAAATGCAGCATCTTCTGTGCAGTAGAAAAATCTCAGACACTATAGGCAATATAATAATAATAACTTGTCTTTATATGGTGCTTCATACCTTTGTAATTTGCTATCTGGAGGCCCTATGTATAACAAGATGTACTTATGCCCAGTTCATTATAATGTCTATTGCCAAAATATCACAAGTGTCTTGTTCACTATTTGCAAACTTATACTTGAGTAGTAAAGGGGCTGAGAATGACTTTCTCTGGAGCCTTTGAAAGTAAAATACACACAAAATACAGCAAGTTCCATCTGTGGGAACAAATACCTTCTGTTCCTGATCCTTTCTGATCCTTTCAATAAGTAACCAGGGCTTTGTATGGGTGGATGGCCTTTTTAATCACCTAAGTTCCAAATAGGAGCACAAAAAGATTTGTGAATCGACCACCAGGTAGCATAAAGCTGCCTGCACTTCAAAACTTTTAGTTGTAAATGTACTGCAAATATTTGGGGGACCTTCTTCCCTAACTGAGTTCACAGAATTGACTTAAGGTCAAGTATAGTTGAAATGGCAAGTTGAAAGACTTCTAGAGTATGACATGTTATAAACAAACCAAGCAAACTCCTTGTTTCTGTGGACAAATTCCTCTGCCTTGACAGTGTCAAATCTGCTCCTTAAGTATCTCATGAACTATATGTTAGCCTAAATAATTTCTTCTTGGACAAGTTGTGTTACAAACAAAAGTCAGCAGCTCCGTGATATTGTTGCCGTTCCAGCTGCCCCAGTATTTGATGAACAGGCCAAATTCCTCACAGAAAAGGCTGTAACCATACCAAGTTCCAGAGAACATAGTCTCTTAATCATTGTCCGGAGAATGTGCAGAAATCCTATCCTTCCCAGTTGCCCATCTCATCAGCCTCTCACCATCTGCACTTCGAACATAAATATCCAAAATACTAGGAAAAGTCATTTCTTTTACCTCGAACATTTCCTGGAAATGTATCACACCTTTGACGATGCTGCAGAGTTCAATTAAAAGACACACAATTGATGGACGGTATACAGAACAAATCAAAACATTCACCCCCAGTCAAGAGATCTGGGTTAAATCCATCATTCTTTTGCTCACCAAGCCACCCCAGTGTAGACCTGGCCATATGCAAATCAGTCTTGACCCTATGCCTCATGGGAAAAGTCCAGCCCGAACTGCCAAGCCAGAGTTCAATTAGGCCATCTGACAGAAACAGTTCTTCTAGCCATTTCAGATTTATTTTTTGCCAAAGTGAGAGCTTTAAAACTGTATGAATGACCACTGAACAATTCACATTTGCCAGCATTATGCACAGCAATCTTCTAGATTACATCGCACTGGCAACAGGCCGATTCAGGCCACTGCTTCAAATGGTACAGGGGATAACAACCGACAATTGCCCAATCCCTCTCTGACCCAGTCTTGTGGTATTCACAAAGACCCACACTTTCTTCTCATGTTTAACATCTTCATACTGCTACTCATAGGCTGAGGAGGGAAGTTAACTTTTCTAAGCATAAAATACTAACATGTATCTTACTTTTAAATTTTCCTTATTTTCAAGATGCATCATGCACTATCCACACCCGACAGAAAGAAGAAAAAACAGCAAGCTTTGGTTGACATTTGCATTAAGTCCTTGGCCATGGCTTATTTATAAACTGCAGAAAGAATTTGCAGACAATAGTAAACCTTCCAAAAATTTTCTTCCCATCTTTGGTCCTCAAGAAAACTTCTCTGAAATCTCTGACATTCTTGGTCTTTTGAAGATTGGGATCAAATGCAGTGGACAGATATTCAAAGGTTCTAAATCAATCACAGGTTATGATTCCTGGACCCCATTTCTTCTCTGACAACATTGCCTAACCTACATAATAAGAACCTTACTAAGATGGTACTTTTGAGTTTAGCAGCATCTGGCTAGTTCAAAAGAGACCCTGGTCTCCATACCCCTGTGAAGGACAGTCCACAATATCTTTGCATTTGAGAATCATTTTTGATATCTTCCTATGCATGTTTCTTACCGTTCCCTACCAACCACTCTTTTCTTAACAGGACTTAGACTGAAGTGTATATTGCTTGATATTGCAGATATGTTACAGTTCAGCCGACCTGAAGCCAGGCTGGAAGTGAGGGGGCATTTGATGAGATAGCTGTAGACAATGCACAGGCTCTTTGCCACCAGTATTATATCTACAAAAAACAATCATAATGTGAGTAGAAATATGTTTCATAAGAAGAGAATGCATGTGAGAGTCTTTACACTCCATCCCATTTCTCTTCAGAATTGAACATGGATTCATAACCCTCTTCCATTTCCCCATTGGAAATATATTTTTCAATTACAAAATCTATTTATTAAAGGACGAAATGGATATAAAAACCGAGAAGTGATATCTGGATTTAGTCTGGATAAGAACAAATCCTGTTCTTGTGTAGCAGTTGAAGGTTCGTGCTGAGAAGCCATTTGACTAGAGTAGATGGTCAAATCTTGACTATGGTTTCAGAAAACACAGCTTTTGATATGATTTTGATCATGTATTTTCTGCTTTAGGGCCTGACAATTTAGCAAACATTTAGATCAATGGTGCACTGGTTCAGAGAAAGTATAATTGTATCAAGACACTTGTTAGTTGTGTTAGTTCCCATCATTCTTCTTGAACCCAACCATTGATTGTTTAGCAATCAAAATAAGTTAGACAGACAGTGCCCTGCATAGATCACAGGTGATCTTTTTGTTTGAAATTAGACTAGCCTAGGAGTGTGAATCTAGTATAAGCTAGAAAATATAGAGACATTTCAAGACCGAGTTCCTGACTCCAGAAATATTGTAGAGCCTACCGTAAAGCCTTTTGAGTAGGATATGGTGATCGACTATATAAAAGTAATTGGGCCTAACTAGTAGAACTAAGACTGTCAAGACTCTTGTGACTGTTTTTTATCAGAACCTATCATACACACTAAGTTGATCTCAGTAACTTTGAAATGTGGGATAAGAATTAATTCATGGAGTGGATGGATTCCAGCTCGTTTTAAAGTCTGAAAAATATGTGCGTTTGTAGGTACCTGTCTAGTTTGGGTGTGTAATCAATAAGCCTATCATTTTCTGGTTATATAAAGGCTTGTATTTTTAGCATAAATTATTGTGGAGAACATGAGGTTCTATGGGTCAAATCCATCAGAAAAGGAGAAACTGAAAGAAACCCCACCTTTTTGGTTTTGGCCTCTTGGTGATTTAAGGGGCCATTTCCTTGAATCCTGAGCTGACTCAGTATACAGCAAGTGTATCATAGAGCTCAATCAACCAACATGACTTACTTTATATTTAGATGTAACTTCGAGTAGGAAATCAATGTATCTACGTTAACAGGAAAAATAAGTAATCCCAAAACTATTTGGCATTAATGCACGCCATCTCATCTGGATCCCGTTCGATTAGGATAACTGGTAATATTGCATAAGACACGCAGGTTGTTTGATTTCATATGTCATAATTTTCAGGGGTCAGCTCTTAAAGTAAAAAAGACGGCAATAAAAACATTTATGGTTGACCTGGTACAAAAAAGAGCATTTGGCTTAACATGTGCTCTAGTGAATACCAACAGCTTATGTTTTATTGGGCCATCTGTTAAACTAAAAAAATCAGTAATCCAATCAAATTCTCTTGGAATGTATTGCTTTTCCTAGTAGACAATACTCTTGTGGAATTGGTGGTCTCAGAAATGTGCCATGATACTCACCCAGCTACAGAGAGGTTTTTAAAGTTTGTATTTCCTGAGAATGAAAAAGGGATAGCCACTTAAAGCGGCCATACGTCTTCAGCCACCCAATCTGTAGGGGATCAATCAGTGCATCAAGATGGGCAGCATCCAGCCTTTGAGGGGATCCCTGGAATCCTCGCAATAGCCAATTCTTTTGGGGCCTAGTTTGAGGCTTAGCTGACAAGTACTCAACTCCAGAAACAAGACATACCTTTATGTGTGCTGTGTCAGTGTGTCCATGCTGGTGTATTGTATAGCTTATCCTCTGTCTCTTATGAACTGCCTCTCAGACATTTTTGCTAAAGATGTGTCTTACAGAACAATCAACATGTATCTTTTAATGGTCGCTGCACACCTACCACTATGGAAGTCCTTTTCTATTGCGAAGGATTCTTATAATATGTTCTAATAATGTAAAGATACCACCTCTTCCCCTATACGTTTTGACATTGGCTATTTCCCTGGTCCTTGACTTTCCATCCAGGGCTTTCCCTAATTCTTTTCTTTCACTCAGCATGATGTCTTGAAGAAGGTTATTAAGGAGCAAATGTTTTACATCTCAGAACTGACTAAGACGGCCTCAAGTTAGATGCTGTACTCCTATTTTCTGCCTTGTGTATTGTCACTTGTCTTAAGGAATACTTTACTAAGTCTCCTCCTATTAGGATGCATTAACATGAACAGCTCACAAACTTCTCCCGGAAACCTCACAACCTAGTCCCTTGTCCATCCATGGTTTTGCTGGATTTGGGAAGTGATATCCTCTGCTGGGAACAATAGGACTTCCTTTGGGGCCCACTCCGCATGAGGCACTATGGTACCCAAAGCTTTCTGTGCTGTCTTGTGGTTACAGAATACCTTCAGAGGTGTAGACTGGTCCAGTATAGTCATCTTCTTTTTTTTTTTTTTTTGGTATATGTTTATGGAGAAGTACATGTCAGTTTATAAACAATACATAAAAAAGGGAGTATAAACAAATCAAATTATGGCCACACAATAAATTACTATGAAATGTTACCTTCTCAGATTTTTAAATATAAAAAGGATAATACAGATATCAAAAGATACAATAGTTGAGGTACTCATAAAACCTGGAAAGGAAGAAATAGGAAAGGTGGTCTAGGGAGAAGATGATAAAGATAGTATACAGTATGTAGTAAACCATGTATTATAGATAGTTGGAAGATAGTAGCGATAAGATCATACAAATATATTATTTCAAGTCAGGATATTCCCACTAACTCAACAATTTCAAATAGGTGAACAGTAAGTCCTAATTCAAATAACAGTGTTCGTGGCTACAGCATCAACAGGCCTAATGATAACATCAACAGCATGAATATAAATAATGATGGTAATGAATTAATAAGGAAATGAAAACAGAAGTAATTCACTTATTGTAGTTCTTAACTAGAAGAAAAATCTGAAATATTACCAGAAATAGAACATTTATTAGCTAGAAAGGGGTTCCAAATTTGCAGTATAGTCATCTTCAAGACTTTCAACCTCACACCAGCAGATCACATGGCTAACAAAGTCCTGGAAAGACCTTCAACTTGCATATTCAGAACACGAGGCAGGGCTGCTTGTTGTCCCCACTCTTATTCACTCTTGAGATGGAACCCTTGACATTCCGATTGTGATGGTATATGGCTCGTTGGGGCGTCATGGTGGGCTTCCGGGTTCATGTCGTATCTCTATACGCGTATGATGCCTTGCTTTATATAACTCGCCCAGAGGAGGCATTGCCTGTTCTTCTGGAAATCCTATTGTGATTTGGTGCAGTATGGTAACTGAAGGTCAATAATCATGTTGGTTCTAATCCTACTCGCTGCACTAGTCAGTGCTGAGGTGACTGACCTTGCCCGACAGAGTTTCGATGGGAATGAGATCATTTCCATTATCTAGGAATTCAAGTGACACATTCACCAGAAATGCAATACACATTGAATATGAGAGCAGTCCTTACAGGTTTGCAGTCATCTATTAGTTTCTGGAATCACCTTCCTCAATCTATCATGGGTCGTGTGGCCTTGGCCCGGATGGTGCTCCTACCACGCTATATGAATGTAATGCAGTAATTCCTTCTGCGTTATTCCAAGATGTGTCTTTGAGACTCTTAACAGTCTCCTGCTATCGTTGGTATGGGCTGGAAAGCGCAGCAGAATAAAATTTGAGATTTTGAAGTTAGATATGGATCGGGGGTTGGGCCTCCCAGACCTACATCTTTATTATCTTGTTGCTCTCCCTCAATGTGCGGCGCTATGGTGGTCTACCAGGGAGTCTCATAATGGGATCTCGGATCCCCCTGAATTATCCCTTTGTAGTTTGTCAGGTCGCAGGGGCTTGGGAACGTGCGGTCACGTTGGTGTCGCGGAAAGCACCAATACATGAGCGCTGCCATTGCAATGGTTACACAGTTTTTGTCATATACGGTCCGTCATGGACTTGACAGGGTGGTTCGGGGGGGGGGGGCCTTACGGCAGGTGACCTATATCTTAATGGAACCTTCCTCTCCTTTGTCGATGCACGGGAATGTTTAAGAGTCCTGGTGGGACATTTTTTGCAATATGCAAAAATCTCACGCACAGCACATGAGTTCTGGACCTCCTTCCCCAAGAAGTCTATGGAGTATCACACCTTGTTGCCGATTCTCGATCCAGCCTCCTTCAGGGGCTTGATTTCTCGCTTATACAGAAGACTTAAGGCTGATCGTTGTGTCGACGTTTCCTGCGTTTGAGATAGGTGGACTACGGACCTGTCGATACCCCTCACTGAGGGTGAATGGAAGCAAGCATTCGTGCGGGTCTGAGAGGTGGCCAGCAATGCTCGTTTCAAACTTATACAATTTCATTACCTACACTGCACATACAAGGCCCCCTAAAGATTAGCACAGTTCAATGCGATGTGCTCCTCGGGGTGCCCCCATTGCGGAGTTGAATCAGCAACATTCACCCATATGACGTGGGACTGCCCTCAACTCCAACCCTACTGGTCGGGAGTGTTGGAGCCACTTCGAGAGACTACAGCCTTCAGGTCGAGGCAACAATCAAGCACTGTCTCCTTAGAGTTCTGCTAGTCCCCAAGGACAGGGCCAGAATACAATATAAAAATTTGCGAAGTTATGGCTGATGCCTGCTAAGCGCCACATTGCGATTCATTGGACGCAGCCCGTGCCTCTTAGACTGCCCAAATGTACAGCAGATTTGTTAATGGGGAGTAGCGGATGAACAACGTCTGCACTTATTTTGCACAGATGGGAATGCTGACTGAGACTTAGAGACATGGGGGATGCTGCTAGAGAAGCTGCAGGCTCTATGGAAGGCAGAGGAAGACACTGATACTCTCCCAGGGACTGAGACCTCTGACTCATGGGCTGTGGGTGCTGCCGGGCGCCCTGGCTGCCCTGACACCACCAGCTGACCTGGATGGTTGGGTTTGGGTGGCGGGGGCGCGTGACTGGTCTCAGAGGGAAGACAATGTTTATAGTTGTAATTTGACGGTGCAGTGATCACCTTTGTAACTTGGGTGACCGCCTAACCACGCTCTACGGGAGGTGCGTTGGGGGCAGGGCCATGACAACTTGTTACTGAGTACATTATACACCCATTCAGAGGGGGAGATGGGATGGACATAGATGTAGGACTATGTCAATCTATGCTGTTAGAGAATGTATGTCAATCGCTGCCAAGTTTTTAATGCTTATGTTTTTATTTGATCATTGTATCACTGTTACTTGTTCACCTTAATAGAGATATGCAGCTCATTTAGCATCTCAGTTGCATTCCATGTCACGGCAAGTATTTGTCCCACGCCTGCAACTTGATCTATGCACCGTATATATTCTGTATGTGATCGTACTGTATATGCTGCTATATGTAATCCCCGAAATAAAAACAAGTTTAAAAAAAAAAAATCATATTGTACCACTTCTTTACCTTGTCTCATAATGGGGAGTTTCTTAGCAGTTGTGTAAATCAAATATAAGATTTTATTAAAGACAAGGAGGCGATTATACGATCCCTCTCAACCTTCCCATAGGGAAGTCCAGAAAATTGACTTTTTGTGTCATGCAACAATGTACTTTTGGCTATTGCTTATTGCATATGTCTGTTTTACTTGCTTATTTTCTGCAATGGTCTACAACCTCCTTATGTTTATCTTTTCGTTCAATCTAGGTTCCTCATATTTGTTGGCCTTTTCATCAGTCCTGGTTGTTTCTATCTTTAGCTTTAAATTGGACTAATCTTCCTTATCTGGATATTACTGGGGGCGATTCTTCCTAGCTAATGATCACAACAAAAGGGGGGACTTTTATGGGTGTCACCAGTGGTATTATTGTGAGTTTTATTTTTTCCTCTTGTTATCGAAACTAGAAGATTACATTAATAAAGGGATTTTCATTTTATGCTTGCCTTATTGTTTTTAATACAATCTTAGATTTCAGTTACTCTAATTGTGGAAACATCTCGATTACATTTCACAGTATACACTTTTACATAAATAAAAATATTACAGTGAAAAATGGAATGATACTGAAACAAAGCTGGTTTGTCCTTAGCAGTATAGGCTTTAAACTACTATACATTTAAGAAATTAACATAGAGTAGGAGTTTATTCTAAATTGCCTTTATCTACCTAAACATTTATCCTTTTTTAAACATGCAATGCTTTCATAGAAACGTGCTAAAGACACCCTTTATTATTGGTGAGTCAGTGTACATGCACTTTTTGAGGAATGCAGTCCACAGTTCAATATTTGTATTGTGCCCACCAGCAGCACTTGAAATACCATGTGGCAAAAAAATTCTGAAATACAGCTTTTTAATTACTTCAATTCTTAGCGGGTCAGAAACAAGAACCCGGTAATAATTCTGGGACCTCCGACTGTAGCTGAAACATAGCCAATGGTCACTAAACAGTCATACAGTGTACTACTATATGATTGCAAGGGGTCGACCATCCAGCATAGTCTATCCTGTTCTTTCACGCCTATATACTGAGCCGGTCCATATGGAGTGGAGGAGCAGCCGTGCACAACAGCAAAAATACTGAAATAGGAGAGCAAGCACTTGCACCCGCAAAGCAGCTCTAGCTGTACAGGACTTGCATCCGGACTAGAGGTATGATCTCCATATGTCATAAAGGGCTACTTTGGTTCTCTTATGGTTGTCTGTTATGTTATAATATGTGAATTTGTGGAGCATGGCTAATCACCCAGGAGGTATCCAGGTGCTGTGTAGGGCAGGGCTGAGGGAGGAGGAGATCATGCCTGTTGTCCGGGTCTGTGTTTAAATTAACGGGTGTCATAACTGCTAAATACTTTTCACCTCTTTCTGCAACCCATGATGAATTCTTGGTGCACAGAACAATGCAATGTACCAGAGACGTTCAACCAGATTTCATGAATCCTCCATAGTAACTGGCGCCCATTGAGAAACCATGGGTGCACATGAATGAAGCTCCAGAAAGCACCCACCTGTGAGCAGATAACAGGTAAGATCTCTTACAATCTGTGCCATTTTCCCACCTTGACTTTTTATTTTCTACTGCTCAGCCTCTTAAGCTTGGTCCTCTCGCACTTAAACTAATCTTGAACCTTCAATTGAGCATTTCTGAGGGGTGTAAAAGGAAACCACTTGCTGCTTTTTCTGAAACATGTAAAATGTGGGGCTGAGCGCCCTTGATTTCCCTGTCACCCAGACACCATGCATCTGGTCACCTTTCGAAAAGGCTAGGCTTTTGCATTCTTTTCTTAAAAAAGAATGCACAGTAGCATCATTCCCCCTAAAATGTCCTCCCCCCCCTTTCTTTGCAATCTATGTTCATATTTTTTATTCCGTCCCTTGCACTCTTAACACCGCCTAAAACTGCTGCTTCAAAATCATACACTCAATTATCATAAATGCGGGAGTTTTCGGGTGCCCTTTCACATTCTTTGGCCCTTCGGCATCATTTAGTTGACCCTTGCATATTATGTAGCAAGTCCTTATGGAGTTGTGCAGCATTTGTTACATTCAAAAGCCAATAATCTGATCACTTTTTCTTCAGATTATCATTGTTTGAATTCTCCTGTGAGGGAACATTTCGCCCCCCCCCCCCCCCCCCCCCCCAACTCCCTATCATTAAACATCCAGAGACTTCACCAAACAGCCGGACAGCCGGGTTTTCCTGACATCTGCCATTCGTCTCTGGCCAGTGGCGGGTATCCCCAGCAGTTTCTGGCATTCATGGACTCATGAGGCAGTATCCACCTATATAAGCCAGTAAAACATGTGAGTAGCTGCGGTAAATCACAAGCTGGTACTGATGGAGCAACCTTACAAGTTCCCTACGGATCAAAAATTGATATTTGGAGACGAAAATATGGGATTTTTAGAAAATGAAAATATAGCATTTGATGCTTAAAACAGACAATTGTCATAAAATGACAAGCTAGTAATTTGAGGAAAGTTTTTATTGTTAATTTCAATGAAAGGATAGAATTTGAAGGCAAAATTTGTTTATTTCCAGATAATAGCAAACTGACGTTTGACTTAAACTGTGTTGGTTTAATGCAATCGAAAAACTTGCACTTAAGTGGATTAAGAAAATATTCAGAATATGAAAAGTAGAATTTGCATAAAAAATATGTGTAGTTCCAAAATATTTTTAAAATCCGATATTGATTTATAATTAATGCTGGATTGTGGCTTTTGCTGCCAAGGCTGATATTATATGACTCGCGTGAAGGCACTTCATCATCTCCATCAACAGATTTTTAAGGCATTATCAGCCCTCCAGCTGTGTCTAACTTATTACTGTTAATATATATCTATAGCTATATATATCTATAATCGGTAATGCCACTGTGATTAGAGAAGTAGCTCTGTCTAAGCTCCGATCTAGTGTAATGTGCTAATAGGAAATCCTCCAATTTCTCAAGAAAGTGCTAAACCTTGAGGAGAAGACACTGGTAAAATATCCTTGGCTGGAAGGCGGTTCAATCATTTTACATAACAGAGTATTTAGGGCCAGGACGGGAAAATGAAAAAGTGCAACGGAGAAGTGAAGAACGAGGTTTTTAACATTTTGATAAATGATAGGAGGCAATGTAAATTTTTCATGGCCAGGATTTCAAACGCCTATAAAATACATTTTCTTAACAATTTTTACAGGAATGAAGAAAAATGCATGGCTTGCTCTCTTTTTCAAAAAACATCTGGTGAGTTGAATGCCCATACAATAATGGAGTAGGTTGGATTTGCGTGACACCACATTAAAGGATTGAAACATTTCATCAGTTTCCTTATCAATCTTCTGTGAAGGACGCGGCTCAATTGATTTGAAAATTGTGAAGTAATTGCGCTATTTTTGCCTATTTTTTTTTTAACGGTTCTCTAGGATAGACCCAAACTAAAATTCCATTCAAGGCGGAGAGGAACGCGCTTTGCTCACTCATGTTGGATTGTTTGGGCTCTGGTTTACGCTCCACCACTCTGAAAGTATACTGGTACCCGCTGCAAAATACCACAACACATCTCTGGATTACCGAAAGTGCTTTATTCCCAAACTAATGTCTGATTGTGTACTACATAAATGCCAAAATGACAAGAACAACAGTAAGAATATATAATGTTTAGGTGCACTGAGGGTATACCAAGCAATGAGGATTGTTTATTAGTTACATTAAATGCTGTATCATTGCATGTTTCAGCTAGATATTTGAATAGATTGGAAGATTTGAAATCTTTTTAGGCAACACATCTGCCTCCTTTAATCAGCATGCTAGGTTGATTCTAGACATGGCTTCTTTTTTTCTGGAGCACACAATTTTTTGTTTAATTGTAATAAACAAGACTGGAGAGGGTGCTTTAGTCTAACACTAGATGGAACAGAAATCAAGGATGCTGCAGCTCAAGTATCTTTGAATTTCTGTTCACTCTGCTGTTAGAAAGAGATGAGTACTAAAGTACCCTCTTCAGTCTACGGTGTCCCCTATTATGGTTGATCTCATCTAGCCTAAGTACAGGAAGCATTACACCTTATGAGCTTCCACCGTATTACCACCACTAATGTTTACGCCATAGATGTCATCCACAAGTCTGAAAATGTAACTTCTATTTAAATCTCTTGTCATCAAATCTCTCTAATACAATAGTGAGTGTACACAAATCAATCCTTTGACTTCAGAGTGGAGGGAGAGATAAGCAGTTGATGAATGCTACATTGGTTGAAACAGTTTCAAACCACATTCTACCATACAAGATTCCTTTATAGTTTTAGAGCGAAACACGTATTGATATCGATATGAAGAATAGATTACAATGAAGAAACATCTTTGTTAAGGAAGAAAATTAAAACTTATATATGATAAGACTTTTTGTTCATTTCTAACCTGAACTGTGGATGTGCAACACAAAACTTTGATATTATTGTCCTTAACACCGAAGGGTAGTCTCAGGGCGCCTGGCCACATACACCTATGACAACATGTTGGGTACCTTGTTGACCTCAATTGTAGAAATCATGTGAATTCTATCACTTCATCACTGGCCACGGCAACCTCTACATTTTCAGTATCGGGTTATTATCAGGTTTTTTGTTAGAAAAAATGTTTTACAACATTCTTACATCTGGTATTTAGCGCCTATTTTCTCGTTACATGTTTTTCAGTAAATTAAGTGTTCTCATCAAATTGTTGCTGTTTACCACCAAAGGTGTTATATTTCTCTTTTTGATGACTGCATCAATTATCACTTGCAACACCATGGTGAAGGGTGATAATGAAAACTGCATATTGTTTACAACGGCATTTGGTCTGCTTCAACAAATTGCTCCTTAAAATGAACTGCATGAATGATGCAATTGTTTTTCTTTGATTGTGCTAATGGCAGGAAATGGGAAATCAAGTCCAGGCGAGTGCATTTTTAAAAATTTTTTTTTTTACAAAAGTCGAAGGCAAATCTCTTTGACGAAACATTGGCGTGATCTAAAATTAAATTCAGGGTTATAAAGAGGGATACCTGTCGCTATGGATAATGACGCAGGTTTTTTTTAGCAGTTGACGTATTTTTGCAATCATGAAAGTCAATCAAAGTTGTCCTGCTTGTCTGACGTCACCTCTCCCTCATATGGGAAGGTTACAGCAAGCTGCATGGGTAGTGATCTGAAAATAAGCTCCAGTTTCAATTGAAGACTATACTTTGTTCTCACTAAACTAGAATTCTACACAGGGCCGAACTGGGCACAGCAACCAGCCCTGGCAGGTTGCTCCTCCACCGGCCCTCGGGAGGGGAGGGGGGTGTTAGCACTGCTCCCGCATTTCTTCCAGAGGGCCGATTTTGCAGTACTGATGCAAACCGACACCCTGTAAGGAAAGCGGCCTTCTCCGGCCACAAAACGGGCCCCCACCCCTCCGGCCCACCGGGGAAATGCCCGGTGCCACTACGGCGAGTCCGACCCCGATTCTACATCGTACTCCTGATTCTCCTTTACTGCAGGGAAAAGTAACCAAATGACTTAGTCTCCTGATAAATATGTTGCCTTTTGCAATCAATCAATCAATCAATCAATCAATCAATCAATCAATCAATAACTTTATTTCAGCTATAAGCCATAAAAGCACAGAAGATAAAAGACAACAATCAAACCATTTTAAGATATATGATTTAAAAGTGCAATAATGTGAACATTAGGATAGCCCATAACTCTTTGCTTTTAGGCGGGCTACAGCAATAGGGCGAACTTCGTGCTAAACATTTAAAAACAATTTTATTTTTTTTAAAATTGGCGAACCCTGACAGTCTGAGCTGTGTCCTTGATTGTGCGACCAGCTAATCCTAAAACTGGGCAAGGAATTATACATAGCTTATGAACAATAAAAAGAATGATCAGGCAATAGAGGTTAAAAAAATATAAATACTCCAAAACGGTTCCTGTCTTCTACAGATAAGTGTTGCACCTCTTACTCTCCATCTGTTATTATACCCGCCAATTTACAGAGTACCGCTTCTCGGGTTTCCCTGGAAAGTACTGCTCTTGTGCCTTGCTTTCCACACACACATCAGATAATGAGAGAGCAAAAACCATCCATCTTTTGCATTCCATTAACCACTTTCAGGAAAGTCCATATATTTACGGTATCCTGCACACACATTGTTATACTTTTAAATGTGTCCCCTAGGTACTATTCTATACTGCCTTTTTATCCTGGAAAATATCTATTTATCATTCTGAAAAGGCCCTTTTCTTTGATCCGTGCAGTCGTGGGGAACCATCCAGCAGGATCAAAGGGGCATGCATTCCCTGTTGGATGCTGGGCACTGGGTCCATGATGGAAAGCTGGGCCTCCAAACCTCTTTGGCTTTTTCGGGCATCTTGGTCAAAATACCAAGGATTAACTCTTAAGATGTGGTGTGAAGTTTGACTCTAGATACAATTTAAAATAATCCCCACAATTACAATGAAGCGCCGGCTAAAGGTCAATAAAACTGGGACAGCCTCTCGGGGCACTTTCAGAAGTCCTCATGCTGTTATTGGGGATCAGGGTGGCTGTGACCCTTGGTGTAAAAGCAGTGAGGGTCCCGAAAGGACTGCGGCACACATAAGGCCGTGTGGTGCAGTCGATGAGCTCTGAATCCTCTTAGCAATTGGACCACCAAGGTGCTGGATCACTGCACAGCCAGACAAGGTCAGTGGGAACATGGAGTACGCCTTGGGGTAACTTACTCCATTTCTTTGGCCAAAGAGGCTGGCGGTGTGGTGGAGCGCCATCACACCAAATGAGGATGGGGTGTGCCAAGGATTACAGACACAATCAGGTAAGTAAACATTGCCACATGGGAAGCCGCACACCAGGACATGAGGCCAGCCCCAGGTAATGCTCACCTTCACTTGATGGGGAGATCTTAGTGCCGGGGTTGGGGTATTTCATCGCTTTCTGGGTCACAGTGCTTAGTTTAAGTTGGTGGTTGCTGATGAACACTAGGACTTATTTTACGACACCGGACCTTCCATGCTTGCAATACGCAGAGCAACTGCTAAATTGCATTATTTTTACAGTGACGTGCATCTTTACGTTCAACACTGTAACAATAGTTGGTGCACAGAGGCTGAATGAGTGGCTCTCACTGGCCTCCTAAGCAATGCCCACAAGGAGGAGAGCTGCATCTGCTGGTGTGCATCCCCTTGATAGCGCAACATAATCTGTTCCATGCTCAGAGGGCTGGTAGGTTACTGGTCATTTATATTGCATCAATACTGCAAGTTTGAGATGCCCGGTACATCCCAAGAATCATTACCCAAGTCCACAGTTTGCAGACAATGAATTCCCGGACTCAACCTATATGGGACCCTATCCTGTGTGCCAGAGGCCCAGCACCTATCACCCGTCCACCCCAGTGGTGTAACACAGGCCTCCACAGCCCCTGTGGTGCGGGCGGGGCAAGCTCCAGGGTGCCCCTCAGCACAATACTCTGGCTGTAGAGCTCCTGATCATGTCCAGAGGGGGCCCCTTCACGTACCTTGCAGAGGGGCCCCATCAAGTTTTGTTGCGCCAGTGGTCCTCCTGCTGTTTGCACTCCATCCTCTTTCACTGTCTATCCTAGAGCAAACAGGTGTTTCGGCTGGCCATAGGCCACTGCAGACCAGCAGAAAATAAGTTTAAGAAGTTTAAAAAGTCTGTGTGACTTTGTGTGTGTGTCTGTGTGTGTACATGCATAGATGTGTCTGTGTGCTTCTTTCTGCATATGAGTAAATATCTGCCTGACCCATGAGGTGTGTATTTGCAGGTGCCCCTGTGTATGTGAATGTGCAGGCTCCTGGCCTTGACATATCAGCGGTAATACGTGGCTTATTGGGAATATCCATACCATGATGGTTTCCACCCGTGGTAAAAGGCTAGCACATAATTCATCTCCAGTTTCGTGACCTTTGAAGCCGCGCCTTTATTCAGGAAATGGATCCATTGGTTTGTACCCCCTAACTGTACGACTCTTCTCGTGGCATCTTAGAACCTCAGTGGGATATGATCAGACCAGTCGAGCAAATTTTGAAATCACGCCTTACTTTTTAAATTCCTTGGGGAGATGTGTTCCCATATTCTAGCTCTATGTGATCTGCAAATATGCAACGTTTGCCTTTCAAGTCTTCCACAGTATTTACTACGAATACCTTGACAAGCACCAGCCAGAGGACTCCTTTTAGACCTTCTTTTATCCTTGGATTCCTTATAGGAAATCTTGAATACTTAGAGCTAATTTGAAAGCAATGGAGTGGCAGAGGTACAGTAATACAGCTATGAACCTGCTCCAACATTCCAATGTCTGTCTTTCTATTTCTCCCTGCTTGAATCGAGAACTTTTACCATCAGTGAGTGGAAGGTTCTAATAGCTTTAGAGCTCTTATGCCTTGTTACAAGTGTTACAACAAACAAATGATGGACGGAATGCTGACAATGCATACATTCTCCCCCAGTCAAGAGATCTGGGTTAAATCCATCGTTCTTTTGCCCACTACACCACCCCAGTTTAGACATGGCCATATACAAATCAGTCTTGACCCTGTGCCTCATGGGAACAGTCCAGCCCAAACTGCCAAGCCATGTCTTCCCTGGACCGGAATCAAGCATCCTAGGACCGGTTTCTGGCTATCAGCCGTCATCAGCCAGGATAGCTTGACTCCAGTGGCGTAGTGAGCACGGGTCCCACGTCTGGGAATACCCATCCCACTTAGGGCGAAAAGCGTTACAACAAACAAATGATGGACGGAATGCTGACAATGCATACATTCTCCCCCAGTCAAGAGATCTGGGTTAAATCCATCGTTCTTTTGCCCACTACACCACCCCAGTTTAGACATGGCCATATACAAATCAGTCTTGACCCTGTGCCTCATGGGAACAGTCCAGCCCGAACTGCCAAGCCATGTCTTCCCTGGACCGGAATCAAGCATCCTAGGACCGGTTTCTGGCTATCAGCCGTCATCAGCCAGGATAGCTTGACTCCAGTGGCGTAGTGAGCACGGGTCCCACGTCTGGGAATACCCATCCCACTTAGGGCGAAAAGCGTTACAACAAACAAATGATGGACGGAATGCTGACAATGCATACATTCTCCCCCAGTCAAGAGATCTGGGTTAAATCCATCGTTCTTTTGCCCACTACACCACCCCAGTTTAGACATGGCCATATACAAATCAGTCTTGACCCTGTGCCTCATGGGAACAGTCCAGCCCGAACTGCCAAGCCATGTCTTCCCTGGACCGGAATCAAGCATCCTAGGACCGGTTTCTGGCTATCAGCCGTCATCAGCCAGGATAGCTTGACTCCAGTGGCGTAGTGAGCACGGGTCCCACGTCTGGGAATACCCATCCCACTTAGGGCGAAAAGCGTTACAACAAACAAATGATGGACGGAATGCTGACAATGCATACATTCTCCCCCAGTCAAGAGATCTGGGTTAAATCCATCGTTCTTTTGCCCACTACACCACCCCAGTTTAGACATGGCCATATACAAATCAGTCTTGACCCTGTGCCTCATGGGAACAGTCCAGCCCGAACTGCCAAGCCATGTCTTCCCTGGACCGGAATCAAGCATCCTAGGACCGGTTTCTGGCTATCAGCCGTCATCAGCCAGGATAGCTTGACTCCAGTGGCGTAGTGAGCACGGGTCCCACGTCTGGGAATACCCATCCCACTTAGGGCGAAAAGCGTTACAACAAACAAATGATGGACGGAATGCTGACAATGCATACATTCTCCCCCAGTCAAGAGATCTGGGTTAAATCCATCGTTCTTTTGCCCACTACACCACCCCAGTTTAGACATGGCCATATACAAATCAGTCTTGACCCTGTGCCTCATGGGAACAGTCCAGCCCGAACTGCCAAGCCATGTCTTCCCTGGACCGGAATCAAGCATCCTAGGACCGGTTTCTGGCTATCAGCCGTCATCAGCCAGGATAGCTTGACTCCAGTGGCGTAGTGAGCACGGGTCCCACGTCTGGGAGTACCCATCCCACTTAGGGCGAAAAGCGTTACAACAAACAAATGATGGACGGAATGCTGACAATGCATACATTCTCCCCCAGTCAAGAGATCTGGGTTAAATCCATCGTTCTTTTGCCCACTACACCACCCCAGTTTAGACATGGCCATATACAAATCAGTCTTGACCCTGTGCCTCATGGGAACAGTCCAGCCCGAACTGCCAAGCCATGTCTTCCCTGGACCGGAATCAAGCATCCTAGGACCGGTTTCTGGCTATCAGCCGTCATCAGCCAGGATAGCTTGACTCCAGTGGCGTAGTGAGCACGGGTCCCACGTCTGGGAATACCCATCCCACTTAGGGCGAAAAGCGTTACAACAAACAAATGATGGACGGAATGCTGACAATGCATACATTCTCCCCCAGTCAAGAGATCTGGGTTAAATCCATCGTTCTTTTGCCCACTACACCACCCCAGTTTAGACATGGCCATATACAAATCAGTCTTGACCCTGTGCCTCATGGGAACAGTCCAGCCCGAACTGCCAAGCCATGTCTTCCCTGGACCGGAATCAAGCATCCTAGGACCGGTTTCTGGCTATCAGCCGTCATCAGCCAGGATAGCTTGACTCCAGTGGCGTAGTGAGCACGGGTCCCACGTCTGGGAATACCCATCCCACTTAGGGCGAAAAGCGTTACAACATACAAATGATGGACGGAATGCTGACAATGCATACATTCTCCCCCAGTCAAGAGATCTGGGTTAAATCCATCGTTCTTTTGCCCACTACACCACCCCAGTTTAGACATGGCCATATACAAATCAGTCTTGACCCTGTGCCTCATGGGAACAGTCCAGCCCGAACTGCCAAGCCATGTCTTCCCTGGACCGGAATCAAGCATCCTAGGACCGGTTTCTGGCTATCAGCCGTCATCAGCCAGGATAGCTTGACTCCAGTGGCGTAGTGAGCACGGGTCCCACGTCTGGGAATACCCATCCCACTTAGGGCGAAAAGCGTTACAACAAACAAATGATGGACGGAATGCTGACAATGCATACATTCTCCCCCAGTCAAGAGATCTGGGTTAAATCCATCGTTCTTTTGCCCACTACACCACCCCAGTTTAGACATGGCCATATACAAATCAGTCTTGACCCTGTGCCTCATGGGAACAGTCCAGCCCGAACTGCCAAGCCATGTCTTCCCTGGACCGGAATCAAGCATCCTAGGACCGGTTTCTGGCTATCAGCCGTCATCAGCCAGGATAGCTTGACTCCAGTGGCGTAGTGAGCACGGGTCCCACGTCTGGGAATACCCATCCCACTTAGGGCGAAAAGCGTTACAACAAACAAATGATGGACGGAATGCTCACGTACCTTGCAGAGGGGCCCCATCAAGTTTTGTTGCGCCAGTGGTCCTCCTGCTGTTTGCACTCCATCCTCTTTCACTGTCTATCCTAGAGCAAACAGGTGTTTCGGCTGGCCATAGGCCACTGCAGACCAGCAGAAAATAAGTTTAAGAAGTTTAAAAAGTCTGTGTGACTTTGTGTGTGTGTCTGTGTGTGTACATGCATATATGTGTCTGTGTGCTTCTTTCTGCATATGAGTAAATATCTGCCTGACCCATGAGGTGTGTATTTGCAGGTGCCCCTGTGTATGTGAATGTGCAGGCTCCTGGCCTTGACATATCAGCGGTAATACGTGGCTTATTGGGAATATCCATACCATGATGGTTTCCACCCGTGGTAAAAGGCTAGCACATAATTCATCTCCAGTTTCGTGACCTTTGAAGCCGCGCCTTTATTCAGGAAATGGATCCATTGGTTTGTACCCCCTAACTGTACGACTCTTCTCGTGGCATCTTAGAACCTCAGTGGGATATGATCAGACCAGTCGAGCAAATTTTGAAATCACGCCTTACTTTTTAAATTCCTTGGGGAGATGTGTTCCCATATTCTAGCTCTATGTGATCTGCAAATATGCAACGTTTGCCTTTCAAGTCTTCCACAGTATTTACTACGAATACCTTGACAAGCACCAGCCAGAGGACTCCTTTTAGACCTTCTTTTATCCTTGGATTCCTTATAGGAAATCTTGAATACTTAGAGCTAATTTGAAAGCAATGGAGTGGCAGAGGTACAGTAATACAGCTATGAACCTGCTCCAACATTCCAATGTCTGTCTTTCTATTTCTCCCTGCTTGAATCGAGAACTTTTACCATCAGTGAGTGGAAGGTTCTAATAGCTTTAGAGCTCTTATGCCTTGTTACAAGTGTTTGCATGAAGCATGGACCTATAAATTGTGAGAGGGCCTTTAACCACTGGAAGTGCCCTTGGCAGTGGGCTACAATGCTGTCAAATGATCACCATTCACCTACACTCTTACCCCACTCCCTTAGCACTCCACTGAAATGCAGTAGAAAAAAAACCAAATGACATTGGCGAATGCAATGTGAAAGATCTAAGTGGTTTTCATACAAGTGATCAAGCAAACAGCAATATTATGATAAGTCTTTTTCATGGATTACTACTAATTAATCTACAGTGTCATTACTTAGCACATGGACTTGTGAATGCCCTTCAGACAGGACATGCATTTACTTACTGGAATAGTTAAATCCCTAGAATGATGGTGGTCTTTAGGTAATTAGTATATGATCCAACAGCCATTTCATACTCTTGTTTAACATATCAAGGAATGTCTTAAGCTCTTAACAGTGAGGCTGTGGATTTCAATGATTTTTCCAATAGGAGCAGCTATGTGTTTGAATGGCTGGATTAAGGTTTAAGTAGTTAATTGCCTTTATCATCTGAAAAATTACTAATGTGTTTGAGGGACAGTTGGCTAGCACCCTTGACGGAGATAGAGGGTCATGTTTCTATAATAATAATAATAATTTAACTGCTTATATATGCATACAAAGTGTTGTTGCTACAACTGTGAACATTCCAATATCTTGCTTCCGGCCACTCAGGAACTACCGATGAGCCTGGGTTGCAATGGGATTTTCACTATCCAAGGACAAGAAGCCAACATCAGAACATACAAAGGTGTTGCAAATGGACAGAATACACTCCAAAGCATGCACAGAAACAAGCAATGTAGTGTTGGAGGAAGAGTAAAAAACAAACAAACTGGCCCCAAACCAAGGAATTAGCCTTCGCAGATAGTACAAATTGGCCCCTCTATGTGGAACTCTTCTACTAAACTCGTCCAAGCTAAATTTAGGTAATGATCAGATTATAAAGTCTTAACCACAGTGTTTGGGAGGTCATACCCACTGACCAGCTTAAAGATTACATGTAATGCTGTGGTGGCTGTTTGTACAGGGCCTAGAATTATGGAGCTTCCACCAGATGGTTGAAGAAACCTCAATGTGCATTGGCCGTTAAGAAGATCACGCTATATAACAAACTTCCGTGTGGCAGTGTTGGTCATGTTTTATGGCCGTGCTTATGCCACAGGATATTTTATATGCCTATATACTGTTTGTTGCTATGAATTTTTTTAGAGCAATACTAAGACCAAGAAATTATAGACACGATTGGGACATTTGGGATTTTTATTATGATGATATAAGTTTAATAGATTTTTTATTATTTTTAATTTATTGTATCTTTTATGGCTATGTTCAATGCCGAATAAAGATTGTTTATTATAATTATAACAAACTTCCGAGTGGCAGTTTTACGGAGTATTAGAGAACAATATGAGTATTATTGTCAATATGAATATTAGTTTTAATGTTTGTTAGCATTTTAAATTAACCCCACAATCAGTTCTATATAAGCAAAGTCAAATTCAGGTACTTTTTCTTGTTCGCAGGACTTCAGACTTGAAATGAATCCACAGTTGCACATGGATGCCATTCCAGCTACATTGCATCTAAACTGATCACACACCAAAGGGCATCAAAGTTAGCTTCAGATACAGCAAAGCCAAAGCAGGAAAATAAATTATGACATGGTCACTGTGCAAGACTACAATCATATTGAAATGACAGTGTTGAAGGACACAATTTAAATAAGTTTTTAGATTGAACTTGCTTCTTCATCAAACAGCAGGGAAGTAAGCAGGCGTTTGAAATGGCAAAATCTGTGTTCATCTTTATGTCTAAACAGATCCTAATAAGGGGAAAATATGATGTCATGTAGGATGCTACAGATTTTTAGTTTAATGTTTATGGTCTTTAGCAGGCACAGGTGAGAGGGAGATCTGCTGGGGAGATCTACTGTAATGAACCATGGGCCAGATGTACAAACATTAGGAATACTGGTTTCCTAATTGCGATTCTCTCCGAATCGCAATTAGAAAATCAGTATTCCTAATGTATGGAAATCTTTAGAGTTTCATTTGTGATTCCCAGTGGTTCGCAAATACACCTACCTCATGCATATTAATGAGGTGTGTTGCAATTTGCGACCCATTAGGAATTGCAGCCATCACAGTGATGGTGGTCTGCTAGGGTCAGCAGACCACCATGTCTGTGATTGCTTTTAAATAAAGCAATTCTTTTAATGCAGCTTGTTTTCCTTAAAGGAAAATGGGATGCGTTTAAAAAGAAAAAATGAAACCTTGCAGTTACATTTTTTAAGAGCAGGCAGTAGTCCGTGGGATCACTGCCTACTCTTAAAAAATATTTATTTAATATTCTCAAAAGGGAAGGGGTCCCCAAGGGTTCCCTTCTCCTTTGCAAAAGGGTTACCACCAGTTTAAAACTGGTGGTAAAGTATTACTGTTTTTGACCGGAATTCGGGCGCAAAACAGTAGTACATACCGTACTGGTTCCGTATTTGGAAGGCACACTCTAAACACCCCCTTTCAAATACGGAATCACAAAAGAAAAATGCGATTTGGTAATAAGTTACTGAATTACATTTAGCATTTTGTACATTTAAGAAAGCATTTATTCGGCCACAAATGGCCCCAATTCTGCAAATTGGGTCTATTGCAACCAGAAAAATGCCTTGTACATCTGGCTCATTGCTACTATCGTTGCACTTCTGACTGTCATTGTGAGATATCATGAAGCAGCTATAGTATGAAGCTAGTTGTGACCCATAGTAGCAGACTGATTTAGAGTCCTCGATTGGCCAGTAGTATGTGGCAGATCTCTTCAGTTGTTGCATGCCTGTTCAGTTGGTGATGAGTGATTTATTGCTGTGGACTGTTACAATCTGGATCATAGACATAGTCTGCAGGGGTTCTATCGTGTGTGAGCATAAGAGGATGAAGATGTATTATGGCGTTGTATGCAGCCTATTTGAACTACAATCAACTGCCCAACTACAGTGTTATTGCATAAGTAGTACAGAGAGCCGGGATGGGTATATATGAATTGACTTTGCTATATAATAACCAGACTGGACATAGGTCAGCCATTCCTAAGTTACCTTAGAGTGTTGTGCTGGTGAGCTGTTCCACATCTATGGACTGTAAATTGTACATTATACTTGAAGGAGCTATGATTATGCTGGTTTTGTATCCGAGTGTAATGGGATGATGTTATCTTGGTAATAGCCATGTTTTCTCTCTGAAATATAAATGCTTGTGAATGCTTCAAAACCTGGTTGGTAGTGAGTTGCCGAGCTTGACGGCTTGTACTGAGAAATTGATGCCTGCTATGAATGTCTTATAGTAAGGTGGTAAGATGTTTTGTGGTGTAATAAAACACACACACAAAGATGCTTGTGGTCTGATGGGAGCCAGGGCATATCATCTCAGGGTGGGTTGGGGTTTTCGCCCTTTAAATGGCAAGACCGAGCCATTCATACTGGCACCTCCACACATAATTACCACTGAATGGCTCTAAGTCCCTTCAGACCCCTAGCATATTTGTGTGCTTTTTAATATGTTTAGAGACTATGCTCATGGTGTAGTGTCTTGTGAGTTAACGATGACGGAACCCTTTGGCTTCTGATGAACTTCATAGAGCTATGACGTAATGAATAGAGTGTATTGCAGGGAAGGCTGCATTAGAATGTTAAATTTGCAGTTACACGCAGTTTAATAAAGACATGTATTACTAAGCTCCATGTGTGCCAAAGTCATTGGCGGGTACCTTGCATGGGAAGATGCTACAAATGGTGATGAGAAAGGGGATAAGTAACCCGAAGATTGACGATGCTATCTCAGAGAGTTTGCAAAAGTCCAAGTAAATTGCTTGTGCGTGCCATGTGTTGTGTTGTCGTAGTACCGATTCAACGTTTAATGCATGTGGAGTCTGTGTGGAAATCCATCCCGACCCCCAGGGAAAACACCCAACCAGGAGACAGTGGGAAGAAGAAACAAGGCAGCTGGAAAGAAGAGGAAGAACCGAGTTGCACCGAGGAGTCCCGTATAACTGGGTTGTGAACTTGAGAGACCAAATAAAAGTACCACCATTAAGAAATATATCCAGCCTCCCCATCTGTTTATCCGGCCTGCCCTCCCACAGAGTCAAAGGGCAGTTGCAGCCACTATGAAGCCGTTAAAAACACTTGCATTTACATAGATTCTACTTGTCAAGCCATACATAAAGGTACCACGCTACTACGTAACATAGAGCTATACATAGTACAGAGTGATAATGTTGCAATTACAAGTGCTGTCAAGCAGAGATCAACCTGGCGTTAAAAAGTACAAAGCAACAGTCAAGTTCAAGCTAAGTGCTCTAAGGCGGAGATTAACCAGGCGTAGTCAAGTACATCGAGACCTTAGAAGCAAAGCGTACTAGATGCAAGAAACAGTTGTCTTCTTAACAAAGGTAATCAAAAAGAGTCTTAATACCGCAGCACTGGGCACAGCAGCCGAAGAAGAAAGGACAGGATTTTGCTCACTGAGCTCTCCAATACCTATAGTGGCACAGCGCCTGAGAGATGGAATGAACAAGTCTGAGATACTCTGGGTTCCTTTTAAGACAAATAAGAAAGTACCACTTTTTAATGAGTCGCACAGAAGAATTGTTATATTAATACAACACCAATAGAGGCTAAGGATACACCCAAATAAGTCAATACCATTGATACATAAATGCTCCATTGGGCTGAGGAAAAACATTATTGACAAAGTAATAAGCCAATGGCTGAAAGAGGCTGGTCAAAGTAAGCCAATGGATTGATGGGTCAGACCCAAATCTCACTCTGTGTACATTTCAAGCAATAGGTATGTTTGATAGTTCATCTTTCAAAACCTACAAAGTGATCTCAGGGGGCACTGTCATGAAAATGTATCAAAGAGAGAAGAAAAAAATGAAAAAATAAAGAACGCGTGTGTTTAGGTGTTGTTCTTAAAGTGCATTGTGCAGTCTTTTAGTTGAGCAGTGCAAAAATACCTGCGTTAATGAGGTTAAGAGGAAGTTGGAGGGTGGTTTAACACATGCGCTTGGGTTTACATTTTATTGTTGATCCAATTCCTATAAGGAAAATGTGGCGCATTCGTATATAAGGCAGGAGGTTGGAATGTAACAAAAGTACAACGAAATCCACGAGAGATCACTTACTGTATACAGAGAGACCCACAAACACAGAAAGCCTGAACACCTACAGGTAGTAACAGTGTGAAGTACACACATGCATACACAGTCATGCACATGTACCCACATACAGTTCCACACATCACCTACTCGAAAAGTTCCAGGAAATTGTGAAAATGCATTTGAACACGGAAACGAACACATACCTACCCCACACACAGTCCTATTCTCAAAGATACTTAGAGAGACATAAATAGTACCACAGATACAGGTATATTGTGGCATAGTCTTACAGATGTGGACCTATGTGCGCCTCTGTGCGCAGTGGCGTACCAAGGGGGGGTGGGTGGGGTGGTCCACCCCGGCCGGCATGAGCTTTGGGGGCCGCACCCCCCGCTCTTACCTGCAGCCGTCATGGGGCGGCCGCCGCAGGGACCGCCATGGGCAGCTTAGTGTCTAGCTACGCCACTGTCTGTGCACTAGTAAAACTGTGATGTATGACTGATCTGCTGTGAAAAATAATTTTCACTTTAAATTGACCTTGCATTTTTTGATCAGGCGAAGATGCACATCTCACTCTCAGTCAATTACATTTATAGTAAAACAACTGACCTAGGAACAATGTGTGCAAGTGATACTGAAAATGCAGGTCTTTATATTCACCTGCTCTCACATTTCATTTTATCTGGGTAGGTACTTATATGACTCGTTATTTTTTTCAAATGCAATACATGTGCCTATCCGTATATAGATTCAGGAAATATTGCTAAATTAGATGTGGAACTGAAGTTATCTTAATTAAGCTAAGAGTTGTGCAGAAAATGTTTCTGGCTGGAGTGCACAGGCACCACATTAGGAGAAAATGCCTTTTTCAAACCTACATTGATATGCAAAGCTTTTATATCTATGGGAAATGTTCAAACTTTCTGTGTACCTCAGTGACACATCCGTACGTGAGATGGATAGAACAAAAAGTAACATATTACAAAGTGTGACAAAAGCCAACAGTCCAACTTTCAGTAAGAAATCATATTTTACTAACAAACGAGCTACTGGGAGAAGAATAGATCTTGCTAGCTCCTCGATTATTCTTCGCTAACTGCAGGGAGGGCAGTATGCTCAAAGCCACTGAATGATGTGACCCTGTGTCTATGGTGTTTTATGAATAATGATGGCTTTACCTCACTTACACAAAATATTTATTACAATTTTGACACGACCGGAGACTCATATTATACAACCTTTCCTGCTATTTATGTCTACAGTGCAGCCAGTTAACTGACACCAGCATCAAGAAGGAGTAAGTACTGGACGTTTGGTGGGTCTATATATTAATTACCAATTGTTCAGCTGAGTGACTTACATTGGTGGGTTTCTCTGCACGGAGTTATGGGTAGTGTAGTTTACGGTGCTTATTTTATTATCTTCTTTTGACTAACTGGCTTCTATATAAAATTAAACAGCAAGAAAAATAGCATAAAACTCACCCCTGTGTCTTCAATAGAATGTGCCCTTTCCTACATTAACAACTGGAAAATCAGCATTTGCAAATTAAAAAAAAAAAAGTTGTTTTCAGCTCACACAATCCAAAAGTTACTTAAAATTCACCACACATCACTCCACAATGTGGCAGATTCTTTGAAAATGTTAACCGGTCACTTTTCAATTGTGAATTAAAATTGTACTAAGGAATTGACATGTCTTCCCTCACAGTATTGTGTGCTAAAATGTCAAAATAGCAAAGCAAAACTGCTACATAATGGGCAACATTATGCCCCATGACTTAACATTTCTTATTCCATAATTAAATCCACCCTGCTACATAATTTGGTCCTCCATTGTCACATAATATTTTGGGCCATGCCCGTGCTAGTAGATTTGTCAGAAGTACCCTCAGTTGTACATTGAAAGCAATTCTGTATATGCCCACATAACTACACCCAAGGGAGAAAGGGGGGGGGGGGGAGAAAGTGTCAACATTATGGAAATTGGGGGCAGATGTTCCTTAACAGAATAAGACCTACTTCGATCTTACTCCTCCTGGATGGTACGGTCCTCACGGTAAAGGATAAAAAAAGCGTATTTAAGGTTGTCTGCAGGGCCGGACTGGGAACAGAAACCGGCCCTGGCAAACTGCTCAGCTGCCCCCCCTGGGGTGAGGGGGAGTGCAGCCGAGCAGTTTGCGAGGGACGGTTTTGGCCGATTTCGCCGGTAACAAAAATGGCCTCCTAGTTGCCCAAAACCGGCCCCCACCCTAGCGGCCTACCGGGGAAAAGCCCGGTGCCCCCTATGGCCAGTCCGGCCCTGGTTGTCTGACCTAGGGCACACCTAAGTGAAAACTGATTGTTCTTCTTCATGAGAAACCGATGAAACTGACATTTTATATCCGACTTTTTAGAGTATGTCAGGCAATTTATTTGGGTATAGAATCCTCTGAATAGGGTGCCGGAATTCCAAAAAGTTAAATATCACTGTCAAAGGTCGTATCATGAACTCCAAGCACAGGTGCAAAAAACTAGTTGTGTGCCAATTTACAATGAAAGCACATATAGTAACAATAGTAACTGGGCCTATTGGAATTACAAGTTTTAGGGCCAGATTTAGATCTTGGCGGAACTGGTCCCACCGTCACTTCTCTGGCGGGTTATTAAATGATGGAAGCTCCATGAGCTTTGTTGTAAATAACCTGAAACTACAGAACCTAGGCTCTTTGAATCGCGCTGCATGCAAAATTGGGGTTGTTTTTGTTAATCTTTTGTAATTTTATGTCAATATGTGATTTTTTCTTTTCTTGTATATACTATTGATGTTTTCTCTGTGTAGTGATACGTTTGTACAACTTGTTTACGTGAATGGAGTGTAGAAAATACTCTTAAGAAAAAGGTTTCGAAGAGTAAAAGAAAAAGAAAACAATGAATACATTTCTGATGGTTATAACGTGTGTTTGATCTCAGTGGTGAATGATTGTGAGAAAAAATATCAGTACTGGCATTTGTGTTTTTTTTTTTTTAACTAGGACAAGACCGGCACAACTGGGAAATCTAAATAGGCTGAGCCCAAACCCGCTGGCCTGATGACGACAGAGTACTGTTAGCCAGCAGAGGAGTCTGCCACGTTGAAGGAGGTGCGCCGCTTACGCGACAGTAAACAATCTGTTAATGCGGGCGGCTGTTGAGCCAGCCCACATCTAAATACATAGGCGTGACTCCATCAGTTTGACGTAGTACTTGTAACCTCCACCACGGAGGGACGACGGGAGTGCCACCAAGATCTAAATCCGGTGTAAATAGCAGCCCACATTCCAATGGGAATGATTGGAGGAAAACTTGGCATGGCAACTTTGATTATCCTACAAAATCTTGCATTCTCTGCTAGTTTTCTCCCCCCCAGAATTACCATAGTCCCTGGTAATTATGATTCCGGGGGTGAAGGCATAACAAAGAATAATCTGGGGTACTCGTAATCCCGGCCTATAGTGCTAACTCTATGATGGACTGCATTCAACAGCACAGCTTTGCAACATGGTGTAATAATTATTACTCTGTGACAGAGCTTTGAAGCCTGGAGCTCATGCACTAACCCCAGAATTAGTGTACGTGGACAATGCACTGCAGACGCAATTTCATAGGAAAAAATGTGCAAAGATCCATTCAAATTAGCCGAAGGACCAAGGATCAATCTTATGTTAAGAACAAGCAGTACAGATGTACTGTCAGTCTTGATTTAGTCATAAAAAACATCAAAACATCATACAGATCAAGGGCCTGAATTAGAGTTCAGTGTTACAGGAGAATCCTTCACATTCTGAAGGGCGTTCTAAATGCAGAATGCGATATATGGACTGAATAGGGATGCGTTCGGAGGAAATTTGTTGATGGTCCCTACTCTGCATTTTGACTTCCCTCCAAAATGTTGAGGATTTACTGGTCCCACAAATCTCCAGATCAAGCCTAAAATTTCGGATGTGGCTTGATTAAGTACCAGACTATGGCCCTGATTATGAGTGTGTCCGCGGAGTAAATGCTATTATTGTACCAGATGAAATCGGCTCCCTGGAGTTTTGAATTTATCAGGAATGATAAATAGTACCTATTCCAAGTTTGGGGGAAGAACATGAGGATTTTGGTGCTTAGTACACCAATATTTGCATGTTACGGCACACACTATACTAATTTCCATGTTAATTTTAATGATGGTTGAGGTTAAAGTACTGTGTCCATCTACATACAGCATAAATCCAAATTGCAACTGCTAAAAAATAGGGGATTGCCCTTGCGCAGACCCACTCATAATCAGGGCGCCTGTCAACAGGAGTGCAATAACCCTGATATTTATATAGAGTAAGCTCACTGCAGGAGGGAAATAATATTTCACCGTGAAATATCATGCCTCTCCAACATCCCATTCTACAGTATAGAAGGGCATCTTGATTACATATATATTACAAGATCACTACTCCTAGGATCTATTGCAATGGGTCAATTAAAGCATTATTTTTTTAATAGGAAAAAGTGAGTCTTCATGGATTTTCTCAAGACTGATTTTTTTGTTTGATCTGTTTATTAAACGTTTTGTTCATGAAATAAAGCATTTGACAATCATTTATATAACCATATGGAACCAGTAGGCAATCTGCGCGGTAGAGTGCGTAAATTAGCCTCACAGTAGCATGAAGATGTAACTGTCATCAATTCTACCTGGTTAGCAACAAATGGCATACCCCATCTTTCACTTAAAATTAATAATCCTTCGGGGTGGCGGTCTATTCATGTTACGATACAGTATAAATATCCTTTACGTGTACATATTAATTGCATATATACAGCTCATATGGCTTCACTCTGCCATGACACATCAATCGGTTAAGTCAATCAAACAATCGTATTGATAACATCTAACGCAATAACACAACCAGAGGGAGGGGTAGAGGAAGGAAGCAGGATCCTCATAGAGGTAGGTAATAACATGGACCTCAATCACTACAGGAAAGTATCATTGCTGCAATCGTACATTTGCATATTTTGACTACTCAGAAATAATAAATGGCAGTTTGGGGTGCATGGAACGCACCTTACTGTCCAGCTCACAGTATGGGCCACATTACGACACATGTATTAAACAATACTTATCAGTGATATGAATGTCTGGAGGTTCATCCGGCGTCAACATCCCTTGAAGCGTGCACAACTCGTCCCTTACTAAGGAGACCGCCTTGGCCTTAACCCAATTTAACATTGAATGAAACCATGCCTTCATCGGAGGGGGTTCTTCCGCTATCCACCGGGGGGCGATAAGCCGTTTGTTCACAACTAGGAGCAGATCCAAAAGCCTAGAGGATGCTTTGTGCTTCTTGGGAATACTCCAAAAATACATGCCTCCCCTGTCCGTGGCACCTCCCTATCAGTACTAGCCACCAGCGCACGAATCACCCCGTCCCAGTACGAGTGCAAATCAGGGCAGAACCAGAGCATATGTAACAGATCCGCATCTAACAATTTGCAGCGAGGACAGCATGCATCTAGCCTATGAAAATACCTACTTATCTTGTCTGGGAATAGTTATGCCCTGTGAACCATGTAAAATTGAATCAGTCTAAAACGTGCATTTCTAGGGCTATGCCTGGGGCTCTCCAAGACGAAGGGCCACTCCTTCTCTGAGTATGGCCTCTCCCGGTCCGCCTCCCGTTTAGCTCGCAGCGGCGTTAAGTCCACCAAGGTGTGTTCTCGGATCGACTCCGTGAACCACTTCTCTAGATGATGCCCATGCCCATTACGTGCACATATTGCATAAGGAGATGTGTTGGGGGATCCTGCGCAATGTTACCCCACCAGCGCCGCATTATGGCTGTCTAGGAGGCATGATTCAAGAATTGACCCGGGGAACTCCGTCCTCCTCCGTGATGGTGAGGAACGGCTGCAGTGCGCCCTCTCCATACAAGTCCCCCAGTGTAGTTAGGCCTGCCCTCGCCCAGTCTGTAAGGTCCGTACCCTGGACTCGTCCTCTCGCTGTCGGAATGCCTAGCAAAGGCATACAGGGCGCATACGGTGTGGTGTGACATGCCTGGTAAGGCACAGTGCCCTGGGGAAACATTTCAGTGCCATCTGAACCAATACTGGAAGCGATTCGTGCAATCTATTACAGGGATGGAATAAGAAGAGGGTCCTGTCCAGGGAGTATGGAGGGTTACGTTCCGCCGAGTCTGACAAGTGTAGTTGCTCCACCCATTTTGACACCCGTTCTATCTGAGATGCCAGGAAATAGTGCACTAAGTTGAGAAAAGCCAGCCCTCCCTGCGATCGTGGTAGATACAACTTTGTCAGTGCTACCCTGCACTGTGTGTTATTCCAAATAAAATCTCTTATGACTACCTCCAGGGAATGAAAGGACGACGCAGGCAGGTAAAGCGGGAGATTAGAAAAATAATAAAAACCACATGGCAGCATGACCATTTTTATTAACTCCACCCTACCGAAAACCAAGAGGTTAAGCATCTTCCAGAATTTGATTTAGGTTTTGAGCACTGTAACTGCCTTAGTGATGTTGCCATCCATGAGAGCACGGTGGTTATGATAAATACGTATGCCCCAGTATCTGAACGCCACCAGTTGCCAATGCACTACCGTCCCATCCACTTCCCAACGAGGATCCTCCATTCTAGAGGTAAAGGGGAATAAACAAGATTTACCCCAGTGCACACCCAGCCCAGACAATGAAGCAAAGGATCTCAGCGTGTCAGGGGTAACTTATGGGACCATCTGGAGATCTTTGCCATATAGTAGAATGTCGTCCGCATAAAGCGAGACTGCGTGTAAGCCATTCCAGAGCTGTATCCCCCATTACGGTGCAGAGTTCTATAGCGCCAACGCTAGAGGTTCTATAACCAGTGAAAAAATCAATGGGGAGAGGAGGCACCCTGGCGGGTTCACTTTTCCATCAATATGGGTCAGAGAACAGAGATCCCAGACGCACCCGTATATACTTTAAGTAATTGCGGGCTTAAGGGGTCAGCATATAACTTGTAAAATTCATGGGGAAATCCATCGGGTCCTGGAACTTTTCCAGATGGTGGGGCCCTCATCGTACCTCTAACTTTGTCTAGCGTGTGCAGGATGTCCAGCTCCATCCGCTGCTCCAGATTTAGGGCCGGGAAAGGAAGTCTATCTAGGAACTCCTGTATCACCACCTCAGGGATCTTCCGGGCAGACCTGTATAGTTGTGTAAAATGCGTGGACAACTCACAGTGTATTTATAGCTGTGTGAGTTTGAGTCTCCCACCCTGAAACCGAAGCGCAGTAATGGGCCCAACCGACTGCTCTTGTTTGATTAACCAGGCCAGAAGAGGCCTCAACTGGTCTGCCTTAGTGTGCGTGGACGCTTAATGTGCCGCAAAGTTGAGACAGCGTTGTTGGTGTAACAGTTCTGCATGCTTCTTGCGCACTTCTAACGGGGAGGTCATTTCCTCAGCATGTTCAACTGCTCTGGACTCTAAGATCAGCAGCTGTCTTTCTATGCCGAGTAGATCTGATGCTATCTGCTTTCGCAGCCCACAGCCCAGTCCCAAACACTTCCCTCACAAAGTGACCTTAATGGCTGACCATTCCACTAACAAAGATGATGTAGTCTCTGAGTTAAGCGCAACGTATTCCCCTATAGCCTCTCCAACCGCCTCCCGGAACACTGAGTCCTCAAGCATTGCCAGCTGCAGCCTCCAGGTAGGGACCTCCAGGAATGTCACCCTCCCAGGCCAGCGTGACACAGTGCAGGTTGTGGCTGGAGTACGTATAATCCCAATACTCCGAGCTTGAAATGTAAGGAAGTAGGGAGGGGGATCCAAAAAACCTATCCAGACGAACATGCAGGTTATGGGGTACTGAAAAGAAGGAGTACACCCTTGCCCCAGGATTACGATGTCTCCAGACGTCAACTAGACCCCCTCCATCTGCCCAACTATTCAGCACCGTAGAGTTAGTTGGGGCGGCCTTACCTCGAAGTGGGGGGAAGGATCTATCTACCCCGTGTGTAGGACGCTATTAAAGTCCCCACACAGTAACTAAGGGACCTCGCACCATTTCCTCATTACGGGGGACAGCTTACTGAAGAACTGACCCTGATCCACATTCGGGGCATACACGTTCCCCAACAGTATGTGTCGTCCATCCAATCTGACTTTTATGAGTACATTTCTGCCCTCCCTGTAAGTAAGGACCTCATCCATTGCAAAAGGAGTCCAAGGACGTATCCAAATGAAGGTCCCTCTAGCAAATAGAGAGTAATCCGTGGTGTATATGTTACCCCTCCATCTGCGTTGAAACTTGGCAGTCTCTACCTCATTTAAATGTGTCTCCTGCAAAAGTGCTATATGCACGTTATGTCGTTTAAGATAGGAGTATACAGCATACCTGCAGGATGGCACCATCCCTTATCCAAACGTATCTTTTGCAATTAACATTATGCAGTTATATCACCCACAGCAATTCAAGTAGCAATACTTATAATGAGTGCCCAGCTTAGTCTCTTTCATGCGATACCATCCACCGTCTGAGGCGTAACGTCTGCCATTCTTAGTGAGAGCTTGTCTGATGAGTCCGCCACTAAGGAGCCCCCATCCCCTGAGGAATGAAAGGAAGTGTTAGCTTTGTCCTCCGGCTCCGCCGCATCTGCCATCTGTTCCATGATGCGGAACACTGCCTGTCGCTCCCTTCGAATCTGGTCTGGGCCAGGTGCTGCCAATAAGCCAAGGAATTGCCTTCCAGGTCGCCGTCATCGAGACGCGTTTCCGCCTGCTTCCCAAGGCCATGCAGCTGATGTGCTCGTAGGCCGTGGGCCAGAGTACTGACCCGACGTCTCAAGCCAATCCCAAGCATTCTTGGGTGTGTCAAAGAACCAAGACTTCCCATCAAAGACTACACGGAGTCTAGCTGGGAACAGCAGTGAGTAAGAGATATTTAGCTGTCGGAGCTGTCGCTTAAAAGGCAGGAAGGAATCCTGCTGGTGCTGGACTTTCATTGTGTAGTCCGGAAAAAACAGCACCTTAGCATTGTCAAATTTGACTTCGTCCAGCTTCCTTGTCTCATGGAAGTTCACATCACAATGCCTGAAATGTAGCATTTTAAAGATGAGCAGTCGTGCTCTGTCACACGGAGCCGGCTTCCTGCCCGGGACACAAGGCGCCCTTTCTATGGTAAAGAACAGGGAGAACTCCGTATTTGGCAAGATGGTCTTGAGCCATAGCTCCAGGAAGGTAACCGCACCTTGTCCTTCCGCTCCATCCGGCTGCCCAATCAGTGGGACATTGTTTCTCCGGGAGTGGCCTTCCGCATCCTCCATCTGCTCCTCAAGGTTTCTGATCCTGACCTCGTGAGCATTTTGTTGCTTTTCTTGAAATTCTGTGGCTGGCTTCACTTCAGCTACCTCCTGTTCCACAGCAGTGACCCGGTCTTTTAAGTTCTGGTGATCAGCGTGCAGCAAGTTGAGATCCAGGGCCACTTTATCCAGCTTAGCTTCCATTGATGCGCGAGAGCACTCAATCGCGTTCAGGATAGCGCTAGGCACTCATCCGGGGCCTTCAGCTCCTCCACCTGTTGCGGACGACCCGCTTCACTTGTGCCTGCAGCTTGCGAGGAGGCCCTCGACCCAGCACCTCTGGTGCGCACCATACTTCTCCTTCCACCCGGCCTTGCCCAAATTTCGACCAGGGCCTCAAATCAACAAGAGTAGCAGGTCAGTGCACCACCTCGAGTGTGTGAATCAACCCGGGCGTGCAATGCGTGGGGGCGCAGCCTACAGAGGCGTGACCAGCGACCTACCCGTGGCATAGATTCCTCGTCCTTCTGGCTGGCCGCGTGCATGGGCCAAACACCTCGGTAATAGGCTGGTGTTCCCCGGCATCGCATATGTAAGCCCCAGGCCTCCGTATACCGTTAATCATGCAGCGTAGTCCCTCTGCTGCACATGGGGCGAGCGCCGATAGCACCCCGCATCAAGAGGCCTCTGCGCTGCTCTCTGGGCCTCCTGGCCCACCAAAGGCTCGCTCTTCACCAGGGCTCGCACATGGGCCTTGTGCTGCTTCCCATCGCACACTGCCTCAGCAGCCACCAGTGTTGACCGATCTCTTCCCTGCAATCGTAGGGGCACCAGGCACTACACCACCTCTCCAGCCCTGCGTTCGTCACTCCTGCACCCCGGCACGGCAGGCCTGTATGCGGCTGTATCCTCCACAGTGACCACACCCTACATCAGCTAGATACCTGTCCTCGCGCCTGGCCAGCGCCACCACTCCTCACCTCTCTCCACCGCCGGCTGGGTGTTCCAAAACGGCCAGTACCTGCACAGCCGGGCGTTGCTCCTCGAAGTGTCCCTGATCACCTTCCACAGTGGGTCACGGCCAGGCTCCTTCCTCTATCTCTCCTGGCCTGTCATAGGCCAGCGGGGCTCCTACAACTCGCTGTCTTCCCCCGTCCACCGTGACCACTGCTTCTCAAGCTGCTGGACCAGGCCGTCCCGATAGTCTCCAACTCCAGTGGCATTCCCAGGAGCCACGCGGTCGACACCTCTTGTCACCTCCGGCATCCTGGGGACCAGATCCTCTGCTTCCGAGATGATTTCCACCGTCCCGCTGGAAAAAAGCGTTCACAGGAGTCTGGTTCTGCGAACCACATCCAGCCGGGGCGCAGTTGCAAGCGCCCCGCCTGGTCGATTTCGCCTGCAACCCTCCGCCCGCTCGCCATCACTCCACCTCAATGGCTGCAAACTCGCTGGTGCGGCACTACTTTCACCTCAGCAAGCCTCCGGGGGCTTCACAGGGTCATCCGGCACAGCCCTGTGACAACAAACTGCGGCGATGCTGGAGAAATGTGCCGAATTAAGGGGATAGATGGCGGAGTGATGTTAAGACGCTTCCGCCATGCTGCCCCAGCAGGCCACGCCCCAGGGACTTTCTCACGACTGATGGAGGCACATTGGAACATTTTAAATCAAGCCCCGGCACACATTTGTAATCATTAAAACATGTCAATAACATAAGTTTCCAAGCAAATACATAAAGATGAATGAGTAATTTAATGATTTTTCTTGTTGAGACTCCAGCCAACACGTGTTTCGTCGTCCGGGACAAGACACCCGCGACTTCCTCAGTGCTGGAAAACATACATAAAAGCCCAAACATTCGGGCATCAATAATACAGTCATAGTTATGTGAGTTGTAAGTGGACCCAACTGTGCTCCTCAAATCACCTCATATATCCCTAAAGAAAGTGCAACTGCATCCAATATAGGACAGTGGAATCATTACATCCTGTGTCAAGAACATTTCCAAACATCATGTTCCTGTGTTAGTCAATAGATGGTGTCTAACGTACCAAGCCAAACAATATTGATGTCCACCCTAGGGACAGAGGGGGTGGACCCATGATAGGTAGGGGGATGGGTAGGAGTATTCATGCAATTCATAACCACCATGCCAGTGATATCCCATATGCATATTTTATAGGGGTCAGCTTGCTCGTAGAATCCATGCCTACCTTTAGGTCAATGAAAAGGTCTTGTGTGCCTAAAAATAAAATAGAAATGTATATAGTGTGTGTCCTGTTAAGATTTCATCCATGTAGATACCAACCATAATGTAAAGAACATAGCTTCTGACTGGTTATAATTCCGTCCCAGCCTAAGTACGGATGGGCAAGTTGCATGTGTTCCACGAAGAAAGTTATTTTAGCAAATATCTGCAAGAATATGATAAAATCCTATTTAGAAAGGTGGAGCAGTTTGCACCTAAATGCAAATATTAGCATCAGGCATGAAGTGCATATTTGATTTAAAAGTTTTGTGGAAAAGCTTTCCAATCACTGTACTGACAAACGTCTCCATTAGATTGACTATTTGTACATATATACCAAATGAATTCTAGTTTCATTATTATAAGTATATTGTGAGGGTGAAATATACCACTCGAAAGAATTTGAACCGTGATCCTGACTGTATTATTGATGCCCGAATGTTTGGGCTTACACTCTGCTTTTATGTATGTTTTCCAGCCCTGAGGAAGTTGCGGGTGTCTTGTCCCGAACGACGAAATACGTGTTGGCTGGAGTCTCAACAAGAAAAATCATTAAATTACTCATTCTTCTTTATGTATTTGCTTGGAAACGTATGTTATTGACATGTTTTAATGATTACAAATGTGTGCCAGGACTTGATTTAAAATTTGCACGGATCTGCTGATCTGAATGGTGAGGTGTTGGATGATTACCTCCTCCCTGGGCACCTACAGTAACAATTTGAGCTACGAAATACTTACTGCATTTAGTGAGCGCCATTTCCATCCAGCTTACAATCATCCCAACTAGTAATCAAGCACATTAGAACATTTCCAGTGGAGGAGAGTTCCTAACCTTTAATAGAAGAAGGAAGTTCTGTCTTGGATGAATGATGAAAATGAAGTACAGAAAGGAAACATTATGTATAGGGGAATTATATGAATTCTATTGTTAAGATAGGTTAGGAACAACTGTATCAATACATTTAGAGACAACTCTGGCTATCTTGAAGCAAATTCCATTCCACAGCTTGCACTAATAATGACACTGATGAGAAGATTAGAACCACCTTTTTATTGTGCCTCTCTAATATAACTGCAGAGAAATAAGTTCCAAACCACACAAACTAGTTTTTAAGTGCTGCGTTCAGATAGCTTCAGCATGCTTCGGTTGGTATTTATTGCAGAGATCTGTGCTGTTTTGCTAACAAAGTGACAGCTGAAAGGTTTCTTTTCTAGGGTTGTAGCTTCATGGGGAGTGTTTGGGGTGCTACACCCTCCCCCCAATAAATCTTTTCGCCAGTAAATAGTTAGGTACAGGTGTATTGAGCGGGTATGATGAGAAGTCTCTCGGATTTTATCTGGGATTATATACAAAAAAAGCAAACACACACTGTCTCTCGTCTATGTTTTAAACATCTCAAACGTTTTTGGTTATTTTACAAACTATTGGGGCATATTTACAATAGAAGTGACGGAGTGCAGTGTTTGCCTTCCTTGCTTAATGCCACGATCCGCCACTTCTGAAACGCAGGACTGCAGCATAATTACAACAATATGGCGCAGCCCTCTGTTTTCCCCTGCTCTGGTGCTAAATGTAGTTGCCTAGTGCCAACGCAGGCACCCTTGCACCATAGTGCAAGGCTGTCTGCGCTGCAGGGGAAGATTGTTTATGTGCAGGAAGGTGTACCTCCCTGCACATAAACAATCTTCAAATGGCTTTTTTGTAACTTCTATGTGTGTTGCTTAATGCAGCACACATAGAAGTTGCAAAACGTCACTTTTAAAAATAATTGTTCATGTGCAAGAAGGGACACCTTCTTGCACATACACAATCAATGGTGTTTTGCTGTTTCCATGTGTGCTGCACAACGCAAGAAACAGCAAAAACGAGGCGAAATTAAACATTTCTCTTCGTTTTGCCAGGTTAAGACCAGGTTTTCCCTGGTCGTAATTTTGGCGGTGCCCCATATTTACGCCACCCTTGCAAATAGGGGGCAGGTCAAAATCAATGGGTGTTGTGGTGGAGCGCCCACCACAACATCGATTGCCCTCCCCTTTCATGCAGTGTATAGCCACCACAATGTTGTGAAAAGTGACGTTGTGGTGAGAATAGGGGCTTGTAAATATGCCCCTTTATGTTTTAACCCCTAGAGTGCCCCGCCCTTTCCACGCCCTGTGCCGGGCGTTTCATTAGCGGGCGGGGCTCATGACGAGATAGTCTCGTCATGGGCACAGCGCAACCGCGGCCCATGACGAGACCATCTCGTCATGGGCACTCAAGAGGTTAAGTGCCCCTTACAATCTGCACTCTGCCCCTTTTCCACCGCCTCTTAAACTGCCCTTCTGCACTGCTTCCCCATAAACCTTTTATAAATGTTATGCCAGCATGCTTGTCGGAAAACCTGACGCTCACAGCCCCCTAATGTTACTGACCAAGCTACGCCCCTGTTCTTTCCCTTTGGAAAACATAATGAAGGGAGCTGTGTGGTGCTAGTCTCTGACAAAGAATATCCTCTGTAACTTTCCGACTTTATGAATTTAAAAATAAACTTTGGCCACAAGACCTAGCACTGGTTTAACTCAATGCTTCCCTGCTCGAGTGGTTTAATCTGTAGTAGGGGCCAGTATGACCGCGAACCTTCATGTGATATAGCGCTTTGCATTGTTCTTAAATGAATGCATACTCACTTTAACAGCTAAATAAAAAATATCACTGCCTACAGTGCATAAGTATTTATTTTTTGCAGTTTTATATAGCGCAGATTATATCTTTTTCAGGCACAAGAAGTTGAAATGATTTTCTCGGAATCACAAGATGTAACAACAAAAATCTAAAAAAATTTAAAAAAAACATTTAAAAAAAAGGAATCACAAGATGTTGAGCCAAGGCCAAGATACGAACCTGGCTCCCCGTTCCAAACTCATCATCTCTAGGAGCTGAGCCACACATCCTGCCTGTTAAGGATGAAGGTCATTCCTTACATTTTGGTCTGATTGCAGCTTGAGGATTCTTCGGTAGGTCTTATCTTTAGCCATAGTTCTTGCATCCTTTAATAGCACGAGCCTCTCTCACATCTGTTTTGTTCCTTTTCAATGCGTTGCTATTTTTATCTATTAATACTAGGTCTGAAGCCATTTCGCATTCTAGGAACTCGGTATGTATGTGTGCATGTGTTAGTTGTAGCGTGCAAACCTATATGAAGGCCAGCGGAGTGCCGTGCAGGGCAGACGGTAGAGATGCCATCAGAGGGCCGGACTGGCCATTGTACCACCCTGGCATTCCCTGGTAGCTGCAGGCTCAGTGAATGCTTTCAGTGTGGGTCGGGCTTTTATGACTCAACAATGCCCTCCTTGGCCACTCAATGGCGTAACGAAACTTGGGGGGCTCCCTTGCAAAGTACACGAAGGTGGGTTCCCCCACACTCCGGACCCAGTCAGGAGCTCTCAGGCCAGCATCGTAATGTCCATGCACAGTGACACCTCGGGGGCTGTGGGGGCTATTGTTACACCACTGGGCCGAGTTTAGATCCAGCCTCCTGCATTATGGCCGTGTTTGCCAGGGCTTATTTGTGCTTCTGGTCTGGCCCTTCCGAGAGTGAATCTCAGAAGGGGGGGGGGGGGGGGATGGGCTGTGAGAGGGTAAGTGGGCTATTCACTATATCATATCACAGTGTTATTTAAATAGGTGTGTCATCAACTCTTTCCAAAATGGAAGAAGGGTATTGGTGGCCTGATGGAGAAAAGGATATTGTTCCAGTTCTTGTGTGCATAGATGGAAAAGTACCTGTAGCCTTGTTTTTTTTCTTTCTTGCATTTCTTTGTCTCCAATTTGAAAAGGTTCTGGCCGCAGGTGTGTCAAGAGCCACCTAAGATGGTGAGCTTGTTAGCTAGATTGGCAGCTAAGACGATCATGGTGGCTTTGTATATGATGCACCCCATATACAAGGTAGTGTGGGCTGCAAGGGGAGCCAGTGAAGTTCCATTGGGGGTGTGGTTGATGTTGTCACATTTGCTAAGGCCCTTGATGAGGCGTGCAACTGTGTTAGGGGTTCAGAAGCAATCTTTGTTCAGCATCGACTTGTCATCCAGGGCAAATGTTATGCAGCTTAAAGAATAGAGAAAAACCCGTCGCGGTATTGCAAGAATACATGTCACTGCATAAATCACAATTCAAGAAACAGCACTAACTCTTAACAGGAACAGCCGGCGTGTGAAAACGAAGGGATGTGTGTGGTGGACTAACTGTTTATCAGTGCAGCCATCTTGGATTGGTTCATTCTTAATTTGCACAAACGGAAACTCGCAGTGCTCCAAGAGAGGGGGGAAGGATCAGACAGAAACCACCGGTGCCCTCACTCTCAAGCTGAACATTATGAGGCCAGAGGTCGTTGAAAGGCACAAGCACTTCATTGAAGGTTGTGGTTTCAGAGGAAGGGTGTGCTTCAACAGAGCCCAGCAGTCTGACAGAAGCAGGTTTATGTCTGTGTAGAGGGAGTTTGTCTATTCATGAACAGAGGAAACACATACCTTATCCTTGAACATAAGTGACTGAGTTACAAAATAATCCAAATTATTTTTATAATTGCCAAAACATCCACAGTTCCCATAAGAATATGGAGTAAAATAAGATATGGTAAAATTTAACAGAGGCATAGTTGACCCATTTTAGATTCAACAAGTGAAACAACTGACAAGACCTGAACATCATTACTAGCAAAGGCACAGCCAGGGCCCAAAATAAATGATACAGATCTCCCAGGAGCCAAAGGAAAGGGTGCAACCTTCTCAGGGCCCAAATAAAATGATACAGTCCTGTCAGGACACAAAAGAAATGATACCGTCGCCTCGGGGTCCAAAAGAAGTGAAGCAACCCTCTCAGAACCCTAAAGAAATCAAATAACCCTCTCAGTTTCCAAAAGAGATGATGTAAAACTCTCAGGGCAAAATAAAATGGTACACCCCTATTCGAAAACAAAGGAAATTATACACTCCTCTTAGGACCCACAAGAAACGATAGAACCTTTTTGGGCCTTGAGTGACTGATGCATCTAAAGGAACACATAAGGCCTGATGACGACTGGGGCCGCAAGTTGGACCCGACATTTCGAGGCTGTTCTCACAGTTGGCAACAGGGAACCCTGAAAACAGATCATGGGAGCAAATTGCACTGAATGCAGCTCTGCCCAGTCCTACGCATGCCACGTTAGTCTAACGCCTTTTAGTAATAGCTCCGCATTCCCGCAAGTTAAGAACTGAAAATGACTACGCAAACGTGAGGCACCCGCCAGGCCAATCAAGATCAGTTGAGGGAATTAAATAAAGTAGACTGTTTGTAGCAGTCTATGCTGCTTACAGTCAACAGGCGAGGTCCTGTGTATATCGTGCAACTCTGGCACGAATGGGCCTGTGCTCTCTTCCTGGAAACCTGTCCCTTCCATATACAGCATAGGTCGCGTAAAGGCAGCACAAGTGTGCTATGCAAGGATGGCAATTAGAGGTCGCCAGGGTAGCATTTGCTGACCCTGGCTTGTCCTCTGCTACTCCTAGCACTGTCTGGCGAGCTCTGGTTCGAAGTTCGCAATGCAACGTCAGGGGAAGAACAGTAAATAGGGCTCTGCTCTGAGAGGCACGATTCAGGTGCACAGTGCACTGTCAAAGGTGAAAGCAGGTCTCAGTAGCTGAATAGTTAGGGAGATGCGGAGCAGTGAGTGAGTCCATTTACAGGAATACAAAGGAAATTGATGTCTGAACTGGGGAGCACTGACACAATGGCCTACTGAAGTAACAGGGGGGGTTGCAGATTGGGGCCATGGTGTCCTGGAGATACAAGAGGATGCCTCTGTACATGAACCGGGGGATGTTGTGGATAGGGATTGAACAACACTGGCAAAGTTAGGAGATCTGTGATTGGGGGTGAGTGTCTGAAAAGTTTCAGCGGTCCGTCCATCATCTCCTTCTGTTTGCTGTGTTCGCCCTAAGATGGCAGGGTATGCCCGACGTGGGTTCCTTGCTCACTTTGCCACTGGATTCAAGCTAGCCTGGCTGATGAGGGGTGTTACCTTGAAACCGGTCCCAGGATGCTTATTTCCAGTCCAGGGAGGACATGGCTTGACAGTTCAGGCTGGACCGTTCCCATGAGGCACAGGGTCAAGACTGTTTTTCACATGACTGTATCTGAACTGGAGTGGTGAAGCCAGCTAAAGAATGATGATGGATTATACCCAGATCTGTGACTGGAGCGGAGTGTCTGCAAAGTTTCACCTCTCTGTCCATCATCTCCTTGTGTTTGCAAAGTTTGGAGGGTTTCCAGTACAAAACTGGACTGTTCCCATGAGGCACAGGGTCAATACTGATTTGCATATGGCTGGGTCCAAACTGGGACAGCATAGTGAGCAAAAGAGTGATGGATTTAACACAGATCTCTTGACAGTGGGTAAATGTTTGATTTGTGCAGCATTTTGTCCATCATTTGTTGCTGCAGCATTTTTTGCCCTAAGTGGGAAGAGCATGCCCCGACCTGGGTCTCTTGTGTGCTGCAGCACTGGATTCAAGCTGGCGTGACTGATGAGGGGTGATACCCTTAACTAGTCCCAGGATGCCTGTTTCTGGTCCAGGGCAGACTTGGCTTAGCAGTTTGAGTTGGACTATTTCCATGGGAAGCAGGGTCAAGACTGATTTGCAAATGGCTGGGTCCAAACTGGGGTGGCATGGTGAGGAAAAGAACAATGGATTTAATCCTGATCTCTTGACCGGGGGTGAGCGTTTGAAGAGTTTCAGCACTTTTCCATCATCTTGCTGTGTTTGCTAGTACTATGTTACTGTGAATCTATTACTCTCAGTACTAGAATATTTGGCTTATTTCAGGTCCAGACTGAGGTGCATTTGCAGAGTTGTTATTGAGGTCCAGTTCAGAAATAGAAGTGATTTGCGCAGGTCAGGGGTGAGGTATGGGACGTGGTCCTTGTCCTGGGTGAAGTCAGGGGGCTTCTCAGAGCCATGGTGATGTCTTGATCTTGAGTCAGTCTTCTCATGGTTTTTGGATGAGGCATGAAGAGGGCTCACATTTGTGTCTGCTTCTATTTTCGCTACAAAACTTAGCAGTGCCTTTTCTGATATTTAAAAGCAGTTCAATTTTAATTTGTAACACGGCTACTTCTGTCCTTCTCCCAAATTCTGCTTGTCCTTAAAGAAACATTTCCCTCATAGAGTAGGTTGTCATATATGACATCTTCAACAGCTTCTGGCTATTTATTCAATAATTCACATAATTAAAAATAAATACAAGTCCCAGAATGCAACATGAAGTTGGGCCAAAAACAACATAAGTGGCAGGACTTGTCACAAATGATGGGGTTCATTTTGGAAAATATGTCAGGCAGCAGGTCTCCTGCCTTGTCATGACTCAACATGCCAGCACAGGTAGCAGCCATCATCAAAGAATGTTTCAACCTTTCATGGTACAAGTGAGTCATACAGGTCATGCCTTCACTGGAGTATGATACACTGCAGTTTACACATCCAACGGATTGCCAAAAACAGTTAATTAAATAGAATAAGAAAACATATTTGAAATTCCTTTGGTAGGAGGATTGGGTCCATCTTTCCTTTGGAATACTAGTTTATAAATAATGCACAGTTTGTGAGGGGTTAGGGGCTGTTGATCTAGGGCTATGGTCTACGCGAAACGTTTGACCATTGCTTCTTTTTAGCCAAAAGCAAGCTGCTCATACACTCTCACTTAGCTCCTGACTCTTGCCTTTATAATGAACGGGCTCAAAATGTCCAGATTGTAAGAGGGCTGTCATGTTTGAAACTTGACATTGTTAACTGACCTAGTATAATAACTCCAGGAACTGTGCCAGAGTTTTACAGTCATTTTCAGACCCCATTATTGCAGATGAGGATGTAATTTCTGAAATGCATCTCATTAACCCCAGGTCCTTATGCCCTCGTCCCATTCATTGACAAAGTGGAGAAAACCATCTCCCAACAGAAAAAAAGATAAGAGGAATGCTGGGACCCTAATGCTGCCCCTCCCACCGGGAGTACATAAGCAATACTTACCCAGCATCACGCCTGTTCTTTTTTTCTGTATGTCGACAGAATGGATGTGGATGTGCTGGTGCTGCTCCTGCTGGGTGAGAGTGGCGTTTCTTCTCTCATCCCCCTGCCCAGCTGCCTGGCTGTGTGGGAGGGGGTTTCCTGGTCTGCCGGGCTTGCTGGGTTGCAGGACTGTTCGTGGCTGGCTCTGCCCCCCGTGGCGCTTCGCACCTCTCCTCGGGTGTTCTGGGGGTGGTGCAGAGAGTGCCCTGGCATCCACAGTCTGAAGAGTCTGTTGGTGAAAGCTGCTCGTTTAACGGAAGAGCGTATCTCTCTTCAGTCAGTGCGGTTACGCTTTTGTCAGTTGCCGGCCGGCCCTTTGCGGCTCGCCTCACGGTTGCTTCCGGGTCACGTGCGCGTCTTCCTGAAGCCAGGGCGGGTGGAGGACATGCCGTGTTTGCTGGTCTCCAGGAGTTTCCAGCTTTGATGGGACCGCCGAGTTGGATCACTTGGGCTGGCTGTTGGAGGGGGGCCGTTTTCCTGGTGGTGTCTCGGCCCCAGCTCCAGGTGAGTACCCCGTAGCGGTCTTTTTTCCCCTTCCTTGCCCGCCTTCGGGTCCTGTCGTTTGTCTGGTGGCACGGTGCACTGCTTCCTCCCTAGTGCTGCTGTCCTCTCGGGTTCGGTGAAGCCAGAAGACCGCTAGCTGCTGATATGTGGTGTTCTGCAGCTCTATATCTGATTGTCATGTGTTCGATGCAAGGCAGACTCAGGCTTCAATTCTTACCCAGGTCTGTGTATTGAGTTCAATCTTTTGTGCTACAGTGGTATAACACAAACAACTTGGAAACTCTATTACCCGGCTGGTCCGCTACGCCTCTCGGTCTGGCCCGGCCGTTGGCCGGGGCTGTTCCGCCTCCTTGGTCTGGTTGTGTGGGTCACTCGTGGACGTGACTCCCCCTGGCCAGGGGGTCTGAGGCACAGAGCCCCATTGCTACCGCATTGTTTCCTGTGACAAACATGCAGTATCGGTGCGCTGTTACAAGCATAATGCCCTCCGCAGCTCTTCTGGTACCGTGTCTCCCTGTATTCTCCTGATCTCGTTTGTTTTCAGTTGCTACGCCGGGTCGGGCCTGGTTAGTTCCTGGATGGGTGTCTGTCTGGGACTGCCTGCTGCTGTAGGCTTCCTGAGCCGGGGGTTGCTGGATGCCCTGTTCTGCTCTCTCAGCTGTCCTGGTTTCCTGCTGCCAGCTGCTGGTGGGGTTACGCTGCTGCTACGTGTTCCTTCTGGGGTGTGGGTTGCCTGCGGCTGGCGTGGGGCCTGTCTTTCTCCCTCCCCCACTTCCGGTGCCATTCTCAGCTGTTATTCTGCTGTGCTCTCCCATTGGCCTGTGGCCGTGCCACCCTGAGGGTTCATGCTCTCTGTGGGTTTGCTGGGGCTCATTTTCTTCTGGCGCTGTTTCTCATGCTTCGCTGTGTGTCGCGTGTTTCTGGTCTGGTGCCCTGCTCCTCGGTCCCTCGGCTTCGGCCCTCCTGTTTGTGCTCTGGTGGAGCCAGGCCTGGTCGTCGGGTGTGGCGGCCCTGTTGCCTTGGTCCAGGGTTCGTTCCGCTGTCAGTCCCTGTCGGGTTGTGGGTCTGTGCTCGCTGGGCATGCCTTAGCTTGGTTAGTCTCCTCTTGGGGGGTGGGGGGGCCTGGCGTTCCTTTCTTTTGTCCCCTCCTGCTGCTCTGGCCTGTGTGCTCCTGTTCTTGGGCCCTGTGTGGCCTGGGGGTGCCGGGGTTTGTGCCCTGGGCCCCCCTGCGTGTACGGGGCTCTTTTCTTCCATCCTGGCGTTGGCTTTGTGAGGCCTGGTGTGTGTCCCCTCCGCCTTTGGGCTGTTTCATGCGGTTGCTGGCTGGCGCAGTGTCCGGCTGATTGTCTCTTCCGGGCTGGGAGCTGCTGTCTTTTGCGTTGAGCGGCTCCTGGCTTCTGGGGGTTCTTTGACCTTGCCCTTGTGTTCCTCTTCTGTTGCGCTCCGCTTGCTTCTCGGGGGTTGCCCTGGTTCGTCCTGGCATTCTGGGCCCTCTGCTGTTCCCGTACTTGCGTTTGTTGGCTGGGTCTTGCTTCGGTGACCACTGCCTTCTCCTTGGGTCGGGCTTCGCCTGTCTGCTGGTTCCGCCGGCTGTGCTGCCCGGTCTGTGGCTGCTCCTGCTGCGTCCCCTTCTGCTGGGTGCTTATGCCTGGTGGCTGTGCCCTCTTGTTTCGCGGCTAGCGCTAGTGTTCGGTCCCCGTTTTCTTGGGGCCCGTTCCTGCTGTATGGTCTTCCTTTCGGTTGTTGGGCGGTACGCCTGGGTGTCCGCCTCTGGTTATCTGTTGGGGGCCTTGGTACCCTGGTCCCCTCTCGGCCTGTCTGTTGGCTGTGGGTTGGTCTTTTCTTTTCCCAGGGTATTTTCTGCCGTGCCCTTGTGTGCCCTCCTGGGCCTAGTCCTGCCCACTGTTTTTGTTCCGGGTTTGGTTTGTTGGGCTGGTGTTAGGCTCCGGTTTCTTCTGTTGCCCCGGCACTCCTCCAGTTTGCCCCTGGGCTGCGTCTGGCCTCGTTCGAGCTTGTGCTGCTTGGTGCGTTGCCTCGGCCTCGTCGTTCGGCGCACATTGATGGTGCTGGGTTCGTGTCCTTCGCTTTCCTTCTGGGTTGTCGTGCCCTGGGTTGTCTCTGGTTCCTCCTGGTCTGCCGGCTGGGGGCTGATTCAGTTTGGCCTCCAGCTGTGCCTCCTGGGTTTTGGCTGGCTGTCCTGGGCTTCTGTGCTGGCTCTGGGTGTGTTGGTCTGGCGTCCCCGGTCCCTTTCCTGGTGTTGGGGTCCTGGCTCACTCCTGTCTTCCCTGTGGGCTCCCCCGGATTCTGCACCTGGTGTGGGGTGCCCTTTGGGCGGGCCCCCCCTCCCCTGTCAGGGTGGGGTTGGGTGGGGTTGTCTTGCCGATCTGGGTGTGTGTTCTCCTGGCTGCTGGTTGTCCGGAGTATGGTGCTGCTTGGGCCTCTGGCTTCTCTGCTTCCTCCGGTTTCTGCTTTGGCTGTTGCCTCTGTTTGTTTTTTCTGGCATTCTGTGTGGTCCGGAGTTGGTGTCCTGGGGGTCTCTGTCGGCCTCCCTGCACATTGCTTCGGCCCGTGCATTGCGTGGGCTCCTTCCGGGGGCTGGTTGGGCCTGGGGGTCCTCCTGCGTCGGCGGGTTGCTTGGCTCAGGTCCTGGCTTCCTGGTTCCTTTTGCGTTTGTTGCCCTGGTTTTGGCTGTTTATTGTCTCCTCTCTGGCGTTGGCTGGGATCAGGCCTGGTGGGGTTCTGGTCAGGGTGCTGTGTGCCCTTGGGCATTTCCGCTGCGCCTGTCCTTGCTGCGTGCTGGGCCTGGTCGTTGGGGCCTGTGTGGTCCTTTGGCTTCTGGCTTTGGTTCCTCTCCTCCGTCCTGTTCGCGCCTGTTCTTGTCTGCCCTCTGTGGTTCAGCGGGTTCGTGCCTGGTTGGTTCCTGGTTTGGGGTCTGTCGGAGATTCCTGGTTGCCCTGGGCTTGCACCCTGCCTTGTTTTTTTCCTTCCCTTTGGAGTTGGGGGTTTTGGGGTTGTGGCCGTTGGCCCTGTCCCCACCCTTGCTGTACCTGTTTGGTTCCCTGTTGTTGGTTTCCGGTCTTTGCTGGCCTCTCTGTTGTTTGGACGGCTGTCTGCTGGGTCTTTTTGGGAGCTTCTCTGGCCTGTGGTCTTTGGGGTTGGCCGCCTATGCCCCTGCTGCTCTGGGGTTTTGTACTGTTTGGTTGGGGTCTGGCTCCTGGTCTGTTCCTGGGCTCTCGCTGTGGCTCCTTCTTTGTTGGCGGGGTGCTTGTGCCTGCTCCCTGTTGTCCGGCCTTGGCTTCTTTCTTGGCCTTCTCCGGTGCGCCCGGGGTTTGCTCGGTGTCTGTGCGGCTGCCGGGTCCCGTGTGCCTTCCTGGTGGTTCTGGACTGTCTGGTGGGTTCCCTTGGTCGTGTCCTTTGGGTTTTGGGTCTGGTTGCTCTGTATCCGTTTTTTCTGGTTGGCGGCCTCCTTGTTGTGGCTCTGGCCTTCTGCTTTTTCTTGGTCCGGTCCTTGATTGTGTCCCTGCTGTCCTGTGTTGGGTTGCGGGCCGGTAGCTTCCTGCGGTTCCCTCTTTCTGTGCTCCATTGGGTCGCAGCGTTTGGTGTGGTTTCCTGGGTGCGCTTGGGGGTTCGGAAGGCCGGGTTTTCTGCTTTGGTATTCTCCACTTTGTTAATGTATGAGACGAGGACATAAGGGACCTGGGGATAATGCTCTATTACGCACCGGTAATCTTCATTTCTCCGGGTGCCATTGTCCTCGTCCCATTCATACGCCTCTCCCTCCCTCCCGGGCGGCCAGCCTTCCTGTGTGGGCTTGGTTGTTCAGGCGGCATGCTGGGTAAGTAGTGCTTATGTACTCCCGGTGGGAGGGGCAGTTTTAGGGTCCCAGCATTCCTCTTGTCTTTTTTTCTATCTGGAGTTGGTTATTTCCACTTTGTCAATGAATGGGACGAGGACAACGGGACCCGGAGTAATGAAGATGACCGGTAAGTAATAGGGCATCACTGCTCTGTTCAACCTATTATAAAGAGGCACAAAAAGGCACTGAAATGTTACACACTGTCATACTGAAAACATGGAAATGTCGCACAGAAGCAAACAGAAAGCTTGTCAGCTATGACAATGTTGTAATTGATGGGCCCATGCACAAAGTTTGTAGAACTGAATATCAAAGGCAGATTATATATATTCCGCCTGTGGTATTCACGACATATAACTGTACAGATTGCACAGGATTGCCCAGTACAAGAAACACAGACTGTAATCGGTGCGAATTGTGCACTGTCTAATCTGTGCCCCACATGTTGTGGCGAAGTAATGGATATCCAACTTGCACCTGCATTTTGTGGGTTCATAGTAATCAAAATTAGAGAATTGCCAACAAATCTATGTTTTTATGTTGCTACAATCACATCTGTCCAGTGCTTAATTTGTAACAAAATAAGTGCCAGGGCCCTCATCAGAAGGCCACTGCAGCTTTTCCCCATGCTAGTGCTGCCAGTGACACTACCAACACAACTACTAACTTTACACTCCTACAAGTGTTTCAATTCAGACTATTATAGGCGACCCAAAACTACTACAATGGCTTGGGAAGCAGCTATTAGTAATTTTAATGTAAATTGAATAGATAACCAACTGTTGTTGTGCTCATCTCTTAATTAGACAAAAGCTGCCACCATGTGGTAGACTGCCATAGGTGCTGGCATTGACAATTAACTGCCGATGTCGAGCACCGGAAACCACTAGCTCAAATTAAGCACTGCATCTGCCTCAGTCTAATGCACCTATATGGCTATCGAGAAAATAGGTGACTTGGAACATGTCAAACCTCAATGCTTTGTGCAACCGATTATTATGCTTTGGCTTGTGACTTCCAGCATAAATGCATCTTCAGTTAGATTGATATAATTCAAAGCACTGCCGCCAAGTGAATGTTTCCATCCTTCTTCCACCCGCAGCTCTGGGGCCACTGACTCTGCACTAACAACAGTGTGTGGTACCACAGCAGCCTTTCCAACTTCTATAGCCACTTACTCTGCACTAACAACAGTGTGTGGTACCACAGCAGCCTTTCCAACTTCTATAGCCACTTACTCTGCACTAACAACAGTGTGTGGTACCACAGCAGCCTTTCCAACTTCTATAGCCACTTACTCTGCACTAACAACAGTGTGTGGTACCACAGCAGCATTTCCAACTTCTATAACCACTTACTCTGCACTAACAACAGTGTGTGGTACCACAGCAGCCTTTCCAACTTCTATAGCCACTTACTCTGCACTAACAACAGTGTGTGGTACCACAGCAGCCTTTCCAACTTCTATAGCCACTTACTCTGCACTAACAACAGTGTGTGGTATCACAACAGCCTTTCGAACTTCTAGATACAATGAATACAATCAGCATGGTGAGCAATGAATAGAAGTGCCTGCAGACACTAGACTGCTGGGTTGTTTTCACTTGGTTCATGAAACAGCACTGGCAAGGGGGTGGCATTCATTTAGGTCCTACATATGTGTGCATGTTTTCAATGCATCACACGTTTTCTGCTGCTTTAAGCTGAAACACAGGTGATCAGTCAAGCTGCAGTGTGTGATTCATTTTAGGATTCTAAACTCAATATTGATGTATTGTTTGCGATAAGTCTTTAGTAATCCTGCAAATTATCCTACAGGGTATGATGAGCATGCTAGATTGAACACCATGCCAATATAAGCACATCACTGGTGGTACATTAAGGCAACACAAGGCGTATGTCTATGGTCTCACATGTAAGAGAGTCCCAGGCAGTGGTGTTACAAAACTCAAGGGTGTCCCCCTGCAAAGTACATAGAGGGAGCCCCCCACCCTCGGACCCAGTCTGGAGCTCTCAAAAGTCACCCGTGCACAGTGTCAGAGTGGGCCCTCTGGAACTCAGATCCCACCTGCACCACGGGGGCTGCGGATGCTATTGTTACGCCACTGGTCGCTACTAGAAGCAAGCATCTTTTCTTCCTCGGATGTCACATATCAAGCACCAGTCATATCTCTGAGTTAGCTTAAAAGCTCACGGGCTTTCTATGGTACGCATACATGGAAGCTAATTGGCTCCAGTTCCAGATACTTGCATCAGATGTGTCATCATATCACCCTTCCCTAGAACTGAAAACTTTAGAACTACAAACAGATAAAATCATTTATTTGATGCTAGAGAAAAGTCTTGCTACTCTGGGAGAATCTGCTTGGAAGAAGAGCCCCTCTTATTGATGACGAAGGATCCAAAGATGCAAGTAAGCCCCCTTATTTTAAGTACCAGCACCTTCTTCTCTAGAGTGGCCACATCCCTCAAGGTCATTACGGGCACTGTCTCCAGTCCTGAACTTTTCACCTACAAAACGTTGTTTTCAGGTGTGCTTGTCTAATTACTTCAATGGAAACAAAACAAGACTACAACACCCAAAATGCATTAGGCTATTATACAAAAGTTCAGGAAAGGAACAGTGCCTGTAATGACTTGGGGGACGGTAGACACTCTACAGAGGAAGGTGCTGGCCACAAAAGTCTACCCAATAGCAGACCCTTTTTTTATTTCCATCACTATAAGTGAATTCCACGTATTCAGGATGGACTGAGCTACTGAAGACACTGATTAGGAGAAAAGTTTCACAGGAGGAAGAATGGTAGCTTAATGTGAAGGAGTGGATTATGTTAAGGCTAAGAGGACTTTGGGAGCAAATGTCAGGGAAGAAAAGAGAAGGACCTAGACCCAAGCATGAGAAAGTGAAGCTAGTGGGGTCTGGAGGAAAATATGGGCCTCCGTGTGGAGAGGGATATGAAATGAAAAGATCTAGCTCTCAGTGGGAATGTTATTCTAGGAGAAAGTTACAGTACAGGAACTTACCTGTCAAGGCCTTTGGACACTGAAGCTGCTCCAGAACACTGCAGCATTGCGGTGGTGGGGCATGATGTGGAGGGTTTGCAGGGCTCCTTAAGGATGACCTGCAGACACCAAGTCATAAAAAAAACCCTCACCAGGATACTGGATGAGATGAGCACTAAAAAACGTCCAAGTGGAACCACTAATGCTAGCCCCCCACCTACTGTAGAGACATCACACAGCAACTCTTAAGCCACCAACTAAAGGCCCAGTGCTACCCGTTGAAAAGAGTAAGGTCCATATGTACGAAGCCATTTAGCATTTCTTAACGGACCAAATCGCATTTTTGACCCATTAAGACAGGCTAAATTGGCTTTCCATATGTACAAAAGGGGACATGCTGTCACAGAATGTGATTTCTACCAAGTAGAAATTGTATTTTGCGATTCCCAAAATAGGAAATCGCAATTAGGGATTTCCTATTTGCAATTTCCCAACCCCATGTACATAGCATTTCCTAAATGCGTAATGGGCATTAAGGAAATGCTATTACCATCAGATCCCATCCGATGGTAACCAGGTGCAATGTAAGAAAATCGCCCCAAAATGCTACAGTTCATAATTCAGCTATTAGGAAAATTTCATAAATTTACAATGAAGAAAAGATTGAACAACTAGACAGGAGAAATCCCCTTCTCCCCAAAAAGAACATGGCTTCATGGCTAATGTCCGCAAAAGCGCTCCTGCATTAACCACAGCATCTCTGGAACAGAGTCTTCTAGGCATACGAGACAATATTGAGCTGTTACTCAGTAATGCACAAAGATATGTTTGGTGAAAACCATACACTGCATATTACCACAAGAATCCCATACCAACAGTCAAGCATGGTAGTGGGGGCGCGTGATGATTTGGACCTGCTTTACAGGCCCAGGCCCTGGATGCATCATAGTCATTGAGTCCACTGTGAACTCCTTTCTACAACAAACCATTTTGGAGGCAAATATGAGACAATCTGTCCAACAACTAAAGCTTAGTCAAAAATCATCCTTCAACAGGCCAAGATCCCAAACACATAAGCAAATCTGCAATTGAAGGTCTGAAAAGGAAAGAAAATAATGAGATGTTTGGAATGAGCAAGTCAGAAGCCAGACTTCAACCACTGAGATGTTGTGGCAAAACGTAAAGGAATGCCCTCAAACAGCAACTGACTTTAGAGAAGTTTCGTAAGGAGGAGCATGCCAGATTTCTTCCCAGGCATTGTGAGAGACCGATACACTCTTACAGGGAACAATTACTTCAAGTTATCGCTGATAAAGGGCTTTGACTATTCTACTGAATCACGGGGTGCACTTTTATTTGGTACAAAGGTACTGAATTAAGGCTGCTTTTTGAATGTCAAAGAGGAATGTTTTGAGTTATTTATGACACGAGATTAATATCAATCTATTATTGGGACTTAATGAGGTCTAGATGGAAGTCAGATATGGTTTAATATCTAGAAACTCAGACTACTGAGAGGGTTCACTTTCTTTTTCTCATCATCACATATTCTATAGCACAGTTGCAGCTTATGAGAAGATGGGCAATATAAGACCATTTCTTTTGTAATGCGGGAGGCCCTTAAAGTTAACTGTTTCGGAATTCCCACTGTCCTTGACCAGTCGCTCCCTGGCTTTTACACCTGCTTTCATTAAATATATGGGGCAGAAATGCCCATCATGAAATGTCCAGGCCCTTTTTCTATACATGAAACATGCATATTGTGAGTGGACTAGTCAGGGAAGATGTGACACTTGAGTAAATCTTCAACTAAACACAGAAGCAAGTAAATTCCTCCTTCATGTGAAAGTCTATGAATAACAGATTCATGGATCCACACTCATCACCATACTTTTAGTTTGGTGGTTCTTTCAACTGTGTCTCATATTGTAATGCATGGCCACCACAGGGCGGTGAAATCATTTTTCCACATACCTGAGTATTGTCAATTGAATAGGGTAGTGGAAAAACATGATGACCAGCTAATCAGGAGGTCATTTGAGCACCTGTTTTCCATCCCATGACACCTACAAAAGCAAAAAGAGTTTTTTACGTGATCAAATTGGCGGCACTTAACAAAAATTTTCTTTTGGGCATTCAGTTACCCCCCTTTAGCATGAACCACAGCGGGCCCAGAGAGCCGCCAAACTCACCGCTGGGTGTTGGACGAGGGCCGCGCTGGAGCTGAGAAGTGTCCACGGGGCTGCAGCAAGGATTCTCTTCTGGGGGAAAGGAGGCAGCAGCAGAACAAGTCCTGAAGCAAGAGCACTAGGTAGGAGTGCAAAGAAATAGGAGTTCAAAGCTCTAATAACCGCTAGACAAAAACCTTCCACTACGGATACCTGGGCATTGCGAGACCTACGCGGTTGGGGTAAGAAAGCAGCCCCCCCCCCCCCCCCAAGGGATCTGAAGCTAAGTCTGCCAAACTTCAAGTCTTTCTTAAACTTGCTACGAATCCCCCAGATAAGTGGATACGCATTTGTTGAGAGGCGCTCTGAAGGAAGGGGTCAAGTCCAAAACATAAGATATATCCAGCTGGTGAGAGCGCTTCTGGCTCAGCTTTAAAAACTGATAACTGTAATATCTATCCCACAAGAAATACCAGGGTCAGAAAAATAAAGAGTCAATAGGCAGCCAGCAAAGATTAAAAATGACTCCTTCTTTAAGAATTTGTTTAAGGTGCTTCCTCAGACAGCCCGACACAGAGTCAGAGCTCTCGCCAGAATTCAGTCTCATGACACCGTAAAAAATGATAAAATAGGATATCTTTTCTATTTTTCAAGAGATGGCAAAAGAAGGACCTCCTTTGGAGGTGATGAATGAGGAGAAAGAGAGCTTAGCAATGGCAGTAACCTGTGAAGGTCAGCCCCAGTCATCCCTTGTGGCTGCAGAAGTGCTTCATGGTGATTTGGTTTAAAATTTTGAACTGGCAAGGGCTTCGGGAAAAACGCTTCCAGGGTACTCCACAATATTTCATTTGAATAAATGATATTATCCTTGTCAGCAGAAATAAAAAGTAGATTTGCCATCTCGGAGACAAATCAACGGGAAATGCAAGGGACATGTGAAAATCTTAAGAAGAAACTAGACTTTGGCGGTCAGGATCCAAGTGCTAGGGGAAACAGTGAAGGAACTGGAGGATTTGGTGGAGTTAAACAAGGAGGAGATTCTCTCATTGAGAGGTAGTGAGTGGGAGTGTCAGGAAAAGCTTGAGATACTTGAAAATAACTCTAGAAGAAATAAAAAGAGAATGTTCAATATCCCAGAGGGGGCAGAAGGGGACGATCTTAAAACTTTTGTTGTAACTTTGATAAAAGCTTTTATTTATTTATTTATTTATTTAAAGAGTTTTATATAGCACTGGCTAGACCTTAAGGTATCAGAGCGCTTTACATAAGGTTCCACAAAGTTGCAAAAATTACATCTGTTACAAATTACATAATATACCAATGAAAACAATTAAGTAGCATAGAGGACGAGGTTCATGGAGTGAAGAAAGGTAAGGGAGTAGAGAAAAGGAGTAGGGGTGATATGTCGGAGAAACGAAGGGAACGTCTGTCTAAGGACCAGCTGGGTAGGTGAGGGCCAAGGGGGAAGTCCATAGCCCAGCGCCTCAATAAGCTATGAGGTAGCTCCACCGGGCATCAGCCAAATAGCTAAGTCTCCACGGAAAAACATTAAAGAAGACGAAAAGAAAGGAGCATAGAGGGGGAGGGGTGTAGGGGTGGGAGGGGGGTACGACGGAGGGACTAAGGAAAGTCTTCCCAAAGTCCGGCTGGGTAGGTGACGGCTGAGGGGGAGTCTGCAGCCCAACTCCTCTTTAGCTATCAGGTAGCTCCACCGGGCATTGGTCAAATAGCTAAGTCTCCACGGTCACGTGAAAGATCCCAAAGTAAAAGTCCAGAAGGCTGAGCAGGATCAAGGTCAGGAGAGGACTGTGATGAAGATCAAGGTCGTAGGCCAGTTATAATGTCCAGGAGTAGTAGAGCATTATGGAGCGAACCAATGAGGCGGCCATCTTGAGGTCAGGCACGGGGATTGTGTCCTTGATGTATGAAATAAATCAGTCAGTCCCCCATAATCTCAATAACTTGAAATGCCAAGGGGGTGTGAGCTATACAGTGGTGCGGCAAGAGGACAAGCCCGTGTTCGCGTGTTTTAAAAGGGGGCGAGAGTGTCACTCCCCCTCCAGCCGCAACCGTAACTCAGAGGTAGTGAGGGCAAGTGAGTAGAACAATGCGCAGCGAGCACCCCAGGGTGGTTAGTCGTTAAATCGGGATATGGGCCGAGGGTAGGGACCTTCTCAGAAGGACAGAAACGTTGGTCAGCGGCATCAGAAAGCATTCCTCATCCCCTTGATGATCAGGATGGTGCCCACGATCACATCAAAGATCCCCACAGCTAGACCCAGGTCACACATCACAGCCTGTGCCTCTTCAGATGGTTGCTGGGGTACTTGGGCACATCTCTGGAGCATCAAGGTGGATCGATCCACCGGGGGGCAGTGCCTCGAAGACCCCCTCGTAAGCTCTCTGGATTGGCACTGTGCCGGCCGCCATGACAGGGTCAGGCACATCAGGCAAATCCCCAGAGCGCTTCCAAACTCTGTTCGCAGCCCGGTAGTCCGGGGCCAGATGGCTCCCGCCGCTCCCCGGCACTATTGGCCGTCATGCACGTTATCCTGCCTCACTAGCTGACCAGGCAATGTCCTCCTGCGTTGCGGGGGCTCTCCCCGGTGTTCCCTGGCTCCCCGCTCTATTCTGCGGGAACCCGCGACCCGTTCACCACACACGCGGGGGTCGAGAGGTGGGGGTGGGCTCCCCCGCGGTCATCAGGCCACAACGGGATGGCGTCCCATCAGTCGCGGGCTCTCAGCACTCCGAGAATGGCAGCCGCCAATTTGTGCAGCTCCACCGCCACGCTCCAAGGTTCCGACAAGGCTCTCCCGATCTTCATCTCGGACCGCAGAGCCTCCAGGCAGTCCCCAGGGGTTCCGCAGCAGTCTGGCCGCCCTGGATCAGCTTTTGGTGATAAGGCTGTGCTGGAAATAGGGGATACCGCCCAAGACATTGGTTACTTTTTTCTAGTTTAGTATTGGGTGCATTCAGCCAGGTGCCCATTCATGGGACGTAAAGTCGATGAGGATGTTTGGGAGGGTTCTTTAAAGGAAGGGATGGGTGAGTTTCAGGGAAATGGGGGAGCACACTGGATGGGGAAAGGAGAAAAATATAAAAAATCCTCAAGAACCTTAGGCAGTACTCCGCATTACATGGTTAACACTTTTAGAAAGATTGAGTATGGGATTGGGGGATGGATCTAAAACTGTGCCAATATGAATGCTTACGTGCAATGTAAGCAGGTTGCACACAAAAAGAAGGCAAGAAAGGAAACTGCAATATGTAAGAGACTCACAGGCACAAATAATTATTCTGCAAGAAACCCATTTGAATAAACAGGAGCGTCTGGAATTATTTATGATGCAAAAATGGATTAAACAGATGGTATGTAAAGATCACAGTTTTTGCACTAAAGGGTTGGTGGTCCTGGTAAAGAATCAAGCTAATGTATTAAGGACAGTATCATGGATAAACAGGGAAGATGGGTAATTAGGAATTTCCAGGTATATGATTACAATTATGCATTAGTGGGTTATTACGGCCCTAATGCAGATGATTTGTGCCTTTAAAAGGGATTTTTTTAAGCTTGGTAGATTTTCCTTTTCCAATTACATTGGCTTTTTATTTTAATATTTTAACAAATAACAAACTTGATAGACCAGCTAAAAACAGATCTATAGTCTCCTGCAAAATACAAGCATACAAAAAAAAAATATGATCGACCAGTTAGGGCTATGCAGTTTGTGGAGAAAAATGGTCGGAACAGGACAAGATTATACTTTTTGCAACAAGAAATATTTGCACCATTCAAGGACAGACCTCTTTTCAATGGACCAGATTCCTGAAATCAGAGATGTGGTGGCATATTTATCAGATCACTCCGCAATAATACTAGCATTTAAACCCATCTTTAGATCTAATTTGAAGAGAGGGATTTTAGCTTGCACTTTACTTTAAGACGAAGAGATGATGAAAGATCTACAAGTAGAAGTAGAGGAGTTCTTTGAATTTAATGTTGGCGCTGCCCCCTTAATTGTTGTATGGGATGCATTTAAAGCTTTTTTGAGGGGGAAGATCTCTAGTGTAGCTCACTTTATGAAAAGAAAACACAAAGAAGAGATCATATGAAATAAAGTTGGTATAAGAACAACTCCTAGCACAACCCGCATGAAGTATTGAGAAATGAGCACTGGAGACTAAGTGTTCACAATTGAAAGAAAAACTCCCTCTAGTGCTGGAAACCAGAGTAAGGAAAAGGTGGGAAGCAAGTAAGACAGCTTATTTTGAATATAGGGAAAACTGTGGGAAGCTACTGGCTTGGAAAATCAGAACAGAGGAAGACAGAAATACTATTATAGAAATAAAATATGGCACTTCAGGCTCAAGTCTGGCCAACAGTGAGGATATTTAAGCAGCTTTTACAAGTTTATTAGGAAGATCTGTGCACGGAGGATCAAGAAACAAGGAGAACTTCTCAGAATGGGCGGGTCTTGAATTACTGAGGTAAACTCAGTGAGGACGCTAGTGTGACCCTGAATAGTGACATCACTCAAAGCCAAGTTAGAAATGCAATCATGTAGAGTAAAAAAGGAAAAGCGGCAGGCCCAGATGGTTTCCCGGTGGAAATTTATAACGCTCCGGATTATGTCGTTTTGCCGGTAATGATGAATTTATTCAAGATATTTTTGAAAAAGGAAGTTCACTTCACCTTCTTAGAATGAAGCTACGTGTACTTTAATCCCCAAACAGGGAAAAAATCCACCACACTGAATCATCGCTTTTGAGTAGCGATTATAAAATCTTTGCTAAAGTCCTAGCGAGGTGGCTGAATAAAGTAATAGGAAGTCTGCTGCGTGAGGATCAGAAAGGTTTTTTTAAAGGGAAGTTTTTGCCTAAACTAACTTATGCCGTTATTGGCTCGATCGATCTAGCCACTACGTTTCAGGTCCCACTGGCAGAGTTGATTTTGGATGTGACAAAAGCTTTTGATAAGATCAATTGGATACATTTGCAAATGATTTTAAAACAGTGTAATCTGGGTGAGAATTTCTGTAGAGCAGTTCAGCTGATATACCAAGACCCTCTCTGCCAGAATATTAGTTGATGGAAACTTGACCACTGCCTTTCATATATCAAAGGGCACGAAGCAAGGGTTCCCACTCTCTCCACGCCTGCTTAATTTATATTTCTCTGGCATGTAAGCTCAGGCAGGAGATTAGTATTGCCCCTTACATCTGCAATGGGTGGGGGAAAAAGTCTCCCTGTATGCGGACGATCTTATGATCTATACCCCATACTTACCTACTGCTCTTCCAGTCATAGATCAGTTGACAACCGACTGTGGAAAGGTCTCAGGGTATTCAGTTAATACCACAAAAATGAAGATAATTATTTGGAATCTGTTGGGGCAACAAATTAATCTGGAAAGAGATGAAATACCTTGGTCTAAAAATCACAGAGGATCCGAAAAAGATTCCGGAGGTAAATTTTGAAAAAACGCCGGCTGAAGTGAACAAATTGATAGAGGGCTGGTTTCACCACCAGCTGACTGTTTTTGGCAGAATTAACTTAATTAAGATGGTAATTTTGCCTAAATTCATGTTCCTCTTAAACACAATACCTTTGGCTAGAGAGATTACAAGGAGACATCAGCAGGTTTATATGGGCTGCAAAGGGAGAATAGATTTCTTGGAAAAAGCTCCACAGAAGGCATGATAAGGGGGGTCTAACATTACCGGATATGCAATATTATGCTTAGGCTTTTCAGGTAAAAAATTCAGAATGCTTCTCAATAGTCCAGACAGCTCAGAGATTGATCAACTGTTAAAAGGTATGCTTAAAGATGTTAGAGGCAGGAAAACCACATTTGTATAAGTTTAGAGTTGTAACATACCACAAGAAAGTTAGGTTAAAAGTGCTCCAGTCAATGGCCATGCTGTGGGCGCAAATTAGGAAGAATACAAGATTCCCATATTACAGTAAATCAACACCTATTTGGGACTCCCCGTGCACCCCAGAGTGAGCCAGGAATAAGTGGGCTCTACCTATTAAAATGTCAGGTATACAAATTTGGGTCAACTGATACAAGATGGTATATCTCTGACTATGAACCAGAACATCTCAAGGTTCAAGTATATACAAGTCAAATGCTTGTAAAAGGGGATAGGAGCACACTGCCATCACGTCTCAGCGTCCCTCGAGCCGCCTGAGCTGACGAGCTTGGGAGCGCCTGCTTGCCCTGAGTGGAATTATGCCTGTGAAAATTAAGCGGCAGCATGTCCAGCAACCTACGAACTCTTTCCCTACTGATGACGGAGGAATCCAGAAACACGTGTCTAGGGATACGCAACAAAAACATGGCATTAAGCCAATTATTATCTGAACTTTGTACTGAGTGAAAAACTTTGAACTACATCGACCAAGATGCCTGGAGGTAATGACGCTGAGACGTGATGGCAGTGTGCTCCTATCCCCTTTTACCACAAGTCAAATGCTAATTCGAAAGTATGAACAATGAGGTTGAGACAATTAACAAATTGGAAGAACTTTTGACACCGAAAACCTCATGGAAAAAGTAAGTCTCAGTGTGGTACTGCACATTGGGGAGAGAGAAGATAGTGATTTTGAATAGGTAGTAGCACACTGGGGAGGAAACTTGCTGAGGAGGCAGTTAAAGGATCAATGGCAAGTATTGATGCACACATTATACAGCACTGAAAAACCTTCTTGTTTAAGGAGAAATCATCTCTTTTCCCTTCACACAACATATTAGACACCTTACAGGATTTTGAAGAAGGGAAAAGAGGGCACATCCAAATGCATGAAATGCAGACTTGAGAAGGCGGACGACATACATATGTTTACCGAATGCATTAAGGCTCAGCAGTTCTGGGTAAGTGTGGGTAAGGTTATGGCGAGCATTTTGCAAAAAAAGTGAAGGTAAAACACTGTCTTATTATTTTTGGGGTAACAGAAGGTTCTGTGAAGTTGAGTAAGCTCAAGAGTAGGTTGCTATTTTATATTGTTCTCTTGTCACAGAGAGACATTTTCAGGAAGAGTTTGTCTTGGGTTCACCCAACTTGTATGAAATGGCTTGACTCAATGATATATACCTCTAAAGTAGACTCTTTAGATGCAACGGCAAAGAGGCATAGGACGTGAGACCCTTTGATGAGATAGATGACAGTGTCTAGCTTGCCAGGAAATCTGCAAGACCATCTCCCCACAGGTTTCTTGTTACACTTTAGTATGGCACAAAGATAACAGTCCGATGATAACACCCATTGTTGCTTTGGTCTTTGACACTTTGGTAAGTGTTTCGGTGTAATTTGAAGAAAGTCAATTACCTCTTGGGCAATCTCATCCGCCCGTAACAGAGTGTGGCACCAGAATATAGGGGAGTTTTGGCCCTGAGGTAAATGAGGACAAAATCTTTTTAAATAAATAAAAACCTAGTATTGTGTGGGTATTCTCTTAATACTTATTCAAAAGCTAGTCATCAACTGGCCAAGGTGGACATTTGTACCAGGCATATCCCTAATCTGTATCTCATTCCTAATACTGCGCAAACGCTGGTAGCCACTGTTATGCAACAGAAAATATGGGAGCATTTCAAATTCACTAGCTTGTCCCCCCCAAGTGAAGCACGTTTTGAAAATGTTAAGTTACACCATATGCAATTTGTGCAGACTACACTGGTGAGTTTGTTCTTGTTACAGAGTTGCGCAATTTAATGTCCCAAGGCTGAACTATGAAGACCTGCCACAAATGTTCAGAATATCTATAAAAAAAATGGATTAATATGGACTGAAATTTGTTAATCAGCTTTTAAAGGATATCTAGCTGAACACTATCAATCATCTCTACTTAACCGGGTCTAAAAATATTTAATATTAGTGGATCTATTCGATTAAATGAGCAAATATTGAGCCCTGGAGGTATTAACTTAACACCAATATTTAAAAAATAAAGATTTAAATCATAAGATAACCCCATTTGAGTAAAGGGGATTGTGTTGATGTGAGATAGAACAATACAACTCAAAATCAATCACGTTTACAGCATGTGTCATACCTGTCCTGTCATTTGCTAGGGCATGGGCACTGAGTGGTTTGCAGAAAGACAACTTGCAAACCATGCCTTGATGCAACTGGATAAACATTAATAAGTGGCATACAGAGTAAGAGTCCTGATGTGATACTCCCAAGTGGCATTGACAAATACCTAGGCTGCAATGAATGTCTTCAGAGAGGAGGGTACATGGCCTGACTGACTAAAAATTGCAATCAGATTTTGTGACTTACTCTTGTAGTACTCCTGGCTTATTTCTGAATTCCAGGACTAGGTCTATAGTAGCCTTGCCTCACTCCTGTCTTATACTTCAAAGAACAATACATCATAATGCAATCACAGTACACTTCAACTCCCAGAATCCTTCTCCCTTTCAACTCACTCATAGAACACACCCTGGCCTTTGACAATGTACAGTGTTCGGCTGCCTTTTAGCTAGGTTTGCTCCATGCAAACAACACACACACACATACTTGCTTCAGGAATTCAGTGTTCAGTCTGGAGTACTACAAACATAATTCACGACAAAATCCTTTGAATCATGACCCCAGCTCAAAATTGACATAATCTGTCCAGTATCTTGTCCAGTAAATCAGAAACCCTGCAATAGGTCTTGTTTCTGACAATAGCGAATATCTTTATGCAGATCATCACTTTTGACTCCAATTTGACTTCCAAAATATAGACCTGCCTACATCCAGGATCCTGTGAGTCCTTCCAGCAATCTATCTGCTCCATTACCATGGATTGAAGACAAAGACTCATTGGGAAGTGTTGTGCTAAGCTACACTCCCACTGCACATCTCAACACTGCAACACCATCTTTGAATAACTTCAAAACAACCTGATGCCTGATTGGTCAGGAGCTTAAACCTTGATAACTGTTAGTTAGACAGAATCACAGACAGACAGTGTTATTCTCACTGGTTTAGATGGTGAAATCCTGCTTTAGGTTGTGAACAATGAGTCCACTTGCTCTGCTAAAACGAGGTTCACAAAGCCTTTCTGTGAGTAGTTGGGTCTTACAAGTGGCAGGGATGTGACTTACTTCTGAATTCCCAGTACAGCACACACTTATCCACAGAAAAGAAACATTTGGGAAATAGGCACACAGACCTAGGCAACCACTTTTCTTAATCTCTTCCCAGGTACCTTTAGAAAATGTCTTTGAACCTCATGGTACTTGGTGACATACTGCAAAATGGCTGTGATTCATAGAGAATGTTATGTTGTCAGTATTGGTATAGCTCTTTCAACAATTATTATAGCAAAGAAGCTCTTTCTTAATCTATGTGCCCTTTCTGCATGGTTATGGGATTTCCATTGATACAGTGAGTGTGCATGAAGGTTTGGTTGTGTACGGTGAGTAGAGATGTGTTAAATGTGTGAGGGATCTTATAGATCCTGTCCACCTGTACAGTAACTTCCTAAATTTCATGATTGAGCCCTAAGTCTGGCCACCTTGCTGTATACAAAGGTCTGAATTGTGGCAGCCACCCTTCCCGTAAGACCTGTGTAAGGCCATGGGTAGGTAGGCGATAGAAAAGATGCCTTCCTAAAAAGCAGTGGGTTGTGCGAGTCCAGCCTTCGGCATCAACACCCAGCAACAATCATGCTCAAGCTGTTGTCTTCCAGATCACTCCCAAAAACTCACGCTTTTATTTCTGAAGAGTTCTTGCATTTCTTGATAAACGCTTGGCACTCGGAGTGATGGAAATATGACCATCTGTTTTAAAAAAAGGCTTCCGTTCACTTCATAGAGAGACAAAATTTCCGTTTGCGAGTTAACGGAGCTTAATTAATTGGCACGTTATTATACCAGGAGGCAGATGTCCTGCATTCAACATATTGCATGTTGTGCCTTCCAGGTGACAATCCTTCTCATTACCCTGTTGTTAGAAGGTGGTTCTGACCATCTGAGCCGCCCAGATTTTTCGCTTTTTGAACACCTATTTGTTGAGCTTTTACTGTGGGAGAGCCTCATAAGTTGGGACTCACCCACAGTGAACTCATGATGAAAGGGACTGCATGGGGATTTTACCGGTGTCCCCCTGCTGCAGCTAGAGTAAGGGGCACTGGGCTGGTTACATGCAGACATGTATGTACATGCATGTGCACAGGTGTAAGGGCTGTGCTGGGGAGATTCCTAGCATGTGCAGCCCAGGAGCAGCTACAAATTGAATGATGTGGCATGACTTATGTAGAACTGGGTGGTGGCATGGAATAGGCTTTCTACAATGAGAAGAAACATTTGAGGGAAAGTCAGTGTGCTTTACTGTTTTTATTCCATTATTCTCCTATGAGGATGGGGAGCACATGGGCTAGTTTTACTTTCCTAGGGCCTACAAATTCCAGAAATGCACTAAAGTCCACTGTAACTTATGTGAGAAGAAGTATTCTGCAGGGTCCAAAGTCATATTTGTACCGCTTTTGGGTCATCCAGAAATGTCATATTTCTCTGAGTCAGCTCATAACCAGGGCCTGGCTGGGGCTGACCCTGCCAGGCTGAATTAATGACCTTTCTCTCCAAGCTGTAGCCTTAGAGGCCCAACCCTGCACAACAAGCATTCCAAGGGCGAAGACCTCCACTCCAAGAAGAGAAGATGGGTGGAGCTACAGGTTCATACATCAGCAGCTGTCACCTGGTGCCAGGAAACAGGCTGCTCAGAGAGAAGGCAGTGGGGGGGGAATAGGCTCTCAGAGACCATGTGGCATGAGACCCCTGGATGACTCCATTTTGAACAAACCCAGAGGCCTGGGCAGGAAGGAGGGAGCAGCGGCAGAGAAGTGATGTGTCGCTGTGTGATAGGGCAAACAGAGACTTCCTGCCAGCCCCCTCCCCAATTCATTAAAAGAGTTTGCACAGGAAGAGGAGCTCTCTCTGGTGTGTGATCTGCTGAGGAAGACTGGTGCTGGAGCCTGGCGTCATGGGCGGTTGGAAGTAAGAACCCCCTGACTGTCCCAAGATCCTGAATTGTGCCAGGAGGAGAGTCCAGGACCAGGACCAGTGCACAGAAGCCTGGGCCTCTGCGCAGGGAGAAGAAAGGCCCAGGAGGAGAGCCAGGCGTAAGTCTGGCGCAGGGAGCCAGTGAAGACAGCACCCTGCTGAATTCACCCTCCGTGAGACCAGGAGGGCGAAGGAAAGAGCTCCCAGTGGCTGGGGTGTGCTGCCAGGAGCAAGAAGAGGCCAGAATCGCGAAGATCGGTCCCCTGGGGGCTGAGATATGCCCCCCAGAAGGTAGGCAACCTTTGACCTCTAACTGGACTGACGACGAAGCACGTGGGGCTCTGCCGCGTCTCACATATGCCCCCGGGGTGGGTCAGGTCCCTGGGGCTGCCCCCACAAGAAGTTAAGTCGGGGAGCGTCGTCACGCTCCCCATGAAAAATGCCCCAGCGGGGTGCCAGGAGCCCACCCTGGCCCCCAACGAACAGAAAATCGGGGAGCGCCGTCACACTTCCTGGGAAGATGCCCAGGGGGTAACAGGAGCCTACCAAGGCCCCCGCAGAAGAGGAAGTCGGGGAGCGCCATCGCACTCTCTGTGAAGATCTGATTGTCCCGGGATCCCAACTCCAGGCCCCGATGGCGCCGGTGTAGTGGCGGGGGGGCGTGTTGTGGCACGTCCCCCCGCCGTTCTAAGAGAAGTCGGGGAGCACCGTCATGCTCCCTGTAATAAAAGGTCCAGGGGCCAAGGACCCCATCTCCAGGCCCCAAAGTGATGGTGGAGGCGGAGGGAGTGCAGCCACAATCCCCCTCGGCAGCGGGAAGGCGGGGGGAGTGCCGTCGCACTCCCCCGAAGACCTACCAGGCTGTGGAAAGCCTTGGGTCTGCCCGCCGGAGCTGATAGACCAGAAGAGCAGCGCTGGCTCCCGCGGCTGAACATGAGGGTGCGGGCCGGACCGGGAGCCAGCTGGGGTTGGGCTCCTCAAGCTGCAGGACTCACCTGAGGGTCCAGGTGGGACCAGAACCTCCAACGATAAGGCCATGCAGGGTACCTGGGTGGGACTGGGACCCCAGGCAGATGGAAGAGGAGAGGAGTAGCCGGGGATGGGCTCCCCGAGCTGCATAAGGCTCACCTGGAACTGGGGGTCTGGGTGGGACCGCTCCCCCCCCCACAACGGTATGAGGACACGGCATGAGGCCGCCAGCTGGGCAGCGTGACTCTCCCCGGAGCAGCGTGGGAGCCGCTACTATAATATGCAGCGATGGAGGAGAGAAGCACCCCATAATGCACTGCAGAGCCTAAACAGGCCTGCATGGAAACAGCCTTTTCTCTACTTGTGGTGGCCCCAGGAGGACGGGGTCACCGCTGACAGCCTACAAAGGTGCAGGGGGAGCTGCAGGAGCAGCGCACTCTCCCCCAGCATGAAGATGAAAGTCTCCCGCCCAAGTCTCTTGGGACTGGCAAGAAATAACCCCCCTCAAGGGCTCAGCCATGCGCCATCAGCATCCTGTGGCTGGAACTTTTGTTCTCCAGCTGGGGGTGCCTTAAGGACTGCGCCACGGTGTGAAGGGCTGAGTTGGGGATGTCTGGAAAAGGGTATCCCCTGGAGGTGAAGAGGTGTAATTGCACCAGAAATGCATTTACTAATGTTATTTCTTTTAGAGGGACTGAAAGTCCCATGTGTTATGTGAAGTACCTGTGTAAGGTGATGTCATAAACCAAATGGGGTTATGTTGCTGGACATTCCTGCTAGGGTGTTTGGTTGTATTTGCGTAATCCTGTGAGTTTACCTGTGATGCCTTTTAGAGACTGTGATTGCAATACACTACAACTGTTATCAACTATGATGAGTACCTCATTTGAAGTGATGCCCAAACATGTATACTTGCTACTGCGTTAGGGGAGGAACACCCCAGATTGTTAGCTACTAAGATGTCGAGGTGTATACTGTATGGTCAGTATCCAATGCTCAGTCAGGGTTATGTGTCCCCAGGGCAGGTGTACCTATTTTTAATGCTTGTTGAGATGATGGGGTGGGTCGCCACTGGGATGGTGCCAGTTGGCAAGGCCCTCGCTCCAGCTTGTGTCAAGCCACTGCATTAGGGGGCAAGATGATGTGCATACATGGGAGCGGTGGTACTAGACCCCACCCACCCTGCGGGAGGGGTGGAGATGTCATGCAATGTCACAAAGGAATTCCAACAGTTTATGTATATTTGTAAATTGGGGCATAGTATTAAGTAGTGTGTGTGTTTAATAAATGTACTCTTACTTTTATAAAGCAAAGTACAGACTGGACAATCAATTATTGAGTGTTATTTCTGCGCACCTGTAATGGCGATTACTAGCCCACACCACCTCCCTTGAGTAAGCCTTAGACTGCTCTGCAACGCTACCCTCTCAGATTCAGGCGCTACACTAGGGTTGGTTTCCAGTGAAGGACAAATGCGACATGTTATTTGAGCAGGCCTCCCAGATACTGCCTCATTTTCTAACACATATCCCACTGTAGGAGGCTCCAACGGTGTCACCATCTTACTTATGATGAGAAAGGCAAAGTGTCCCTCAAGTAAGAAACAGTTATGATCGACCCTCTGACCACACCTTTCTGACCCCAAAATTAAATGCACACACTCACACATCCATAACTGTTTGACTAGGGCTAGGTCATCCAACCCGGAGAAGGACCAGAACACAATACCGAAACATGTCACCAAAGGACGACTCAAAGACGCTTGTCTGTGATGGAAACTTTGAAACTGTGCGGATGGAGCTCCCAAACATCCAACTAGGTCATTCTGATCCAGACTCTACGCGATACAAGACAGAATAAGAATAGGAAGGAGAGCAAGAACAAGAAGGGAAACAAGAACGGGAATGAAAATAAGAATAAGAAGGAGAGCAAGAACAAGAAGGAAAACAAGAATGAAAATGAGAATAAGAACGAGAAGGAGAACAAGAATAAGAATATGAATAAGAATACAAGGTATCTGAACGCATATTTCTGGCATGGCGCCATTGTCAAGATTTTTATGATGACATAAAAAAGGCACATAAGGTGTAGGATAACACTAATTATTTAGGCCCCAATTTCGAGTGACTCTGATGGGGATGAAGTATTCATTGAACATGGTAAATACCAACATTTTGGGGTGAGATATTTACCGGATATGGTAAATACCTTCAATACTGAATTTTCACCATGGAAATTGGGATTTAATGCCGTATTAGTAGGTTCCCCACCAAATTCTGGAATGTATTGGAACTCAAGGGTAATTTACGACCTAATAAATTTACCTGGGGAATAAATGTGAGGATTCGGTCTTTGTTGCACAACCTATAATTCCGATCCCCGGGCAAACAAAGGTTTCAGAGAGATGGGAATTTACAGTTGTAATCAGGGCCTACATTTTTAACTTTAAAAACATTTTCAGGCACAAACAAAACCTCAATGCCCCTCCTCTATACATTTAGAATAAAACACTAGCAAAGCTAACTTACTTAGTGAAGGGACCAGGAATCGCATTTAACAAGACTTGCCTTCCAGCAACTGCAAAAGGTCAATTTGTCGGTTTTAATTCAGTCTTACCGTCTAGTCTGCCTCATTCAATTTAGTGCACCAAAAATGATGCGCATTTATATCACACTGGGCCTCTTCACTACCTTTCCCTACATTAAGTGGAGCGGCCATTGTGCCAAAGGCCCTACTGCAAAGACAGTAATGGGTCCCTGCTGTTTAAACTGTGAAGTACAGCAATAATCAGGGTTCAGTGGCCCCTCAGGCCCATGGTCCCCGGTGCCACTGCACCTGCTGCACCAATGCAATCTAAACCCCTGCCTGCATTGCAAAAATGGAGCATGCACAACTCCTGGCCTTATGCGTTTACACACCAAGCGCGGTGTTTCTAGCATCACAGCAACAACTGCTGATAGAAAAAAAAACTGATAAACCACAGGCTTAACGCGGCAGAAATCAGCCAGTGGGGCGCGTTGACTGAGCATTTTACACCGCTTTTTTGGTACTATTCAAGGGAGAACAGCGCTTTGATTCAGAGCCCTGAGCAGAAAAATATCCTTCTAATCTATCAATATGCCCTGAGTTTATCACAATCTAAACAGGCTTTACCAAAGAACGGCTTAAAACCCCTTATGTGACGTGGAAACTGCTTGATCAAATAGCTTGGCCTAAAACAAGCGTTGGCAAAGCCAATAGGTTTGGCCGGAGCTTGGCAAACTGGTGCGATGGTTAATTATCTTTTTTTTTTTTTACGTCAAGCATATGAAATAAAAAGGAAAAAAGAAAAACATGCGGCCCACTAAATGTGACGAGCATGTACATGCCGTAAAAAATGTTAAGATTAAAATTAATTAGGCATTGCATATAGTTGTAAAGAACTTCTAGGCCTCTCAGGGTTAGTAATCGCCATATAAATGCAATTCCAGTGCAGTGATATAACAGTGTGCTTGCTTCCTAACAGGTGAGTGTCCTTAGAACACGTGTGGAAACCCTTTTTAGTTTTAGTGCACATCACAGGATGATAGTACTCTTATTAGCACAATGAAAAGGCAGCATTGGTTTTGAATGAATGTAACCTGAAGATAGAGTTAAAATACACCAGGATGACATTGAAAATGATAAAGAATGGGCAGAAAAAAACATTTGCAAAGTTAACTATTAGCCCAGCAGCCATACCACTAAAACGCAGTCCTTTTACCTGGATGTACACATGTGCTGAGGTAAAATATTGCCACACACAGTGAAATATGAAATACCAGTATTTGTAAAGCGCACAGCTACCTCTGAAGTGGTGTCCCGGCGCTGGGGGGCGTGGGGAAGATTAAGCGAGCTATTGCCCAGAGTCACATGGTGCTGGGCTAACCTGCCGCCGGTGCCGGGATCGAACCGTGAACCCCGTAGTCCTGAGTCAGGCACCCTGGCCGCTGCGCCACACCTCGAACCGTGAACCCTGTAGTCAGGAGTCAGGCACCCTGGCCGCTGTGCCACACCTCTTCCACAGTGCAAGCGAGCAGCTGGCTGGAATGGAATGACCCGCTGCCCTAACATCTTTAAGTATATGTATGGATTTTTATATTTAGGATTTTTTTTTTATTATATCAGTCTGGCGAAACATCTAAAGCTGTTTTTGGGCCACACCAAAGAGCTCTCCCAATGACGTAAGCTTATCAGAATCCAAGAAAAGTTTACTTAAGGACGGCTTAAAAACGCTTCTGTGATGTGAAATATTGGTAGATCAAATAGCTTAGCCTAAAACTACGGCTCGCAAAGTCAATATCTTTTGTCTGGGCTTGAGAAACTGGTGCGATGGTCCATTTTTTGTTTTTTACTCCAAGTATATGCCACAAAAATAAAAAGAGGGGAACAAAGAATACATGCCACTCCCTAAATGTGGCGACCATGTAAATGTCATAAAATGTTTAGATTAAAATTAATCAGGCTTTGCATATAGGTGTGATAGAACAGCATGGGTGCTTGCTAACAGGCGAGTGTGCTTAGTACAGGTATGAAACCCTTTTTATTTTAATGCACATCATAGGAAAATGTGATTCTCATTAGAAAAAGGATAAGGCAGCATTGGTTTGGCATTATTGCAACCAGAGGAGATAATTTAAACACACAAGTATGACAAAAAATAATACAAAATGGAAAGACAAAAACATTGGTAAAGTAATTAGCCCATCAGTCTTGAACAGCAGTCCTATAAGTGGGCCAATGGATGGAGGCGACTGTAGGAAGGTGGAATCTTACTAATGGTTGCCCCCAACTTTTTGCCTGGTATTTGAGTGTTTTTTGACTAGTCTGGCTGGGATCCTGCAGCACTTATTGTGCCACCCTGGGACAGCCATACAAACTGACACCATCAGACCACTACTGTAGTCTGGGTAAGGTGGTGCTAGCACCCCTTACAGGGATATAGGTACCCTGTATCCCACCCCATTACAACACATATACTCTCATAGGTCACCCCTATAGCAGGCCTTGCTAATCCTACAAGGCAGGGTGCTGAGGTATGTGTGAGGGGGGACCCCTACCTGAGTAGGGCCTCTCTGCAACCCTCGTAAAATCATTGCTGGGTTGTTTGTAGTGTAGCCATACCATATACTCTTAACCGCATTATAAGTCTATCGCAATAGCGTGATAACTTGAGAATGGCTACACAGAACCATATCATGTTTGGTGTCAAACATGTAGGAATCATACCCCCAGTCCAGCCATGGGCATGGGGGCACGATTCCCCCTTGCTAGAGGGGCGATATGGGAAAAGCGGCAGAATTCAGACACCAATTTAAAAGTGCACACGTAGTACAAAATGGCTACTACCCGCCACCCACACGACTCTGGCTGGCTGTTACTGGGGAAAATCCCAGCCTCGCCAGCTGGACAATAGGGCTCCTGTGGCAGGGAGGTGCTAGCATCTCCCCAGACAGGATGTGTGGATTGGAACAGGGTGGGTGCACCAAATGTCCTTTCAGAGTTGCACGTAGGCAGCTACAGCGCCTACATTCTGCATACACCGCCTGGAACCGGTTCAGGGGCATCCTTCCCATCGCCCAGGCGGGAAACACACAAAGGGGAGAGGGTTTAGCCACCCTTTCCCACCTCACCTCTCATTGGTGGACACTACTCTGGAGACTCCCCTAATCTTGGGGATAAAGGTGAATAACGTGGCCCCAGAGCCTCAGATTAATCTTGGACATCACAGACTTGACCTTCGATGAGCTGCTGCCCAGCTGACTGAAGAAATCTCCCTTGGGGTAAAGGAGTTACCCCCCTGCTTGGCAGGCACCTGAAACACTGCAAGTGACCCAGTTGGAACATCGCTGCTCCTATGGACTTTGACGACTTCCAGCAACCTCGAGGTGGGTTTCCTGAGCATCCCAGAGGCCAGTGAGCGTGCACAGCAAGTCTGAGCACTGTGGACCGCGTGGGTGCTGAGATTCCCAATACCCCAGGACACCGGCCACCTCTTGCATAGCACACGACCCTGACCAGTGGGGAAGTTGTGCTTTGGCCCCTTTTTGAGCCAACCACCAAGCAGCATTTGTGCCAAAGATTAGCACCCTAGCCCCCTCCGGTGGCCCGTGGGCTCCCTTTTACGCACTCCATTTTGCTGCCTTCCGCGGTCCCTTGTCTCTCGACTTGTGGGCCCGAGCGGAGGACAATCTCCACATTTAAGAGTTCACCTGGTTGCTCCAGGCCTGCTCTACAGTCTCTCCAAAGGAGACTTCTCACAGACCTCGTAGGTTTGCACCAGTAGCTGATTTGTTTATCTTGCATGGGTTGCGGTTGCCAAGGCTTAGTGGATCCAATCCAGACACTAACACTGCAGCGACCCTCATCTGACGTGACACAGTCGCCCTCCCGAAGCTGGCCTTCCTTGAAGCCTCTCGGAGCCCGTGGCTGCAGATCCAAGCTACACCTCTTTCCACTTGAAGCACCCGACATTGAAGGGCTCTTTGCTTTGAGCTCCCTGGTCACTGTGCCGTGACCCAGACTCTGTCCCCTCTGATTTCAGGTTCTTCTCTACAAGATCTACAACTTCAATCTTCACGGCATCATCAACGCTTTTGGCTAGCAGCAGTTTTGTACATTTTCCCATTGAAAATCAGCCCGCGTCCCGACATCGAAAACGACCTATGCACCCGGCTTCCCTGGGGCAGGTAACAGTGGTACCTCGGTACTCTCGTGGTAGTGGGCTCCTCAAAAGCTTAACTCTAAAGTTTTAACTTTGTACTCCTGCTAGAAGTGACTTTAATCTGTTTAAATCAAACCGCGACATTCTCCATAGGCTTTAATGGAGATCCCGATAGCAGCTATTTCCACTGCACGCGCCTCCCGTGGGTCCCCTTCCTCATAACCTGGGGTGAATTCTTAAGGGGCCAGCGATCCTAAATGCCCTAGGCATTGTCTGTAGAACTGTCGTGGTTCTTATACCACTTTTTTAATATATGGTTTGGCCCCCCCCTGGGGCCCTATGATTCCAGTGCTATTTATTGTATCTATCAATGCTTGTTTGAATTGTAACTTTGCCTCAGCCTCATAAAGAGACTTGTGGGATTCTGTTTAGAATAAATACATATATTTTATATATATATATACCTGTGTGGGCTACTCTTTCATTTGGTCATTCAAGAGGTTATCTATGGTAAAACAATAAGCTTAACACTCCTTCAAGACTTAGCCTGAAGGCTGCTCTCCACAGCTACCACTAGGATAGCTTTCAATAAAGGTTGTCTTAAACCTATCATCAATAAGAGTCGAATTGGACTGGTGCAAGGTGTCCCATATAACTAGGAGACAGCATCTGCCAGGCCAACTTCTCACAGCGACTGACCTATTGGCCAAAGCCCAAAGCTGTGGTTGGCCAAAACATTGTAAATAGCAGATGGACAGAGCGGTGGACAGAGAGAGATGAACCAAAGATCCTCTAAGTACATCCATGCATTTTTATTTATGATTCTTTCAATTACAAGAGTCTGGCAAACGTCTAAATCTGTCTTTAAGCCAGAACTGAAAAGCTCCCACAATGCCCTGAGCTTGTCAGAATCCGAGCAGAGTTTACTCAAAAACTTCTCAAGGACAATTTTGTAAAGACTTCTTTGTCAATTAATTTGCTCTAATAAAACGATCCACATGACATTTCAGAGCCCCGTCATGGAATCTTACAATGCACAGTCTTTCACATGGAAACCTTGAGAACAGATCCATTAAGTCATTAGAATATAAATTGCGTCGCCCAGAAAAATACAGGCCCAGCTCCCACAAATATTCATTTCAGAAATGTAAAGGTTGGTATATATTATTTTGACGTAACCACGGCCCCTCTTTCTGAAAGGAAAAAGAAGGCACGCAGAGCCGGGCCCCTCTAGAGCTGCATACATTTAAAGGTCGCTATTTCAGGCACTTAGTCATGAATTCACTTTAGTCCAAATACATGATAATTAGCCCGACTGCGCCGATAAGCGTTCGTGCTGGCGGGATGTATTGTGCGGCTTCCTAGCTGAGAAAGAAAGCTCTTTGCTTCCAGTGGGTATGAAAGTGGTGTTCAGGCTCGGCTTCTCGGAGCCGAATTTCAGCCTCCCACACACCTTTTCTTTCGCGCCTAGAAATGTGAAGAGGAAGGTGTTCTAAACACAGTCTAGTCAGTCTTTGTCAGGTCAACTTTATAAACTGTGACATCTTTGTAGCGCTTCATGCCCCTAAAACAAACAGGCTACAAAGCGGTTTAAGTTTGAGATGGTGAAGAAGGAAGGGACTCATATTGCTGTACATTGAAGGTGGAGCGTGAGTTTACTGTGGGGCCTTTATCAGGGCCGGACTGGCCATAGCGGGCACCGGGCAATCCCCCGGTGCGCCACACGGGTGGGGGCCGGTGTTGGGGCCCTGGGGGCCGTTCTAGTTACAGGGCCGCTTAAATCGGCCCGGTAATAAAATCGGATCGGACGAAAACCGGCCCTGGCAAAGAGCTCGGCGGCACCCCCAAACCCTGGGGGGGGGGGGGGCAGGGGAGGGGGGCCGGCCGAGCACTTTGCCAGGGCCGGTTTTGGTTCCCAGTCCAGCCCTGGCCTTTATGTTGTATACTGGGTGCCATGCATTAGATATTCACAGTAGCGGCCCGTGCAGGTAGGCAATTATTCATTTAATTTTCCCTCGTGGTCGTCTGTCGAATCCCACCCAACCCGACCCAAAGCTCTTACCTGCATAGGCCACTACTGAATATTCAGTCGTGTCACAGCTTACTTGTAGCCGCTTTACCACCACGGCAGAGCAGGTCAGCTTTGGGAGATTGCAACTGCCAGGAATGCATTCTCTGCCTGATTGGCCCAGTGGGAGCTCAACTACTTTGCCATTGGACCGGTCTGTATACAGCCAGTGGGGGGCCACATCTGCTCAAGACACTGTGACAGCTACAACATGACTCTCCATACTGCATTTGTCTGACAAATCTGGTTCTGAGGGGAGGCAACGAGGCATGCTGGCGAAATGGGCTGTGCCTAACCTTACCCCCCCGACCACTTCAGAACAGAAATGAAGGTAATAAGGGCCTCCACTTGTGGTGGGAACAGAAAGACTGTAATGCTTGCAGAAGCTCTAGAGGACTTGAGACTTTTCTGGCCACTTCGTTAAAGGAGGTTAGAACAAGTGAACTGACTGCACGTCTGAACCTGAGGGACCCGCATAAAGTTATTTGCAACCGTTACAGGAGAGGGAAGGTAGAGGGACAGAAAAACAAGAAAAAGGGAGACTTAGTCACAGATGGGGAGACAATGGTACAGGGTGAGAGAAGAGAGAAACCTTGAGAGACAAACGGTAAAGGAGTGAGAAAGTAAAATGGATTAATGCAGCTGTGGTGAAAAAGGGAGTAGGGCCTTGGAGGGTTCTCATTTTGCCATGCGGCGGTCCCAAAGATTTGCAACAGAAGCTATAGAGAGAGCCCATGAGGAAGAGGCAAGAATGGAGAGGGAGACAACATGAAAGGCAAAATGTAAGGGATTGAATAAGAGAAATGAAAAGTGAAGAAGCAGGAAAAGGGAAAATAGACTGGTCAGCAAAGTGTGAGTGATTGAGGGCAATAAGAGATGGGGAAAAAAAAATCAGAAAGCGGACAAGAGAAAGACAGCAAATGAGAGGATAAGAGGGAGCGGGCCCAATTCACAAACTGAATTTTGTAGTGCTACAGAAGTGTGTATGTATATGTATGTATATATATATATATATATATATACATATACACATATATATATATATATACACACATATATATATATTCACTGAAAAAACCATAGGTTTCACACATGTTATAGTTAGCTGGACATTTTACTGATAAAAAACCAATGAAATTCCCCCGTTATAGTTAGTGCAGGCAACTATAACTCACGCGACCACAATCCTCTGCTGATGCTAATACTGTATTTAGACACTTATTTGCCCATGTCTTCTTCCATTAAATTTTAGCTATACATATATTACAAATATTTTTTTTTCATAAAGACACATATGTCATTAGCAGAGGATTGCGGTCGCGTGAGTTATAGTTGCCTGCACTAACTATAACGGGGGAATTTCATTGGTTTTTTATCAGTAAAATGTCCAGCTAACTATAACATGTGTGAAACCTATGGTTTTTTCAGTGAATTTGCAAGGTTTTTTAAATGCTAATTCCTAACTATAACGTGTGTGAAACCTATGGTTTTTTCAGTGAATTTGTACGGTTTTTTAAATGCTAAGTTACTTTACGCCATTCGTGGCGTGCGCGCCCAGTTAACGCAGATCGTACCGTGCGCGCACAGTGAGCACGCGGTGCGCTTTGCGCACCACGCGCCCACTTTACGCAGTTAGTGCCGTGCACGCACGGTGGTCACGCGGTGCGCTGCGCGCACCGCGTGCCCACGTTACGCGGGATGGGCCATGTACGCACGATGCGCTTCGCGCACTGTGCGCACATGGAGGACATATTATGCGCTTCGTTGGGAAAGGTAATCTTTCATAATTTCGGATGCAAGATATGCTATGCGCAAAAGGTGCCCTACGGGCACCGTTTGCACACGGGGTGGGGATAATGTGGATAGTTTTTTTTTTTTAATTAATTTTTACCGTACGCGTACGGTAAGCGTAATCGGCGAATTTTCGAAAAAAAAAATTGACTTTTTGGCATTGGGGGTTCTTTGGGGACACCAACATCAATGCTAGGTGGTTAGGAACTGAATACACTGCCCCTTTAGATGTTTTTTGCCTTTGTTTTTGCTGCCCCACTCAGAGTGCGAGAGAGAAAATGGCGGCCGCCGCTTCCTGGTTTCGACCGATTCGAATGTTTACTTAGATCTAACAGCCAATCAGAATCGCGCTCGCGCACGGCACCGTACGCGTACGGTAAGCTTACCGTAAGCGCACGGTAAGCGCACCGTAAGCTGGCTCAGATATATATATTGATTTAAATGCTATTTTCTCAGGATCTACTTAACAGATTTACACCAAACCTACAAAAGGCACTTCCTTGACCTGAGGACTACCTCTCTGCCAAATTTCAAGTAACTCTGTTCAGCCGTTCGGGCTGTAGCTGTGTCTAAAGGTCCTATGGAAAAATGCATGGGAAAAACGCGTTTTGGGACCCCCCTTTTTTCTCAGCCCCCGCTTGACGAATCCCCCCGAAACTTTCAGGGTAGGAGCGGAGCGTAGCGCCCCACCTATTTTGAAAATTTCGCGAGGATTCGTCGACCGGCGCCAAAGTTATTCCAAATAGAATGTTGCGGATTTCCTATGGAAACAGGGTCCTAACTATAACTATCTACTGGCGACCGCCAGTAGATAATATATATACACACATATATATACATATATATATATATATATATACACACACATATATATATATATACACATATACATATATATATATACATATATATATATATATACATATACATACATATAAATATATATATATTTTTTCACCACTCTAATATCGCTGGATCCGAAGCCTATTGGTGACGGTGTTCTGCGGCGGGGTAGCCTGCCCCCAAACATCCACAAACTCGTGTTAATAGTTCTTCTAGAACAAACACACTGCGGCCCAAATCCTATTTCAAGCGTACTTTAATGGTGCAAGGACGGTTCTCTATGTGGTTTCGGAGAGCGAAGCTCCTTGTTTACGAGCAACCTTAGAAATGGGAGCCTCCGACCCTAGATGGGGACCGAGCAGCCAAGTAATTTAACACAGACAATAGAAAGCACTGAGCCCAATTTCAGGAAACTCCCAACGTTTATTCTTTAGTACAAAAAGGCAACACGCTCGCTTTTTGACACGTTTTGACTGATCTCAGGTGGCATAATTATGTAACGTCAGATGACCCCTGCCTTTTAAACCAGGCTGCCACTAGGGGAGCATTGTCTTTTATTTTCAAAAAGAAAATCAGATTCTGGGATTTTCTTTATGAAAATAAAAAAGAAAACTCTTGTTTTTCTGGTTTTTTTTTGCATATTTATATAGCGCGAACTCGGCCCGAAGGTATTGGAGCGCTTTACATGAGCACCGTATTTACATTACTGACAGAGCTTTGTACCAAATATCAAAATGATTGACAGGAACTGCTGCTACAGCGGTTTCTGGCAAGGCTTTATAAATGACCGTCAGCTTGGCAGTCATTCACAAATCTGGCGGGCTGTCCCTCCACCAGGCTGATCGAGTAATTTACTCCCTCACGCTGGCGGAACAACAGGCTGCCCCCCAAGAAATAAATCTGGCCCTAAGAAAACAAGGCTATGCTTTACTAAGAGATGCAGGAAATGTGCAAATGTACAACCTAAAATAAAATGGCTTAAAGCCTACTAGAAACATGAAATTTAGCATGTATTCTGATGTTAAAGGGCTCAGCGGGTTAATATAAAAACAGCAACCACATTTGATTATAACATATATCAGTGTACGTTCTGATATACAGGTGCAGGGAAACATTAACGTTAAAGTAATAGAAATACCTGATTAAGTGATCACAATGCTCATACAAAATACTCTAGAGCATATAGTTTAAACATGGAAATTTGGAGCAAACCTGAAAATTAAGATGCCGTTCCGATGCAGTTTTGCCCAACACACCTTTTCGCAAGCGTAGGTGTCAAAAGTAAATTTTTCTAGCACTTGAGCACCCATAGCACTGCATTTTTACAAATGGACAGCAAACATGGGTCACATCCCCATTTCATATTTTGGCTACAAATCCACTTAATGAGAATCTCTTGGCTCATAGGTGCATGGCCGAAGTCCATATTAACCAAACAAGTCCACTAGACAGTCCATGTTCATCTAGCAAGGTAACCAGTAGTAGGCAAATCTTTAGTAAAAAAGTAAAAAAATCTAGGCATCACAGATTTCTTCCTAGGATTTGCATAGATTTCCATTGTTTGAAGATACACAAACATCCCCTGGCATATTAATGGAAATCTGTATATTACAGACTTTCCACTGGAGTGGGCTGGTAAAAATGAACACTGCACATTTTTTAGTTATCATTTATCAAGAGAGAAAATATTGTAATTGAAGAAACTCCTTGTCCTGCACCATCCATGGATTATAGGGGTGTGTTCTTGAACATTTGTAACTACAATTTGTCACAAAGCATCATCACAAATCCCAGAAATTCTTTGAAAAACTCAAAATTTGTGCTGCAGTGCAAAACAACAGGGACTCCTCAGTCCAAGTAATTCTGCAACCTTAATTCCATCATGCGCTGCTCATGAAAATAAAGATGGAATCATTGAAAGTATAAAAAAAATCATTGAAATTATCTCAACTGATGTCAGACTGAGTACCGATTGTGGGTGTGCACCCTGAGTACTGACTTAATAGTATAGATGCGACATGATATGGAGGACAAAATATCAAATCAAAATATTGACGCATAAGTAAGTCTTGATTTTCTATACCTAACGCAACATATATGTATCTACGTGGTACATATATCTTCAAGCTATGCATATGTACTTCCCTTTCAGTATTTTGTCTCTCAATTTTCTGTCTTCGATATTCTTGAACAACAGTATTCTGGGGTCGATTTTCAGTAGTACATCCTGATTTTGTCCTACTAAGTCAAAAATGAAAATTTTTGTATGCATTTCTCACTACTGCAAATTTTCCATTTTTCATTTGTTACTAAACTGAATGGTACTCGTCTTGTCCTCAGATTAAAGGTTCAGTGGACTCTTGCAGAGTTAAAACTTGTTACTTGATGTCACAAAGATGAAAGCGGCAAGTGCTTAATTCATTGAACCACCGTGCCTGCTCATTAGGGTGATATGTCAAACACGTGAAATTGCAGTAGCACCATTAGTGAGTGAAAGACTTCAATCAATTTATACTTTATTTGATCATTTAAAAATAATAATAAAAGTATAGCAGCAAATAGTACCATCATTATCCCTTTAAAAGTTCAAAGAAGAAAAATATATAAAATAAAGTATTAAAAGTCAAATGTACAATATCTAGACTGCATATGATACACTTGCACAACATCTGTAAAGATTAAAGTGCAAATATCGGCAATATCCACAGAAGGCCACTATGACGATAGAAGGCAGATGCAAAAAAGAATTGGCTCAACTGGGTTAATAAATCCTTTACAACTTAAAAAAGCATTAATGTATGGTAACACACTGCTGTCTTTAAAAACATCCTATAGAATACTAAACTATAGAGTTACGCAATAGCTATAAAACAAAGTGCAGGTTTTCATCAATGAAACCTACACTTGTTAAGAACAGGGAATTAGGAAAAGGTGAGTAAAAGTTTTCTAGAATTTACAAAAAAAGATAAAATGCAACAATGTCTGTGGGGACGATTCATTGCAAGGGCACATAATGATAGAAGAGGACTCAAATTGTCCCAGTGGAAAGCTGAGATGATTCCTAATACCTCCCAAATGAAATCTGGCTAAAAGTAATCTCTCTCCTCATTTGCAGAAGTGTTATCCTTTTCTCAAAGCCCTTATTGCATGTCTATTCCTATTCTCAAAAATGCTTGCAGAATATTGTGCCCATTTTATATTTCTTCTCTTTCACATCTAGATCAATTCCTTCAATCCTTGATCTGGTATAATACATTCAATAATTAATTAATATAGGGGAGAGGATGTTGCCCAGCAGCTAGAGCGGCCAACTTCGAAGCTGGGGAACCAGGTTCGAGTCTCATCAGGGACACTGATAATTCTGTGATTCTGGACAAATCACTTATTCTCCCCGTGCCTAACAAAATGAACGTGTCCATCAGTAACGCAATTGGTGCTCATGTTAGTCTCTCTGATATCTTCGGGTTGAGTTTGCACAATATAAAAGTCTAAAAAAATATATATATATTTTTTTAGGAAAGTCTGGAGAGATAAAAGTCTATTATGGACTCATCAATTGATACATAACCACTCATCGACCTCTTTTTCGCAGGCTCAATCCATTTTACACTTTCCTCATTCATATCAGTCACTGATCTCTTATATTTCTAACAGATACCTTTCACTTGATCCGTTTCCCCTCTTCCTCTTTCGCCTATACCAACATTACTGCTAACTGCCACTACTGCTTCTCATATATATACCCACCTTACCTCTCCCCGGCTGATCAACAAAAACCAACCCCAGAATTACAATAGGTAGCGGATCTTCACAACTCCTTTCCTATTCCCTTGTGGAACAAATTATGGCTTAAAATTTGCAAGACATCACGTGCTGCCAATACAACTCAAACACTCTTTATTTATAACCGCCTTCTAATCACTCCTGCTTCTTTACACAAGTTTGATCGCGCCACTCCATCGTCTTGCTGGTCTTGTTCTGAATCAATTTCTGATATTAAACATATTATTTTTTATCAATTTTGGTTACAAGTGTGGAAACAGATTAACTCTGTTTTCCATACACCTATACCATTCTCCTTAACTAATTTATTTTGAGGTAGTCTTTCTGATGATTGGCATTGTACTTTTAATATACAAATTGTAGACTTATTAATTGCTGTCGCATTTCAACAGATTACTAAAAATTGGAACAATGTTCTACATGTTTACTTTCAAACATGGTGGCATGGTGTTTGTTATAATAATAGATTAGATAGAGCGTATACTGTCCCAATGTCTTTAACTATTAAAGGAAATTCTCTCTGGTCTCCAGTAACCATTTTTCTAGATTCCTCAGTATTAAAGACTTTCATACATCAGCCCTTAACTGATGAAGTATTTAAACCTCCTTGAATACATTATTTTTCTTATTAGAGCTTCCATTCTAATAGTAATATGTTTTGCTTTTTTGTTTCCCTGATAATATGTACTCTATGACTTTTGTAATATCACTACTGTTTAACCTTATGCTAATTTCATTACACGATAAGTACTTTTGTTTTTGCCCTATTTTCTTTCTCCCTCCCTCCTTATGCTGCTTTCTACATATAATTGCATATATTTTCCTGTGCTATCTTATTATCGTTAAAATGTTTTCAGTACTTTATCATATTATGAAGCTGCTGTTTGTTATTTCCTTTTTTCCTACTTAATAAACTTTACTTTTAAAACTTACGAAAAGTAATCTCTCTCAGGGGTTCAATTACCAAAAATTGGTCTCAGATGTGGATTGGTTAATTACACAATCCTGCATAGAAGTGGAAGACATCACCCCATCCATCTCCTTCAGGCTCCACCAGCAAACTCCTCTAGAATCCCCTTCTCAAAATTCTCAGAACATAAGGAGCTGGGTAGAATACCATGTGCATATAATTCCACACAAGAGGATACCACACTTCTGTACCTTGCTGTGGCATTCTTTGAAGTCAAATATATGGAAATATCCTCTTTTTGTCAATGCTAAAGAGCAAAATGGATTTTGCTGGAACAATTAGGTCTCCACTTGTTGAGCTCATCCATTAATCAAGTGGCCATGACACTCATGCCATAGGGATTTGAGTGAGGTTAATGTAAAATTACCATGTCACAACTTTGAGATAAACCCCAGGCTCAAACTATTTTTAATTATGCATGATGGTGCACACACTGCTTTTATTCATTGGTTGTACCTTTATACAATTTTATCATTTTCTCTTCTTTACTTTATTTTTCTATTGTTGGATCATGGTGCTCTCAGACCACTGCATGAAACCCACCAAAAATGGCACATTGATGGGATACTCTCCTTGACAGGCCCAGGCTGAGAATGTGCAACTTTGGTACAATATTTTCTCACCCCCCTAGCGCTAACTTCAAGACACCTTCGCCCTCGCAAGCAACCATGCCACATCTCCGAGGAGGATACTCTAGCCCTCCTCCTTTCCTACAACTCCACCCTTGCCACCCCTCCTCCGCCAGACCCTACTGTTGAGGAAATTCCCTCATATAACCCGGCCCCAACAGCCCCTAACCCACCAGTCGTGGAGGTCGAACATGCCATATGCACGGTCGCAATCAACCCCAACAGGTCAGCTACCCGCCGCAACAGAAGTGTGATTGATAGCAACCTTGCGCCTGTACTGCTGTCTGCCCCATCACACGCCGCTCTCCTCGACCCTCCATTATCTGGCCTCCTAATCAACTGCCGCTCTGCAGTTAAACATGCCGCCGATACCGCATATCTCACACTGAGCCAAAACCTGGATTTAGCAATCCTGACTGAATCGTGGCTTAATGAATCCTCATCTCCATGCCTGGACCTCCTAGTCCCTCCCAATTACAAAATTGCAAGACTGAATAGGCAATCTAGCAAAAAAAGAGGAGGCATTGCCTGCATTTATCGCTCCTACCGCCATGTCACAGTACTCCTGACCGATTACATAGATTCCTGTGAATACCTAGCACTCTCCGTATGCAACAACTCCGCTCAACTGTTCAATCTGCACATCCTTTACCACCCCCCAGGCAATAATGACGCCTTTACAGAACACCTAATGGAACTCATCACAACCAAAGTCTCCGCTAACTCCAATGACATTTTCCCTGGTGATTTCAACCTGCACTGGAACGACCCCAAGGATCCTCATGTCAACGCTATCAAAGATTTCCTAGCCGCACAGGCCCTAACCCAAGTCTGCTCACTCCCCACACACTCGAAAGGCTACACCTTAGACTGGATCATTGCTAAGGAACCAACAATCAAACTTATCGCTATTGACCCCTGTGACTGGTCCGACCACCACGCTATCAACTTCCTACTACCCGACACCCGGACGTCCAGAGCACCGCAACAGGTGATTCCCAAACGCTGGGTTAGAGACACCAAGAACTTGGATCCCAGCGAACTGGTAGCTTGATGCAAGTCTGACCTGCCCCCCCCCCCACACATCACATCGGTCTGTGACCTTAATGATCATTACTCTGTATCTATAACTAACATTCTTGATGACCTCGCTCCGCTAAAAATTAAAAAGAATCCAAACCAAAGACAGAAACCCCTGGTTCAATGGGTCCCTTAACAATGAGAGGAGATCGCTTTGGCAGTCAGAAAGAATCTGGAGACAGCACCCCTCTGCCGCACATCTAAAACTTCTCTGCCAGGCCATAAATACCTACAACAGAAACATCCTCAATTCAAAAAAAGATCTGAACTGGGGAACGCCAAGAACAGACCCCGTAAGCTATTTGAACTGGTCAAACACCAATCGAACAAGCTGGCCAAAACATCAAAAGAAACCCCCAAATCACTAATATCCTCTGAGAAGTTCTCCTCCTTTTTCTCTGACAAAATCACAGCCTTAGGAAACAAACTCAGATCTCCCATTTGCTCTCAACCCCTTCCGGATCTGCCTTTACCCCTCCGCGCTGCCTCCACAGGCTTCTCCCAAGAACCAAGCACACTGGACTGACTTCAAAAGCTATGACGAACACACCGTCTCAGAAATCCTTTCCACCTTAAACCCGAACAACCACTTCAATGACCCACTCCCCGCTAATTGCCTAGCTGCAGCCACCCAGTCTATCATTCCTAGCTGGACTTCAATAATAAACGCCTCCATTCTCCAGGGATCCATACCCGATTCGCTGAAAGCCGGCCAAGTCCTCCCCATCCTAAATAAACCGTCGCTGGATCCTGCCTCCCCTGACAACTTTAGACCCATCTCCAACATCCCACTCTTAGATAAAGTGCTGGAGAAGTGTGTGCAACAGCAGTTGAGCCAACACATCACCAATTTCCACCTTCTAGATGACTTCCAATCCGGATTCAGACCCGAACACAGCACGGACACCACCATTCTCCACATTGTGGATGATGCCCTCCAAGCCGTGGACCAAGACAAAACTTGTCTCCTAAATTCTCCTAGATCTATCCTCAGCCTTCGACACAGTCAGCCATGAGAAACTTCTCAAACGCCTCAAACTCAGGATGGGGATTGGTGGCTCTGTCCTGGAAGGGTTTAGGTCCGTCCTCCACAACCGATCGCAGAGATTCCTGATTAATGGCAATCTGTCTGCCCGTTCCCCAGTCACGGTTGTCGTCCCCCAAGGTTCAACCCTGTCGCCCACCCTCTTCAACCTTTACCTAGAACCGCTTGCCGAAGTACTACACTCCGCAAACATCTCTTACCATATGTACGCAGACGACACCCAGATTTAAATCAAGATCTCCTCTATCGAGGAGATTCTCTCCATGAATGAAGCCTTGAAACTGACTGTCCAATGGCTCTCATCCAAGCAACTCAAACTCAACGCAAAGAAGACAGAATTTCTTCTAATATCCCCACCCAACGCCAACCCTGAGCTTCAGATGTGGATCAAGGCCATCACAGCCTTAAACTGCCCTCCAACCATTGTGGACTCGGCCAAATTCCTCGGAATAACCCTGGACGACAACTTGAACATGCGGGACCACATCAACTCGATGGCTAAATCAGCCAGATTCCACCTGAGCTATCTAAGGAAACTAAAACCCTTCCTTGACACTCCCGATGTGAAAATGGCTGTGTAGATATTAGTCATGGTGTAAAATAAGAGAGAGGGGCTCTATTCCACAAAAAGGGGTAGAGCGCCAAGAGACAATAGTCTGAAGAAGTATTCCCCTTTTTGGCACCTGTGCAAATACTCATACAAACTCATACAACGAATACACTCAATCAATCACCAGAACAAGACACCAAAGTTTGCACCCTAGTAACAAGATATTTTAAAAAAACTCTATTTTATTAAAATTGTTTGACACAAAACATTATTAAACAAATACAAAATTAAAAATAGTGAGACAGTTACATAACAGTACACAGAACTAATGACATTGTGCCTGTCGTGCAATAAGCAAACAAAAGAGATCACAAATAAAAAAGATCACAGTTAACAAACAGTTCAAAGCATGGGGAGAACACAAGAAAGAAAAAATGATTTCTAATCCAGAATACAAAGGAAAACACTAGACCCAAATCAACTGTTCTCCGCAGTATTGATACTGCTAGCTAATTTCATCGAGAACAGATGTCACTCCAGTCTACAGTCTGCCTTTTGGACTTGCGTCGACGCGTTTCGGTGGAGTACTATAATTATAAGACCACCTTCTTCAGGACAAATTATTCAATCTCCCACGATATAGATAATCTTAAAAAAATTTTTTAGAACATCCAAGAGGTCCGTATTGGTAGACTTCTTGCCATCTAACTAAAGGGCGAAAAACGCTGAATTCAGCGGGAACGTAAAGGAACAGGCCTTTTGGTCTGCCTTCCTGCCTTTTAGAATTAGTTACGATCGGGTTGCGAGGGTATATGCGCCGATCATTATGTTCAACAGGAGTGTTGTAACATCTTTAGGATAAAAACTGGTCCTGTATTATTACTGAGGTCCCTTTGCGATGATCCTCGATGCAATTAGATAATCTTGATGGCGCTTTGTTTTTAAAAATTCTAGGATTTCCTGTTCAACGCGCATGGATACCTCTACGTCATCCCGGGACACACGCTGCTCCCGGGATGACGTAGAGGTATCCATGCGCGTTGAACAGGAAATCCTAGAATTTTTAAAAACAAAGCGCCATCAAGATTATCTAATTGCATCGAGGATCATCGCAAAGGGACCTCAGTAATAATACAGGACCAGTTTTTATCCTAAAGATGTTACAACACTCCTGTTGAACATAATGATCGGCGCATATACCCTCGCAACCCGATCGTAACTAATTCTAAAAGGCAGGAAGGCAGACCAAAAGGCCTGTTCCTTTACGTTCCCGCTGAATTCAGCGTTTTTCGCCCTTTAGTTAGATGGCAAGAAGTCTACCAATACGGACCTCTTGGATGTTCTAAAAATTTTTTTTAAGATTATCTATATCGTGGGAGATTGAATAATTTGTCCTGAAGAAGGTGGTCTTATAATTATAGTACTCCACCGAAACGCGTCGACGCAAGTCCAAAAGGCAGACTGTAGACTGGAGTGACATCTGTTCTCGATGAAATTAGCTAGCAGTATCAATACTGCAAAGAACAGTTGATTTGGGTCTAGTGTTTTCCTTTGTATTCTGGATTAGAAATCATTTTTTCTTTCTTGTGTTCTCCCCATGCTTTGAACTGTTTGTTAACTGTGATCTTTTTTATTTGTGATCTCTTTTGTTTGCTTATTGCACGACAGGCACAATGTCATTAGTTCTGTGTACTGTTATGTAACTGTCTCACTATTTTTAATTTTGTATTTGTTTAATAATGTTTTGTGTCAAACAATTTTAATAAAATAGAGTTTTTTTAAAATATCTTGTTACTAGGGTTCAAACTTTGGTGTCTTGTTCTGGTGATTGATTGAGTGTATTCGTTGTATGAGTTTGTATGAGTATTTGCACAGGTGCCAAAAAGGGGAATACTTCTTCAGACTAGATATTAGTCATCTCAAGACTGGAATATGGCTGCTCTACCCTCTCGGGTTTACCCAAGATCTCGCTGGCACCTTTAAAAGCTTGCCTCAACGCGGCCGCCAGGCTTCTAACAGGCTCAAGGAAGTTCGACCATATCTCACCACATTTGAAAGCACTGAACTGGCTTCCTCTACAGGTCAGAATCAAACTCAAAATGGCATGCATCACGCACAAGGCATTATACACAAATTCCCCTGCATATCTTGCCCGGAAACTCGTGCTATCCAGAGGGACCAGGAACTCATGGTCCTCCAGAGACCTCCTGCTCCAACCTGCACGTTTTAGGAAAAAGAAAACTTACAGCCGGACCTTCTCTGGAGCCGCACCAAGAATATGGAACTCACTCCCGTCCGCCATCAGAATAATCCCGTCACTGGCTTGCTTAAAAAAAGATGCCAAAGCCTTCCTAATGGGCAAATTCCTCGCCTAAACTCTGCCTGTCATCTCACCCAGAGATGAGATCTTGCCCCATCTCCTTGCTATGCATCCCCAGGAGTGCACAGGCGCTATCCTCCCGGCTCCTCTGGGCTTCCCACCATTGACTTTGAACCCTTTTTTTCCCTGTTGAACTGTAAATGTAACTGTTACTTTGTCCCCTTTTTTTTCTCCCTTTGTTCCCAGCCCCCCCTCCCCAAGTCCTTGTATACTGATGCCGATTCCTGTAAAGCGCTCGGATACCCTAACGGGTCAAGTTCGTGCTCTATAAAACTCAAAAATAAATAAAAGTAGAAAAGCAAATGGTGGTAAGGAGGTGTCGAACTATAAAACCACCAGAAGTTAAATCTAGTGGGTAGACAAGTTGATGAGAAGCAGCAAATACCCCAGAAGCCGACAGCTCAGTTTAGAGGTTTCTACTTATGAATGAACGTGAGTTACTCACTGCAGGTACTTTGGTTTTTAAAAAAATTAAAAACAGCAAGTGTGTAGGGGCCCAAAGATTTCTTAAAAGCCTTCCACAGGCACTGCCAATCGCCATGGTTGTGAACATCATCACTGCCTGATCCCTATTCCAACTCATCCCTCATTCTTCTACCGCCCAATGCTTGATGTCTCTTTACTTTACCTTTGCAGCATCATTCCCATCCCTGCTTTCTACCTTAGTTTGCTACATCTTTCTCCGTTCTCCTTTCTCCATTTCTCTTCTTGGTATAGGGTCAAAGTCTAATGGCAAAAAATGGTCCCAGTTAGGGTAGTATAAGCCCAGGTCCAAGTATCAAGACTACTCTATTTCATAATCTCTTGAATTAGGGGCCAACGTCGTACTGCGGAATCTAATGTGGCACTGTTCACACACAACCAACATTTCATACCTGAGGTCATGTTACAGAGTGTGCCTGGGGTGCAAGGGGCATGACCTCCCATTGTTATTGCTCTTATGGGGCATTTTGGTATTACAGATCGGGCCACAAACGGTTGTGCAGTCCTTTCAGTAAAACCTATCAAGCCAGTGCAAATGATACTACAGCATAATCATGGGGGGGGGGGGGGGGGGTGAGGGATTCACCTCATTTGCATGAAGCTATGACCACAGGCAAATGAGGGAACCCTTTGCACGCACTCCATATCACAGATGGGGGCACAATGGCAAAGAGGCTCAGGAGGCAGACTGACTCTGCCTAACACAGAGGCAGTGCACAACCTGTATGCCCCGCAAGGACGTAATGGGGGTCTCACGTTCCCTGCAGGTAGGTGCAGCCAATCACTGCAATGGCCTGTGGGGGTATCCCTGCCTCCCTTTCAAACTGAGGCTGACTGTTTGCTTCAAAGAACTAATCTGCCTTTCACCAAGGTGCTGTTGTGTGTGTTTGCACTGGTTTTTCAGGCACAAACTGAGTCAGTGGGCTTTATGTACTAAATGTGTTTTTGATAAAGAAGGCATTAGTATTCAATCTTTGAAAATAAGTAGGTACCCTCAGCAGTGTTCCTTTGTTAACTGTAGTACATTAAGCACTACTAATAATATGAGATGTAAAATTGTGGACCCTTCTCATTTGAGAAATCTTCTCACAAATTCATAAATCAATAGTGCCACCCACACCCACACCCACACCCACACGGGTGATTCGCTGTGCTCTACAAATCCACTATCACAGGATAACATAGCTGCTCTCTGCCTCCTCTTAGGAAATCTCGGTGGGACCCATTATGTTGTTGTAGGGCAAACCACCAAATAACACATCTGGAGAATTAAAAACAATCCACTAGAAAAGATCGAAAACAGATCATTTTTTCTGAACAATTATTTCATTTTTTTGTAGGTAACCTAATGGCAATACTTTCTACGAGTTTTAATAATACCACATAGCAATACGCGGAATTCTTTTAACACTTTGTCTCAAACTTGGATTCATGAGGCAGTTTCCTATTTTTTTCTGTCCCACAATGATTATACATACAGTAAATATTAACTTGTGAGGGAAGAAGAATTGTAATGCATGTAACATCGCTTTCCCATGATAGTATAAAAAACATCCAAGCGCATCGCTAAGCAAGAGCAAAGGATCCTCGCCCACTTACCTCGCACATCTTTTCATTAATTTCCAGAAATAAGACACAAAAGGGGTCTGATTTGGATGCCACATCCCGATCCAAAAGGTTTTGACAGGAAACGGAGAGTTCCACCCTGCAGACACATTCCTGGGGCCCGGCTGGCCCCGGCGACTTTGGACTTAGCGTGTAGGCCATCGAATCAGCAAGCAGCAGCTCAAAACACTCTGTGGGATGGAGAATGAGAATACATTAAGCGTACTAGAAATAAGAAGATATTACAGCCCTTGCAACAAATTTCATTTACTCCTAGACACCATGTAGCAACATAAAATATGTTTTAATTCGTTAATTGAGATCTTAAAATATGACTAATCCAGTAGATTTTAAGTCAACAGCCAAAAACTGCAGAGCTCACAGATGGGCTAATGAATCACCTCCTCCTGTTCCGTTGTTTTGTGAAGCGGCACAGTACGGATCCTCTCCTACTGTGAACTTAATGAAGGACCACTGGTCACTCATGTAATGTTTGCACCAGGCAAAAAAACTAGGCAAAATTGGATTAAATTGTAAGTTCTTCATGGGTCTGAAGGTGCCTACACCAGAAATGGGTTTTATTTCTCTTTATGTTTGAATCAGAAAATTCTGACATAAATTGAAGCCAAGTATTTATGTGCTCAAATTCCCTAGCAACAACTTGCTTGAGAGAATCTGTGTAACCGCAAAGAGCATTTTAATAAAATCTGAGTCGCTTTTCACCAACATCCATTTTGATTCCTCTCACTAAAGCTTAGTATTGACGACAGCAGAGGTGCTCAGTATTGTATCACAAGGGTAGGTTGAAGCTATGCCAGATTCTCAATGTGATTACCACCTATGTCAATAATTTCCATTTAGGTTAAATATGTGTGCATGCATCTTCTGTGGACTATTGGAAATCTCACATGATTCCCGCATTCATAAGCCAGTGCTTGATTTCCATGCATTATATCACCTCAAAGATATTCCTAAGTAAATATATATCTGCTCAGAGGCACCACCATCTGAGATGTTCACATTTATTTTAACGTGCTTCAAAGAACATCCAAGATTGATTGTACAGATTTGTAACCCACGTATATCATATATGTTTTTCATACAGCTCAAATTGGCAAATCCAAACATAAAAGTCAGTTTGAGGGAAATCCAAATTGGTGAATAGAAATTACAAAAATAAAAAAGAAAATGCAGGAAGAGGTAAACAGAATATTAAGAGAGTTTGGCGTCATGGAAGTATGTTTTTCATTTTGAGTCTGACCTTAATAAATAAGTCTGGAACAGGAAGTCTGAAGGAGACAGGCAGAATAGAAAAGATAAGGAAGCAAAAGGTAAAGTGAGGAGAAACGTAAGAGTAGGTGGGAATTAAAGGGGAGGGGTATTGAAAACGTCCCCAAAAGCGTGAGTAAAACATAGGGAGAAGCAGGGCGGAATTGCAATGGGGTGTAAAGGAGGCGGGAGGAAAATGGGCGAACACCCGACTATAAAAACTAACATGAGGCTTAAGAAGAGGAAGACTAGAATGAGAAAAGAGGAAAAAAGGAAGGAGTGAATTGAGTTTATTGACTGCAAAGGGAAGCATAAGAGGAAAGAGAAAAAGACAACTGGTCTGGTCAGGTCTGATGGCTTAGTGGACCAATGCGTCCACTGTAGGGGCCTGTGTTTGACCTCATGGTCACAGGTTCAAATTCCAGCGTCCAATCAGCGTTTCATCCTTCATAGGTCGATAAAATGAGTACCACTGAGTTGGGCAGCAATAAACATCTGTTATTGAGTGCCAAGATACCCTTGGGTGAACGTGCACTTTCCAAATACACGTTATGTTTAACTGCAAGGCAATGGGAATAGGAAACAATAAAAAGAAATGGGATAGGGGTTGTGGAATGGGCAGAGAAGGGCGAAAGTGAGAAAGGCTATGTGGGTATGGAGTTCTTCTGTCTATTCTATGTTAATCACTTGTTTGGATTGTCAAGTATTATCCATAAACTGTCCACATTTCTTCTGAAGTTTTAAGACAGTTGAACCCTCAACAGTTTTGATGAATTTGAAGCACAAATTCCTGCAGAAACTGATAAACAGGTCAAAGATTTTTAGAACCTCAAGTCAGGCTAGATTACCAATGGCACCACTGGTTCTCTGACAAGAGTATTTTGTCATCTAAGCTCAACATTCAATCAATCAATCATAGCATTTGTAAAGCGCACTACATACCCGTGAGGGTCTCAAGGCGCTGGGTGAGTCCCTTATGTGCATGATCTACAATCTCATTAATGACTGCAGTGGAAGTCTCTCTGTGAGCACAACTTTGTCTTGCAAGCGAGCATTCCCGGCCATTATTCTGGCCTGCTGAAAACTCGGTCTGATCAACAGGGTATTAGATTGGCAATAAATGTTCGATCTGTTTCGAGATGAAAGGAGTTCTAGTTGTTCCTTGTGTAAGTGACTGAAAATTACTGCTTGATCATCTTTACCAAGCAACACACATTTGCACTTATTTTACTAAGTCACTAGAATCTTGGAGCCCATCCACAAACAAATGTGGGAATCTCCTTCTATGGGATTACATCTACGTTTGGAGTAGATTTACAATTTGCTCTGCAAAATATTATACTCTAATGTAACACAAACTTTGAGTGAATCATGTTGGCGTGTTAATTCACGTGTTATAAATATTAAAGGTGAATTTGTACTTGTAAAGCCATGTGTGCACCTAAATTCAAATTGGGTGCCCAAGTCACTTTATGAATTGAGAATATGGATGCCGAAGTAAACTTCTTTGAAACATTTGTGGCTATTGTTCCTTTCAAGGTTTTTGTTTGAGCTGGTCATATTTTCCAATATGTTAATCAGTGAATATTTTCCCCAGCTATTCTGAGAACAGTGGTCTAATTCATGAACCATTGGTGTTAGATATTTCTCAATTAGACTCTGAGAACAGTGGTCTAATTCATGAACCATTGGTTGTAGATATTTCTCAACTAGAGTCTGAGAACAGTGGTCAAATTCATGAACCATTGATTTTAGATATTTCTCAACTAATCAGTCACATAAGGACACACGTTTAACTTCCTGTTCAAGAAAGAGCTGGCAGATTACAGGAAGTAAAAGGTAGGAGCTAGTGCTTAAATTGTAAAAGAAAGAGTGCCGGAGCCCGAAGCCCTGATCAGAAGTCTGCGGCCAGTTCAATTAACATTTGGTGCACGGAATATCAAGGCTGGTGGTCTTAAATCCAGCCCAGGTCTCTTTCATCCACTACCAGCCTGTCCTTTATCTTACTTTTGTAGGTTCCTGAGTTCTCCCTTTGTGATTGTTGTGCCTTCTTTCTCTTGTTCTGTCTTTCCGATCTGTATGTGTTTCTATCTCTTGCACTAAGAAAATAAATATCTATTGAGAAAAAGAAGTTCTGGTCTCCAAAAATAACTGCCAGTGCCCCCCACTGGGAACCACAGGCTCAAATTAAGCACGGGTAGGAGCCGCCATATAGCAGCGCTGCAGAAAGAGGTTCTTTATCATCATCAGAGGACATTAGCATACATTTAGTCTAAAGCAGTGGGTGCTGGGTGAGAAGTTTTCAGAAACTCTTTCACCCATTGTGATAGGAGGAAATTATAGTGAATCTGGCCCACCAGAGAGAATCGGGATACTAGGAGCAGAGCACACGTTAATGGACATCTGACCAATAAAGATGCTTCGTAGTTAGACAAAGGACTTGAAACTCATGATGTGGCCTCCATTGTTGGATGATTAGACACAGCATGAAAAACACAGCATGAAAACCTAAGCTTTTCCCTGCATATTCAGAATAATAGGCAATTCCTCAGCTATACTCGGTGCTTAATTTGAGCCGGTGGTTTCCGGTGCTCAGCACCGGCACTTAGTTGTCGACACCTCTGGTGCTCTTTGATTAACTTAGAGATGAGCACTAAAACAGCTGTTTATTCCTTCAATATACATTATAAATGGCCAATAGCTTCTGCCCAAGCCATTTTAACAGCTTCGGGGGCCTGGAATAGTGAGAATTATCAGATTTGTAGAGTGTGATTGCTAGTAGTCATGTGGGTACTGTCAGTGGCAGCACTGGAAGGGGCAATGGGGGATGCAAGCTGCAGTGGCACGATGAGGGCCCGGGCACTTGTTTTTTCACAAATTAACCATTGGCTATACTTCAAAATCATAAATTACTCTCAGTAACAGCATTTGAAGAGTTTTGGCAATCAAAATAGGGTCACCCCCAAATTCTCCAGCTATATAATTGTAGTGCTTACATTTTTTCTTTTTTTTTTTTAAAGTTTTCAAAATAACAACAGATCATGCTGCTCATCTGTACCCGATTGGCGTATACATCAATGTTTAACACACCATAACTTCGTTTAAATGTGAGGATTAATACAATTCCATACATGTCAGACATTTTAGGAAATTTGTAGCAAACGATACCTCAACCAAAAGCATTAATGTCAATATTTAGTATGTAAATGAGGCAAAACATGTTGTGCAATATGACAATGGCTTTAAATATCAATAAAATATGTTACTGTAACATTTGGACGTGTTTCACTTTGGTACATTCGATTATATCGCTGCATTGATCGATGTTTATTAAAAGTGAAAGTTTCTGAACGTGAACTGAGAAACATTCGTGGACCCCCCTCCCCATGGCCACAATTGGTTTATTCCCAGAGTGAGCCAAAAGACAAGTCTGCCGTTGTGCCCCTTACATAGGATTAGTATTGTTGATATGGATGTGTTAACACTGTAATCTATTAATCCATGTACAGTAGAGAGTTCTGCATAGGGCCTATCCTAAACTGAAATACTCCAAAGTGCCCCGAAATATAACAATCAAATAAAATGAGCCACAGTGAAGTAAAGTGATATGCCTAAGATCACACTAGCTAGTTAAAATTGAAAGCAGAGATTTTAAACCAGGTTTTCTGGTTACACTTTATGCAAATTAGCCACTGGATTGATGGCTTCTTCTCTATTACACTTAACACCAAAGTGTAGTGTTCCTAGTCCCAGTGCTTAGTTTGTAAAAAACATAAGTGGCAGGGCTCTCGCCAGGAGGCCACTGCAGCAACCCCACGCGTTGCCCCTGCCACTGCTGTCAATGATAGTAACTACACAAATACTAACCATCACACGCCAGCAAGTGTGGCAGTTCAGACTATTACTGGGACCCAAATCTATAAGAATGGCTTGGGCGGCAGGTAATAGTCCTATTTAAAGTATATTGAATTAATAATTAACTGTTGTTGGGCTCATGTTTAAATTAGACAGACAGTGCCACCTTGTGGCAGACCGTCACAAGCACTGGTTTTGCCAATTAAGTGCTGGTGCAGAGCACTGGAAACCATCGGCTCAAATTAAGCACTGCCTAGTCCGGTTCTAAATAGTACACTGTGGTAAGTGCATACACCAGTCACATGCTAAAGCAATCTGACACAAGCTGTCTTTCTACAAAAACAAAAAAACAACAACGTTAAGGAAAGGCAGGGTGCTATTTGTATGTTAATATCACTAGCTTCCCCTGACCAGTGGCGTGACAATGGCCCCTGCAGCCTCCACAGTGCGGGGCGAGCTCCAGGGGGGACCCTCAGCTTAGTACCCTGGCCTGAGAGCTCCTGAGTGAGTCAGACGGGGGCCCCTCTATGTTCTTTGCAGAGGGCCCCCTCAAGTTTTGTTAAGCCACCGCCCCTGACCTAACAAAGAGACTGATTTCAGGAGCAACTCAACATCTGAGGGAAGGCAGTTCCACATTTTAGAAAATAAAGCGTTGTGTGGGATACACCAGAGTTCGGGCACACTTTTTGATTTCTATGTTTGCACTCATCTGTCACAAGGTTTGCGTTTTTAAAGGTTTTAAAAAAAACTGCATTAGGAAGGGAAAAGGGCAGTGTTTATGATGCTAGCCCGGCTCTTTTTGGGCGACCCAGTCTTGTGGGCAAGGACTCAGCAATGCAGGGCTCAAGGTATGCTGGGGTTTGAAGTGGTGAGCCCTGCACTCTATTTTGAGGATGGGGAATTGTTTGTGCCTGCATTCTCATATAACTCACCGACTTTAAGCTTGCCTTTGACCATGCACAGCGCTCCGCTACCTTTTGGGTAGGTAATATATACGTAGATACATTCTCTACAGCACCGATGGTGGGCTCCTAAGAAAAGCTTTGGGCACTAAGGGTATTTTTTTTCTCCAAATTAAGCACTGCCAATGGGAGACAGCTGAGGTTCTTCTCCAGCTACCAAGAGTTGCCCGTGTCGAGGCCTGCTCACGGCAAAGCGACTCAGCATGATCCTAAATAGACTTTTGCTCCGGTGAAGTAATGATACACCGAGAAACACTACGACACTACTTTTATAAACATTAATTAGAGTAATTATTACTTTCATCGCATGTTCATGAACTAATGCACTGACAACACACTCTAAATAAGGAACATAATATTCTTGCCCCTTTACAAATGGTATAGCAAGTCAGCAATCTTTTGCCAGAGCCCTAGACATGAACTGGCTGTTACGCTTTACTTTTAGTTTAGTGCATTACACCGGTGCAACTTCCTGGTATTTCTGGTAAAAGTCACTTAGATACAAATAAAGAAAGTAACAAATAATCAGAAAAAGTAAAAGCTAAGCGAAACACAAAGCTAACTCATGGGTATTTGGGAAAAGGAATATTAAAAAATATAGTCAAAACAGGAGCCTTGGATGTGGGAGATTGGGAAAGGAGACTGGATGACAGTGTGAATATGTTTGCATCCAGCCCCACAATCCTTTAATTCCCTGCTCCCACAATGCTTCAAGACTCCTACAGAGAGCATCTCTAGGCTTCCAGGAATGGTGAATTCCTGAGGGAGTGGCCATTGCTGTTTGGGCTGAGTGCATACAATACATTGAATTCTTAAAAGTATCCTTTCAAAATACTTTTGCTGACATTTCCACAATAGGTATGACAGTCTACACAATACCTTGATGAATGTTTTGCTGAAGCTTTAGGCTTTGAAAAGCATTTAAGGCATGTTAACTGTGATGTTTTACTTAGTAGCTTGATGTTTTAAAGCGTTGTACTTCTATTACCTTGGCCTTTGCACACGTTTTTGAACAGGAAAACTTGTTAATAACATGAAAACGTAAAATAATATAAACTATTTTATCCGACCATTGTGGAGAATATATTTTTTCATCCATAATCGACCATTATTGGTGGTTTTCAAGTAAATGACCTAACATAGGCTTGATGGACTGTGGAATTTAAAACATTTTCAGGCCCATTATGAGTGGACTGAAAAAAGACTCCGTAATCTCAGAATAATTGATGATGTGGGCAACATTAAACTCGGGGTGCAAATTATTAACCATTATTAACCATTACAAGTTTCTGGGGAATTTCATGCTGGAATCCATGTTTCTGAAGACATACACAAGTGCTTTAGTCCAGTATTTCTTGCCTTCAGTGGCGGGCGACACTAAAAAATACTGGTGAGGCGGGTGGAGGGTGTGCGGGGGGGGGACGAGGGGGCCAGCAGGAAGCTCGCAGCAGAAGCGCGTGGCTGGGTGGTTAATAATAATAATAAACATTACCTGGTGCACCCGGCTGCCTTGTGCTCCTCGGCTGCAGTTCCTGCCCCAGGAGTCCCTGCAAAAGCATCACGACTCTCATCCAATCCCCGCACTGCTCTAGTATGAGAGCAGTGCGGGGATTGGCCTGAGTGGGCTGAAAAGACGTTCCTCTCAGGACAGGGAGTCTGTGGGGTTTCTTCAGCCCGGCTCTTCAATACAGTCAGGCTGGAGAAACCTAAGTGGGCATGTGTGTTTGGCCGGCTTGAGACGGCAGGCCAAACACACATGCGCACTTAAAAATGCACACAGCACTCCTCTCCCCCCCCCCCCTCCAATGCCCCGGCCCCACCCCACACTGCACAAACTGGTTCAGAGCCAGTAAATGAAAAATGAAACAATACTAAGATTTTGCTTTATTTTTCACTTGCTGGCTCAGATCCAGTGGGGCGACGCTCCTCCGCCATTGTGGAGGAGCCACCACTGCTCGTCTTCAAACACTTGTTGCTGGACTGAAATCAGTGGAGATGAAAGGGATGCCCTAGTCTGGGTCCAATTTGCACTATACCTTAGGACTTGAACGGAACCTCACTGAGGAGGTTCATCGAGAACAAAACTGGTCGAGGATTGCTTGCATTTCTGTCTAGAGAGGACTTGCCCTTGCAGTTCAGATTAGGCTGTTGCTACAAATTATGAACTGGAATGTGGCATGAGTAATCACTAGTGGCCAAGATCAATTCAAGCATCCACCCATCACATTTTTGTTTTTCTAAGTGGTTAATCCTTCCTTTTCATTCAGAGACAATATTAAGAACTTCCTGTCCTTTTTAACCCTCCAAAGTAGGTGGGCAGACATGTAGGGAAGTTTGAATGCTCTCCCGCTAATCACTACCGAGGTTGGAATCAGATAATCTGTTACTCGATGAAACCAGGATGCATTGTGCCCTCTGTTCAGAGATAGTAATAACAGCCATCTGTATCTATTCCTACAATGCAATGAGCCATTGCCCAAAGACAAATGGCCTATTACAAAAACAAGATGGTGTGAGCCCAGGTTAACTAAGCATCTACAGATGAAATGATAACACCCATGGTACCGAGTCACCAATACTCACTGGAAAGCCATCCAAGCACATCTAAGAAGGACTAAAAAACGAGTGGACACTTCGACTTAAATTAGGACGATGAGAGATAGTGATGAATAAAGCCTGCTACTTAGACACCTCTTCTCTAGAACCTAATTCTCAAGCTCCCACCGAATGTTGAACACAATCCGCTGCACTGAATTAATTATTCAACGAGTTAAATGTTGATGTCCAAACGTTTGTCGGCAAATTTTGCCTGCCCGTGCTGCATTACTGATGGGCAATAAGCATTCATGAAACAGACCTAAATGTAGAGGAACAACTAATCCATCTTGAAGGATAAACAGCTAGCCAATTCATTACAGGAAACGGAGCCTCGAACGACAAATGTTGAAGGGCCCTGATGGAGATTATCTCAAGGAGTGGATTCTGGATTTCTTGTACATATGGTTGAAAAATGCCCTATCGGTGAATAAACTAAGAGTTTGGGTTGAAACATGGAAGAACACTTGCACAAATCAAAACAGAGGCCAATTACAGCATTTATTACATCAATAACAAATTGCCAGACTCTAAATCTTCTGAACGAGCAAGACCTTAAAAGTTCACAGTCTAAATGGTTTTCTCATACATTTCTAAAACGTACATGCGTTGCCAGTGTGGATCGGGATTGTTTAAAACAGAATATCCCAGGGTCACACTATCGAGACCAGAATATAGAGGGACAAAATATGATAAGGGAAATTTGTATAGATTTCCGACACTCATCGCCACATGTACGTTCCTTCATGATATATATATCTTTAAGGTACATAGATGTGGGGTTAAGAATAGTAAATCCAGAAATCCATACCTTACTCTGTGCACGTAACTCTTCAATATTTTGTCCATTGATATTCTGGTCACAATATTATGACCCTTCAAAATTCTGTCCGCCAGTCTGTCCTGTCTATTCACTCCAGTAATATCTCAATATAATCAATATATTTTAAAGAGAAGCATTATGTCTTCTACAACAAGACAAAGACTCATCCTCTTATTCTAAAAGTTATAAAATATTTAAAATGATTGGGTGATTTGATACCCTATTATATCATTTCATAGTCCTACTCATATGAAAAGGAATGAGCTTATTTAATTAATTAAAGCTTGTCGTGCTTGTTTTCAGCAAGGCACTCATTTCATTAACTGCTTTATCTACCGGATTATTGGCAATTACGTATGTATGTCACTTTTTACATTTTAATTGAATATCCAATTCTGTGGGGAATCACCATTGTATCACTTTTAAAAAAAAAGAACTAAACATGCCTCTAATTGAAGGGTTATAAGATATGACTTGTTGGAGGAAACTCAACTGTTCCCAGTGAAAGTTCTTCTTCTCAGAAATTGGCAAAGGCTGTATCCACCTTCCAGCATGTGTGGACAACTAAAACCAAAAAGAACAATTTATGGACAGAATGCTGCACAATGTCAAACATTCACCCCAGTACAGAAATCTGGGCCTAAATCCATTTTTTTATTGCTCCCCATGCCATTCCAGTTCAGACCCAGCCTTTTGCAAATCAGTCTTGACCCTGTTCTACCATGGGAACAGTCCAACCCGAACTGCCAGGCCAGGTCCTCCCTGGATTGGAAAAAAGCATCCTGGGATCGGTTTCAGAGCATCAACCCTCATCAGCCAGGCAAGCTTGACTCCAGTGGCATCGAGAGCATGGGACCCACATTTGGGCATACTCGTCCCACTCTGGGTGACAAATGCAAAAAGAAAAACTGATGGACAGAATGCTGCACAATGTCAAACATTCACCCCAGTACAGAGATCTGGGCCTAAATCCATAGTTATTTGCTCCCCATGGCATTCCAGTTCAGAACCAGCCATATGGGCTGGGCTGTTCCCATGAGGGGCAGGGTCAAGACTGATTTGCATATGGCTGGGTCCAAACTGGGATGGCGTGGGGAGCAAAAGAATGATGGATTAAATCCAGATCCTTGTAACTAGAGGTGAATGTTTGCACTGCTTAGCATTCCATCATCTGTTCCTTTTGTCGCCCTAAGCGGGAAGGGTATGCCCAGACGTGGGTCCGTGCTCACTGCGCCACTGGATTCAAGCTAGCCTGACTAATGAGGGTTGATGCCCTGAAACCGGTCCCAGGATGCTTGTTTCTGAGCCTTGCTTGGCAGTTGGGCTGGACTGTTCCCATGAGGGGCAGGATCAAGACTGATTTGCATATGGCTGGGTTCAAACTGGGGTGGCGTGGTCTTAAAGATGGGAAGTAGCCTTTTATTCTTCTGAAATGAAAACTAATTGTTAGCATTTCGACATACAGCTGTGTATCACACTACATATAAATATGTATCAGAGTTCAGTGACGCCGCCATTGATCTCACCAATACCACTCAGGATGCCATGAATTTCAGCCAGGGTGTTCACTATGCCCCAAATTATTGCAGTTTTGTCTGCCATGATTCAGTTATTCCACTCAGATTTTCTATTACACCACTTGGGTTCTCAGTCATGTAGAACATGTTGTCATTTTTAGCACAGATAAAGTTTGACCCTGCTGTGCCAGCTAATACCACATTTGTGTGACTCACACTCTAGATTATGCCTTAGAGAACCTCTGACATACCACACAAGGGCCAGTTTCAGCCAGAATGTCAGCTTCCCTACTTGTAGTACTAGTTATGACAGACAGGATTTTATTTGGGTCAAATAAATCCTTGATTTTTTTTAAACAAATTTTTATTGGTTTTCCGAAAAAGCCATACGAACACCCCCATGGGCATCATAGGAAAATAGCTGGGAATGGACATGTATTACTATTATATACATTAATATTCTTGCGATCGTCCCAGAGCTGGCAGCAAGCCAAGAATTTCTTCAAGGGATCTCCAGAAGTACCTCGTCAATTCTCGCCACCTTCCCATAGGTAATCCAGCATACAGCTCGAGTCGTCTCCAGATATGTTACAGTCCAATAATGTAGATTCAAATAAGAAACTCCCAATACTCATCCCACTCTCCCAGTCCTTAAAACTCCCGAACAATGCCCCTCCATCCCATCCACTCCCCCAAGCATGCCGCTAACCATTAAAATACTCAAGGAGTCGACCAGATCTCCTGGACCACCCACCAGAATCCCTGCCTCGTAGGCCTCAATCCAGGGCAAACAGTAGGGGGGATAACGGGCACCCTTGTCTCACCCCCCAGGCAACCTCACAGGCAGCAGAGATCAAGCCCCCTGTCCTGACTCTGGCAGTGGAAGCACTGTACAACAGCGCGTCCACCGTATAAAGCGCTCTCCTAATCGAAATTCCTGCAAAACGTTAAAAAGGTATGGCTACTCCAGGCTATCGAAGGCCTTTTCAATATCGAACGCAAAAATGCACGCCTTCTCTTTATCATAGGTGTCGGATCTCAAGGTACGCATGAGTCTGCGAACATTCATTGCTGTATTCCACGATGGTATAAATCCGTCTTGATCCCTGTGAACCAGCGCCGTCAGATGGGGCATCAGACGACTAGCCAGTACCCGACTTAAGATCTTATAGTCCAGGTTAAGCATCGCGAGGGGCCTGTACGAGGAGCGATCCCAGGTGGGTTTTCCTGGTTTAAAAAGGGGGACTATGATGGCTTTGCGCGTGGTAGCAGGGAGGACGCCCTCATGACGCCTCTATTATACAGTGCCACCAGGCAGGGAACCAGAACATTGGCATAGGCCGCGTAAAATTCCACTGGTAGCCCATCTGTGCCCGGCGTTTTGTTCCTAGCCATGTGCTTTATAGCGCTGCACACTTCACCCTCCTCAATGTCCCTACCAAGGGCTTCAGCCTCCTCGGCTTCAATCTTAGGAAGATCTGCTCCCGGCAAGAACCCCTCGTCACCAGGGAGCCCGTCAAATAGGTCCTTGATTATGCCTTCAACAATGTTTGTTGATCAGTCGTAGCATTCAATGTAAATGAGATTTCCATACCTGAGATAGGATGTCATCAGGCTGCGTGCGTATATGGCACCACTTGGCTTACTGCATGTGCCACCATGTACCAGCTACAGAAGGCCAGTTCGAAGCAGAGATGGATTGGGACCAGCATGTGAGCGAGCTTGGAATTTGGATAAACAGAGATGCATGGCATGTCACTTTGGTGATGTATCCTACACAGAACTCCAAAGTAAGAGAGCACAGTGACAGAGGAATATTGCGACACGGAGACTGGCACAATTCAATGATACTACCTGCCACAAAAGAAGAGAGCAAATCTGTTCACATAGACCCCGCACTCCCAGAAAGTGAGCACTGCAGCAGGGATTTAAAACCAGACTCAGTGATGCTGCGCTGACAAACCCAATAAGACATCTCAGTTCAGTCACTCACTCAGTCTTGCCGTCAGTTACTAAATGCACCACACCCAGTTGATGGATGGTATATATAGAATCTACCAGTCAGTGATATTTGAACACTAGACTACATAGGGACTACTTTTGTGCCTCTTGACTCCATCACCCTTGACACCCCCAATGAACCTACCTGAATGAAATTGTGGAAGTGCTGATAACACCCCCTTAACTCTTTTCCAGCCAAGTTTAGTGCCCTAGCCTCCTCCTACGTTGTTCTTTTCATGTAACAATTGGAGCCACACTCTACCAGCACAGGCAATGCATATTTAACTTCAGGTTTCGGTACGGACTGCTGCGGGCTTAGCGGCCTCTATTGTTTTCAGGCAGAGGTCGCTCACCACACCATGCACTATAGAAACCTGCACCTCTGGCTTGTGGGCAACAAGTAAATCCTGACTCGTCCTTTATTTCTACTACATGTGCATTCAATTTTAGGACAATTATGATAAATAGTAAATTCTACATCTACATATACCCCCCTATGTGATCAAAGTTTTGCTTTTCTAAGGGGAAGAATAGAGGTTGTTGTTTACTAAAGTTTTAAAGGCAAAAAGGAAAAACAAATATACAGTGTAAACATCAGATGTACTCATGGGGGGATGGGTTTAAATTCATTGGGAAAGATTCTCAAATGGTAGGATTTGATAAACAGCAAAATAAATCAGCGTAAATCCTCTCTGATATTTAGCAGTAAAGATAACCAAACAACCCTTTACTGGACACATATAAGACTGAGAGAAGAAAGGGGCCATCTGGAAAAGTCAGCAAATATTGATCTGTTGTATTAGATCTCTTGCAACACAAGGCCCTTGGGGAACTGCCTTAGGTATATCTTTAGCTAGAGCATTGGAGTGTCTCTAGCTATGCCAACAAAAGATACTACAAGCAGCACTGCAGTATGCTATTATATTTTCATTTCATCTTAAGGCGGTACTTAATTTGTGGCAGAAGTTGCCAGTGTTTGGAACTGGCACTTTTTGGGACACAGATGTAATTTTCATATTCTTGTTGGGATTTAGAGCAAAGGCGAGAAAGGCACAAAAGGGAGAAAATAGGAAAAATAATAACAAAGGGGATAACAAAGAGCCTGCAAGAGTGAGATGAAGAGACAGGAAGTACAGTGGTGGGAGAAAGATGCATGAGGTGGAATCACGGCGGCCTTGGTATTCAGCAACCATGGCTTTCAGCATTACCAGTCTATGACACCTAAGAAAAACTTAAACACTTGCACTTTTTTTTTTAACGATTTGGGCCACATCTTAAAGGGCCAGTGTTAGACCTAGGTTGCATTTAGAGTAGTGGAAGGAGATTTCCTTGCACCTGAATAGGCCCCGTCCAAAGAGGACAGAACTGGTTTGGACCTAGCTAAGAGACTTTTTGCCACAAGAAAACAATGGAAAATGTGGTATATATATTGGGGTCCAGACCCCAGAACTTTAGAATACTTCTGGACTTAAGAGGAACCTCTGCCAAGGAGAAGAGATGGAGAAGCTGTAAGGAAGAGTACTGCCCTATTGCAGTTTGGATGCTTTGCTGGGTTGGCCTGCAGTGGCTGCTTCTGCCAAGGAGAGGACAAAGACTGAACTGTGTTGTGTATCCTGCTTGAAGAAGATCTCCAAGGGCTTGGTGTAAAGCTTGCCTCCTGTTCTGAAGTCTCAGGGACACAAAGACTTTGTTTACTCTGTCCTCCTGCACCTGGAACTGCAGTTTCAGCTGCTACCGAGAGAAAAAGCAACACCTACGCTGCCAGGCAACGCCGCGACCTGCAACAAAGCTATGGGCACGGTTTGTGTGTGAAGTGCACGACGCACTGCCTGACTTGCACCACAGCCTTGATGCCTGCTGATGCCATGCAGTATCGACTCTGACTCCGTCACCGAGGTTGCGGCCAGCACCAGAGCTGAGAGCACCGCTCGTGACGCTCAACAACGCACTGCCCCAACTTGCACTGCAGCTCTGACCTCACTGATGCTGGTGCTTCATCATTGTGGAGAAGATACTTGACGTGGGTGACATCCCAAATCCATCGACCCCGCACCATCGTAAGGAGCCAACGCCTCGCCGACATCCCGATGCCAACTTTCCGGCAATGGTAAGGAACCAACGCCTCACCTCCCTGACAACAGTAAGGAGCCGACGCCTTCCCTCCCCTGTGGTCGTAAGGAACGGAAGCTGAACGGTGCCAATGACACATCACCTCCCGATACAGTGCACCATATTTGTTTTTATTGTTTGCCAAGGTACTGTCCGTACCCGTGAAACTCCGTGCCCGGCCTGCGCATAGCACTGTACTTTGGGATTTTCATCAGTCACGACTTTGGAATAGCTTGAGGTCGAGCTATTTGTTGCCACAAGCTTTATTTTTGTGAATTACCAATTTTTGATATCTTGACATATTTATGGTGGATTTTTGTCGTTTTGATCTTTCTTGGTTTAGATAAAGATTTTCTATTTTCCTAAACTGGTGTGGTATTCATGTATAGTGTTTTCACTTTGTTACTGTATGTGTGCACAAATGCTTTACACACTGTTCAGAGATAAATATGTCTGATCGTGCCAAGCTACCATGGAAATGAGCAGGGGTGTCTAAGGGCGTAGCCTGACTAGAAACAAGGGTCCCTATTTGGACAAAGGTGCATGCAGTGGCCAATGCCAAAATATTAGCAAAGAAATTGTTATCATGCAACCGAAGTGACTTCAATGTCATGTAAATATTACAATTTGACGATAGAAACTATTGCTGTCAATCAGCACTTATGAAACAAACAATCTGTCATTAGTATGGCATCCCTGTGTGACTCCCATCACTCTGAAGTGACGGTGAAGCTACATGCCACTCTACACTAATCTGGAGTAAAGAAAGAATTATGTGGATGAATACAGGGCTGGTCTGGGACACAAAACTGGCCATTGCAAACCGCTCGGTAGCCCCTGGTGGTGGTGGTGGGGGGGGGGGGGGGGGGGGGGTGAAGGGTGTGGTATGGGCAAACTATTTGCTAGGGGCAGTTTCGTCTGATTTTGTTACAGGGGGCTGATATTGCCAGCCCCCCTAACAAAAATGGCCACCCAGGGCCCCCAAACCGTCCCCAACCATGGCGACCCCTTAGGAATCGCAATAATCACGCGGATGGTGGCCTGCAGACCACCATGTCCGCGAGTGCTTTTAAATAAAGCAATCTCTTTTTTTTTTTGTAAAGTAAAACGGGATGCTTTACAAAAGAGAAAATGAAAACTTTTCCTTTCATTTTCTAAGAGCAGGCAGTGGTCCATGGGAGCACTGCCTACTCTTAGAAAATCCATTTACAGACATTCACTAAGGGGAAGGGGTTCCTTGGGGACCCCTTCCCATTTGCGAATTGGTTACCGCCTACTAGAAGTAGGTGGTAAAATGCCAATGTTTTGCGACCGAATTTTGGTTGCAAAACATTCATGCATACCAATGCAATTCGATATTAGGAAGGGACGCCCTAAATATGCCCCTTCCTAATAGCGAATCGCAAACCCAGAATTGCAAAATAGGGTTTGCTGCATCAGAAAAGCATTTTTTTGCATTCGGAAACGTTTGCAAAGGCAAAAAATGCTTGATGCATATGGCCCTTAGTTGTGTATATGACAAAGATGACATTGCTGCTGCCAATCACCTTTCTTATTTTTGAAGACAATCCTTAGTCCTCCAACCTCCAATGCATTTTTATGGACCACTGCATAATGAGCAGAATAGTACAACAGCTTTATTACTTTCCAAACTTTCTACGGCGACCCAGATGACAAAGCAAGTGAATGCGGATGAATTGTATTGTATATGGATGGATTGTTTTGATCATGAAGTAGTGAGTCACAGTAAGTCAAGTGTGTCTTCTTTTCTCCTGCTCCCATTTTTATTCTGCTACCACATTTGCCTCTTATTATCATCTTAAATCTTATTTATCTTCTTCAGTAACTCCAATACTTTGCTTTACACACTTGTGCCTATCCAAGATGTACTGGCATATTTCCTTCAGTAGCCCATATGGACCAAATCCCTTCTTTGTGAATCTTGCAGATGAAATCCTCTTCTCATATTCAGCATTTGATTGACCTCTCATCTGAGACTTGGATGGTTCTAAGAGCGGGCTCAGTCAACCCCCTGACAGATACTGTCCTCGTTTTCCACTTCTAAGCTGGCCGCCATCTTGGGAAGTTTCTTGATAGACAACTTTGCAATGCTATCAAAACAAAACAAACATGAATATGCCAAGTTTGTTGTACTAGCCAAGATGATGCTCCACACAGGACTTAACTGTGTTGATAGGAATGTTTGCCCATTTTAATGACTATGGGAAAATAAAATGGTAATATTACCTGCAATTGCTCCAAGAAGTCCGTTTTTGGGCATGACCATTAGTGATGCTAGTTATGCTTAGTTTCGCCCCTGCAGCATTTTACCCTCTTCATCACGGTAATCCTTTTGATCCCAAGGTCCACCTTCTAAACCAAAGTTCTAGTCCAAATGGTATATTGGCTTGTGTTGCTCTCCCACTTTCCCTGCCCCTTGCTGCTCAGTTGTGTCCTGCATGTTGGCAGGGAAGATTCAACTTTGAGGCAACTTCTTCCTGTTTTAATACACGTTTTATGAGTGTAGTTCATCTCAGTTTTAGCTTTCTCTTATCCAACACCACATATAACATTTGCACTATCTACACAAACAAGTTCAAATGTCTCTTTCCTCCATTACAGCAATCTTTCTTCACCTTCTTATCTATCAAACCAAATATCTGCAGTTAGTTTACTGCAGCTTCTTACTCTGCACACCTCTGCTGTCAATTTTCTATTTTTCTGCTGTCTAACCCTGGGCAGACAACTACGCTACGCTCGCGAAGTTTGCGTAGTTTGTGCTACTTCGCGCTACGCGAATTGCATGTAGCACAGTGCAAAAGCGCATAGCATAGTTGGCATTTTTTGCTCGCTCGCGGTCCTCAACGTCAAGTTAGCGACCGCAAGCGAGCAAAATGACATCCCGGCAAGACTTTTTCCTCGTTCGTGATCAGCAACATTAAGTTGCCGATCGCGAGCCTGGAAAATAATCCTCCCGGCGAGATTCTCAACTCGGGGAGGTCAGGTTTCTCATTGCGAGTTGTCGCGTATGCTCACCACCGCTCGCGATGAGAAACTACTAGTCCGCGTTGAGAAAGCTGCCGGCCGAGTAAAAATCTACTCGAGCGGCAGAAAACGACAGCTCGCACTGTGCAAGATGCCGTTTTCAATGATTGCACAGCGCAGACAAGTATCCAGCACTGTGCAATCATCGCGAACAGCGCACTACGCAGTTCGCGTAGTGCTACGCGTATCTCGCGTAGTGCGATGTGCACTTCGCGTAGCTACGCGTAGCGTTCCTACGTGAACTACGCCCAGGGTTACTGCTGTCACATCTTTCCCTCTGGCACCTTTACTTGCACTCCTTTTGTTATTCATGAGCCACAATCGCATCCGCAGTCTGTACACCCCACTTGTGCGCACGATGCAGTGCTTAATTTGAGCCAGTGGTTGCAAATGGGGCCAACCGGCACTTATTTTTGAGGACCAGCACTTATATTTCCTCATCAGACTTTGAACTACAGCAAAAGAAAGAAAAAAACTTAAGGGGGAAAGGAGAGGAAAGACAGAAACACCAACAATGGAAGTAAGCAGGGATGAAAATGAACCTACAAGAGAGAATTAATGAGGCAGGGATTGTCTGGTAATGGATTAAAAAAGGCATTAGGTGGAATCAAGTTTATGCAATCTTTGTATTTGGCATGTCGACATTCAGGATAGCCAGCCAGGGGCATCTGAGTAAATCTTTGAGTCCTAGCACTTATTGTTTTAGAAATTAGACACTGGTACTGTGATATAAATGGGTTTGTTAAATGTGGGTCACAAAACGGAAGCATTCATACCTCAGACATCAATAACACTGAGAGAATACTCATCATGGTGAATACGTGGGGGACAACATGCAGGAATACTGTATGTTGTTGCTCAGTTCATTACCCAGGCACTTCACCTGCTTATGTGAACCTTGGTGGGAAACTCCAAACCCGTCGCATTCCTGTGAGACTTGTAAGCCTGATGTGGCCAGTAACTCTGTTACCAGCACAATCTTGATTAAATAGGTACAGTTAAAGAGAATTCTTTAATTGCTAATGGGAGAATCACTTAAAATTGGTACATTACCACTTTTTGATTACCCTGACAGAAACCATCAATTGCAATAAAATGACCTGCTTTCCTATTGTGACCTAGTGCCGCAGGGACAAAAGGGGGACAGTGGAGATCTGGGATTGAGGCACTCTGAATGGAAGGGAAAGACACCCTAATACTGACCAAACCTGGTTGATGTGCAATAGTGTTTAGTTCTGGTGCCACAGTGTAGGCGATCTTGAATATGCACTGGTTATTTACTATAGGATAAATCTCTGGTGCCAAAATGTAGCAGACCTTGGTTTTAGCAGCTGGTTATTTACTATGTTAGGAAACTCTGGTAATAAAAAGTGTCGCTGTCCAACTGGTTGTTAACTATCTTGAAGCTCTGGTGCTACAAAGTAGCAAAACTTGGCTGCGAAGCAGGCTGTTAGCTATATCATGAAGCTCTGGGGCAACAAAGTAGCAGACCTTGGCTGTGCAGTTGGTGGTTAACCCTATCATGAAGCTGAGGTGGTACAAAGTAGCAGGCCTTGGCTGTGCGGCTGGTTGTTAGCTTTATCATGAAGCTCTGGTGTTACAAAGTAGCAGACCTTGGCTGTGCAATTGGTTGTTAACTCTATCATGAAGCTGAGGTGGTACAAAGTAGCAGGCCTTGGCTGTGTGGCTGGTTGTTAGCTTTATCATGAACCTCTGGTGTTACAAAGTAGCAGACCTTGGCTGTGCGGCTGGTTGTTAGCTTTATCTTGAAGCTCTGATGTTACAAAGTAGCAGACCTTGGCTGTGCAGTTGGTTGTTAACCCTATCATGAAGCTGAGGTGGTACAAAGTAGCAGGCCTTGGCTGTGCGGCTGGTTGTTAGCTATATCATGAAGCTCTGGGGCAACAAAGTAGCAGACCTTGGCTGTGCAGTTGGTGGTTAACCCTATCATGAAGCTGAGGTGGTACAAAGTAGCAGGCCTTGGCTGTGTGGCTGGTTGTTAGCTATATCATGAAGCTCTGGGGCAACAAAGTAGCAGACCTTGGCTGTGCAGTTGGTGGTTAACCCTATCATAAAGCTGAGGTGGTACAAAGTAGCAGGCCTTGGCTGTGCGGCTGGTTGTTAGCTTTATCATGAAGCTCTGGTGTTACAAAGTAGCAGACCTTGGTTGTGCAGTTGATTGTTAACTCTATTATGAAGCTGAGGTGGTACAAAGTAGCAGGCCTTGGCTGTGCGGCTGATTGTTAGCTTTATCATGAACCTCTGGTGTTACAAAGTAGCAGACCTTGGCTATGCAGCAGGTTGTTAGCTTTATCATGAACCTCTGGTGTTACAAAGTAGCAGACCTTGGCTGTGCAGCTGGTTGTTAGCTTTATCATGAACCTCTGGTGTTACAAAGTAGCAGGCCTTGGCTGTGCGGCTGGTTGTTAACTCTATCATGAAGCTAAGGTGGTAAAAGTAGCAGGCCTTGGCTGTGTGGCTGGTTGTCAGCTTTATCATGAAGCTCTGGTGTTACAAAGTAGCAGACCTTGGCTGTGCAGTTGGTTGTTAACTCTATCATGAAGCTGAGGTGGTACAAAGTAGCAGGCCTTGGCTGTGCGGCTGATTGTTAGCTTTATCATGAACCTCTGGTGTTACAAAGTAGCAGACCTTGGCTATGCAGCAGGTTGTTAGCTTTATCATGAACCTCTGGTGTTACAAAGTAGCAGACCTTGGCTGTGCAGCTGGTTGTTAGCTTTATCATGAACCTCTGGTGTTACAAAGTAGCAGGCCTTGGCTGTGCGGCTGGTTGTTAACTCTATCATGAAGCTAAGGTGGTACAAAGTAGCAGGCCTTGGCTGTGTGGCTGGTTGTCAGCTTTATCATGAAGCTCTGGTGTAACAAAGTAGCAGGCCTTGGCTGTGCGGCTGGTTGTTAGCTTTATCATGAAGCTGAGGTGGTACAAAGTAGCAGGCCTTGGCTGTGCGGCTGGTTGTTAGCTTTATCATGAAGCTGAGGTGGTACAAAGTAGCAGGCCTTGGCTGTGCGGCTGGTTGTTAGCTTTATCATGAACCTCTGGTGTTACAAAGTAGCAGACCTTGGCTGTGCAGCTGGTTGTTAGCTTTATCATGAACCTCTGGTGTTACAAAGTAGCAGACCTTGGCTGTGCAGCTGGTTGTTAGCTTTATCATGAAGCTGAGGTGGTACAAAGTAGCAGGCCTTGGCTGTGCGGCTGGTTGTTAGCTTTATCATGAAGCTGAGGTGGTACAAAGTAGCAGGCCTTGGCTGTGCGGCTGGTTGTTAGCTTTATCATGAACCTCTGGTGTTACAAAGTAGCAGACCTTGGCTGTGCAGCTGGTTGTTAGCTTTATCATGAACCTCTGGTGTTACAAAGTAGCAGGCCTTGGCTGTGCAGTTGGTTGTTAACTCTATCATGAAGCTGAGGTGGTACAAAGTAGCAGGCCTTGGCTGTACGGCTGGTTGTTAGCTTTATCATGAACCTCTGGTGTTACAAAGTAGCAGACCTTGGCTGTGCAGCTGGTTGTTAGCTTTATCATGAAGCTGAGGTGTTACAAAGTAGCAGGCCTTGGCTGTGCGGCTGGTTGTTAGCTTTATCATGAAGCTGAGGTGGTACAAAGTAGCAGGCCTTGGCTGTGCGGCTGGTTGTTAGCTTTATCATGAACCTCTGGTGTTACAAAGTAGCAGGCCTTGGCTGTGCGGCTGGTTGGTAGCTTTAGCATGAAGCTCTGGTGTTACAAAGTAGCAGACCTTGGCTGTGCAGTTGGTTGTTAACTCTATCATGAAGCTAAGGTGGTACAAAGTAGCAGGCCTTGGCTGTGTGGCTGGTTGTCAGCTTTATCATGAAGCTCTGGTGTTACAAAGTAGCAGGCCTTGGCTGTGCGCTGGTTGTTAGCTTTATCATGAAGCTCTGGTGTTACAAAGTAGCAGACCTTGGATGTGCAGCTGGTTGTCAGCTTTATCATGAAGCTGAGGAGGTACAAAGTAGCAGACCTTGGCTGTGCAGTTGGTTTTTAGCTTTATCGTGAAGCTCTGGTGTTACACAATAGCAGACCTTGGCTTTGCTGCTGGTTATTTACTAAATCCTGAAGCTGCCAATTGAAGAACATAAATGCCAGATGGCCATATCACGGACAGGTTGCAGATCGTATAATATATACAGCATGTTCCCATTACTATCTGTGATTGGCTGCATGGCTCTTTGCACGTGGAGGTGCACGTGTTTCACTGTTCATTTCAAGATATGATATTTTTGCAGTCAACTGGCTGTTTGTACTGTTGAAGCTATCTGTAGCAATTTGATATATTCAGTGAATTGCTGCATGTGTATTTTATCTACTGTGTCAATAGTGTTTGAGACATAACGAGACAAGGCACATGGGAGGACTGAGCTCTTCAAATGCCGGTAACATTAAAACACAACAACCATACAATACACCTGATTGGGTTACTATCTGGAGAAGTATATATCTATCTGGTCACAGGTGTCTGTCTGAGCATGGTTGCCAATATGCATAAAATTGTCTGAATCTAAGTGTAAATGTTTCCGCATGTGTGTATGACTCATCACTTTCCTATCTGTGGGTGGTAGGCCTTGCACTTTGCAGGTGTTTGTGAATGTCTGTCGTGTGTTTTTTAAGACTCACCATCTGTTGTCTGGGGTTGACTCTGTGTGTCAGTGATTGTTTGCAGTGTTGTCGCTGCCTGCCCCCATTTGCTTTTATGGACGTACCACTGAATGCACGTGTATGCAGTGGACCCCTGTTCTGAACAACTATGTTTAGCAGCCATTTGCAGCTACTTCAAGCCGTCATTGTGTATCAAATAATTTTGAATTTTAAGTTAAATGCTTAGAAATGTGAAGATGGAAAAACACCCAAAAGATTAAGCTGTACATGTCCACCACTCAGCCACTGATAAAGTAATTTATGTTTGCACTTAGATCTAGATTTGCTTTGTCTTGCTGCAACTTTATTTTACGTGGAAATCAGTGTCTAACCATCATGATCCTTCCATTGTAGGAATGACATGCTAAAGGTGACTCAGTGGATGCCTACTGCACCGCTGTATAACAGCAATTGAATTTATGGCTCTAATTGGCAGATATCCTTATTCACAAATAACCCCCCTTCTAATACAAACATTATCACTGCAAAAGGGAAAATCAAAGCAGTGCATGAAGGAATATCACAATCCACTTTGATTCGCTTCATACGCCTTGTCCCTCTTCTTTTTTTCTACGTGTTCAATTCTTTGGCAGGCTAGCTTCCTCTGTCTCCGATTAGTAACAGAAATAAAAGGGGACTGGAGAAGCACAGAGAGGTAAAGAGAAAGGTATATAAGTGAGATACAATAGTGGGAGAAGGGAAGTAGAGGTACAAATAGAGATGAGGTATTGGATAGGTAAGGCAGGAAGAGACTTAAGGTAAAGAAAGAACCCAGATATAAACGGAAAGAAAGGTAGACATACGCAGGGCCGGACTGGGAAACGAAACCGGACCTGGCAAACTGTTCGGCCGGCCCTCCCGGAGGAGGGGGGGGGGGGATGGGGAGCTGATTTGTTTGTTAGGGCTGGTTTCGGGAGATTTTATTACAGGGGGCCAGTATTGCCGGCCCCGGTAACAAAAATGGCCCCTGAGGGATCCAAAACCAGCCCCCACCCTGGCAGCCCACTGGGAAAATGCCCGGTGTCTGCTACGGCCAGTCCGGCCCTGGATATACGTAGGCAAAGATAGGTAGAAAAGTTGGTATGGTTTTAGAGTGAGGTAGTGAGAGCTAGTGACATGGCGAAGGAAATGTAGTGATAAGCAGAGGAGGCCGATACCAAGGGGTATGTTCGAGAGAGGCAGAAACATGTAGAGATAGGCAGGTGAGGTATTAAACAAAGAATTAGTAAACAGAAATGAGAAGCGGGGAGCGAGTTAGTGAATGAACGCTGAGGCACATTGAGAGATTAGGTAGTTGGAGAGAAGTGGGGAATAGAGTGATAAGGCACTGAGAAAGATGTGAGGTAGGCAAAAAAGAAGAGAAAAAATTTAAGAAGAGTTGGTTGTTGCAGCGTCTTCCCCTACCCGGGTACATATAGATGATCACGCCCCACACGAAGCTCAGTATTACACCTCTTTTTCTTCAGAGTGTAACTGTTAAATGCCTGTACATCATCATGAATTTTCTTGACCACGCCTAATCACTTACGTCACTCTTCTACGGAGTCCGTCGGTTACCAGAGGGGTCCCGCTATCTCTAACTCACAACACTACAGTTGTGAGTGCTAAAGTGTGGTGAGGTAATGAGAAATCAAGAGACAGACAGAGGTGAGATAAAGAGAGATGAGCCTGAGAGAGAGGTTAAGTAGATAAAGTATTGTAAAATAGTGAGATGGAAAGATTAGCGAGACACACAGAGCATGGTGATGTAGTCAGAGGTGGAAAAGAGTGAAAGTAACGAGTTGTGAAGCAGACGTGAGTACAGAGAGTGGCTGAGAGAGAGGTGATGTCATGAGAGACAGGTGAAAGAAGTGAAAGAGCCCAGGGTGTATTGAAAGACAGGTAGACCAAACTGAGGTAATTAGAATAGACAAAGGGGTAGGCTTAAAAGATGGAGAGATAGGAGAGAGGTAAGGAAATGGAGAGGTAAAAGAAAGTGATGTGAAGAAGGGAGAGAGGCAGGAACCAGAAAGATAGGGGAGGCAGAGCAAGATAGGTATTGGGAGGTAGAGGTAGGTGATATAAAGGTAGTTAGTGATAGACAGAGAGGTGAGGTAGACAGAAGTGTGATGGTTTAGTCACAGTGGTTTGTGAGGTAGAGAGAGATGCCATAGATCAAGATAGAGAGGTAGAGAAAGATATTAAGTAGAAAATGGTGACATTGACAAAGAGCCAAAAAGAGAGGTAAGATCAAAAGAGGAAGCTAATCATAAGTTAGAGGAAGGTAGAGAGATAAATAGGGGTGGGCAAGGTAGGTTGAGAGATGTCGGAGTGAGAGATAGGGGATGTAGCAGAAAATAGGTAGATAGAAATATAAAGTGTTGAGGCAGAGAAGGACAGAGTCAAAGCAAGACATAGACATATAGAAGGAGAGAGGGTGCTATAGATAATGAGGCAGAGGAGAGAGAGAGAGAGAGTTTTCTGACTGTCCCCATCCTTTATTGGGGGCCCGTGAAAGGTGAGGTGCCCTGGGCAGTTGCCCACCTTGTCTTTGCCTTAAAACATCTCTGTGTATAGATCAGCCACAGTTAGTGCACATTATTGCTGTGGTTATCTTTGCCTTCATAAACCAGCTAGCTTGACGGTTGTGCAAGGCTCTCTGTGCATGGGTGTCTGAACATGTCTGCTCACATCTATGCAGCTTTCTCAGTCAATGCATAGCTGTTTACTTTTGCTGCTATATCTCCCTTGGAGTTTGCTCAGCAGTGAGCGGCTCTAAACTTGCATGTTCATGCCTTGTTGCTGTAGTTCTGACTTTCACATAACTCCACAGTCCCTCTCAGACAGATAATGAATGGGTACTGCCCCAGAAAAGAATTAACTCTTTGCATTGCTGATTTGCGCTCTGGGATCGTGTAGGCAAAGTATGTCTGGGAAAACCAAAAATGACAAAGAAAATCTACAAGGAACCCCTGCCAATTAAAACAGTTTATTTAATACATGTACTATCGGTGTCTTTGTGTCTGGCCTAGAGAGCTTTAGCTGTATCAGTGGCCTCATATTTCACAATCAAAAAAAGTTTCCAGCTGAAACAATGTTTTTGTTTTGCTTATAAATGTTCCAAGAAACGTTTATCCTGTTTGGGATGCCAATGTTCATTGCTATATAGTAAGGGGTTGGGGAATCAAAGAGGGGGTCAAAGGGCAAAGTCTCACATTTTAACTCCCCAAAGGAATCTTTGCTCTCTACCATGCAAAACACTGAACAGCCTTAATCAACCCGACATGAACCTAGAACTTTACTTTAAAAAGTGGCTTGGTTTGGTTTGGTTTGGTGTGCATCGGTTCAGTGGTTTTTGAGAAATCAGCTGTACAAATATGTGCCAGATGTGTGTTTTCTGTGCCAGTTTGTATGCATTGTTGTTGATAATATGCCAGTCCGAAATCAGCTGTACAAATATGTGCCAGATGTGTGTTTTCTGTGCCAGTTTGTATGCATTGTTGTTGACAATATGCCAGTCTGGGTCAGCGACAGTCAGTGCAGGAACAGTGTGTTACTGCCTCACAGCACAGCCTGCTGGGTGGGTTTCATTGTAGATCTAGTATTTTCGATCCACAGGTCAATAGGGAGTCAGTCACACCGCAGGCAAGCCGTGGGCTCTCGTTCATGGCCCGCAGAAATCTCGGCTCTTGGTGTTCAGGAAACAGCCCAGTGCTCATAGATCTGCCCACATCTGCTGTACTCGGGGAACAACCTTTACAACGCAACTTTTACAACGCACTACCATTACAACGCATTTTTTACAACGCATAATCCATTACAACGCATGATATTACAACGCATGACACTACAACGCATTTTTAAAAACTACCTTTACAACGCATTCCATTACAACGCATACTACCATTACAACGCATACCATTACAACGCATAATATTACACTATACTATCCAACACTTACCCTACTGATGCACCCCCTGGAGTTAGAATAGTAATTTTTACCCCTATACTATCCAACACTTACCCTACTGATGCACCCCCTGGAGTTAGAATAGTAATTTTTACCCCTATACTATCCAACACTTACCCTACTGATGCACCCCCTGGAGTTAGAATAGTAATTTTTACCCCTATACTATCCAACACTTACCCTACTGATGCACCCCCTGGAGTTAGAATAGTAATTTTTACCCCTATACTATCCAACACTTACCCTACTGTTGCACCCCCTGGAGTTAGAATAGTAATTTTTACCCCTATACTATCCAACACTTACCCTACTGTTGCACCCCCTGGAGTTAGAATAGTAATTTTTACCCCTATACTATCCAACACTTACCCTACTGTTGCACCCCCTGGAGTTAGAATAGTAATTTTTACCCCTATACTATCCAACACTTACCCTACTGTTGCACCCCCTGGAGTTAGAATAGTAATTTTTACCCCTACACTATCCAACACTTACCCTACTGTTGCACCCCCTGGAGTTAGAATAGTAATTTTTACCCCTATACTATCCAACACTTACCCTACTGATGCACCCCCTGGAGTTAGAATAGTAATTTTTACCCCTATACTATCCAACACTTACCCTACTGTTGCACCCCCTGGAGTTAGAATAGTAATTTTTACCCCTATACTATCCAACACTTACCCTACTGTTGCACCCCCTGGAGTTAGAATAGTAATTTTTACCCCTACACTATCCAACACTTACCCTACTGTTGCACCCCCTGGAGTTAGAATAGTAATTTTTACCCCTACACTATCCGACACTTACCCTACTGTTGCACCCCCTGGAGTTAGAATAGTAATTTTTACCCCTACACTATCCAACACTTACCCTACTGTTGCACCCCCTGGAGTTAGAATAGTAATTTTTACCCCTATACTATCTAATACTTACCTTAAATGTAATTTAATATTATGCGTTGTAATGGTATGCGTTGTAAAGGTAGTATGCGTTGTAATGGTAATGCGTTGTAAAGGTATTTTTTAAAAATGCGTTGTAGTGTCATGCGTTGTAATGTCATGCGTTGTAATGGATTATGCGTTGTAAAAATGCGTTGTAAGTGCATGCGTTGTAAAAGTGTGCGTTGTAACGTCATACATCCGCTGTACTCGCGTAAGGTCTGACGTCAATAAAATCAGTTTTCCTGGAGAGTAAATTGCAAACGGGTAAGTTCATGGCTCACTGTTAATAGCGGTGCCCAGCATGGGCACCAACGAAAAAACAAAGAGCAGTAGGAAAAGATGTGTGTGGCAGAGTTAAACTGAGGCACAGACAGACCTGAAATCTGCTTTGAGCTGTAAAGCAGGGAAGCACAGGTTGCAGCTTCGATGTACCTCGAAAAGAAAAATGAATAGCCAAGGCAGAAGGAAATCCAAGATACAGCTGACGCCAGCTGGCCAGTGTCAGCCATTGCTCTCAGGCCCACCAGTGGCGTAACTAAACTTGAGTCCTGCCCCCCCCCCCCGCAAAGTACATGGAGGCGTCAGCCCAGACCCATTCAGGAGCTCTCAACTAAACTTGAGTCCTGCCCCCCCCCCCGCAAAGTACATGGAGGCGTCAGCCCAGACCCATTCAGGAGCTCTCAACTAAACTTGAGTCCTGCCCCCCCCCCCCTGCAAAGTACATGGAGGCGTCACCCCCAGACCCATTCAGAAGCTCTCAACTAAACTTGAGTCCTGCCCCCCACCCTGCAAAGTACATGGAGGCGTCACCCCCAGACCCATTCAGGAGCCCTCAAGCCAGGGGCTCACCGCCAGGGCGAGCTTTAGTGCTGGTGGCGCTCAGTGCGACAATCATTTTTGGCGCCCGCACACCCATGACCCCTCCTTGGATTCTCCACAGGTCAGTTCCCAGTGCGGCCCCCTAAAGCTGTCCCTGCTCACTGCCCATGCCCAGTGTCAAAGGTGGCCCCGTCGCATCGCAGAGGCTGCGGGGGCTAATATTGCACCTATAAGGAGAGGTATGATTTGTGGGCTGGCACAGCAGCGGAGTAAGCAACATAGAGACCAGTGTACCAGCTGTGGAAGGACCACCCAACACGCAAACATCCTTGTATTGGCCCACTCGCATGGTACCATGTAGCACGTGTAGTGTGCACAAATGCATATGTGAAACTATGCCTCTTTTAAACCGGATGTGACTTCATTCATTTATTACAAACCTGATTATAGAAGCCTATTTCAATTAGAAATACCTTATAACGAGACTGCACTACAAGTTACAATAAGCATTAAGTTAAAAACGATCTTTGGAGTCATTATAACATAAGGGCAATATTCTAATAGTGTACTGGCATTTGTATAGCATATGAAGACAGTAATATCAACACAGTTTAGAAAAAAACATGCTGCTGAAGTAGTAATCTCATTTTAGCATACACCAGCATAGAAAGTGCACCGGGAAACAACCTTTACAACGCAACTATTACATCACACTACACTTACAACGCAGGCATTACAACGGAACATCCTTTACAATGCATGACACTACAACGCATACCATTACAACGCATACCATTACAACGCATGACACTACATCGCATGTCACAACAACGCAGGCATTACAACGCATACCATTACAATGCATACCATTGGAGTTAGAATAGTAATTTTTAACCCCTACACTATCCAATACTTACCTTAAATGCAATGTAACAGTATGCGTTGTAATGGTATGCGTTGTAAAGGTAGTATGCGATGTAATGGAATGCGTTGTAAAGGTAGTTGTTTAAAATGCGTTGTAGTGTCATGCGATGTAATGGAATGCGTTGTAGTGGATGTTGCGATGTAAAAATTGCGTTGTAAGTGCATGCGTTGTAAAAGTATGCGTTGTAACGTCATACATCCAAGTGCACCCATTGACACATACGATTTAGCAATCTGGGACAAAAAAAAATGACATTTCTGTTGGCCATAACCAAACACCTGTCCAATAGCATGACTGTTCAATCTACACCTCCGAGTACTTTACAATACACTTGCTAAAGTGCCAACGTTTTCACACATTTCACGATAATCACGTTGTAGGCTATAAATGTGTATCTTTTGCATATCATATTAAAGAATTGCAAAAAGAGGTGACTTATAGGCCTTTACTGCAAGCAGCATGATTAATTGTGACATGTGCAGTAACTGACTAATTACCGAGGTTACCCGTAATGAGAGCCTGGGTGTATTTGTTGTAATAACAACTGTAATTGGCTCGGAGTACAGGAAAAGGCGACCTTGAACTGAAACTAATGTATACAAAATAAACAGGATTGCTGTCATAACAATACTGCATTATCTGAAGGGACCGCCATCTACAAAAATGATTACACAACTGATAATTGTAAAAAGAAATACATAAATAATATTTTGATATATGTGAGATTTTTTTCAGAACTCGAGGAATATTTTCAGATGATTAACAATGATTTGAAGAGTGCATTTCCAGGTACCTGCATGAATTTTCAGAAAGTTTGTTATGTAATTAGAACAACCGAATCACGGAGATCGGAGGCCGAAAATTGCATTGCGCAACAGAAAACCAGCAGAGAAACCGGATCCTGCAAAAACGTGTTGATTTATAGCGGATTTTCTTGTAATTCTTATTTTAGGGCATTGTTTTCTACCAACATAATAATATAAGAGGCTAAATGACAAAACGTATTTTACAATGTGTTTACAACTCTGTTGTATTAACAACACCATTTGGCACCACGGTCGATGACGAGGCACCTAGTGTAACGTAAAGGGTGTTCCCACTATCGACTTCCTGCTTCCATCTGCACACTCGTCAAGTGACCCCATGTGTTACTTTCATTTTGCCAGCAGCAGTCCGTGACCAATAAGAACTCAAAGCACACTACCCCTCCTCCTATAGATGCAAGTGAAACACAGAAGATTGGTGACTGCCAGGGTTGGACTGGCCTGTCGGGCAATCGGGCAGGGCCTGATGGGCTGGTCTCACGGATCAGGGTGTGGGCAGGTTTTGTAGCAGTTGGGGGCCGGTTTTATTTCTAGGTGCGCTGGTTCTTACTGTTGGTTTCCCTAGTAATACCACTATTCAGCTATCCGCTTTGCTAATGGGGCCCACTTCTATTTTGGTGCCTGGGCCTATTTTGTATCCCAGTCAACGCCTGATTATTGCATGGGAGTTGGGAGGTGTGGTCAATGACGTCTGTTATTGCATAAAAGGTCACTCGTTCTGTAGGAGAGTAGGATCTGCTTCTTATTTGCTGATGTTTCACTGTTTTTCCACTTCAGTCTGGCTAGGCCCCTGGTAACCAGGGCTCCAGTCTAGCTGCTTCATCTCTAAAATGATTGCATGTACTTTAGGTACACTCCAGATTGGATTCTGGGGTACCCTTATAAGTCCCTAGTATATGATATACTATGTACCCAGGGCATAGGTACCACAGAGACCTACCAGGGGCTGCAGCAGGTATTATGCCACACCTGGGAAGCCTTCCAAAATGACACAACAGGACTGCTAGAGCAGCCTGTGTAAGGTGGTGTATGCACCCCTTACTGAGATATAGGTTCACTATATCTCTCCATATCACTGCACATATAAACCTATCAGTCACCCCTATGGCAGGCCTTACCAATCCTGAAGGCAGGGTGCTGGGTTTTATGTGAGAGGGTGCCCATGCATGAGCACTGCCCCTATGCAGCCTTAGGAACCTTTATTCCTGGGTTGTTTGTGATGCAGCCAAACCATATACTCTTAACTGCATTATAACCTCGCGGTAAACGCTAACTTTGGATTGGCTGCACGGAAACATGTTGTGTTTGGTGTCAAACACCTTGGAATCATACCTCCACACCAGTAACTGATGTGAGAGGTATGATTCCGCCCTACTAGAGGGAGAAATATGACAGCATCGGTATACCCGGTACCAGCTTTGCAATCCCTGGCATCACAAAATGGATGCTGCCAGCCACAGACACGAGTCTGCCCTCCTACTGCTGGATGAAACTCCGTCAGGGAAGGCCTGGACAATAGGTTTCCTGTCACAGGAAGGTGTGACCACCTCCAAGACAGGCTTTAGTGTATTGGGGCTGGGTGGGTGCACTCCAAGAGGGCCTTGAAGTCTACACTGGGGGCACATTTGGTGTCCTTGTGCATAGTCCAGCTCAAACCGGTTGCAGGGGCTACTAGCCCCTGCTCTGGTGCAAAACTGTACAAAGGATATGGGTGTAGCCACCCCTCTGTCCTGACCCTCCCATAGGTGGGTCCCCAGAGTTTGTCCCAGCCCTTCCTTGGGTATAAAGTAGGAGCCCCTGACTACAGGACTTTAGATTTACCTGGATGAAACTCTGCTACAGAATCCCAGAACTTCTACTATCTACACGACGTTGGATGACGTAGACTCTCCCTTGGAGTAAAGGAGTTAGTCCCCTGCAAGGCAGACACCAAAGACGCAACTGTCCGGTTGGCAACTATGCATCTCCTGAAGGACTCCAAAGTTTTTGCAACACAGGATGTGGGTTTTCAAGCTTCCCTGAGGCCGATTCGCGCTCTCAGCAAACCTGAGATCCAAAGCCCTCGTGGGGACCGTGCAACCCGAACCCCTGGACACCGCGACCATTTGCAGAAGCATATGCTTTTTGGCGACCCCTAAGGCTGTGCTTTGGGCTACTTCTAGTCCAGACCCCGAGCAGTGATTCTACTGAAGATTACTGGCCTACACTCCTTGAGTGACCCGTGGGCTGGTATTGAGTGATTCCTCTCGAGGTCCCTTCACGATCCCTAGTCCGTTGACTTGTGGGACCCTGAGAAGGGTACTTTAACTTTCAACAGGCTTTCCTGGTTGCTCCAGGCATGCCCTGATTCTCCATCCCTTGTGGAGTCCATACTACCTTGCTGGTCTACACCGTAGCCATTTTCTCTCACCGCATGGGTTGCCATTGCCAAGGCTTGTTGGTCTCCAATCCGGACACCAACCCCCCAGATACCCTTCGTGGGACAGCTCGCCTGCGGACTGTGGTCATCGTCGACACCTCCTGGTCCCCGTGGCAGTGGAGTCAAGCTTCACCTCTTCCCAACTGAAACACCTGACATCAGTGGGCATTCATCTATCGTGCCCCTGGTCACTGTCTAGTTACCCAGACTCTGTCCCCTCTGCTTTCAGGTTCTTCACAACTTCGATCCAGGCTTGGATCACACCAGACACTTCTCCTTTCCACGGCAGCAGCACTTTGCAGCACAACACCATTGAAAACTATGACGATTCCCGACACCTACGCACCTGGCTTCCCTGGGTGAGGTAACACAAGTACTCCGGTGCTCCCATGGGTGCTGGCCCTAGAACCCTCTAAGTCTTAAAGGGTTTACTCAAAGTCCTCTCCTAAGTGTCCCTATTCTTTAAAATTCCAACTGCGACTTTGCCATTGAATTGTACGGGGCTTGCGGCTGTGTTCTCACACTGCACACGTCCCCCGTGGGTCCCCTGTGTCACTACCTTGGGTGGTTCCTTGGGGTCCCAGTGATTCTACGTGCTCTAGGCACTGTCTAGTCAAGTCGTGGTTGTTATACCACTTTCTTAATATATGGCTTGGTCTCACCCTGGGGCCCATTGTATATTGTGCTATATACTGTTGTTTAATAACTGTATGATTGGTGCCCTGCTCTCTAATCTGAAAAGGAGGTTAGTATGGAGTGCTTAGAAATAAATACATATATTTCATATATACCTTGTGGGGTTCTCCTTTCATTTGGTCATTCAGGAGGTTATAATCTGATAAACCAAGCTGCTTTACATTCCTTCGAGACAGCCTGAAGGCTGCTCTCCATAGCTACCACTAGGATAGCTTTCAATAAAGGTTGTCTTAAACCTAATCATCAATAAGGGTTGTTTGGACTGGTGCAAGGTGCCCACTAGAACTAGTGGACAGCATATACCAGGCCGACTTCTCACATTTTCCATTGAACAGTTTGTTCCAAATCAAGAAAAAGCACCCAATATTCAGATCCGAGTAAGTGCAGGGACCACGTCCATCTATCTCTAAAGAAAGCATTTCGAGGCACATACATGAACTCAAAACCTTATATAAATTGAGTTTTCAAATGTTTTTGATTTCCTCAATTTTCTGGTTGGGCTACTATTTTGCCGCTTAGTTTGCAGTGACTTGCATGAGGTTGGTCATCGTCTGCAATGGAAAAGACACGTAAAAAATGATGTGGAATGGAATGGAATGGAAATGGAATGGAAAGGAGTTTTATAAAGCGCGGACAGTTACCCTGAGGCATCCAGGCGCTGATGGATAGAGGAACTTCTGCTGGGGTGGATCGCTGGTGGATGATTTTATTTAGATATTTTTCTGGTTGAAAAGAAAGGTTTTCAGTTGTTGGTTACGAAAGGTGAGCAGGTTCGGGTTAGATCTTAGGTGGAGGGGGATGTGGTAAATATTTTAATTACCTATACTATTTTTGATGCGGTAAATCTAGTAAGAATAACTCAGTAAAATAAGAGGCAGAATCCGTGGTATTAGAGGTTCTGAAAGGGCTTTATTCCTCTACAAAGGAATTACAGTTCGAACTGCAGGCATCATATTCCATCACCACGGGGGTTCAGGAAGGGAAGGCAATACATTATTGACAGGTAATCATATTTATACGGAAAAGAATTACATTAAGACAGATGCAGGAGGCGTAACAGTTGATGAAACAGATAAGAATATACATACGTAATAAAAAAGGCGGACATTTGGGCGTAACTAAAAACGTCATTATACATGATGTCACAAATGGGTGGATCCATAAGAGAATCCTGCAATGTCAGCAGAAATAATTGGCAGAGATGCGCGCGCAGCCGCATGACGTGTGATTGACGTGCAACTAGAGGGTGAAGGGGACTTGACATTTAGCTCTACATGTGGAGACAGAAGTCTGGGGGGTCAAGTCAACCTAATCCCAAATCATATCTAACATCCCATGTTTAAAGAACTGTGTTATCCAAAAGGAAAGGTCTCTCAGACGAGATCTATTCTATACTGACTGTTAGTGCGTGTACAAGCGTCTAAATGTCTGCATGAGATGCGAGGGGGCAGGAATCTTCCATGGTAACAGCATGAGGACAGAGAAGCCGGGCCCTGTGCTCGGTAGCTGGAAGGATGTTTACCTAAACTGCTAGACAGGAATGCATTGGATGAGGAGCGGAGCAGATAATCTTGAAGGTGAAATACAGTTTTTGGCAGGCAGACAGGCCGAGTCAGGCACCGTTAGCTGCGCAGGGAATAGGACAAAGTTCATGGACACAGATGCGAGCTCAGACTGGAGCTGTCAGAGGTAGAGAGCAGGAAAAGACTTGATGGCAGAATTCAGGGCCTACTCGCCTGAACTGCAAAATGGAGTAAATGAACCATATAAAGTCGGTGGCCTTTCATACTTAGGAATGGAATATCCGGCCCATTCATGGCGGATCTGAAAGAGGACATGTTGACGGTGGACGCACATGTGTTTGCGTCTTCATAACTGGAACTGGAGGGAACATACATGTACTTATAGCATATACATGGAGCCGTTGGGGTCTAAGATAGGGGACATAACTGATCACAAAAATTCATATTTCCTCATTCCCTCCTTGTCCCCTACGGACCCTCAGGAGATATCGATCTTCATCAATCCATCAATCTGTTCATATAGCATCATTTGTTCTTCTTTCTTCTTCCGGGATCTTGAGCGAAAACTTGGATGTGGAATACACGATGTGGCACACAGACCACAAATCGCTGGCCCACATTGTAGACATAAGCAGCAACTGAATAGTATGAGAAAGCCAATACCTAGGAAGGATAGGGTCCTCCATCCCCAGGCTGACAACACGCTCCAGAACCAACCGGACCAAGTCCAGGTGCCTGGATTCTGGTGTATCTGGCTTACAATCTTGTGGAGACGAGTTATGGCTTTATATACAGATGGCGAGTTTTCTGGGATGAATACGCAGCAACTTGATCCGATGACCCTACAAGCTCCGCCCCTATCGGCCAGGATGACGTCAAGGACAAGACGATTTTGAAGAACAACAATCCGCATCGCAGACTGCTCCTCTGTTAAGTTGCCTAAGGCGGAAGTAGTTTCATTTACTACTGCTTCAAGGGTTCTAGTTAATCTACGTATCAGCTTACTATTGGCGACTGTACCTATATAGGGAAAGAAACCTTTATTGAAATCTGTATATTTTTCCCATGCCGTTTCAGTGTAATCGACAATTGGGAGATCTCTCCGTTCTCTATTGTGTACTAAATGGGTATTTCTGTGATAATCAGGAGGGGCTAAGAAAACGGGTGGCAAAAGGAATGCGATGTAACAGGTACCATCCCAATCGAGAGGCAAACGTATATATGCAGTCTGACCACATACGAAGTAGGAATGACGGGAAGCTCTAAATGTAGACTTGCCTTGATCACTGAATTCTATTACAGTGGTGCATTTACTATGGCCCATATGTATCGAACCATTCTTTCTTACGCATAATTCACCTTTAACTGGAAATACTGACATAGCGGGCAAGACTGGTGTAGCTTCGGATTCAACATTCAGGATCATGAGGTTAAGCGTAAAATTACCTAATCCATATACTTCATTTTCTAGATCAGTTCCTGTTCTTTTGGGAAGTCCCTCCTTGTTAGGGTAGCAGACTTTAAGTAAAACTAGGTTCAGGTTTCCCCATACCCAATTGTCTTGATAAATTACTGAATTTGAATCTAAGGAATTAATCAAACTAAACCATGCTCCACAGGAGCCATTGTGTGTAAACGGATACGGAAAGAGAGGCAGAACTCCCTTATAGTTCTGATAGGGAGGGAGTCGGCCACATATCCAACAATTGGTAGCGTTGCTGGTCTGATGGGAATGATGTAACATACTAATGAAAGTGTTATTGCGCAGCGCAAATCTATAGGACAATTCATGCGGAGGTAATTCGCTAAAAGAATGTTCAGCAGTAACATTGTAAGCACGTTTAGAAATAGGGTAATATATGTGCAACAGTACACTTGCAGCAATAATCAGAAGACTTAAGAAAAACAAAATTAATAATGTTACTGTGCAATGACTACGCAGTGATTTACAATACGCATGCTTTTTAAGCTGCATCTGTCGATTTCTTTCTCTATTCAGGTCTAGAGGATACATGTCAGAGACGGATTCAACCGATTCACCTTGGAGAGGACTTAAACAATCAAATTGTCTGACTTGCTAGACCTTAATTTCAGTTTATACAGTTCAGTTTCAGTAGGTTCAACCAAGGGGAGCTTCGAATCAGTCTGTGAAGGAATGCAAGGTTGAGTGTTTACATCGGGCGGTAGTCCATAAAATTTCTTGATATGACTCGAGTGTAACCACCCTTTACGTCCCTCGATCTTCACGGCTGTCCTTGTAGTTAGCAGAACGAGTTTAGGTGCTTGCCACCTAGGCTCCAGCTGGGTCTTCCGGTCGAAATTCCTCACTCGCACAAGATCCCCTGGAACCACGTCATGGGGCTTCACCTCAGTGTTATCGGGAAAAGCTGCAGCTACATGTGAACGACAAGATTGTAGTGCAGACATCAAGGAAGCCAGGTAATCTGTCAGCATATTACAGTCAACATCAGTTATTTTGCGAGGTATAGGCGTCCCCCACATATTTGGTGGTCTACCAAAGATCACCTCATACGGGGATAGCCCTGTTCGAGAATGTGCTACCATTCTCATGTAAAAGAGTGCAACTGGTAAGGCTACTACCCAATCGACACCTTTCTCTCTACATATTTTAGACAATCTAATTTTCAGAGTTTGATTATGACGTTCCACGAGACCTGCTGCCTCGGGGTGTCGGACACAGTGGAATTTCCATTGGTAACTTAACAAAAGTGAAACGTGTTTCATCAGTTCGGATGAGAACGGCTGGCCGTTATCTGAGTAGACAACACGTGGTAAACCATACCGTGGGAAGAATTCTCGAACTAACTGTTTGGCAGTAGTCGGGGCAGTGTAATCTGAGACCGGGTAGGCTTCTGTCCAACGGGAAAGAGCACAAACAACTACGAGAACATATTTGAATCCTCGACATCGTTCCATCTGGATATAATCCATCTGGAGGACTTCAAAAGGGTGATCAGGTGGCTGAAATCCACCCTGTTCTACGGGAATGCTTTTACCTGGGTTAAACTGACAACATATCATACAGGTACGAACTTTTTGTTTAGCTGCTGCTCGCAAATGTTTGTTGAACCAAATGTGTTGAATGCTGTCTAGCATAGCTTTTTCTCCTAGGTGCGCTGGACTATGTATTGTGTTAATGATGACTTGAACCATAGAGTCAGGAAGAAACCATATAGATTTTTCCTTCGTCATCCATCCTTGATCCGTTTGGATCCCTCCTAATTCAGTCCATTTCTTTATTTCATCTGGTGTAGCATGTGTCTGTATGTCAATTACATCAAGAGCGGGATCCTTAACTGTCATGCAATGTGTTGGTGTTGGAACTATTGTCTTTGTCACGTCAGTTGTGTGGGTTTGAGCAGTTTGTTTAGCTGTTCTGTCAGCTAGGTCATTACCCTGAGAAATGATATCGGTAACTTTCGTATGGGCTTTGCATTTCATAATCGATATTGCAGTGGGTAGATGGATTGCATCTAATAGAGCATGAATGAGGGGTCCGTGCTGAATGTGGGCACCGTGAGAAGTTAAATAACCTCTCTCTCGCCACAGCACGCCGAAGTCATGTACAACTCCGAATGCATAACGTGAATCTGTGTATATGTTGACTTTCTTATTTGTGGCTTGAATACAGGCTTGTGTCAGAGCGGTGAGCTCTGCTGCTTGAGCTGACAAAGTGTTAATACAATTTGTTTCAATGACTTCAGTGTCTGTTGTGACTGCATATGCGGCCACTAACTCTCCTGTACTTGTTCTCATGCATGAACCATCTACATACAACGTCAGGTCTGGTTCTAACAATGGAACGTCTGTCAAGTCTTGTCTGGGTTTCGTCGTTATAGTAATGACTTCAATACAATCATGTGCTAGTGGGTCTGTTCCGTTTACTGGCAAAAGTGTGGCAGGATTCAATGTATTACAACGTCTGATTTCTATGTGTGGCTGAAACAATGTCAATTCGTAACCAGTAAGTCTTGCTATAGTCAAGTGTTGTGTTTGCGTTCGGTTCAAAAGAACCTCTACTGCATGTGGTACTTGTACTGTCAATGGATGTCCTAACACTATGGCATCGCTTTGTCTGATTGCTAAAGCTGTCGCTGCCACTGATTTCAGGCACGCAGGCAGAGCCTGAGCTACGGGATCTAATGTACTGGAAAAATAAGCACATGGTTTGTGTGATCCTGCTTGTTCCTGAGTGAGTACTGACAAAGCAGTACCTTCGCGTTCTGTAACAAAAAGTGTAAAACGTTTGCTATAACATGGTGTTGCTAAAACAGGTGCTTGACATAAAGCTTTCTTTAAGCTTTCAAAGGCTTGTGTATGTTCTTGAGTCCAAGGGAGGACAGTCGGTGTGGCTGCCTCCTGTGTTGTCAACTGAATGAGCGGTTTTGCTAGAAATGCGTATTGAGGGATCCACTGTCTACAGTATGAAGTGAGGCCTATAAAAGCCCGCACCTCCTTTTGTGTCTTGGGTGGTGGCATGTTAGCTATTAACTGGATGCGATCGGGTGTAAGCTGTCTTCCCTCCTTGGACAGCGAGTGCCCAAGATAAACAACTTGCTGGACACAAAATTGCAGCTTAGAAGGGGACACCTTGTGCCCCTTTTCGGCCAGAAACTGTAAAACCGTCAGTGATGCTTTTTCACATTCAGGCTCGCTTCGAGCGGTGATCAGCAGATCATCGACATATTGAAGCAGGGCAGTGTTGACTGGCATGTGGATACTGTCAAGTTCTCGTTTGAGTGCTTGGCTATAGATGCTGGGGCTTTCTGTAAATCCTTGAGGTGCGCGTGTGAATTTAAAGCTTCGTCCATTTAAACTGAATCCGAATAAATATTGGCTTTCCGGATCAATTGGAACGCTAAAGAAAGCATTCTTGAGGTCAATTACAGTAAAGAACGTTGCTCCTGAATCGATAGCTGTCAATAATGAAGAGATATCTGGGACCACGGGATATTGTGGTACAATGCATTTATTTAATTCGCGCAGATCAATAACTAATCGATATACTGGCGGAGCTTTTGGATCCGTTCTTTTGAGAATCGGAATTATCGGGGAATTACATACATTTGAGTCGGTTTTCACAACCACTCCTTGTGCAATGAGCTCGTCAATGATTTGCAGTAAAGCCACTACAGCATCTGGTGGTAATTTGTATTGTCGCATTCGTGGTAGTACCACTCCTGCTTTTAATGCGACTCGATAGGGTGTAATGTTCATGCAACCAACATCAGTGGGGCCTTGTGCCCATAAATGTGTAGGTAAATTCTGTAGTCGGTGATCCATGTCTCTGGACACGTAGTGACCTTTAAAGTCACGTAAAAATAATCTTACTCCTTCCGGAGAACAACATATTATAGCTCCTAAAGCCTTCAAAGTTTTTATACCTAACAGGTTTTCTGGACATGATTTAGTAAGCAATAGATCTGTAGTTCGTGTCAATGGACCAACCGTGAGTGGAAGGGGTTGTGATACTTCATTAATGATAGGCTTTCCTGAGAATCCAAGGGAAATATTCTGTGAGCCTGAGAGGGGTGCCCCTGGAACTTCACTGCGTCGTATTGTTGTTCTGCTTGCCCCTGTATCAAGTAAAAACTTTCTGTCTTGGCCTAATAGTTCACTATGTACATAAGGTCCCTCTTGATCTACAGGAACCTCGATAAGGGGTAAGCCAACTTCCCTCTCTAGGCTGTTTCATGTGTATCGTTGATAATCGGGATAATCTGTTTGTGCATACTGATACATCTGTTGCGTTGTTGCTTGTGCGGCAGCAATAGGCTGCTGCTGTGTTGTAACTACGATCTGTGGTGGAGCTGGCATAGATTGTGGGGCTGGCATAGACTGTGCATGCTGAGGGATTTGTTGTTGGTTCTGATCCTGTCTAGGTGGACGTGGTCTTTCCTGGGTTCTACCTGTGGCGATATTATGTTTCAAGACTGCACAATCGTGTATGTAATGACCTGGTTGTTTACAATAGTTGCATGTCCCTTTTGCAGGACCTGTGGTATCACCCTTTTTATGACCGTCAGCTGGAACTGACTGTGCCACAAGCATTTTCATTTTCGTGTCTTTCATACGTCTTTGTTCATGTTCTTGTTCCTCTCTAATTCTATTGTGGTGATATTGCAACATTTGTAACATTTGTGACGGGGTGTTACCTTGCCAGGTACTCTCGAATTTTAGTATTCTATTCTTAACTTGGGGCAGTGAATTTTCAACTAATTTTGTCACAAACAGATGTGGATATGACTCGCTACTTGCTTTTATGCCACTTTTTATACCAAAACATTTTTCAAATCGAGAATAGAAATCACTAGTGTCTTCATCTTGCTTTTGTTTACAGGCCGAGATTGCACCCCAGTCTTCCTTTTTCGTACTTAATAAACGTGGCAGTACCTGCACTAGTAATCCTGGTAGTGCTTTAGTCTTGTCTCCAAGCCCTGAACCTGGAGCTCGGGCCTTCTCTTCTGTTTCCAATGCTGTCCAATCTATCTTTTGGTCTCCCACCTCCCAATCTTTTTCTTTGAGCTTTTCGTAAATGCCAGCAGGCATTAACACTTTCAATATTTTCATAATGTCGGGGTAGGTATATTCTCCCATGAGTAACATGTCTTTGATCTCACGGTGGAAACCCGCTGGGTCTTTGTCATGGCTAGGTACTACTTTCTTCATTTCTAATAATTCAATTTTAGATATAGGCGTGTACACAAACACGCGTTGGAAATTGTCATCATCAAGTTTGATAGGGTGTACTTCGCGTAAGGGATTCTGTCTGTCCATGTAATACGTCGTTCTTCCCTTGATGGGAAGTGAGACATGTTCTGGGAATACAAAAACAATATACTGGTTTCTGAATTCGAGAATTTCTTTAATTAAATCAGTACCTGAACCTCTCCATCTGTTCGTGAGTAATTCAGTCAATATGTCAGGTAAGGGACCAGGATCGGAGTGTTGGCTTTTATATAATAAAAGGAGTTGTTGAATCATGTATATACCAGCTAAACGCTGTTCGTCTGGGGTAAGGTTCAAAAACGTGTGTGCTAGTGCATCATCACTGTATTTTCCGGGGCTGTCAGCCCATAGGACTGCTGACCTGGCTAATTCTTGTTCGTCCATAGAATCGAGCATATGATACCCCCTTCGTTCTCGGAGTAAATTATCAGCAGCTTGAAATAGGTGTTCAGGAGACCTTATATTTATTATAGGGGTTTGGAAATTTCTATTACATTCTGGGCGTGTCGGACGTATTGGGTCATTAAAGCATCTGTTATTATTATGAGGTCTTCCTCTACCTACATAAGCCATCGTTTCTAATTGTCCTGCGGCTATTTCTGATTCTCGCTCCTCCTCTCCCTCCGATTCAATTCTGTCTGTTTCTCGTCTTTCTTTATGTATTCGCTCTACTTCCTTGCGGATCTTTCGGCACATAGCTACTATACACGCATGTCTATCATGTTTCTCTCCCGATATGTTCTGACCCCATTTGGCCAGTTGTTCCATGGTATCGTGATCTGCCCCGGGCCTGTCTTGATTCCTGATCACACAGTTTATAAAAAATCGTAGTAGTTGTCTTTGTACATCCACTTTCTGGTATTCCATAGCTTCGTTAATACATTCAGGGCCTCGCCCTGTTTGGACAAAGTGATATATTTTGTCTAGGTGTTCAACCATTCCTGGTATCGTCATTAAATACAATGTAGCTCGTCGTATACGTAGTGATGACAGTAGCAGTCTATCCTGCTTACCTGGCACTGGATCATATCTACAATCCACAAGATGCTCTTTAAACAGGTCGGGTGTTGCTAGTTGGGGCGTACGTTGGAGTGCTAAATCTCTAAGGGTCTGTTTATTTCGTGGCGGTGTGGCAAACATGTCTGTCGTACCTCCTGTAGCACCATCTGAGGTGCAGGCCAGGAAAGGATTTGTTGGATGTAAAATAGAAATTGTAGATGCGGGAAAAACGGTAGAAACGGACGGACCTGCGGAAATGGGCGTAGGAGTTTGTTGTTGCGGGACTACAGTCGGATGATCTTGGCGTTGAACATCATCGGCAAGCGGTCTGTGTGGTGCGGTATTAACATACTCGGGAGCTACGTCATCTAAATAGGAGGAAAGGAAAACATCTTTTGCGGTTTTGGGATGCCCTTTTGGATGTGCTTTTATAGGGAGCAATGGAGGCGGCAAGTCTTTAGGTATTTCTGGGGTAGCCTTAGGTAACCCTTCGGCCAAAAGAGGATACATACCGTTCATAAGGGTATTTCTTTGTCTATCTACTTGTTCTGATTTTATTCGGGTACCTTCCTCCATTAATATATTTTCTCGGGCTTTATTTGAATTCTCCTTACTTTTTTCTTCCTGTCTGAGTGCTTTTTCTGTACGTCTATATGATTCTTTACGCCATAATTCAATGGCATCTTTCTGTGACTGTCTGGCTTTCTTTTTCCACAATTCTTCTTCTACTCTCATGATGCAATCTGCATCCCAGGTCCCAGCTGCGGGCCACCTCTGATTTTCTGGTAATTCCTTGGTGTAGTCCACCCATAAATCAAGAAATAGTACGGCGTCTAGGCCATGTTTATGATACATGAAGTACCCTGGAGTGTCCCTAGGAGGAATGGGAACAGCTTCTTCGAGTACCCCTTTTCTAGTTTTGATCTGTCTTAATTTCGAAAAGAGCGGCATTTTGAGATCTGGTTACTTAGTCTTGAACACACTTAATACTATAAACACAATAATGAACAGTCATTCACACCACAATATGTAGAACGTATTAAAACATTTAACATTTAACATTTAATGCACAATGATAATGGCTATAGGAAACTAGTTACTAGCATAATACTAACACTAGATGATACAGAATTATATACTAGACGTACTAGATATACTGCTAAACAGTACAGATACACTGCTGAAACAGTGCAGACCGGATTTGTGTACCCAAACCCGTCTTGACCGGCACCGACTATGTGCACGTGTAAATGCCTCCCCGGCAATGGTACTCACCGGGTAGCTCGGAACGGAAGGCCTCGGAACTGAACTGGACTGGACCGGACTGGACTCGACTCGACGCGGAACTTCGGAACCTGGTGGGCCTCTGTATACCTCGGATCTTGCTCTCTCAGCTAGGCTCTGGTCGGGATACTTCGCACTTCTCACCGCCTCGTCTGGGTGTTGATCGCAGCCTCAGTCACCCCCGCTTGGCAGGAGGGAGATACAGGAAATCCTGCGGGTAAGCGTTGTTGTCCGTCCAGCTGTGGCAGGAGACCGGGCCTGCAACGCACCTCCGGCGCGTGAGATGAGAAAGTGTCCCTGTTCGGGTGCCAATTAATGTGGTAAATATTTTAATTACCTATACTATTTTTGATGCGGTAAATCTAGTAAGAATAACTCAGTAAAATAAGAGGCAGAATCCGTGGTATTAGAGGTTCTGAAAGGGCTTTATTCCTCTACAAAGGAATTACAGTTCGAACTGCAGGCATCATATTCCATCACCACGGGGGTTCAGGAAGGGAAGGCAATACATTATTGACAGGTAATCATATTTATACGGAAAAGAATTACATTAAGACAGATGCAGGAGGCGTAACAGTTGATGAAACAGATAAGAATATACATACGTAATAAAAAAGGCGGACATTTGGGCGTAACTAAAAACGTCATTATACATGATGTCACAAATGGGTGGATCCATAAGAGAATCCTGCAATGTCAGCAGAAATAATTGGCAGAGATGCGCGCGCAGCCGCATGACGTGTGATTGACGTGCAACTAGAGGGTGAAGGGGACTTGACATTTAGCTCTACATGTGGAGACAGAAGTCTGGGGGGTCAAGTCAACCTAATCCCAAATCATATCTAACATCCCATGTTTAAAGAACTGTGTTATCCAAAAGGAAAGGTCTCTCAGACGAGATCTATTCTATACTGACTGTTAGTGCGTGTACAAGCGTCTAAATGTCTGCATGAGATGCGAGGGGGCAGGAATCTTCCATGGTAACAGCATGAGGACAGAGAAGCCGGGCCCTGTGCTCGGTAGCTGGAAGGATGTTTACCTAAACTGCTAGACAGGAATGCATTGGATGAGGAGCGGAGCAGATAATCTTGAAGGTGAAATACAGTTTTTGGCAGGCAGACAGGCCGAGTCAGGCACCGTTAGCCGCGCAGGGAATAGGACAAAGTTCATGGACACAGATGCGAGCTCAGACTGGAGCTGTCAGAGGTAGAGAGCAGGAAAAGACTTGATGGCAGAATTCAGGGCCTACTCGCCTGAACTGCAAAATGGAGTAAATGAACCATATAAAGTCGGTGGCCTTTCATACTTAGGAATGGAATATCCGGCCCATTCATGGCGGATCTGAAAGAGGACATGTTGACGGTGGACGCACATGTGTTTGCGTCTTCATAACTGGAACTGGAGGGAACATACATGTACTTATAGCATATACATGGAGCCGTTGGGGTCTAAGATAGGGGACATAACTGATCACAAAAATTCATATTTCCTCAGGGAGAGAGTTCCACATCTTAGATGCATTGTAGGAAAAACTGCGACCACCTGCTCTGACTCTTCGTATCTGTGGAACGGCAGTTAAAAAGGCTTTCGATGAGCAGAGTTCTTTTTTTGGATGGTAGGGGGTGATCAAGGAATGATTGATCAACGGCCCCGATCTCCAGAAGGATTGGTGGGTAATGCACATGTCATGATGATATTTTATGTTATGCTATATTCATGTGTGAAGTATGCATTCTTCCATCACTATGGCCTCAGAGAGGATATCATGTATGGTAAATTCTCATCTTGCTTCAAAGAATGTAATCGTAGAAAGAAGTCTGGATCATCTGTGAATTGTAGGAAGTAGTACGCAGACAGGCAAAATCTGAAATTGTTTGTTAATAATTAGATGTTTTGTGGGTTTTTTGAGTGTGCAGGATGTCTATCCGAGGTGGATATGTGCTAATTGCATTATTTGCATTGCCCCTTGTTTGGTAGGATTGCATATGCTTGTGAATTATCTACATGTATCGGTTGATGCTTTGGAGCCATGATATACATCTGCTGGTTCATCTGGAATTGCTGAATGAGTGTTAAGAGTTATGTTTAGTTGCGTTCTGTTGTATGGATGTTTATGGTCAGTTATGGGTGAAGACTGTTGTAGGTGTTCAGTTCAGTTCATTTATTTGCTTCGAAGGTTAAAAACCATCATGAAAATACATAATAATCATAATATGTAATCACAAAAAGAACATTCTGAGCAACGTCACAATTGTTAAGAAGTAGACAAAGAGAAAGTTTATCCCAATAAAAAAAAAAGTTAGGTTTTTGTAAAAGATAAAAACCTGTGAGCAACAGTGATACGAGACCCCGTATTATAATAATATTTCCCGTACCTCCCTAACCCACCCTTCATCATTCCCTTGTGTTTCTCAATTTAAAAGCAATTTTGAGGAAACTTATAACAGCGAATAAGGTTCGCGTTTCAGCGGCTCTTTGCAAGAACAATAAGGCAGGTTTAGCATGGATAATATTTGAGACCTTTAAAACATCTACAACGACTGTTGTAGGTGAATATGCCTCCTTATCCCGCTGTCTTTTTGTCCGCAGGGTATCACAACGCGGTCGTAACAACGACCGCGTTGTGATTCCGCATACCATTACTCCGCAAGTCGGAACAACGACTTGCGGAGGGGGGGCGCTGGATGTTGGAATAGTATAATTTACTATTACAACTCCAGTCTGTGCGGACAGTAGGGAAGGTGTTGGATTTTAAATCCAACAACTCCCCCCCCTCCGCAAGTCGCTCTTCCGACTTCCGGAGTAATGGTATGCGGAATCACAACGTGGTCGTTGTAACGACCGCGTTGTGATTCCCTGCGTACAAAAAGTTTCGTTATAAACGTTGTTTACCGTTGTAGGCTGTTGATATCCAAAAGGCATATCTGTAACATTACAGAGGTTTGTAAGGTGTTTTGGTTATTATGCTGCGTTGGAAGTTAATGGGGAAGTTAATGGGGGAGGTGGTTTATTTGGATAGATATGCAAAAATAAAGTGGCTACTTTTTGTCCAAAAGTTGTTAACACAAATAGGTTTAGGGGAGCACTGGCCGTCCTCAGCTTCCACAATTCATTTAGCTTAGTCTACACTTAAGGATGCATACTGGGATTAGGTTTACCATACCAAATTCCAGAACGTGGCTGAGGGGTCACTTATGTCCCTCTTTTTAGATTTTAAACCCAACAGCCAATATGAATCCTTTTGTGATTTTATTAATCCATTATCTGCAAGGGCGCTTATCCTAAAATTTCTTTATGGTACTTTACCATTAATGCACATACTAGCAATATGGAATTATTCAAATCCAACAAGTACTGTATGCCCAATTTGTCAACAGTGAGAAGGCTCACTAGTGCACTTTTTCTTATTTTTCCGGGCTACATCCAGTCCAAGAAAAGATGGGTTATCCCTTTGATCAAGCAATTAGGTTGCCGCCAACTCGAGGCTGCCCTACGTCTCCTTCGAGCAGGTTAATCTCAGACTGTTGTTTGAGCGGTATCTAAGTATCTTCATTGGAGCTGGTGTATTACAAGCAAGGTGTTAGAATGAATAGTAGGGTTAGCTCTCCCACCTTGTTCACTCTTCACCCTAGCCTCCTAACCCTTATGTGTATGAATGATGATGTTTTATTTTGTATTTTAATTGCGGTTTCTGATTCCAGGGGCATAATATATGATGTCTTCATTTTGTAACTGACTTTTTATCTGCATGCCAATTTTAGACTATTGATGGACTTTTATGATAAGACATGGCAACATTATTTAATGTCTTTTGAGGTTTAAATTAAATGTATTGGTTTTTTAATGTACTTTTATGGGCGAATAGCCAGAATAAAGTATTTTTGATGATGATCTACTGGCATTATGAGTACATCAACACCCAACTATGGGGCATTCTGTGCTGTGTTGTTTGTGGTACATAGTTCTGTCTAACATGTTGTGTTGAAAGTTCATGCGTGTTTTTTTGTGGTAAGTGATGTTTGGTGAATCATTTTACTATCTAAAGATATGACAAGTCTGCATTGTGATGTTTGCTTGTACAGAGTTCAGTCTAAAACTTTCTGCAGAAGATTATTTTAGAGTTGAGTTCTATTGTGGCATAACAGAGCTGTGTTAGGTGTGCTGTGTACTTTCCAAAGGATTCACTCAAATGCTCCCTTCACACTTAATTTTGTCCTTAGAATCTTCTTCTGTGCGAGTAAGTTTGTTCAGACAGAGACCTCTTGCTAGCCGTGCCTGGAGACTCACGATGCGTATTAATGAGAAGGGTCTTACAAGTTAGAAGAGTGTCAGACTTATCTTGTTATTTTATGAGTATCAGTTTGGTTCAGCACTAATTTCCATAAATGTGGAGCCCTAATTTAGTAACAAAGGGAGAATGGAAAATGAACGAATGCTGTTCTGAGCTTTGGAGGTGATAGAGTAGCAAAGTGGCTGCCGACTTTGTAAACTGGAGACCTCGGTTCTAATCCTTCTTACCTTTCTTGGCAAATTGCTTTGTCTCCATTAGCTTCAAAGAGTAACTGCATGCAATCTGAAATGTATGACACATGCTATTTCTTCTGTGATTAGACATGATGAAGGTGGAGTGCCATTACAACCATTTTGGATCAGGGAGGCTCTGGCACCCTAATCCCCTTTCTGGGGCATTTGACACAGTCTCTCATGACATCCTTATCACTTGTTTCTCTTCCACGGCCAATTACAATCAGCACTTGCCAGGTTACATTCCTCTATATAACGTAGGATGTGAAAGCAGGAGGTACACAGGGCATTGACTTGAGCCTAACCTTTCTGAAATTTACTTTAGAGGATGTTTTGATAAGGGGCGGGCATGAAGTTTCATTTCACCTGTGGAATTGACAGAATTTAGTGACTTCTGGCTAAACTTGGCCAATCGCTTTGTGGTGGAATTGTTTTTCCACGAGGCTCCAGAATTGTGAGTTGGCGAGCGAGATTTGGTGTGATTTTCTAATGCAGGCGGTTGCAGTCAGAGGGCTGTTCTCGAGTAGATTTCCTGAAGCTCAAGTAGATTTTTCACTCAAGTGGCAGCAAAATCTACTCGAATGGCCGAGCACTCTTGTGCAACACATGGTGCAGTTTGCACTGATTTTTCGCCCTGCCGGTGCTAAATTGCAGCGCAAGAAACATAACATGCATATTTTCTGCGAACAAACGAGCTTGACAGTGGAACCCTTAATGCATATTTTCTGCTCCTTCGCCGAACTCCGTGGAATCTTGCTGAGTTTTTAATCAACTCCACGGAATTCCGCTGAACGAAACTCCACAAGTTCCACCCACCCCTGATTGTGAATAACTTTAAATCTGTTGTTAATAAAATCATCGTTTTCATTTGAATATCATCCAATTGCCATGAAGGTGAGGGAAAGATGTTAGCAAATAAGTTTATATATCCGAGAGCCTGAATTTTTGTTAGAATTAAACTTGTGCATTTCTTATTATTCCCATGTAAAATATTGTTGTCCTGACACCATATTTTTGTATGCAAACACCAAAAGGATTGCTACTTTTTATTACCAAATGAGGCAAAATAGTAAAGACAGTAATCTGTACAATCACAAGTACAGTGGAAACCAAGTGCAGCAAGATACACCCTTTGGATTATGGGAGCCCAGGGACCAAGGCCTGTGGCTCAAAAATATAGCCCCCAATATGAGGCTGTCCCTTTCACCTGCATGCCAACACTTGCCATATTAGAAAGAAAACTATGAAACACATCACTGTGGCTACAGAAACGTGGACTACACAGTGGCGGCCGCCATATACAAAGAGAGGCGAGGCAGGGGAGGGGGCGTGGGGGACGGGGAGCTTGGGGAGAGCATGAGGGGGCACGGGGGAGTGTTTGAAATAATATTTTTTTCCTAAAAGTAATATTTACCTGCTGCCGTCCACCTAAGCTCGTGCCTAAGGTGCTGGGACTTCCTTTTCCCAGCAAGACACACTGTGACTACGTCACAGACTCCCTGTCCAATCACCACGCTGCAGGGCAGCGCGTGGGGATTGGCCTGAGCAGGCTAGAAAAACGCCCTGCTCAGACCGGGGAGTCTGTGTGGTTTCTCCAGCCGGGCTGCTCAACACAGCCGGGCTGGAGAAACCTAAGTGCGCATGTGAGCTTTGGTCGGCACTTAGGGAGTCACCTAGCACTCCTCCTACTCCTCTTCATGCCTCGGGCCTGCCCCTCCCTGTACATGCTGGTAGAGCCAGCAGCTTAAAAATTTGCTGCTGGCTCTGAGCCAGTAGGGAGACGCTCCTCCGTCATTGCGGGGGGGCAGCTCCAGGGACTGCATTGTATTTGTATTGCATTTGCAGCCACATAGTCCTTCATATCCCATTGTGAAGCACCTAAGCATATTATCTAATGGTTACAAGTCACACCATGCAGGAATGCTTTGTGGGAGGAGTATTATAATTGCTAGGAACATATTTGGGGAGTGGTTTTAGTGATGTGTGAGAGGGACCAGAGAGGTGCTACTATCCTGTCTCATAGGAAAGTGTTTAATGGTGTCCCGCCATATTCTTCCATGAGACAAACAAAGGGGAATAAAAATATATATTTTTTTAGTAACATCCTTTGACCTTCATCAAAAAACACAGACAGTGTCAATGGCCCTGTCTATCATGGGCCATGTCGACAAAGCTACCATAGCATAACGACAAACCACAAGCCGAAGGTCATATAAAACCAACCCTGACAGGCACCATGCCTGCTACCGTGGTCATGGTGATTTCTGATTCTAATATTTCTCAGGTGTATTTATACATACGTAAATGAAAAGCGTAAAAGTTCAAGTTCCCACCGGGCCCAATTTGCAGGAATATTTATTGATTTGTGTATGATTATGTGTGCATAACAGATTGGCTGGTGGATCAAAAGATTATGGATATAATCAGAAAGAACAGCAAAGAAATAATTCATTCCGAATCATCCAGTAAAGTAAACATAGCTGCTAGGGGAGTAGGGAATAAATGCGCATTTATGCATCAAAACCCTCCTATACATGCACATTGCAATCAGGTTGCATCTTTGCATGATTAAAAAAAAAACCCTGAAATTATCAATTTACATTTGCATCAATGTGTGTGCACAAGTTAATCAACTCGAAGAAAACATGTTGAGATTGGAAAGCACCGACGAATAATTTAAACACACAGATTCCTAACTTGCATAAAATTAAGACATAATGTAAAACCATGCTTAAAGCAAATAGAGTTATGAACATTGGAGAGATGTTGGGCATTTTGACTCAGTGAGAAAGTCAAAGTGACATTTCTATTTGCGCCGAGTGGGCGATTGGCTGCCAGGCCACTTGGAACAGAGATTATAATATATGTCTGCCAAGCTGCTTGGGGCACTAACAGATGCCTCCATTGTGCTCAGAGACAACTGTGCCTGGTGCTGTGAAAAAAAATCAGGTTTTCATGCAAGAATAAATATATTGCTGTGAAGTGCAAGGTGTACCAGCAGACAGGTTCTACCAAACTCCCAACCTCCGAATATCACGATCAGTGCACTCATACAGCCATTTAATGGCCCCACTTAAGAAAACCACTGTAAACAATACAATGCATCCATATAAAAAAGCCTTTAAATAAAAAAATGCAGATAGGTATCAATGCTACAGCAGGGAAGTGCCAGACAGATTATATGAGGCAATGGTGAGGATTTTTGGGTGTATGTATGATTTCTTGTGGTAGGTAGCTCTAAATTGTGGTGGGCACACTTTCAAGCAAGCCTTTCCTCCATCTTTGGCTATAGATCCCTTGAATGGGGGGGGGGGGGGTGTCATCATAAATTATTGGAACAGAATCTTAGAAGGACAATTCTCCATGCGTTTGATGGCGATCCCAGTTCCAGTAGTCCTGTGTCAGAGGAAGCATACCCCCATCATTCATGCACATCCCTTGATTGGGTCACTCTAGGAGCCACACATGAGAAGATGCATCCTCCAGCATGAGCCCTGATTACTAGGCTGAGTGAGTTTTTCTTGAATCCTGTGAACCCCACTTTAGAAGGAGGATCCAACTAGTGTTTGGCCCAGATCGCTAATCTGTATCTTGCTCAATCCTAGGAGCAGACATAAGAAGGAGCAATTAAGATTTCAGCACAGAGCTGAGGGTGGGCGAGTCTCGCCTAACTTTGGGAATTCCACTTGAGAAGGTGTGCTCCCCCACCATTAGTTTTAGATTACAAGGCTGGTTCGATTTTACTGAATCCTGGGGCCCACCTGGGAACATGGAATCCACCCAGTGCCAATCCAAGATGTTGTTGCTGGTTAGTCTAGCTTAATTCCTAGGAGTCTCGACTAAGAGGATTCATTTTTCCAGCAGGTGGTGCAGATCCCTAGGACACATTATTCGTATTGATTGCTAAAAGCTACACCCACAAGAAAGCATTAGGAACACATATGTAGATTGAAAGAGCCTTACTAAATGCTGAAAGCTATACCTAAAAAAGGCAACTAACCCCAACGTTCGATGCATGTCACTTAGATGAATTTAGCCGAATTCTGGGATCCTTAGGAGAGAAAACATTTGCCTTGCATTCAGAACAGACTGACGTCTTATTAAGTTATTGGAATCCCAGCTTACAGACACTGTTTCCATTCCTACTTGACAAATGTTTGGGTTGGCTAAGTCTTGACTGATTATGTAGGAGATGCCTGAGAATGATCAACACTCTAAAAAAAACTCAACATGACCTTCCAAATCAATGCCGTCACTGCCTCATGCTTCCATACCCTGAAAGTGCTGAGGAAGATTTTCAAATTGCTCCTGGAAAACCGCCCGCACACCCTGGTCAGATGAAAGCTGGAATACGGGAATACCCTCTATGCCAGGATCAACAAAACACTCATCAGAAGGCTGCAGATCTCGGTGGCCAAGATCACTCTCAACGTCCCATACCGCACTCACATCACATCACACCTGAAGGATCTCCAATTCACAAACGACTACAATTCAAACGCCTCACCCACACTTTCAGGGCACTATAGAACACTGGCCCAGCATACCAACAATTGCATCTGCTTTCACAAACTGCCCAGACACCTCCACTCATCTGGACTAATACTTGCACAAATCCCATTCATACAAAAATAACAGATCTGGTGGTCACGTCTTCTCCTACACCACTCCTAAGGCGTGGAACAACCTGCCACTACACATATAAATCTAAATCTATATCCGGTATTTGTAAAGCGGGAACTACTCACCCCTAAGGGTCTCAAGGTGCTGAGGACTGTCGGGGAGATTAAGTGAGCTATTGCCCAGAGTCACATGGTGCTGAGCTGAGCTGCTGCCTGGGGATCAAACCGTGAGCCCTGAGCTCCAGAGTCCTGGCCGCTGCGCCACACATAAGAGTCTCCTTCTCACTTCTTCAATTCAGCAAGAAGCTGAAGACCTGGCTTTTCAAGTAGTCCCACTAGGCCCTAGGAGTTCCTAGATGCACACCTGCTCAGTTCCAAGATACCCGCCCGAGTGATAGTGCACTCTACAAATCTGCATAAAATAATGCAACATAGAGTTGGAGGTGGATATCTTGTCAGAGGGACCTTTGTTGGACTGCAGGAGCCAAACCTGGGATCAAAAGGACACTAGAGTTGAGGAGTAGATTATTAGGATGCAAAGTTTTGGCTAAGTCTGGGCAGAATTCACAGAGTTTAACCCCACAAAATTCCAAAGTTACAAAAAAAACTTTGAGATTCCATGGAATTCCACGAATAGGCAGAAATATCCTTGTTGTGCTGCTTGCGCTGTGATTTAGCACCAGCAGTTTGTTCTGTGCTGAAAAATCAGCACGAATGACACCACTCGGCTCACCAGAGAGCGCAGCTTCTTGAGTTGATTTTGCTGCCGCTTGAGTAGATTTTCTACTCAAGCAGCAGCTTTCTAAATGCAAACGGTCGTAACCTCTCGCGACCGCCCACATTGGAGAAATCACGCTGGGTGCCCTCCTAGCAGCTGAAAATCACACAAGGGGATGCGAAATCTCACTCATGCTTTTCAACTTACCGTTCACGAGCCGCTTTTTAGAAAAAACTCCGCCACATGGCGGTTGGTGGAATTTGCCGGAACTCCGCGTTACAAGAGTAACCTGCAGTGGCTAAAACTCCGCCCACCCTGATGGAGCGGAATATATAGCCGATCCCTAGTTTTGGCCTACTCTACAAGTTATAAGAGAATATAAGCTGCCTCTGGATTTGAATGCAACTCACTGAGGTGGGTGTGACTATTTTCAACACTGCGAATCTCAGGGTGATTTGTTCTACAGTGTGAAATGAATGTACGCCCTGCAACTGAAGCCTGATAAATGAACATCTTTCTAGATCCTGAAAGCATCTCTGCTCTAGTCATAATAGTTCAAAAAGCTTATCATGATGGACATGGATGATATCGGATAGGAAGCTTATCCACCCCCGAACGTAAGTTTATGCAACATATAATAGGTGAGTCTGGTTTACTGCACCATGAGTAAGATTTTCACCCAAGCGTGAGGAGTCAAAGGTGTAATATGGAAAAACCAGGTGTTACTTATAGAGAATATGAGAGTAATACATTTCTCTAGCAGCAGCATCAATGCCCTCCACTTTTCATTGAAAAGAAGCAGAAGAATATCTAATTTCATATAGCCTATTGTGCCAGGAACATGCCTTCCATATGGCCTGAACATTCCGTAGAACTGAAAAAGTGCATATAAAACACATTTGACAAGTCTCGATGGACTTTATCTGAGAAGTAATCAATGACGCTGAAAAATAATGACCAATGATAAAACTGGACAAAATGGACTTGTGAGCAAAATGTAATGACATGTTTGGCACAAATGGCACGATCGAATAATTCATTATCAGTATAGTGTATCAACAGTTCAAGTTATTATTCTTAGTTAGATTTTGAACCATAGGTGTAAATAATAATTTGCGTCCAACCTCCCTACTTTATATACGGTAGAGAAAGTGAGTGCAGGAGTAATGTTGGGTATGTAATAATGGGTGACATATTTGCAATCTTCATTAATACAATTTTTAAAAAAAATGGTTTCTAGTTTTCACAATTATTTGTATTTTCTAATGTCTTTAAAGGCATGCCATTGGCTAAGCAAGTCTTTCTACATCTTCATCCATTTCTTTCATATATGACAATCATAATAGATGTGAACTGTGGTGATACTGTATTGTAAATATGGATTTCTGCTGCAGGGTGTGGCTTTGCTTACTTAATGGGTTCACAAAGTATTGACTATGGCCATAAGCCACAGGTCATGCTTAATACAACAAGCAATGACTGAGAAAATTTGCAGATGACTGAGTCTATCACACTATAGATGGCCATGAAGAAGATTATGGCCATAGGGCATGTCACGTTGGTCTACTAAATATGTAGTGTGAAGGTTGTCCATGGGCTGCATTTACTATCTAGGTGCACCTAGCATGAACCTTATCAACAGCCTTTCTCTGCGCTTGGTGGATCTGTGTGATAAAGTGGGACATAGGTTTCAGCTCATGGACCATGATACGCACAGGGGGATCCAAACTCAAATGTCGCTTTGCGTTATGTTTGCTGAACTTGTGTTGTGTAGCCACATCACTGCTGTGCATGTGTCACATTTCCACAGATGCCTTTAGCAATGGTCCATTTTCACCACACTAGTTCACTAAATAGGGGCAGTGACTGCATCCGACTGTGATTCAAGAGTAGAAAAGGTCTGTGAGAATCAAATAAAAAATGGATGAAATGAAAAGTCAGAAATGATCAACAATAGAGTAATAATGATCTCATTCTATGCTGAAGGAAGCTGGGCTATGGGGGGACCTGTTAGTTTTTGTTTGTGTTGATGAGTCTGCTTCAGGAGGAATCTTTCCTCTAGGTGACAGTTTCTATACCTGCAGTTCAGCATTCTAACCTGTGACTTGGACATACTCTTGTTTTATTTGCTAACCAATGCAGACTATGAATTTGTTTTTGGAGGATACACCAGTGCACTGGCTTCAAGAAGTTCCTATACTGTGCCTCCTAGCTCAAATTCCCAATTCTCCATGGATGTCTCACTTGCAGTGAACTCTGAGGTTAGCCTAGACCAGTGGTTCCCAAACTCTTGACTCCTGAGGACCCCCACTGAATCACTACTGGAGTCCGGGGACCCCCAAGCAATTTTTACAATTTAAATGTCAAAAAATTAAAACAGGCCGGCTTTAGTGCTGGTGGCGCCCTGTGCGACAATGTTTGTTGGCGCCCCCCCAATGACCACCTCCACCAGGGAGTCTCTCACTAGCACCCTTTAACAGTGACGAAGTCTCCATAACCACACTCTCTCAGATGCATTGAATTAGTTATATAGCGCCACTCATACCAGTGCAGGGTGTTCGAGCACTTTGCATCACACACACATTACGCAGAGACAATCAATCATACGTGTGTAAATCAGTGTATAGGAAATGTTACATAAGCCAAAAGACTAAAAGTGTAGGAGTCACATGTCATCCATACTGGTAGGCAGTATAGTTTAAGAGTACTTGGTGTGGAGAAGCCCAAACTCAGAGTCGAAAAAGAAACTGCATAGTTGGGAGTTCTCTTTAATAATAAGAATCGATTTCTGCCAAATTAATCCTTTTTGCAACATTAATCAATTTTCTAATAATGTATTCTTTGCAGTGTGTATGCAGTTCTGGGATGAAAGTCAATAGCTCACTATTCTATATTAGGAATTTAAGTTATAAATTGCAAGTAACAAAAGGAGGTTTCTTTTGAAAGCAGTAACCTGCTGATCTGTACATACGCACTCTGTAATCACTTGGTACACGTTCTTTGCAGAAGGCATATTAACCCTCTGCACTAACTTCACATAAGTCAAAACCTCAACTATGCAAAATGCTGATCTGTCTCGGACGATAATTAATCACAGGAGTTATTGTGACATTTTATGTGAGCCTGGTAATTGCCGGGGGAAAGAAACGCTGCAGCAGGTGCTTCAAAAGCGTAATAAACGTTCAAGCACGGCGCCCCCAGAAAGGTGGCACCGGTGGCACCGCCCTAAAGCCGGCCCTGGCGCTCCATGCTTCTTAAAGTTATAAATTGCAAGTAATAAAAGGAGGTTTCTTTTGAAAGCAGTAACCTGCTGATCTGTACATACGCACTCTGTAATCACTTGGCACACGTTCTTTGCAGCAGGCATATTAACCCTCTGCACTAACTTCACAGAAGTCAAAACCTCAACTACACAAAATGCTGATCTCTCTCCAGGAAGATAATTAATCACAGGAGTTATCTTGACATTTATGTGAGGCCTGGTAATTGCCGGCGGAAAGAAACGCTGCAGCAGGTGCTTCTAATCTAAAAAGCATAATAAACTTTCAAACACGGACCCAGGAAGCCAGCGGCCGGTGCGGTGGCACCGGTCGCACCGCCCTAAAGCCCACCGGCCGCTGGCTTCCTGGGTCCGTGTTTGAAAGTTTTTTATGCTTTTTAGATTAGAAGCACCTACTGCAGCGTTTCTTTCCGCCGGCAATTACCAGGCCTCACATAAATGTCGCGCAACACCCATTGTACTCCCGTTGTGTGTGCCGGCCCTCAGCCCGGAATGAGACTTCACCCGAGCACTTCAGAGGTATTTAAAAGCCCATTTGCACGTTATTGATGCCTTACTGTTTCGCCCCTTCTAAGAGCCCTGCGCAGCTGCGGGGCTCTTAGAAGGGGTGAAACAGTAAGGCCACAATAACGTGCAAATGGGCTTTTAAATACCTCTGAAGTGCTCGGGTGAAGTCTCATTCCGAGCTAAGGGCCGACACACACAACGGGAGTACAATGGGTGTTGCGCGACTGGTACACCCGGCCTACACACGACAACCTAATTCCCCTGGCCTTGCCCAACAGGTGTAAATGTAACATTTTTAAAATTAATAATAAAGAAATAAACACTCACGTGCTCTAGTAGTGGTCCGAGGTGCCGGAATGCAGGTATTTAGCGAGGCGAAGCGGAGACAGGGCATGGGCGGCAAAATGCTCCTGGGCTGGCTGCAGACGCGAGGGAAGACGCACTGCCGTGGGAGCGTGCGCGTCTATGAAAAAATAAGCCAATCACCCTTCAGCTTCCCCGGCCTAAGCTGAAATGGTGATTGGCCCGATTTTTTTTTGGTCCTGCCGCCCCTGCGCTGTCATTCACAGTGCTTGTATGCTTAAATGCTTCGTAATATTTAAAAATAGCTGACTCGAAGGCACTCCAGTTCGCGGACCCCCTGGGAATGTGTCACGGACCCCTGGGGGTCCGCGGCCCACAGTTTGGGAAACGCTGGCCTAGACCATTCAAAGTGATTATGAAGGTGGAACACCACCAGCTCCTCTGGAGGTTTGGTACTAAAGTACCTCTCTGGGTTTAGCACCTATATCTGAATTCTCTTTATTTCAATGGAGAGGATCATGGAAGCCCATACATTTGTACTTTCCTGACTTTTGGGGGCTATCCATCCTAACATAATCTTTACACTCTACTGCACCACCACCGCATTCTTAGTCACACTTGATATTTCAGTGAGTGTGTGTGTGACACTTACTGGTCTGAATCTGATATTTTATGGCTACACGACTAGCCCCTTGACCAATTGAATATTAGATTTCATAGAATGTGACATGTCATCTTGCTTTGCATCTCTGTGGTTCTGCTTGAAGATGAGAAATAGGTCTTTTTCCTCTGTAGGAAGGGCAAAATTTTGATGTGGAGTATATCCTTGTAAGGTGAATGAATGTGTCCATTCCAGAAATCTAAAATGCATGCAACGTCTAATAAAGAGATTTTGTAGGTTTTGTGAAAATTCTCTCCAACCCAAAGGGCTGTACCATAGATAACTTTTTGTGAAAATAACATATCTGTAGCTCAAGCTTGAAATTAGCGGATCATGGGTGGACTGCCAAACCACCCATAAAAGGCTTCCTTTCCATGCCTCTAAGCCACAGATACAATAACTTTCTCGAGCTCTGCTCTCCATCTTGCCAGCACATCTGTGGGCCGCGTCCGTCACAGAATATGTACAATGTTTGCAGACCCTGAATAATGATATCTGATGTTTTGCCGGTAGGAAGGGTGCACATATTTGTTTTGAATTAACAACTCCATATGGAGCTTTCTTGTAGTAGACGGCAACCTTGCATGCAAAATTTCCTGCACATTTTTCAGTGTTTCCTGTGAAACTTCTTTGCGTCACTCAATTCTGCAGTGTCAGTAGACCTTACCAGACCATTTATAACATGAATTTCACTAAGGCAACAGACCAGGAGATGGTTGTGATAGTTGAGAAAGAGGGGGTTCAGTTTTCAAGGAAGGGCGGTCAGAAGGTCAGACGTTCTATCGCAATAGGCTTTACGCTACACCGCAAATCCTGCACTTTAAGACATCAAGAAGACGTTCTACAGCCTTCTACAAGTTTATCTCACATGTGCATAGTTTCCATCTTGAGTGAGGAACTTCCTTGTGATTGTCGCTGGAACTAGTAAATCACATATTAAGCATATCAATTATTCTGTCTGTGCCACAGCCATGGACACGTCTCTGTGCTCTCCCTACATGGCAAACATGTGAGAACTCAATAATCTAGTGACTATGCGTGCCACTTTTCAAAACTTTAGTATCAACTCAAGAGTAGCCATCACTCAGACACAGCTGAATGTCATGTTTGCCATACATTGAAGATGCCTAGCCAGACATGATTGCACCTCAGTCCTCTTTTTTCGCCACTCTACACTCCCTGTCACATGAATTCATTCTTGCATGTAGCTTTTCCCAAGATCTATTTCGCTCCATGTCACTGGGGTCCTATTTTATGTTCCTCCTTTCTCTCCTTTGCTCTGGGTCAATGTCTGATAAGGAAACATTTGTGATGGTTCTCAAAAATAAAGGCAGGTGGTCAACACCTGCAACTACGAATTAGACATTGCTTGAGCTTACAATTCGAGTAATAAATAAAACAAGCACCGGCAAAGAAAATAGGTCATGCTTATTGATGTTTGCCGTTATTGGCTTTGCCAATACTTGTTGAATAGAGCCAATATTGGCAAAGCCAAGAGAGGTGGCCAAGCATCTTTGAAGTGGAATTTCTGTAGTTCTAAGAAGGTCTTCATGTTGTGTACATACAATATGGCAGACTTTTTAAAAGATAACATTCTGCAATCTTGGGCGTAAATTTGTATACTTCCAAGACGGCCACCACATTGTGCCACACCATTTTGCATCACATTGTGTTACACAACACGTCAACCGATCTTAAAACAATGAAAAAGCACTTCCCACGATGGCTGGCCACCACTAAAGGCTTTGCAAATGCCGGTACAATTTTAAGAGCATCCAGCATTAGTAAAGTCAGTAGGAACAAGCAGCAGGAGAAAGGCGGAGTAAGAGTGAGAGGGTGGTGGGGCAAGGGTGAGAAAGGCGGGGGATGGGTGAGGGAACAAGAAGAAAGCACAACACTGTGTAACAGCAGTGCTTGGTATCAGAAGGATGGAAAAATGGGGAGGGAGAGACAGGGGTGAGGGAGTGGGAGAAAGAATGCAGGCAAATGCTCCATCGTGGAGGATGGGGTAGGGGAGGAGAAAGAGAGAGGGATAGCGAGAGAGAAAGGAGCAAAACATGCACTCTCATGGAGAGTTAAATCAAATATGATGAATGAAAACAGAAATAAATAGGTCCCTGGCGTCAGCAGGGGAAGGATACACTCCACCAATCACAACAAAAGTGAAATCTAAATGCTCTAGAAGTAAAACAAACACAAGAAAAGGGAGCAAGGCCATTCAGTCAGGACCAACAAAGTGAAATAGATACCCAAGCCATTCTATCATGAGCAAACAGGAGAAGAAGCAAGGGATTTTGTATTACAATGTTGTCTGAGAAAAGTGGCTAAACCTGTTTGCAGCTGGTCTGCAAACAGCCACACAGCTTCATAAAACATAAATGAAAATAAAAAATCTATAAGAATTCACAAATTGTGTCCTTTTTTGCCTTATCCAGTGATTGGTTTGGATTGCTGTCCTGTCTTGAAAACCTTCCACAATTGGGCACACAGAGCTGTTACGAATTACCGCATGTCCCAGCATGAATCACCGTGCACTGCAAAGACCAAGCTTTAGACTTCGGTTAAGTGAATCAGAGCTATGATGCCAACATCACGGATCAAACTTCTGTGTTGCAATATTCTGTTTCATGTTTAACATCACATTTATTTAAAAAATGTCTGACTCTAAAATTATTGTCAAAAATGTCGTTCACACTCCAAATTAGATTCTTCACCCTGTGGTTAGTTGGGTTTGACTCTTTCAATTTACATCAGTTGTACTACAACAACAAAAATGCACATATCAGTTTCTAAACTATGACATGTTGATTAAAGAAGTATACCGTCTCTAGAAGAGTTATACTGAAAACGGCATGAAAGTATTTCAGAAGATATATATTGCTGAAGTATTGCCAATCCAATGTGCTAGTTAGTATTTTTTCCAATTTAGTTAGTGATCCATAAAGCGCATTATTTAGAGTTTGGGTACAGAATACTCCATCACAAGAGTGGTGGATATCCCTTCTTCGTATTACAAGTACATTATAGCCTACGGCACGTTTTGGCAGAGTATCCCATCTGCCAAACTTTAGGTATGGCCCTAAGTGCTCATATATTGTATGCTATAGTTGGTAATACTACACTTTGCGTCTAGAACCTCCATTTATGGTACTGAGGAAACACCTTCAAATCAGCAAGTCCATCTAAACGTGGATTTTGTGCCTTGTGATGTAAACAGAGTGCTTGTCCATCGGTCTCCAGTGCATCCCTTCCAATAACGAAGAGCACCTTCGCCGCAGGACATATAAGCTGCAAGTCGGCATTGGAGAACATGGAAAGTGTAACACTGCATTGCACAATACGTCAAACTGAGACATAGCATCTTAGAACAAAGAAGAAAGACGTCTCACAATAAATTCCACAAAAAACAAATCACCTTTAACAGAGCTAACTTTTTGATTAAAGAAAATGTTTGTGACTTGGAACACCACTTACTTACGACTGGATGAATATTTACCGTATTTTATAAGTAGACAAAAACTCACTCTTATTTTATGTTTCAAACATGCATTTGATCACCAACTAAGAAAGTAAGGGAGTACACTTCACCTACCTTCACTACAGATACATGCAGCCATCCCATTTGGTTATTAATAATTAATTCAAAAAATTCTTCAAAGCTGAAACTTGGAATTTTGGCGCGCTCAGTACTCACCCTCGATTTCTATGGACTTCTGCATGCCAAAAATGGAGCACATCTTTGCTGTTCGTCAAGTTACAGGTCGGTGACAAAAAGAAGTAATATCTAAGATCTGCAGGCAGCAGGCTGCTCTACCTTCGAGCAACACCTTCCTTTTGCGTGTGATGAGCAGAAGGTGGCTTTAAATACTGCGCCTGACATCATGGAAAACAGACAGGAGACCCGACCACACATGTAATTAGAAGAGACCAAAATCTACTAAATGGAAACTCTTCATAACTCTTAGCGGGTAATTACTGCATGTGTCAACACAACTTTTTTTTTTCTTAGACTAATTATATGTCAAAGGTAAAAATTTGCCTGATAGCTACTGTAGCGTTAAATACGTCTACTATTTGCACATCTTATGAAGCACAACGTCTGATAATGAAATATTCTTACAGACTTAGAGCACTGAGGCAAATACATCGAAAGACCACCTGATTCAAGTCCAGAATTTACCTCAAGTTCACAAATTAAATATTTAAGGATATCATATAAATTTACATATGTGATCCAAATGTTTTACCTACAACTGTGCAAAATATATATGAGCCATGTTCGGGACAATAAATGTGGCCCAATAACACATGATATTTAGAGCGACTGCACTAACACAATCACAGATTTATTACTACAGTGCAAAGGTCAAATTCGAATTTATCACCGCAATTTATCAAAAGTGACATGATAGAGACACTTTTTACTGGCCCGTTGATATATAAAAATTACTTAAAATAGGGATACAACTATCTTAATAGCCATAATAGTTCTTAAGTATGATTTAACCGTGCTGCATACATTTACCCTGTTGCATCCTGGTGTTGGTTACATATCACTTGTTATAACAAATGCACATGGATAAACACCATGGACTAATCCATATATGCAAAGGTAACGATTATGATATGCTATTTCTGACCATTACTTGAGGGAGGGGCACCATAATTTTTTTTTAAAGTTTCACCTCTCTTTCATTATGCTCCCTCCGCACAATCGACAATATGTGCATGACTGTATATACCAAATCAGATAAAGGGGAAAAATATAGCTTTAAAATGGGCAAATGCTAAACGTAGGATGGATCACATTCTAATTCATCTAAACTCGTCACCAGATCTGCATGGTATGGTGGTCATTGACAGAAATGACAGCGATCACAATGCTTTGATCTTTGACCTGAAAAATAATCTGTACATACCGAGTAAACGAATTTTGTGTACAATGGTTCTGCCAATTATAACAACAAATGACGCTAGAAGACGAAAGTGGCTTCCGGTCCAAATGAATAGGGATATTCTTGCACAACTGTATAACTAATTATTTTAATCAGGAGTATCTTTTACCGAACATATAAGATAAAAACTGTTAGACACAAAGAGGCAGAATGGTTTAATAAAGACTGCAAATTAGTCAACGCATACTTAGTATCTGCAGTAAAAGGTCGGGATAGTCTTAGTTGAAGGGTGACAGCTATACAAAAAACACAGATACAAGCCAAGAGAAGTTGGAAGGAGGAATACTGGCGAGGATTGGCCAGGGCGGCCTCACAAAAAAACAAAGAGTTGGTCCTTTTGACCTCTTCTCTTAAATGAAGATGATTTCCATATACAGTCATATAGTTGGAAGCAAAATTTTAACAACTTATATTCAGTGCAAACCAAAAGCTTTTCGCAAGCAAGTAGAAGGGACAACTCAAACATAGCTTGGGCACAGGATAGTATGATCCCAGTCACATTCACCATGGAGCCCTTGCAGCAATCACAAGTATCAACAAGCATTAGCACAGCCAATAGGTCTCTCCTTTGGGACCTTATAAGTATTTAGTTATGCAGCACAGTATCCTTACTGCAATAACATTTACTGTTGCATGGCTAAACACTTATAAGGTCCCAAAGGCGAGAACTATTGGCCATGCCAATGCTTGTTTAGGACTTGTGCCCTGAATATGTATGCAACCATTCAGATATCAGATCCACTGCAGAGGATGGTGTTACCTCAACGTCACTCTTGATTCGGCCCCAGAGATCCCCCAGAGGCTCCAGGCGTGCGGGTGTAGAGAAAGCATGCCCCCTAGGTGCAGACCTGTGTTATCTGCAGGTGCGCCTGGCGTCTATCGAATTAACCGTTTCTATTTTGGGGGGCGGGTCTGCCCGGTCTGTGTTGTGAGCCAAATCGCCCTGGAAGGTAAGGTGTGCTGCAAGCGTGAAGCAATAGTGTCAGGGGAGCCACCAACTGTGCCAGTTCACGGATCAGCCACAGAGGAAATGTTACTCGGGTATGATGTATCTCTCGTGAGGGCTTTGACTGGTGTGGGAGGTGGGAGACTGTGCTAAACGTGTGTCCCCAGCCATCCTAATAAAGCGTTGCTGTATTTGGGCTGCTATCCGGGCAGAGAGCTAGATTGTGTTGGTATTGTATAAATTGTGACTTTAAGCCTGACATGCGCCCTGTCCTCTCCATAATGCCATGACTAGCAGAAGGGACATCGGTCCTCGCGCACCCTTTGTCGATGACGTCACATGTTTGTCCTCTTTCCCCACCTTCAGCCTCTCAAAAGTCTCTTTCTATTTAGCAGAATGGCTGGAGAAAGGGCAATAGACGTGTACTTTATAAAGAAAAGGGGATTGTAAATCCGCTAAATGTTTCTGAGGCGTCCTCGCTACCCCCCACACCAGGCGTAGCACAGGCAGTGACACTTGGTAGCAAAGAACAAGGAGGGGGCAGCACCTGCTACACCTAACTGACATCCAAGTCTGCTCGCGCCACACCTTTTTTAGCCTAAACAACAAATGTAAAGGTTCCAAAAATCGTCACATTGAACTTGACTTTCTCAAAGACAAACATCTCTCAATGTTGTTCAACAATAACAGACACGTTGTCTCCCATCGAAATATATGTTGTAGTAAACATACTTTATACACCATAAACATTTCTCAAAATTATGCAACAAATTGATGCGTCTCACCCTCTGCAGCGGAATTGCTTGACATACTTGCGTGTAAAAACGCTTGAAAGATTGTTCATAGCTCGCAATTGAATGGTTCAAAAGGAGAATGTGAAAGAATGGTTCGAAAGGAGAATGTGAAATTAATCATCTAAAGTGGACGAACCTGAAACCCGAGGAGGCCTGCTGGAGTCTCCAATACAAAAAAAACAAGTGGGGGGAGTGCTGGCCGAGAGCAGGGACGTGCAGCGTTTCCCTTGCGGGAGCGAGCGTGATATTTGCTATCATATGGTGCTACTCGCTCCCGCAAGGGAATCGCAAACGTGCACGCGTTGCCATTTGAAGCAATGCAACGTGTGCACGTTTTTAGGGCAAAAACGGAATCGATTACATGAGGTCCCCCTCATTCCCAACGCATGCGCGCTGCGTAGGCAAGACCTAAAAAGGGGAAGGCACTAGGATTGGATAAAATCCCAGGAGATTTACATAGCTCAAAACCTATTGTTTAGGGCTACATATTAACAGGATCACAAATATCATAGCGAGGGGGGGGGGGGGCGAAATTCCAAACACATGGAAACGTGTGGAAATTATCCCCAAATATAAAACAAGCATTGGCAAAGCCAATTCGTCTCGCTTATGCAAGAGCTCTTGGCTTTGCCAATGTCTTTTGGCCCTGTTGTAAAGCAGCGCAGCTGCTGTTCAGCCCTCTCTTAATTGAGACCTAGCAATCAGGGCTACCTGGTGACAGCCACATAAATGTACGTTTTAATAATAAGTATATAAATAAATAGCACTTCTGCCTCTCCTAAACACCGTGACTAACCAATATCATCGTCAGTCAATTTAATAGGACTCACTTTACTGACTTCGGAAGAAGGAGTTGGTCTTTGAACTTGGAAAATTCAGAACACTACATGTTTTTGCTGCATTTTTGCTTACTAATGAATGCTATTGGAGAGTAACTTTAGTAAAAACATTTTACCTAATTGTGGTTACAATGCAGTTTAAATTAAGTTTGATTAAATTAACAACTGCTAAAGAAAATGATCAAGAACTTGAAGGACAGGAGCCTAGCGCGCATCCAAGATGGTCGCGTGAGCACAGGGCTCCCCGGACCCTTGCTGCTCCTCGGAATTTATCCTGAGAATATCCTGACGTGGTTTATGGAATCTGGGAGATGAAGACCGGCTGAGCACGTATCTCTTTTCAGAAATTGAATCGGACCTGGGAATCCTGAGTTATCGTTGTTCGAACTTTTGGGACCCACCCGACGGAGGTGCCCGGGGCGAAGGTGAACCGTGGAGCCGTGTCGTAATTGAACAACAGCGGCTGCAGCGCGGTGCCAGGGGCCGCTCGACCACTTTCGGTTTCACTTTCGGACTTCAGGGGGCTGGCCGGCGGACGCGCTTGAGGTGGCGGGGTGTTTCCTTGGCCTCTGCACGAGGCTTTGTCTCCACCTGCCACTAGAGTGCCTATCGCCTTGGGTCCCCCCGCACCGCCATATTGTGGTCTCTGGTGAGGCGCTAGTCTCCGGTGCCGGTGCCTCTGCTACTCTTGAGCGGCGGTCCCCCTCGGTGTCCGTGACTACATGGGGGGCAAGGGGGGCCCCGAGGGGCGTAAGACTAAGGCCTCCCTCTGCGGGGGATCGGTCCAGACCAACAACATGGACCGCTACACTCAGGGCAGAGGTTCCCCTGGAGCGGCCGGTCCCCCCCCGGACGCCGCCGGTGGTGGCACGTCCGTCTCTCCGGAGCTTTCCCTACAGGACATCATGGGCGCCATTGATGGCATCAGGGAAACCATCGCCACGCAATATGAGGCCCTGGCCCGTAAAATCGACACGGTGGCAATTGATGTCACCCTAATTCGGGCGGATCTCTCCAAAACAAACGAGAGGGTTCAGGCTCTCGATGCGCGGACCTCCACCCTTGGTGCGGATGTGTCGGGCCTGCAGGCCGCGCTTGGTGACATCAAGGTGGTCAACGATCAGATGGCCCGGCGGCTGGAGGACTTCGAGGGACGGGCCCGACGCAACAACATCCGTGTCATAGGCGTACCGGAGTCCTCCGACAACCGCCCGGTTGACCTCCTGGTCGAGGAACTCATCCTCCAACAGTTGACCCCTGCTGGCCTAAGTAAGTTCTTTGCCGTGGAGCGGGCCCATCGAGTTCCGGGCGGTCGGCCACGGCCGGGGGCCCCCCCGAGGCCTATCGTGGCCAAACTGTTTTACTACAGAGACCGGGATGCGATTCTGCAGGCCTCACGTGTCCATGGCCCGGTTCGCTATGAGAACTCATCCATTAACTTTTACCCGGACTTTACCCAACTGGTCCAGAAACAGCGGATGGGATTCCAGGGGGTGAAGCGTCGTCTCCGTGAACTGGGCCTAAAGTACTCTATGCTCTACCCTGCAAAACTCCGCGTGGAACATGAGGATCGGACTGCCTTTTTTGACTCTCCTGTGGCCGTGAGTGACTGGCTGGACTCGCTGCCGGACAGAGTTGGCCGTCCCGGGCCCTCTGCAGGCGCCGAAGGTGACGGGTCCCCTTTGGAGTGACTTTTGGTCCTTGATTTTGCTATTTTACACTGTTCAGCTGGGTTGCACTTCTTTGGTTCATTTTGTCTTGCTAGGACCTGTGTGGGGAGCGGGCGGGGACGGGTCCCTTTCCTCCTCCGGGGTCTTTTCGTAGAATGGGGTTAGTTGGGCGACAGGCACACTGCAAGTTGGGGGGGTTTTTTGGCCCGCAGGGGTGCAGGGTGGGGGGAGTTGGATTTGGGGGGGGTTGGGGGGAAGGAGGGGTTGTTTTGCTGTGTGTTTTTTGTTTGCAGGGCGAGGTATTGATTTTTGTCCAACTTCGGGAACTGTGCTACTTGATGGGGGACCTTTGATCTATTGGAAGGGATGGGGGGGGACGGGTTGAGGCTGATGTCATGGAACGTCAATGGGTTGGGGGACCGTATCAAACGGGGTGTAGTACTGCAGTATTTGCGTCGTCTGACTCCTGATGTGGTGTTTCCCCAGGAGACGCATCTGGTTGGTAATGTCTGTCATGCAATGAACAGGGGGGGATACCGCCTCGTGGCTCACTCTGGTTTCACAACTGGTTCCAGGGGGGTGGGCATTCTCCTGCGATCCTCACTTCCGTTGGAGATCACCAGGGTAGTCTCAGATGATAGAGGGCGCTATGTGTGTCTGACTGGGAGGTGGGAGGGGCATCCCCTTGCCCTGGTCTCAGTTTACGTCCCCCAGGGCCTCCAGAACTCCACCTTCGCGGACTTGGGTCGAATGCTGCTTGAACTTCCGGACAGTCTTTTGCTTATGGGCGGGGACTTTAATTCGGTGGTTTCGGGTGACCTGGATCGTCACCCACCCAGGGCCCTCCCCGCTGCCCAGACATGGCTAGGTGGGCTGTTGGAGACCTTCGGCCTGGTGGATAGTTGGCGATTAATGCATCCGACCCAATGTCAGTACACCTTTCACTCTGGGGCGCATGGGAGTCTTTCTAGGTTAGACTATTTCCTTATGCCCGCGGCGCAGACTGGTCGAATTCGAGAGGTCAGGCACCTGGCGAGGGGTATCTCCGATCATTCCCCGCTGTGGCTGCTCTTTGACACCGGGTCGCGGTCTGCAGGGCGGATCGCTCCCATTAACCCGTGGTACCTGCGAGACCCTACGACTCGCGACAGCCTGGTTAAGGCTATGGACCAATACTTCCTTGAAAACGAGGGGTCGGTGTCGTCCGCAATGTCCCTGTGGGAAGCCTTTAAAACCGTAATCCGCGGACACGCCCTCTCCCAGATAGTGGTGGCTAAGAAGCTCAAGAGTGAGGCAGTGGTGAAGCTGGAGACTGACATCTCGGGGCTGGAGTCGGCCTTGGAGGCGGGTGTCACTCCGGACGGGCTCCATGCCCTCAGTTTGAAACAGTTTGAATACAGGTCTCTTGTCACTGACGCTGCCAAAACGATGTATAGGGAGCAGCAGGGTCGATTGTATGATGCCGGGGACAAGGCGGGAAAGTTGATTGCGTGGCTGGACAAGAAGGAGAGGGTGAATCGTGTGGTCCCGGAGCTGCGTGTCTCGGATGGAGTGTGTGTGACTGAGCCTGGTGAGATTGTGGAATGTTTCGCCGACCACCTCCGGGCCGTGTACTCCCCGGTGACTGATAGGGACGAGGAAGACTCTTGCCTTCTACTGAGGGATATTGCTTTGCCCGGCCTGTCCGTCGAGGACCGTGAGCAGCTGGACGCCCCCTTGTCGGTAGATGAAATAGCAACCGCGATTCGATCCCTTCGCTCGGGCAAGGCTATGGGTCCCAACGGTCTACCTATCGAATTATATAAGTTGCGCCCGGATAAACTCGCGCCCTTCCTCCGTCGTATGTTTCAGGAGTCCCTTGAGGCAGGTTCCCTTCCCGCCGACCAGCGACTGGCCACGATAGTCGTGATCCCCAAGGAAGGTAAGCCGCGAGACCGCTGTGCCTCCTACAGGCCTATCTCACTGCTAAACGCAGAGCCTAAAATCCTGGCTAAAGTCCTTGCCAATCGTTTGTTGAGCGTCATCTGCGATCTGATTCATCCTGATCAATGCGGCTTCATCCCGCATCGCAACACCGCCCTTAACTTGCGGCGTCTTCACGGCGCCCTCGCCAGGGCGGAGTACCTCTCCGAACCGGCCGTGCTGGTTTCTTTAGACGCCACGATGGCCTTCGACACCATCGAGTGGCCATTCCTCTGGGCGGTCTTGACCAAATTCGGCTTTGGGGAGGGATTTCTTGGCTGGGTGAAGCTTCTCTACACGGGACCCATGGCTCAGGTGGTGGTTAATGGGCGGGTCTCTCGGCCCTTCGCTCTCGGTAGGGGTACGAGGCAGGGGTGCCCGTTGTCCCCTCTGCTCTTTGCTCTCGCCCTTGAGCCACTCGCTGCTTGCCTCCGCTGGGAGCCCTCGATCAGGGGGATCCGGTGGGCCCCGGGCTTTGAGGATCGGGTCTCGCTATATGCGGACGATATTCTCCTGTATCTTACCTCGCCGCGGCAGTCGCTTAACGTTCTCTTTGATGTTCTGACTTCCTATGGGAGAAATTCGGGTCTAACGATTAACTGGTCTAAATCCTGTGTCTATCCTATCTCCGGTGGCCCTCCTCTCTTGCCGCCTCGGCTTCCGATCCAATTATCTCTGTCCGGCTTTAAATACCTGGGGATATACGTCTCGTTGGACCCGGTGGCTCGCTATGAGCAAAATCTCCTGCTTCCACTTCGGCGTTTGAGGGAAGACACGGCTCGGTGGTGTAGGCTGCCCTTGTCCCCGCTGGGTCGGGCAGCACTGTTTAAAATGATGTCCCTTCCCAGATTCCTCTATGCACTTCAGAACTCCTTCGATGTCATTCCAGTGGCCTACTTTCGGTAGGTGGAGAGCCTGCAGAGGAGACTGGTGTGGGACGGACGGGCGCGTATCGCCCTGGCCAAGCTTACTCTCCCCTGGTACGACGGGGGCATCGCGCTTCCCGACATTCGCAGGTATTATTGGGCCTCACAGCTGTCGGCCATTAACCATGCCACGTATGCGCCTGGCTTGAATCCGGCGTATGAGATGGATAAATTCTTGCTTCCCGGCGGGAATTATAACAGGGCGCTTTACTCCCGCTCGGCTGGACGGACCCTGACGGGCCCTACTAAGATTGCGGTACGGCTCTGGAAGGCGGCCAATGTAGCCATGGGCTGGAGTGAGCGACTAACATGTGCTACTCCTTTATTTGCCTCCGACCGACTGGGAAGCCTCTGGACAATGAAAGGGTTTGACCGTTGGGACACGATTGGTATTAGTAGAGTGGGAGACTTATGGATGAAGGGCGCGGTTAAGACCTTCGCGGCGCTCCAGAGCGAATACGAACTCACGGAAAGAGAGTTCTTCCGATACGCCCAGGTTCGGCATGCCCTGCTCTCTGTCTTTGGGGAGGGGACCAAGATCCCTGCCTCTTCGCCCCTCGAGGACCGCATACTCGATGGTCATGTCCCCGACAGCACTATCTCTTTAATTTATAAAAAACTTATTAATAATCGGGCTGACCTCTTGGTGCGCCTTCGGGAGACGTGGACGGGGGATGGGGTGGAATTAGACGACGAGGACTGGCAGTCCGCACTGTCGTCCCCCAAGGAAGTAGCCATTCCAGCCCGTCTCCGCCTGGTCCAACTAAAGATTCTCCACCGGGTGTATGTGACGGGTCCCCGTCTGGTCTCAATGGGATTTTCTGAAGATGGGCTCTGTAAGCGGGGATGTGGGCTCTGTGCCACCTTTCTCCATATCCTTTGGGAGTGCCGCGAGGTGGCGGAATACTGGCGTCGGGTCCATGTGGTCATGGGACAAGTCACCGGAGTTGCGCTGCTGCCGGAGGTGCGTCGCTGTGTCCTGAATGTATGGGAGCCCAATGATTATAACGCGGCTCAGACTCGGTGGGCGGCCCTGGGGAACATGATTGCCAAGAGAGATATAGCGCAGCTTTGGGGTTCCAAGCGGCCTCCCACCGTGTCCGTATGGAAGGAGAACATGGACTGGTGCATGTTCAGGGAGAAGACTGTGTATGTGGCTCGTGGTAAACCGGGGGCATGGGGTAGAATCTGGGGGCAATGGAACGCGTATCGTGGGGGTATCTGTACTCCCCCCCTAATGGACACCGATGTTGCCTTGTCCCCCTGACCCTTGACGGTTCCTTGCGACTTTTGGAATAACCGAGTGTAGACCTTCCTCTCCCGTGACCCCCCCCGACCTATCAGTACTCCTTCCCCTTGATAGCCATTTGGACGTCTGAAGTAGAGTTCCCCAGATGTAGCCTGACCCACACTTTTTGCCCTTATGCCTCGCCTTTTGTTTTTAGTTGTTATTTATGTTAAACCTATGTATCCTGCTTCCCTAGGACTATCCGGAGCCATGTACGGGGCTGGGCCCCAGGAGTCGACTACTGCCTTAACAAATGTATGATCCTTTCTGATTCTAGCGGCCGGCCCTGGTGGTTGTAGGCCCATGCTTGTAACCGATTTATTGTTCAATAAAATTTTCAAAAAAAAAAAAAGAACTTGAAGGACGAGGTTTTATTACATTTATGTTTATGTATTTTTATTCATGCTGCCTTTTGGCATCTGGATTCAGCACGCCGGGGAGGCTGAGGTGGAGTGAGAATATTGAGGGTGAGCTAGGGGCACAAACACACAGAGACTTTGACAATGGAGGCTGCTACAAACCTTCCCTGGAAGTTCTGAGAATGGTCTGTGCCAGTGAGAACCATCTCTCATCACCCCTGACTGGGACCACAGTAAGGGACAACAGCTGCGACTAAAGATGGGATGAGAGCTTTCCAAAGAGCGACGGGACTTGGATGGATGGAAATTACCTCAGAAGCATTTACTTTAGGAAGAGTGCATTGCACACTCAGGAGGGGGTAGAGGGAAAGCAAACAGCAGAACACTGTAAATGGCCTAATGTAATCGAACAATATCAGGTGAAAGCACTACGTATTCACAGCTCAAGGAGTGCTTCTTCTTATGACAAATATCCTTTTTTCACACCCGTTGCGGCTAGGGCTGCGGATGTGTAGAACTGGGTAACTAGGTTAGAATCTTGGCTCAGGTGCAGCATCTTGTGATTCCGTGCAAACTGCTCAACTACACTGCGCTTAAAAACAGTTTTGTAAGGGGAGCCGATTTCCGTGTGAAGCGCTATATTGCCCTTGGTTCAAGTTTGCGCTATAATTGTGCGGGACAGGAAAGCAGATGCGAGGAGGAGGTAGTGGTACAGGCAGCAACGACGACTGGAGTAAGGGGGCAGCAGTACTGTGAAGGGAAGGGTAGGAGGGTGAAGAAGCAACACAAGAAACAAGCAGCAACACCAGCCCGGCGGTGTCAAAGATGAGTGCGATCAGAAGGATGACGTAGCAGCGTCCCACCCTGAAAGGAATTTAAGTGGAGCACGGCCGGAAGAAGTCCATGGACAGCCTTTACCTTGCAGGAGCAAGCAGCAAGGCACGATAATTGCAAACAGATGGTGCCGCTGCTCGCTCCCGCAAGGGAAACGTCATATGTGCATGAGTGGCAATAGAGAACAGTGCAAAACATGCATGAGTTTGAACAAAAGTCCTGAACGATGCCAAGAGGTCCCTCCTAGCAGCGCTTGCGCGCGGCGTAGGCGAGACCTAAAAAGGGGGATGAAGGGGACCCAGCCAATTAGAGACCCATTAGCTTAATAGACAGCACAGATTTTTTTTGCAAACAGGTACTGTCAAAAATACAGGTGTGGATGGAGGAGGAACAGATTTTATCACACGTACAAGCAGACTTTAGGGCTTATACGAGTACCATTGACCAGGTGTTTCATTTTTTACTGGTTTATGGAAATAGGTTCTAATCAATAAGGGGAACCTATATGTAGTGTTTGTGGACCTCAAATCAGCTTTTGACCTGATACCCAGGGAAAAACTGTGGACTGCATTAAAAGGAATGGGAATGCCCATGGAGCTGTTAAACTTAGTAACTCGTCTGCTCAATGGGAACTATGCCCAAGTAAGATGGGGTGGAGAAGGGAAACTAACTGAATGTATTGCAGTCTACTGTGGGGTTCGTCAAGACTGCATACTAGCCCCTACATGGTTTACATCATGGGCTTATAAGCATGCTGTTTGATTGTAATGGTGATTCCCCCAAACTGGCAGGTCAGCAAATTACAGCTCTTTTATTTGCAGATGATACACTGCTTATTTCAAAAATCCCTATGGACCTACAAAACATTCTAAACCAGTTCACAAAGGCGTGCAAGCTATTTGGCTTAGAAATAAATGGACTCTAGACAAAATGTATGACTTTTCGTCCCCATATGTCCTTTAGAGGGAAAATTAAGATTGGTTCATGGAACCGAGAACAGGTCAAGGAATTTGATTATCTAGGAGTAAAGCCATCAAATAACGTATGATGGTCTGCTCTGGTTCTAAAGTACCAAATGACCCTCCAGCATGTGGAGACTGCAATCATAAAATGATTCACTCGATCCACCGCCCGATCACCCCTGCGCTAGAAATATGTCACACTAGGGGCCTTGGAGCTGCTTTTATGGTGCAAAACTGTGGGGGACAGACTAAACAAAAGGACTGGGAAAAACAGAAAATAAATGCATGAGAGCTATATTATCAATGCCACAGAGTACACCACTTGTCCCCATGTGGCTTGATTTAGGATTAAAGAACACATCACATATTGCGGCATTAAATACTCGCATCTTTTAGGCTACAATCTGGAGGGGGGGGGGATATCAGATTCCCCATTTAAAAGCCTGAGTTAGAGGTCAAAACGCTGGATAAAGATGGTGTAAGTCCTTGGCTGAGGTATGTTAAGAGCTGGTTACTCAAATTGAGCTTAGAAAAAGTGTGGAATAACTTAAGTGACCAGTTCCATAAGATTTCAATTGTCACTCTGTTCAGGTCTCTGAACCTCATACTCTACAACCAATGCTTAGCTCTAAGGCACTTTCTAAATCCGCATTCTACCAACCACATAAGGACTTGCAGTTACACAATCACGGTCAAAGTTCATCCTACAATAATGGCATGAAGTACCATATAGATGCTATCCTATCATACAGACAATCTACGACCATGGCACAAACCCTAAAGTGTTCTTGACTCCCATACACGGAATGAGCCAGTACTAAAGTACAAAGTTCAACTTACAGTTTATCAGTCAGCACTCCCTCCCCCACCTTATGCATTTACATAAAACACCTCATTTACCAGTCAGACCGAAAAGTATGATGAGTGGCAGGTATGCTGGGCTAGTAGTCTAATGTGGAATGAGAGATCAGAGTTGTTGGTTATCTAGTAGATTAAGAATCTCACACTGCCACAAACCCTTTTGGTCTATCTGTAGTTAAATATTAAATATTATTTTTCCTCACTATAACATAATCTTATTAAGACACATCCTAATACTCAGTGCTTGTGGTTTTCTGCCCCAACACATATTTTTCGAGTGATTAAGGCACTTAAAGAATATCTCAGCCCATAGATGTTTTCCTTGGGATACCAAGAATGATACCTTGAAAAGTTCAGTAAGTATTCAACAAATGTATTTCGAGAAAAAAAACATATACTTAAAGTTGTGTTTTTTTAACACAGTTTATAAACATGGTTACATATACGTTGATGGTTGTAAATTGTCAAAGGAAAAATGTTTACATGAAAAAGATGCAGGTTCCTGTTCCCTGCCCGCACTGACTTACCTAGCATTTCGTTTCCCACCTAAGGTGAGGCGTGGGCCAGCAATCACTGATAAGCATGGGGCCTTTGCAGAGCGGGGCACTGCAAAATGTCTGTTCCATGCCCGCATTGACTTACCTGGCATGCCCTGTAACTATGGTCTCCAGCAGCCCCTGAGGCAATGAGGGGCCAGCATGCACTGATAAGTGCATGGGCATCCAGCAGAGTGGGTGGCTGCAAGTTCCTGTTCCCTCCCTGCACTGACATACCTGCCATTTCATTTCCCTACTGGGATGGGACTACGTCCCCCAGCAGCCCATGAGGTGAGGAGGGGCCAGCACACACTAAGCACGCGTTCATCTCGCAGAGTGGGTCGCTCACGTTCTATTCCCTGCCCGCACTGACTTACCTGACAATTTTGTTTCCCACTGGGTTGGGTCTACGCCCCACAGCAGTCCGAGAGGAGGGGCCAGCATGCGCTGATAATGTGTGGACATCCTGCAGAGCAGGACGTGCCTGGCACGTGCCTGGGCAAAGACCTGGCCAAGAGTAGGTCCATCTGCAGCCGTCATAGCCTGGAGGAGGCTGAGCTGGGCCTTCCCTCTTCGTTTTCCTACCTAAAGGTAGCTTTGTTTTTTCTTCTGCCTTGGAAGCGGCTGTACATTGTTGCCCCAGTTGAGTTCATCATCAGCAAAAGGAAGATCACTGGTGCCATAACAGTTTTCACTCCTCCAGTAAAATGTACATCCATTGATTGAATGTTAGAAAGGGCTGTGGGGGTTATAAGCACAGAAACTGACTTGACTGAGCAAAGGCTCTCTGTGAGTGCAGGTCTGTTACAGCCACATCAGCCAATCGCTTGCCCTTAGGCTCTCCTGCCAATACCACAGATAGCCGTGGCACAGGTGTGAATACTGAGGCCACGTCTGACATTGCCAGCCCTCAGCAGGCTGTTCTTTAAAGAGGGCTAGATGGGGCACCTGGATTAAAACCAAAGAGGTTGTCAGTCAAACTAGCCTAGCTGCGAACCAGGAATGTATTACAATGTCTACGACAGCTGAGATGGGATATGGAGGATTGCATCATGAAATGTGAGACATTTTTACAAGCTGAACTTTACCCCCTTGCCAAGCGCCTGGAAACTATTGAGTCCCAAAAAGTGGCTCTTTCACAGCAACTTAATTCCTTCGGCCTCCTATGTGGGCGCCTGGAACACTCATCACTCAATGGATGGTCAGCCCAACCCGCCCAGCGCTATTACAGCTAAAGAAGCTAGGGGGATATCCTGCAGCATTGGCTGTGGGAATCCCGCCTTTCTGATGCCTGGACTGGCTTTTTCTCTTACTCATGGTCCGCAATCATTCACTCAGAAAGAGGATGTACCTAATTCCACGGATGCCGGCTATCTCACACATGCTATGAGCGTTCGAAACGTGGTCAGCAAGTCTGTTATTAATCTCTCTCCTGCCACTTGTTCTTGCATGGTGATACTTGCTGGAGTTTCTCCATTACACAGAGAACCGGAGGAGTCTCATGAGGAACTAGTTGAGTATTAGACTAGCTCGGTTGTAATAGGTGTTTTCCTTTTTTCCTCGCGGATGACATCTTATTAACCAGTAGGGTTGGTTGGGTTGGTTCTGGCCCAGCTGATTTTAAGGGTGTTTTTTTTATTGTAACTTTCAGGTCTCTCCACCTGGTGCAAAGTCTGTTGGTTGGGACCTTGAGCAGAGCTACTGTTAGTGGCGGCATAATCTTAAATCCTCTGGGTTACTTTTACAAACCTTGTCCCGCCCCTTCCTTGACACAGATCGAACGGCCTCTCTTTTCCTCAGCCCACAGTCGAAGTAGACTCAAGGCCACGACTGTTGAATCATAAGTTGCAAAGTCACTGATTCAGTTACCCAACCCCACACGTGTGTAACCGATCAGTTATATGTACCCACGGCAAATTGCTTTGATGTTTTGTCAGACATTGACTGACTTCCCGAGGACACCGACGTGTGCACTCTCACTGGAAATATGGAGGAACACTGCATGGGGCTGAGGAGGGGCCACCAAGTACAGGTTGATAGGACCATCTGATTTTTCCTTGTTGAGCTGGAATATTGCAGGCCTCACGGATAGGATCATTGATCCTGATTGGTGCAGTCTCATTGCTACATATAATGTTATCGCATTGCAGGAAACGTGGTCAAAAACCTCCTTAAAATGTGGTTGTGCCTGTTATTCTTGCCCCTCAACTCCCTCCTGATGAGGAAGAGCTAAGGGGTGGACTCTCTATATAGGTGCATTTCAATCTCATTGTTGCTGTAAGGGGGCTGGACACGGGCAGCTCGACGTTCAAGCTCTGTTTATCGAAGACAATGAGAGCTCCTTTTACTTTTATGTGGTGAACTTTTATGATAATGATTTTGATAATTCTGAATGTGTTTATTTTGTGCACTTGTTTTCTTTTTTAATTAATCTGAATCAGCCAGTGGGGAGGTGTGCGGGCGGGCGGGGTTGAGGTGGGGGTGGGGAATGGGCTCGCAACAACCAAATCTACTTCTCTGTGGGGACTTTAAAGCCCAGTTAACAGGTGATATAGAGAGCCAAGGAAATGTGGGTCTTTCAGCGGGCCGAGGGAGTGAATCAGGTAATTATTTAGCAGCGCACGACCTTATTGATCTCGTGCATCTGTTTATGGGTGATGGTTCCCACGCGTCCTCCTTTAGAGGGATGGGGTGGGCCTCAGTTATTGATTATATTTTTGTTACTATGAGCTTTTTGCAATGGCTTACTCATGGCTTTATAATGGAGACAAAGTGGGGGGGGACCATAAAGTTTTAATTGCAGAAGACAATTATGCCTGTACATAAGACTAAAATGCCTGCCTTATCCATACCGGCCCCTAATCATTCGAACGATGACCTAAGAATTGCCTGGCTCTGTGAAGATTCTTCTGTCACCCTAGGTCTTCTTTAAAAGGAGCATCAACAAAGATTCCAAGGGTGTTTGGTGGATGCCCGCAGGCACGAGCTCTTAGCCTACTATGGACATCTGTGCTTATGCATTCAAAATCATTTGTTGTGGCCCATTCGACCCCCATGTTTGACCTCGCTGGTTTGACAGTCATTGCTTAACCACCAATCGCTGTCTAAGGAATGCCCTATCAGCAACCCCCAGGAACCCTACTGAAGTCTGTGAGGCCAGGTTGTCAAACCGTAATATATTGAAGGCTTGAAAGAGGCCCTGAACAAGAAAGATTGGGAATGCCTTGAAATTTCTGTGTCAGTGGCAAAGTGTTTTGGGATACAGTCTATAAATTCAGGGAAATGGGTGCCTCAGCTAACTCCCTCCTACTTTGTAATGTCTCCGACTCGGAGTGGGTTAAGCACTTTATTTCCATCTATCCTTTAGCAGAATATAAAGGCCTGGGCGACAACTTACGGGAGAAGCTAAGTAATGCACCTTTACTGACCATCAATCGACCGAAAGTTGTAGAAGCTACAAGGGGGAGCCCAATTGGTAAGGCCCCTGGGACCGATGGTCTTCCAATGGATCTTATTAAATGTAATATCGACCTGTGGGGTCCACTGTTAACTAATGCATTGAATAACTCCCTGCGTGCAAAGATACCATGCCCTTGGTCCTGTTCTGTTCGATAATCGCCTCTATATTCAAAAAAGGAGATCACAAATCGCCAAAATGTTATCCCCCAATCTCATTAATTGACAGCACTGTTAAGGTTGTGGGGAAGGTGGTTTTGAATTGCTTAACATCATGGACCAATCAGAAAAAGGTCCTGTGTCCATACCAATATGGTTTTCATATATGGATGGGTACAGTGGAACAGGGTTTGAATTTGCACTTGTTGATTGGCAAATACCATCGCTAAACACTGCCCACTGTACCTGGCCTTTATAGATTTTGCCATAGCATTTGACCATGTTAACAGGACCAAGCTTTGGTTGATGCTGTTGGATTTGGGGGTTGAGCCGGACTTAGTGAACTTCTTGTACATCCTGCATGATAATGTAGCTGTCAATGTGAGATATGCATGATATTCACACAAGGTAATATGACGCTGGTTCCATCAAAACCAAACTTATCCTTAAACAAAAGAGAAAGAAGGACTCCCCCACCTTTCCTTCTGTTCCTTCTTTCTCTTTTGTTTAACCCTTTCGATGCGCATGACGGAGCGGTTCCGTCATGCGCATCGGTTGTGGTAAATAAAATATCACGCTGTCATAATTTTTCAGATATCAATAAGATCATGCATAAAGCAAGAGGCTGAGTCTGTGGTATCAGATTCATAAAGGGCTTTATTCCAATAACTCGAGTCAAAGGGAGAATATTTCCATCACCAAAAAGGATCTGGACGGGGCTGAAAAGTATTCTCAATATTCTCAAAACATTATTCACAGAGTACAGTATATATACATTTCTCAATTGTACGTAAGCAAAAGAGCAAGAGAGAATGAGATAAGAGCATGTGGGCGTGTAAGTAGGCGTGAAGGTGGGCGTCCATGTGGGCGTCCACTTGATGATAATGGGTAATTTGTCATGTGTGGGTGGATACCTGGAGATGATTTCGCAATGTCAGCAGAAATACTTGGCAGAGATGCGCGCGCAGCAGCATGACGTGTGATTGACGCGCAACTAGAGGGTGAAGGGGACTTGACATTTAGCTCTACATGTGGAGACAAAAAGTCTGGGGGGTCAAGTCAACCTAATCCCAAATCATATCTAACATCCTATGTTTAAAGAACTATGTTATCCACAAGGGAAGGGCTCTCGGACAAAATCTATTCTATACTGACTGTGAGTGCGTGCACAAGCGTCTAAGTGTCTATATAAGATGCAAGGGGCAGAAACCTTCCATGGTAACAGGGCTATGAATTACTTGCATGAGGACAGAGAAGCCGGGCCCTCTGCTCGGTAGCTAAAGGAAATGTTTACCTAAACTACTAGACAGGAATGCATCGGCTGAGGAGCAAAGTAGATAATTCGAAGGTGAAATACAGCTTCTTGGCAGGCAGGCAAAACTGGCCGAGGCAGGCACCGTTAGCCGCACAGGGAGTAGGACAAAGTTCATGGATACAGATGCGAGCTCAAGCTGAAGCTGTCAGAGGCAGAGAGCAGGGAAAGGCTTGATGACAGAATCGGGCCTACTCGCCTGAACTGTAAAAATGGAGTAACTGAGCCATATAAAGTCGGTGGCCTTTCATACTTAGGAATCGAATATCCAGCCCATTCATGGCGGATCTGACAGAGGACATGTTGACGGTGGACGCACATGTGTTTGCGTCTTCAGAACTGGAACGGGAGGGAACATACATGTATTTGTAACATGCACATAGAACCGTTGGGGTCCAAGATAGGGGACATAACTGATCAGGAAAATCCATATTTCCACATTCCCTCCTTGTCCCCTACTTGCCCATCAAGAAACATCAATCTTCATTAATCCATCGATTTGTTCATGGAGCATCATTTCTTCTTCTTTCTTCTTCCGGGATCTTGAGTGAGAACCTTGATGTGGAATACACGATGTGGCACACAGACCACAAATCGCTGGTCCACATTGCAGGCATAAGCAGCAACTGAATAGTATGAGAAGGCCAATACCTAGGAAGGATAGGACCCTCCATCCAAAGGTAGATAATACACTCCAAAACCAACCGGACCAAGTCCAGGTGCCTGGATTCTGGTGTATCTGGCTTACAATCTTATGAAGGCGAGTTATGGCTTTATATACAGATGGCGAATTTTCTGATATGAAAAATGCAACAGCTTGATTTGATGACCCTACAAGCTCCGCCCCTATCGGCCAGGATAACGTCAAGGACAAGACTATTTTGAAGCACAACAATCCGCATAGCAGACTGCTCTTCTGTTAAATTGCCTAAGGCGGAAATAGTTTCGTTCACTACTGCTTCAAGGGTTCTGGTTAATCTACGTATCAGCTTACTATTGGTAACTGTACCTATATAGGGAAAGAAACCTTTATCGAAATCTGTGTATTTTTCCCATGCTGCTTCAGTGTAATCGACAATTGGGAGATCTCTCTGCTGTCTATTGTGTACTAAATGAATATTTCTATGATAATCAGGAGGAGCTAGGAAAACAGGTGGTAGGAGGAATGCTATGTAACAGGTACCATCCCAATCTAGAGGTAAGCGTATATATGCGGTCTGGCCACATATAAAGTAGGAATGACGAGAAGCTCTAAATGTAGACTTGCCTTGATCACTGAATTTTATTACAGTGGTGCATTTACTATGGCCCATGTGTATGGAGCCATTCTCTCTTATACATAATTCCCCTTTTACTGGGAATACGGACATGGCGGGCAAGATTGGTGTAGCTTCACATTCAACGTTCAGGATCATGAGGTTAAGTGTAAAATTACCTAATCCATATACTTCATTTCTTAGATCAGTTCCTGTTCTTTTGGGAAGTCCCTCCTTGTTAGGGTAGCAGACTTTAAGCAAAACTAAGTTCAGGTTTCCCCATACCCAGTTGTCTTGATAAACTGCGGAATTCGAATCTAGGGAATTAATCAAACTAAACCATGCTCCACAGGAGCCATTGTGTGTGAACGGATAGAGAAAGAGGGGCAAAACTCCCTTATAGTTCTGATAGGGGGGGGGAGTCGGCCACAGACCCAGCAGTCTGTAGCATTGCTAGTCTGATATGAATGGTGCAGCATCTGAATAAAGGTATTGTTGCGTAAGGCAAGTCGATTTGATAGCTCATAGGATGGCAGATCACTAAATGTGTGCTTTATGGTATCATTAGTGGAGGAGTGTAAAAGTGAGGCAATAGGAGGAAAAATAGCATGTAGTATTAAGCTGATACATATTATCGTGATGCACATCTTGCTCTTTTTTATCAATATTATTGTCCAAGATCTTATGCAAGCCAGAATACATGTTCAACCGCTTCACCACCTAGTGGACTTAATTGATCAAACGAGTTCTGACCTTTTTTTAGATCTAAGTTTAGCTTTGTGGAAACTGCTGGGGAGTCTCCTCTAGAAAATGGTGTTCAAAATCCAAAATCCAAGTTTAAAGTCTTTTTCCTTTGTAAAAGAGTGGTGAAGGTGCAATCATCCTTTCCGCCTTTTGACTTTAACGGCCGTCCCCGTGGTCCAGAGCACTGACTTTGGCGCCTTCCATCCAGGAGCGATGGAGTATTCTTTGACCTGGGTGTTGTCAGGGAAAGCGGCAGCAACCTGCGAACAACAAGAGAGTAGTGCAGACATCAAGGAAGCCAGGTAATCTGTCAGCATGTTACTGTCAACATAAGTAATCTTTTAGGCATTGTAGTGCCCACATATTTGGTGGTCTACCAAAGACCACTTCATAGGGAGATAAGCCTGTTCTAGAATGAGCTACTATTCGCATGTAAAAGAGGGCAACCGGCAGGGCTACCATCCAATCTATACCTTTGTCTGCGCAAATTTTAATGTCCGATTATGTCTTTCTACAAGGCCTGCTGCTTCAGGATGTCGCACACAATGGAATTTCCAGGTATACCCTAACAGAAGGGACACCTGCTTCATTAGTACCAGGACATATTTGTAACCTCTACATCTGTTTATTTGGATATAATCCATTTGGAGCACTTCAAAAGGGTGGTCAGGTGGATGGAATCCACCTTGTTCCATCGGAATGCCTTTACCTGCATTGAATTGGCAACAGATCATACATGTTCTGACCTTTTGTTTCGCTGCTGCACGCAGGTGCTTGTTGAACCATATATTCTGTAAGCTATCTATCATTGCTTTCTCTCCTAAGTGTGCAGGACTATGTGCGGTATTTATAATCACTTGTACCATCGAATCAGGAAGAAACTATGTGGATTTGCCCTTATTCATCCAACCCTGATCAGTCAGTACCCCTCCTTGTTCCGACCATTTCTTTAATTCGTCCATAGTAGCATGTGTCTGTATGTCTTGTACATCCCTGGAAGGATCCCTAACTGTCATGGCTTTGGACAGTGATAGTATCTGTAACTTTGTCATGTCTAGTGGGGTCTGAGCTGTCTGTTTAGCAGTTCGGTCTGCCAGATCATTGCCTTGGGAAATGGGATCTGTGGCTCTAGTATGTGCTTTACATTTTAGAATAGCTATGGCTGTTAGTGAATGTATCGCTTCCAGAAGGGCTTGAATATGGGGGCCATGCTGTATCTTGGCCCCATGAGAGGTCAAGAAACCTCTTTCTCTCCACAGAATCGGTGTAAATGTTTACTCTCAGGTGCTTAGCTCTTATGCACGCTTGTGTCAGGGCGATGAGCTCTGCTGCTTGTGCTGACAATATGTCTATTCTTTTAGTCTCTATTATTACAGTATCAGTAGTCACTGCATATGCTGCCACTAATTCTCCCGCCCCTGTCCTCATGCATGAGCCGTCAACTTATAGTGTTAGGTCGGGGTCTGGGAGTGCAACATCTGTCAAGTCTTGTCTTGGTTTAGTCACGGTATGTATTACTTCAACATAGTCATGTGGTGAAACGCTTTCTGTACTGGAGGGCAAAGGGGTAGCGGGATTCAGTATGTTGCATCGTCTGATCTCTATGTGTGGTTGAAATAACGTCAGCTCATAATCTGTCAGTCTAGCTACAGTCAGGTGTTGTGTTTGTGTCCGGTTCAAGAGAACCTCTACTGCGTGTGGTACTTGTACTGTCAGAGGGTGGCCCAGCACTATCGAGTCACTTTGTCTTATGGCTAAGGCCGTTGCTGCAACTGATTTTAGGCACGCAGGCAAAGCCTGTGCTACTGGGTCTAATGTACTAGAAAAATAAGCACAGGGCTCGTGTTTTCCTGCATGATCTTGTGTTAGGACAGATAGTGCTGTTCCATCCCGCTCTGTCACAAAAAGCATAAACGATTTGTTGTAATCAGGGTTTGCTAAAACTGGTGCTTGACATAAAGCTCTCTTTAATTCTTCAAATGCCACAGTGTGTTCTTGAGGACTTTAGTCTTTTTGTGTCTTGGGCTGTGAAAAACCAGAAATCAATTGAATACATTCCGGTGCCCACAACTAATTCCCCTGAAAGATCACAATAAAACATGAGAAAAAGGGGAAAGCACCATACCTATTTCCTTGACTTAATTTCTAAGGGGGCTAATTTCTAAGGGGCTTAATTTCTTAAGGGGCTAGCGGGAAGCGAACCTCCTCAGGGGCCAGCAGAAAGCCAATATTCTCCTCCTTCCCCCCCTTTTTGACAGGAGGAAATCTGAAACAGATTTCACTGCTGTCAAACACTATCACACCCTGTGTCTTGTCAATACTATTAATCCCTGTGTGTAGCTACTGGGCGTAAGCAAAATTATAGGAGATACACAGCGTATGTGAAACGGCGAGAAATCCCTCAAATTAATGTACAAACCTCATAGTGTTAGCTCATAAGCTGGCCAAATGACATCTCATATGCAAATGTCCCTATTCGGGCGCCATTATGTGGTAAATAAAATATCACGCTGTCATAATTTTTCAGATATCAATAAGATCATGCATAAAGCAAGAGGCTGAGTCTGTGGTATCAGATTCATAAAGGGCTTTATTCCAATAACTCGAGTCAAAGGGAGAATATTTCCATCACCAAAAAGGATCTGGACGGGGCTGAAAAGTATTCTCAATATTCTCAAAACATTATTCACAGAGTACAGTATATATACATTTCTCAATTGTACGTAAGCAAAAGAGCAAGAGAGAATGAGATAAGAGCATGTGGGCGTGTAAGTAGGCGTGAAGGTGGGCGTCCATGTGGGCGTCCACTTGATGATAATGGGTAATTTGTCATGTGTGGGTGGATACCTGGAGATGATTTCGCAATGTCAGCAGAAATACTTGGCAGAGATGCGCGCGCAGCAGCATGACGTGTGATTGACGCGCAACTAGAGGGTGAAGGGGACTTGACATTTAGCTCTACATGTGGAGACAAAAAGTCTGGGGGGTCAAGTCAACCTAATCCCAAATCATATCTAACATCCTATGTTTAAAGAACTATGTTATCCACAAGGGAAGGGCTCTCGGACAAAATCTATTCTATACTGACTGTGAGTGCGTGCACAAGCGTCTAAGTGTCTATATAAGATGCAAGGGGCAGAAACCTTCCATGGTAACAGGGCTATGAATTACTTGCATGAGGACAGAGAAGCCGGGCCCTCTGCTCGGTAGCTAAAGGAAATGTTTACCTAAACTACTAGACAGGAATGCATCGGCTGAGGAGCAAAGTAGATAATTCGAAGGTGAAATACAGCTTCTTGGCAGGCAGGCAAAACTGGCCGAGGCAGGCACCGTTAGCCGCACAGGGAGTAGGACAAAATTCATGGATACAGATGCGAGCTCAAGCTGAAGCTGTCAGAGGCAGAGAGCAGGGAAAGGCTTGATGACAGAATCGGGCCTACTCGCCTGAACTGTAAAAATGGAGTAACTGAGCCATATAAAGTCGGTGGCCTTTCATACTTAGGAATCGAATATCCAGCCCATTCATGGCAGATCTGACAGAGGACATGTTGACGGTGGACGCACATGTGTTTGCGTCTTCAGAACTGGAACGGGAGGGAACATACATGTATTTGTAACATGCACATAGAACCGTTGGGGTCCAAGATAGGGGACATAACTGATCAGGAAAATCCATATTTCCACACGGTCGAGCTGTGCGTATGACGGAACCGCTCCGTCAAGGCCCGCCCGCGCAACGAACCTTCAGCACGGCGCGGTAATCCGCGCCGCGCCGAAGGGGTTAAGGATAAGTTTGGTTTTGATGGAACCAGCGTCATATTACCTTGTGTGAATATCAATTTCTGGAGTAGTGATGTGGAGGCTGATACTCACTCCTATTGTCTAAACCCCCTAGTTCGAATTATATTTAATGTGAGATATGCCTCAGCAGGCGAAATCTCGGACACTCTTCCCAAGGATGCATCCTGGCACCCTTATTGTTTATCATTTATATCAACAACTTAAGCTCCCATTTGAGTAGTGTCACTAGTAATGTTCTCAGGGCAGCTGAAGCATTCCATCCAGTTTATTGTATCCTGATGACGCTGTTCTTATAGCATAGACCCTGATGTCGCTTTGCATTTTGGTAGAGAAGTCTGTGATTTGTAGGGGTTACCTAGTTTTGATGACTAATTTTGAGAAGCCCCACTTTAGATCTTGCGTCCCAATAAGGATAAAGATCTCCTCTATGTTGGTCAGTTATCCTTCTCTGACCAGTGTGAGTACTTTCACATATTTTGGAGTGGTGTATGACTCGGTGGAGTCTCGGCAGACTCGGGTGAACCACTCATGCATGAAGCTTATTAGGACTGCGAGCGCAATATTTTTTCTCACGCAGCCTGTAGGTATTGGGACTATTTCCCCTTTTACGAAAATATATCATTCTCAATGTGCCCCTGCAGCCTTATATGGTGCTGGGGTTTGAGGTTATTGTAATACTTCCCCTTTACAGATTGAGGAAAATCGTATATGCAAACAACTTCTCACTCTCCCAACCACATTGTTACTCATTCTGAGCTCAGCTTGCCATATATTACGGACAAAGCAAAGCTGGCCCCAGTTATGCTTTGGGTGATTGTCTGGGCCTGCATAGTGGCCAGTCTCACAGGAAATATAGGGTTATATTTAAGGGGTTAGTGCCACCAGAACGTCATTTTTAGCGATGGTCTGGTGGCACTATGACCTTCTCCATATTTACTTGTAAATAGGGGCCCTTTACACGTATCACTTTGCGTGAAAGGGGCGTGCAATGGGTATTGCTGTGGGTGTTTCACTGCAACACCCATTGCATTTTGACGCTGCTCCAGATTTACAAGGATGTGTAAATCTGAGGCAGCACCAAAACCTAACTCCATGCAATAGCAGGCATTAGAATGGAGCAACAAGGAGAGTGCGCTGCATTCTGTAGCACACGTAGAAAGAGCAAAACACCATTAATGATTGTTTATGTGCAGGAAGGTGCCCCTTCCTGCACATAAACAATCATTCCTTGCAACGCAGGCACCTAGCATTGGCGCTAGGCAGCAAATTGTAGCGCCGGCGCTGGGGAAAACACAGGGGTGTGTTAAATTGTTGTAAATACGGCTCATCCCTGCGTTTTGGAAATCTCGGAGCGCTGCGCTGCCAATATTGGTGCAGCTCCGTGCTCCGACGTTTCCTTGTAAATATACCCCCACTATCTTAGACTGCCTCAAGTTAGACAAAGGCTTGGCAATTCTGTGGTTGGGTTATGTCTCTAAGTGCATTAGCAAACTAAGGTTACACTATATGTTTTCCGCTCCTGCCACCTTACACAGGCGGATAAGCTAGTGGTTAAAGCTCACCATCAAGAACTTAGTTACTCTCAGAGATTAGACTGCGAACCTAGGAAGAACTCTGTTAGAGAATGTATCATGCTTGGCACTTATATGAAGACTGCCGCTACCTTACATTCGAGCTTACACGATGGGCGAGACCTCTTCTCCTGCGCTTTAGGGCCGGCACAGTATGGCGACTCTTGTGTTTCTCAGAGGCCTGTAGGTCCTTGGCCACTTCCGAGGCGGCCTGTCTATGTGATGAGTTGTCTGCCTAGGTTTTGTAGCACTTTGTGTTCTTTTGTAGATTTTATAGACCCTTATCACTACTCTACTTTAAGCCAATTTTAAAGAGGTCAAAGCTTTGAAGATGTAGAGATGCATACATTAATTTGCAGATACTTGGCAGTTCTGACGTCTGTCATAGAGTATGCTCTTTCCTCAAAGCGGCAGTTAGATGTAGAAAGCGACAGAGGGTTGCGCACAGTATTAGTTGTTGTTTTTATGTAAGTGTTAGTGGATATAAACACTTTTATGCTAGGTTTGTTTATGCTGTAGGCTGTCGATAGTGTATTTAACCATGTGTGTTCAAGTGCATCAGGGGCTTTCTCCCCTTTATAATTCGTCTAGAATCTGCTAGTTTAGAAGTTTTATATTTTAGTTAAGATTTTTAGATTTCATTTGAAATTTTTTACATGGAATTCGTATGTATTTTAACTTAAGTTTTTTTATTAATTGCATCAGTCTGTCTATTTTTGTATCATAATGAGAATATGTATAGGGTATGTGATGTGTCAAAGCCCCTTTTCAGGGTCTCCAACCGATATATTTTGCACTTAACTTATTTCATGGCGTTGTGGTATGTTCCCATGATGTTGAGGACCATGTCTTTGAATGATGCTGATGTTGTTAATTGTGTAATACTTTATGGTTTTGTGTTAAAACCGAACAAAGTTGATTGAACTAGACTGAGCTGAAATTTTTCAGTGACATTTGTATGTGCAAGGAAGTACTTTTAGCACTGCACTGGTTTTTACACTAGAAAATGATGGAAGTCAGCTGTAATAAGTTATTGCAGTAAATCTGTGATGTCCCTTTCTTATCATAGAGGAGGGTTTTAGCCTTGCACCTACTTTGGATGTCAAATATTAATGTCATACGGGCATAATGATGAATAAGGACATGTAGGCGGTGTCTACACACCCTACACAAGTAGACATTTTGCTATCACCCCAGCATGGGGAGGGGTGAATTTGAGATTTTTAGTCTGATGCAGCAGGGAACCATAAGCTGTTACAGCTTTTATTTGATCGCTGTCTGCCTTTAGTATGGGTGTGTCTGAGTTGTTGTGCAGAATGTTCCATTATTTCAACCACAGGCTGGAGTTTAACAGGACTTGTTGTGGTTTATTTAGGGTTCTCCAGATGATAGGTATGCCAATGTGGTGCGACTCGTTTACGTTTTGATGAGTTTGATATTTTATGAAAGTTCATCTTCAACCCTGTTGGATGATGTGGAGGCTATTTGAAGTAACAAGGCTGGGAGTGCAGGATATTGTTGTCATAAAAGAAGGAAGCCAGTGGACATTATAGATTGTTTTCACTACTCTTAGATCAGTGGCTGCTTAGAATTGTCCTGACCTAAAAACTCATCACCAAATAACTTGCATATCTTTTTGGCATGTCATCTATAGCTAAGCTAAAGTTTTTCAGCATATACGTGGTGCTCATGAAGCAGTGACGTAGCTAGACCTTAGACCGCCCAGGGTGATCCCTGCGTTTGTCGCCTCACTACGGCCGTATTGCAGAGCAGGGGGTTGCTGGCGGATTCCTCGGATTGTTGGCGCCCCACGATGGCTGCAATGAAGGGGGGGGGGGGCAATTGCCACCCCAAGACGGTCAAGTAAGAGCTGGGGGGAGACAGCCACCCCCAAAACTTGTGCGTCCAAGGGCGGACCGCCCCTCGCATCACCCTCTTACTATGCCACTGTCACGAAGTCGACAATTCTAGTGACCATGAAGTGGTACTTGCTCTTGCTGGGATAGTGCTGATATGCAAGTAGTCCCTCAATATGAGTGACAAAATTTAAAAGGAGCAATTATTCTGGGAGAAATTCTGATACTCGCAATTGCAGCATTGTCGGGCCGAACTTATTGGGTCTGTAAACTCCAGGACTGATCGTTTTGGGCCTGGAGACCCCGGACCTGTTAGATGTTGCAAGACTTTGGGGCACAGCACAGTCCAGCCCCCACACGACCTCTGCGGAAGCATGGGGAGGAGTAGACATTGCTCCCCCCAGCCAAGCAATATATTTCCTGGAACTCCCACCCCTCGCACCCTCAGCCGACCCTCCTGCAGACATTTGCTTCCTCCTTAAAGCAGGTGGAAAATGTAAATTGTTTTTATCCCAGAATAGGCAAACACTGACAGTGAGGGACAATGTATATCTGAGTTGGTGCTGTTATTCCTCATTCTGTGGGGAAAGCTTCAATCAGTGGATGTTGGTGCAGGGATACCATCAAGAGTCAGGAGTCCTTTCACTCAGAAGTCCCAAACTCATAATGAGAGCCTTAGTGTTTATGGGTTATTTGGTTTAGGCAGCTTTCAACTTTTAAACAAGGAGCATCAGAGGGATATGTAGCCAGGTCGCCCTCCACTCACTTAGTTACAAAACACAAAGGCAGCTTTCAAATGAGTGTTTTTTTCTACTGAATAAGAGTTGCATTCCTCGGGGTTTTCCAGTGTGTATTTCTCAGCATACAGAGGTTTACGTGTGTGCTGTTCTGCACAATGTTTCAGTGCTAGCCAGAGATGAAGCACCGGTCATTATTGGAATGCTGGAGCTAGTGCTGTGGTGATGAGAATGTTTGAGAGTTCAGGGGAAGAGACTAAAGAGATAACAGTGATGAGTTGTTTATAGGAGTGGAGGTTCAGAGCAGCAGTTATATGAAGGCAACCCTCATCACAGGATTCATGAATTCATGAAGCTAACCCTCATCACAGGATTCATGAAGCTAACCCTCATCAAAGGATTCATGAAGCTAACCCTCATCAAAAGGATTCATGAAGGAAGCCATCATCAAAAGGATTCATGAAGGTAACCCTCATCACAGGATTCATCAAGCTAACCCTCATCAAAGGATTCATGAAGCTAACCCTCATCAACAGGATTCATGAAGGTAACCCTCATCACAGGATTCATCAAGCTAACCCTCATCAAAGGATTCATGAAGCTAACCCTCATCAAAAGGATTCATGAAGGTAACCCTCATCACAGGATTCATCAAGCTAACCCTCATCAAAGGATTCATGAAGCTAACCCTCGTCAAAAGGATTCATGAAGGTAACCCTCATCACAGGATTCATCAAGCTAACCCTCATCAAAGGATTCATGAAGCTAACCCTCATCAAAAGGATTCATGAAGGTAACCCTCATCACGGGATTCATCAAGCTAACCCTCATCAAAGGATTCATGAAGCTAACACTCATCAAAAGGATTCATGAAGGTAACCCTCATCACAGGATTCATCAAGCTAACCCTCATCAAAGGATTCATGAAGCTAACCCTCATCAAAGGATTCATGAAGCTAACCCTCATCAAAAGGATTCATGAAGGTAACCCTCATCACAGGATTCATGAAGGTAACCCTCATCATCACTGGCGCAACGAAAATGGAGGGGGCCTCCCTGCACAGTACGAAGAGGGGCTCCTCCAGGCTCAATCAGGAGCTCTATGGCCAGAGTGCAGTGCTGAGGGGGCCCCCTGGAGCTTGGGGCCCCCCGCACCGTGGGGCTGCGGGGGCCTGTGTTACACCCCTTCTCATCACAGGATTCATGAAGGTAACCCTCATCACAGGTTTCATAAAGGTAACCCTCATCACAGGTTTCATAAAGGTAACCCTCATCACAGGATTCATGAACGTAGCCCCTGGGGTGAATTGTTGCTTGAAAATCATTTGAGACCTCTCTAGGGCATATTATGAGGGATGTCTTAGGTTCCTGAGGATGGAAATATTTTTTCAGGGATCTCTCCTCAGTAGAGATGCTGCTGAATGAGAGGTGGACCCCAAGGCAAGTAGGGCATCAGGAAAAGTGCTGGGATAACACCATTTAGCAGCATTGATGAAACAGAGCAATATAATTTCCATGTGCTTCTAAGAACTTCAGAAGAACATCCCTTGGAAAAGACAAGTGAAGGAAGATTAGTGGAGTCTGCTTGTAAGATACATTCACAGAAAAGAGTTACTGCAGTCACAATTATTTTTCATAAACTCGGTTTAATTTATTTTGCACAATGTAGCACAGAGATTCCAATCTCTTTACAGCAATATTATGCTAAGTGAGCATGTACATGTTAAATTAGAATTTATACATGGATATTGACTGTTGAGTGGGGCTTAATTCAGTTCCTACTTCAGGATGGCTTAATTGAGTTGTTATTGTAGGCTCTAGCTTTACTGTATACTGCATAAACGTTTGTCAGTTAATCATATCAGATTCCAGTCATTGAACGCAATGATATAACTGTGCAATTAGCATGGGATACATATATTGAAAATGTGTGTATGGTGTGTGTGTTCATGGTCTATGGCTGGGCTCTAAACATTTTATATCAATTGGAGGGAACTGTGGAGTTTGGATTGCTGTCCATGCACGTTCTGTTAATTTCACTATATACATTTATTGGTTCAGGCTTGGGGTTATATTTACAGTACTTTTGCTTATGTTTATACATTGCCTGCACCATTCTTTTTCTATGCTCGATTTAGATCAATTAGATATTCAGAGTTGGTGTATCGCTGACTGTTCGTAAGGGTGTAGTTTCAACACTTTTTGTATTTCATGCCACAGATGTGCTAAGTGTTTTTGTAAGACTTCTTTTTTCTATGCTTTCTAGTGAATTGTTTCTCTTGACTGATCAATTTTTGATTTCCCTTTGACAGTGATTAAGTTAGGGAGTGGTTGGTGAGTGCCAGGATTTTGCTATTGCTACTTGGCTATTAATATTGCTAAATTCAGGGATCTCTTCCCGGCTTTTTGGTGCTTGGGGTGCTCAAGCGGAGTAAGAACTGTTTGGTGGTAAGTAAGGTGTTGCTTTCTAGAGCATGTTCAAGAGTCTTAGCTGTTCATGGTGAGATAATTCTATACCATGCGGTGGAAGTCAGCGTTCTGATGACCGCCTCCAGGGCACAACACGTATGAGTCCATGTGGATTTGATTTAGCTTTTGGGATTAAGTTGTGTGTGGATAGTTAAATTGGATGCATTTGAATGTAGAATTTCTAGATAACTTTGGGTGTATTCTCATATTCTTTCCATCCTTTTATCACTTAGCTCCTTCCCTAAGTCTGATTCTCTTTTGTGTCACTACTTTACTTCTTTCAATAACTGAATGAGTGGTTTAAGAAAGCTAAGTAACTAAATGTCTGCTGCCTCTGTATTTAAGTATTGTTTGGAACAGCTCATGTATTTGTGATTCTTCCTCACCCATTTTGACTCTCTTTATTACCTTGACCAGTGCTCTATGCAGTAGGAATATGACTTTGGTATAACAGCTAACTCTTGTCAGCTGCTCCGCTGTCTTTAATATCCATGTGATAGACCAATTACCTATTGTTACTATTCCTGCTCGGGTCCATAGAACCTGGTGTTTAGCTATAAAGCATTCTTGGGGATTTGAGAGCCATTCAATCACAACAGAACTGACCTCCTATCATTTGTAGGATGGTATACAATGTGTAAAGGTACCTAATAGTTTCAGGACGAAGGCCCTCCCCCACCTAATAGCTGGCATGCCTCATCCTCGGGCCCCTTCTGGCACCGATCCAGAAGTTATAGGTGCAAGCTACTACCCACTGAATTATTTGAGGGCTTATGATGGTCTTTTTGGGGATTCCCGGCTGTTAGATCAATGTAGGTATATAGTGCGAACTCGTCTCAAAGGTATCAGAGCGTTTTACATGAGCACCAGCTGTGTTACAGAGGGACACATTCATTTTGTTAGGCATGGGGAGATGAAGTGATTTGCCCAGAATCACAGGATATTGAGCGCCCCTGCTGAGACTCAAACCGGGTTCCCCAGATTTGAGATTCACCGCTCTAGTTGTTAGGCCACCTGTTGTGTCCCCAAGTGATAGGCTTAAAAGAAAAGTGCAGGTAGATCCTACCCGCTAGTGGAGGTCTGCTTTGAACTGTTTGGATCAGTATCAGCAACAGTGGATATATGTACTTTGCTAGGATCTTACTCTGAATTTTATGGTTATAGCTGAGCATGGACAATGGCCCAGATGATGCTTTTTCTAGTGGGTTAGACCGGGGTTTAAGTAGTGAAATTATTACCGGTTCCCTTGTAGTGGCTGCAGTGGCACAGAAGATGTTCAGTTAAAGTCAGGTAGTCATTTCTCGCCAAACCATGGTGGTGACTAATAGCAGAAGAAGTTATACGTGCAGCAATACACTCAATACAAGTTGTCAGTAACGTGTTAATGAAGTTTCTACATAAACGGGATCACATGTGAGCTAAACTTTGGGTTAAACTTCAAATAATCACATTTTTACATCCCAAGGTTGTACTTTAAATATTTTACTTCCTTGAATAAAATTGCAATTGTCATAAATTCAACACCAAGATTGTCAAAAAATTGCAAAAAATAAGGTAGGAAAGGACCAGAAAAACAGAAAATAGCAGAGAAAAAATAGGAAACTGGAGGAGCATGCAGGTTTTACCTGGTAACAAAAACAGGGGGGAAAAAAGAAAAAAAAGCATCTAAAACCCAGGGGAATAGGCTGAAAAAGTAAAGGCTGAAAGGAGGGAAGGGGAAAATGAAAAGGAGAGCAGGGGGCTTTAACCCCAAGTGGAGAAAATAAAAATAAAAAAACACAAACTAGGTGAAGGAAAATGGGGACAAGAAGTGCTAGAAAACAAGGCAAGCCTAAAAGAAGTATGAAACATGAGAAGTAAATAAATTAGAAGGGAAGTCATTAAAAAAAAAAATTCACTCCCAGAATGAGAGCGAGAGAGAGATAAAATATTTGTTGAAGCAGAGTAGTTGAGCAGTGTAAATGTAGTTGCCAGTTAAGGCTCAATAAACAGAATAATATCTTACAGTCAATAGGAAAGTTAGTATATATGGCAAAGCACCCTCTGCATCTTATCTTAAACATTGATGTATATGCCCGTTCTATACTGTAGTGAACACATAGACCCTGAGAAAAATTGATTGGAATTAGGAACAGTGGAGGCGCCATGTAAAGATAATACATGAGCAGCATTTCTGGGTTAACATATATGCATGGAGCTTCCAAAGATGTCAGGCAAGTTATCTTTGATATGTTTCTGAGACAGTGAGACCCCACTTTGTGATGAAACTCTACCGGCATCCCTTGCAGCCCCACCCCCTATTTTGTCTTTTTAAAAGCTGCATCCCTTACGAAGCCATCATGACCTGCACCCCAACCTATCTGGCTGATAAGCTCACCATCTCCGGCAGCTCTCAGCACACCTACAGCCAAGACACCATCAGACTGGAGACAAAGAAGTGTAAAAACATAAATACAAGGCTATGGATCTTTTCCTTTTATGAACTCGGGACCTGGAACAAGATCCCTGTATCCATCAGAACCACCCCAAACCTGCTCCAATTTAGGAAAGACTTGATGATGCACTTCTTCAAGCAACACTACATCATGATCAGGGCCACTGGAATGATGCGACTGTGCAGCCGTGACGATTTTTTCATAATTATATATTTGCTGCATTTGCCACATAATCCATCACCTGCCACATAATCTACAGATTTCAACAACAAAAATGTTTCTAGCTCAAACGGTTCAAAAGTTGCAAAAAATGCAATAATGTGTTGCCGCCCAGTGAAAAGCCCCTTGCAATGCTAAACTGCACACCTTTCTGTTGCTTATTGCTATATTTGGATGTTAAATGGTACTAATGAGGTGCAACCAATGCCCAGAGAGTGTTACCAAGTTTAAAAATGATAAAATAAAGAAGCAACACTATGGCATTATGCTGCATAATTAGCCTTTTCATGCTTCATAATTTAGTCAACCCCGTCACATAATTTGGCCCTCTCCTGCCGCATAATTCCTGATCATGATGCAGTAATAGTCCACAAACCAGCAGCCTCGCACATTGCTTGTTGACTGCGTACATGCTTTGACCATGTACGCTACACAAATACCACCTTCATACACAAACACCAAACAGCAGGTAAATGGGAGTGATTCTCTAAATTTTTATGAGTTGAATAAATAGGAAATACCATCACAGAGCCTAGAAGCAGCAAGGGAATAAATAACATGTGCATCTGCCTATATCATTGGTATGTTGCCTTTCATCAACTTACTACAAATCTGTAGAACGCTCTCAAGACTGAACTCACCTTGTTCACACCCAATCAAACCTTAATAATAAAAACCTACAAACGGTACCTACAAGCCGCAATATATATCTGCAGACAGAGCAAAAATAACTCCACTTGTAACAGGGCAGGCACATGTTCAGCATCAGCTCAGAATTGGATGGTTACATGAGGCAGGGAGGACAGTGGCGCATCTCTAATGATCACTTCTGCAGGCTAATTCCTGGACAGAGAGGAAAAGAGCTGGTCTCCAAAGTCTTCAGGGTTTACTTCCGCATGACTAAGGAGTGCGGCAGTGTGCCTAATATTTTCCTGATCGTGCCCACGAGGCAACTACTAGTGCAGCTATAAAGTCCTTATTTGGCTATGCATTGCTTTCTTAGAAACAGACAACACCAAGCAACATTTAAGTACTGAATCTAAATGTTTTAGGATCTGTTTGTAAATGTTTTGCCCAGGACCTGCACAAATACGTAAGACATTTTTAGGTCTGGCCTGGAGACAGCTTTCTGGCTAGCTTCGAGGTTTTCAAAAAGACTTCTTAATAAATAATGTACAAATAGCAATACATACAAGGACGTTTGGTCAGCCCTCTTCATCCACTGGTCTGTTCAAGTGTCAATAACTTTTTCTCTCTACCGCCTTTAGCATGCAGCATGGGGCAGTGGGTCAGCCTGTTTAAGCGATTGGCTATTTTCACTGATAGAAATGGCATTTTTCTTCTACGCGTGTGCAGATTTGCCTAAAAAGCAGTACCATGCCAGGGCTGGTCAGCCAATAGAAGTTTCACGCTGCTGCTGCCATGCTGTTTGTTTTAGACCCTCCCCTAGTTGACTAAACAAACAAGCATTGGCATAGCCAATAGGTTTCGCCTTTGGGACCTGTATTTAGCCATGCAGCACATTATCCTGGGTGCTTAACATTTACTGTTCTTTAACGTGTGCTTTTAAAAGGTGCTGGGTAGCCAATCTAAAAACACATGATTTGTCCCCCATATGTGATTAAAATAAACAAAACATTTCGGATACATTATACATATTGCAACATAAATATTAGAAAAGCGTAACTACATCATGTTTTAAACGATGCGTGCAACAAATAATCATGTCAGTAAAAATAAACGAGAATTAAATATTAATTAATAAAACAATTAATACAATTATGACACAATGAATATGAATTGTAAATTAACCTGTACATATAACAATGTCAACCAAATGATTTCACGTGCAAGCAAGCTTAAAACAATAAAACTAAATGGTCTAGTGTCACCTGATCCTTCTCAGGTCATCACATTATGCAATAAACCGTGTCCCAGCTCCCATGCTACAACACCAGGAGCCTCCACATAGGACTGGTGTGTGGGGTCCAGAAGGCTTTTAGGATAATTACCAGGTAAACAGCGAGTATGGTAGGCTACAATTGTACATATGAATGTAAACATAGCTCCAGTGTAGACTTCAATTCTATGGGGGCAGAGTTGGGCATAGAGATGTCTGTCCATCCTTTCCGCAGTCTCAGGCTACACCTATAGAAGGGCCCCATGCTGAACAAGCAGCTCTGTACACATCGCCAGGGCACCCTACCCTTCCAGAGGCCCCGGTACACGCCAGACTCATATAGGTTCAGCCTTCACGTATACAGCGCAGGCTTAAACCACTTCAAATTTCACCTACAGATGTCTCTTTCTTCACAGAATATCCTGGGCCATGAGGCGCGAGCCCTGGCAGGGGGAGGCAGAGTCTGTCTGGCAGCTCCTCCTCTGACGCCCGGAGATGCGGAGCGTGCGCGCACTGCAGGGGCTGGTACGGGCTGCACTGCAGGGGCTGGCATGGGCTGCACTGCAGGGGCTGGCACGGGCTGCACTGCAGGGGCTGGCACGGGTTGCACTGCACGGGCTGCACTGCACAGGTTGCAGTGTGCATCTGGGCGGCCAGCTCTCTCAGTGCCTTACCTGTGCGAAAGACAGCCGGGCTGCAGACGAGACAGGCAGGAGGGAAAGAGAGGCAGGGAGACGGCGCCTCGTCAAGAGACCAAGGAGAGGGGGGTTCAGCAGCGAGAGAGAAGGGAGAGAGAAGGGAGAGGAAAAGCAAGGGAAGACAGAGGGAGAGGAAGGGAGAAGTTACAGAGAGAGATAGAGATAGGAGGAAGGAGACAGAGCGCTGAAGAAAGAGCGCGCAAGAGAGAGGGGTGAGAGAGACAGGGGCGAAGGAAACAGCGGGAGGGAGGGGGAAGAAGGCAGAGAGAAAAAAACGAAAGTGAGGGAGAACAGTCAGGTTAAAGAGGCAGCTAGACAGTAGAAAGAGAGGGGTGACAAGTGGAGAGAGAAAAAAAGTAGAGAGAGGAGTGGTTGGGAGAGGAGAAAGAGGAGCATGGCAATACAGAGTTAAAGGAGAATGTTGACGTAGGAACATAGAGAGATAGTGACAGTATAGAAAAACGAGAGCAAGCACCAGGCCATACAGTGAGGGCCGAAAAGAGATGCAGGAGCTGCTGGTGTGCGCGCGCGGTTGCGAGCAGCAGCATATGTTTCTAATTAACGCGCCCGCATCTGGGCACGATAATTGGAAACATTTGCTGCTTCGGCGCGTAACTGCAAGCATTTGGCCATGGGCGTGAACATGGGGAATAAAAGGTGGGACAAAAAGAGCCTTTGGCCAATTGCGTGCTGTCTTTGTTAAAAAGACGCATGCAAAGGCCAATAGCCTGGGACAAAAGCAAAAGCACACGCATGAGCGCGTGCGAGCGTGAGGTGAGCTTTCTGAAAGCCCTTACATAAAGTCTTTGCCAGAACAGCGCATGCGCGCTGTTACAGGCTCGACCTAATGACTTGCTAGTGTCTATCTACCAACGAGATCTGCCTGCCGATGTTGTCAGACAAGGGATACTCAAAGGATGGCCCGGGAGCCCCTGGTCAAGAGCAGAACCAAGCTGCTGTTTATGGAGTGGGCACTAACATTAAAAAGAGGTTAAATAAACATGCAAGCATTTATTTAAAGAATAATTAAAGTTTAGAAAAGAAGTACCAAGGGTGTCCTCACTGTTTAACTTTAGGAACACCTATATTTTTAAAGACATCTTGCAGCAAAAGTGCAAAAATATGATAAAGTTTCTTTAAAATTGAAAAAGTGTATTCCTTTACATGCAGAACCGTTTCATATTAGAACATCAAATTATATTAGTGCATTGAGATGTATTTTTTAAGTGATAGTTTTCAAACATGAATTTAGAAACATTCATGCTTTCCCCCACCCTGACACGAATGGCAATAGTGAATTAAGAGGTAAGTCACCCTGTGGGTGCCCTGGGTTCCTATTACACATGAACAACATTATAGTTTATTAAATCAAACGCAGGAGAAGGTTTTGCACTGTGCACATCCTAAAGTCAGGTATTTAAAGGTCCACTTATATGCGATAACGATGAAAAATTTGTAAAGTCAAATTGAAAAATTGCCTAGAATCACACAATTTGGTCAACTGGGAAAGCCAGGATTGATCCTACATTTTTTGGTTTCACATTGTGCATTTTAGTCACTAAATGTACATGCTTCGCTTCCCCTACATCCACCTTACTCCCCAACACGCCCCCAAACCGACACGATGCTGGCCTCAAAGCAGCCCTTGAACACACCACAGACCAAATGTTTGGTCCCTGGTTAAATGTTAGCGAGTACCCACGTGTTAGGCCATGGCTGCTTTCTCCTTGCCTGTGGAAAAACTGCCCCCTCTCTCCTCCAATACATCAAATGTCAAAGCATTTATGCTGTTTTCGGCATTGTTACCTCAGGAATGTATGCTGCTAATTGTGCATTGTCAGCAGGCCGCAAGATGTCAGCAATTGCTTATGGATGTGGAATTTAAAACTTCATTCACGTTAAAGCCTTTCCAGTAAGGTAACATTCTTGTAAACTATGCAAGAAGAATGGGCAGCACAATTTCTTAAAATGCATTTTCAAAATGATTACATTTCCTACTCTTCTAGCAAGAGCAGCTAAGAACGGAGAAAGGACACCGCATTAATACCACACGGGCTTGGTAGATGTTAAAGTATTTGATCTGCCGCGTAAAGGCACTTAATACTGCATTATTGACGTTTCTAAATTTGCAATAACAAGAGGTACCGTTGCCCACATTAAAAGTGCCCAATTTATCAAACTCTGAAGGATGAAGGGCTGAGTTGGCCCTCCTATAACTCAAACTCATCACCAACAAGCCATGCACAAATGTCATCCATCAGCAGGTGTGTAAGTCAGTCGTATATTCTGCCTGCTGGTGAAACAACGGTGAAACAGAGGCATGTTAGTTATCTCCAAAGCTTCAATGCCTCTAAACGTGCGCGAGGGGCTTCACGACCTATTTTCCAGGGGCCACGAATGACGCACACTACAACATGTAAAATAACGTAAAATTGCCAAATTCTGTGACAGCACTTCGAAATTTCGGAAGAAATGCAAAAAGCACAGCTGATAGAGTTGCAAAGCAGTGGTAATTTAACACCAATCCTGAAACAAAGGTGCATTAATTGTCAATCAAATAGGAGCCCCTGTCCTGTGTTTATCGCGGGCTCCAAACAAGTTGCTGGCGTCTCGTGCACTGGGCTGTGAGGTTATTTGGCCAGTAGCCCTCGTGCTCAACAGCGCCTATTCACATGCACTGTGGAGAATGGATGGAACATCAATGTTGCACTGAATAAACACTTACACAATTCAAGTTGTGTGCTCAGTGAAGGGAAAAACACAGGGGGGATTACCGAACAGACCCCGCCATTCAGAAATTGGTGAATGATGTCTTTGTAAATCTGTCAGTAAATTAAAACGGCCTCTAAACCACCACAAACTAATCTTTGTGATAAAAAATGTTGAAGGCCCCCTTTGTTTGCACCTGGAGTTCTGCATCGTCACCGCCTTGAAGAACGTGAGTCAGTCGCACATATGTGTGCAGCTTGACAATGAAGAAGGGCCACGCACAATTCCTTAATTCTGTTTGATAACAGCGGCATTTTTCTTTAAAATATGCAGGAATGGTTGCTTGGGTGAAGTCAGTCAGCATTCAGTCTTATTCTGAATGCAGTTATGAAGGCACATTTAGGAGGCTTGTTCGGTAGGTTTTCATAATAGATGAGCGCACACGAACCTTGCATAAAAACGTATTAGTTGCATTTATTTAGAAGGTGCGCAATACTACCTCAAAGACAGACGTATATAGAGCGAACAGTGCCAGAAAATGCAGAATTGTGTCTGCTTGGAGATATGAATGGGGCTATATCAGAGCTCTGACACCTGCTTTTCGGAAAAAGCTCAAAATGTGGCTCTTCCCATCTGACTACTCTGTTTGACCTCTCTGTCCCTGTGCTGTTTTCTTTCCTCGCTGTCTATTTCCGGGTTCTTGTCCTTGTCGCAGCGCTGGGACGCACTAGCTAGTGCAGCCATGCGCTTTATAAATTTGTTTGATTTGATTTGTGTACACACCAGAGCTTTAAGTGGGATGAACAAACGAAGGGGTCTCACAAAGGGGCGTGGCCGGTGTAATTAAGGGCGTGGCTTAAAAATACGGAAGCTAAAAATCGGTGCTGAGCATGGTGTGCTGCCCAGCTGGTATTTTGCTACTTCTGTCATTGCACACAGGTATATAATACTGATGCAACAAGTAACATTACAGCTACAATAAGCCAGGGCTGCTGGCTTTGCCAATGGTTATTTATTGTGTAAGATAAATCAGCAACAACTATGGCTTCGTTGTATAGAATATTGAAAAGGCTTCAGTTCTGAAATGATGAGACTGTGAAAGCACTATTGCGAGTCTCTTTGACGTTGCCTCAGAGGCAATGAAGGGTGATGATAATACAGCGTTAAGATTTATTTTTCACCCTGAGGGCAAAAATGGAGAGCCCGATAGAGAGAGACCCGCCTGCTTCATCGAACTTCCGGTGATGAGCACCGGCAGGACCTGGCCCACTTAAAGCCCTGGTGCAGACCAGGGGTGTAACACAGGCCCCCGCATTGCCCCCCGCGATGCGGGGGGGCCCCCAGGCTGCAGGGGACCCGGCCCCCTCAGCACAGTACTTCTGCCTGTGCGCTCCGGAATAAATCCGGAGGGGGGCCCTACGTGTATATTGCAGGGGGGGCCCTTGAACTTTCGTTACGCCACTGGTGCAGACAGCACCAGAATCTGCAGGTCTGCAATCTTATTGCAAAGGAATGACACTCAGTAGCCATTTTGGCCATTTCTGTGATATGTAAACACAAATAATCATTCATTAAAGCGTTGTGTGAAATACAAGTCAAAGTGTTGGATAACGAATTAAGAATGTGAATGTCAGAGGGCCTTGGTGAATCAGGACTCTCCTCCACCTGATATCCTGCAGAACCTACTGGAAAAAAATGTAATCTACTGCACAACTCTCAGACTTTGGAGCCATTCTACACACTTTCCCATCAGGAAATAAGGGGCTGGGCCATGGTGGCATTTGCTGGTGCAGCACAGAGCCCAGCGCATGCTTCATGCGCCAGCGGTGCTGAAAGTGAATATGTTTCAACCAGATATTTCTCTGCGTTACTGTTTTATTTTCAGACTGAGCAGCTCAGAAGAAGAAACAGGCACATCTCTCTCAGTGTTTCTGAGCTGCACTATCTGGAAATATAGCCCTGACTAGGAGAAACATTGGGTTAAATGAATTCACTTTACAAATCACATAAAACAGGAGTGCATTTCTGCCCCAGAAAAGTCCATCAGGATACTGCCCAGCAATCTGAGCATGACTTGATCATCTCTTCAGTGGTTAATTTGTTACAAAATAAGTGCCAGGGCCCTCGTTAGAAGGCCACTGCAGCTTGCCCTCATGCCAGCACTGCCAGAGACACTACCAACACAACTACTAACCTTACACCCCTACAAGGGTTTCAATCCTACTATTCTAGGCCATCCAAAACTAGAAGAATGCCTTGGGAAGCAGGTATTACTCATTTTTAACGTATATTGAATAGCTAAACAACTGTTGTTGTGCTCATCTCTAAATTAGACAAACAGCTGCCACCATGTGGCAGACTGCCAGAAGTGCTGGTGTTGACAATTAAGTGTCGGCGCCGAGCAACGGAAACCAGTGGCTCAAATTAAGCACTGCATCTCTTTCACAAGTCCCTAGCAGGATGTTAAGCGCAACCTTAGGATGTCATTAGCTGGTGAATTATGTCACCTGCAGTCACAGTATTTTCAGTGGCGGCTGGCATGAATTGTGGGTGGCGGGGCGGGTGGGGGTAAAGAAAATAAAAATAAAACCTCCCTGCTGTGTCTTGTCTCTCCTCCATCAACTCTCCGCGTCGCCCCTCGCTGGGCAGGAAAAGGAAGCACCCACACTACCCTGACCAATCACAATGCTGCAATGCAGTGTTCTGATTGGTCTGAGCACCGTAGTTCGGCGCTCAGCCAGGGAATGGGAGCCTGGGCATGTTCTCCACCCAGGCTGTTATGCAGCTTGGGTGGCGTTAGAAATGGGGGTCTGTAGTTGGCAGAGGTAGGTACCTTTGACCAAGTAGGGGCCCTTGCTTCTAGTCAGGGTAAGAGGGTTACACTCCTAAAATAACCCCTGCTCACCCCGTGGTAGCTTGGCACGAGCAAGCAGGCTTATCTCAGAGGCAGGGTGTAAAGCATTTGTGAACACAATAACTTATACAGTGAAACCACTACAGATGGACACCACACCAGTTAAGAAAAATAAGTAATCTTTATCTAGATTTAACACAAGACCAAATGACAAAATCCACAATACAGTATTAAAAAATATGACTTTCAAATGGGAGAAATAGCTTAGTTCAATGTAGATGGTAAATGCAACACTTTACTGTCAAAGCACCTTGGATGCGTAACGCAATATAAACAAAAGGGGCACAGAGAAGGCGATGCGTCGGTTCCTTGCTCTCGGGGAGGCGATGCGTCTGTTACTTACCGGAGAGGAGGGGATGCGTCTGTTTCTTACTGTAACCCGGTTACGATGCAACAAGATGGTGCCTCAATGTGATGCGACAATCCGGGGCGATGCAACAAGATGGTGTCTTTGATGCGACAACTTGGATATAAGGCGTGCACACCTGAAGGCCGTGCGGCACAATCAATGGTTTCTTGAGCCATGACAGGCCCTCGACGTGGTTCTACGGTGATGCGACGGCAACCTCTGCGGCGGCGGCACACTTCTCCGGCGCTGCGATGGCAACAGCTGCGGCGACGACACGCTTTTTCTTCGTTGCGTCGCGCTTCCAGCTCCCAGCGACATGCAGTCTCTAGAGGTCCCAAAACAACAGCAGGCACCTCTCTGCAAGTAGATTTCCCAACAAGGAAATTAAGGGGAGCTGGTGGTGAAGTCTTTGTGTCCCTGAGACTTCAGAACAGGTGGCAAGCTCAACTTCAAGCCTTTGGAGATCTTCCTCAAGAGGATAAAGTACACACAAAGTTCCTTTTCTCCTTTCCTTGGCAATAAGTAACCACTACAGGCCAACCCTAAACAGTAACCAGCACAGGGGCAGTCTCCTCCTTCAGCTTCCTTGGTTTCTAGCCTTGGCAAAGGTTTGTCTTGATTCCCAGAAGTGATCTAAATTTCTGGGGTCTGGGCCCCTCTTTTTATACACACAATTTATTTGTTCTCTGAAGGCAGAGAGTGTCTGCACCCAGCCCAAACCAGTTCTGTCCGCCCTGGTGTAGCTTCCTGGCAGGAGGTGGAGACAGCATTGTTGGAAGCAGACCTGGCCCATGTAGATGAAAATAAATCTATCCCCCTACTCTATTCAATGTAGGCTCAGGCAAGTGAAAGGAGATCTCCTCCCCCTATTCTCTATTCAACCCAGGTCCTATTCAGCCCAGCCCTGACTCATCAGACTGCTGGAGCCAAAGCCCTCTCCAGCCCCCTGTCACTCACAAACCAAACATGTAACACACAAACCTAGCAGAGGCATACTGGATGGTTAGGCAAGCAAATACCTTCTTTCTAAAAGTGGTATTTTCACACGCAGAATGTAAAAATCACCCACACTAAAAGATGTATTTTAACATTCTGAGTTCAGGCATACTAAACTCTTTTTTCTACCTTGTTCACTGGGTCAGTTAGGATTATAAGATGTTATAATCAAACTGCCCATTCTGGCCTATGGGAACAGGTAGCCTTGCAATAGTGACAAGCATTTGCAATGCAACAGGTTTCGCATTTGCGAGAGTTTAAGTTATTGGCATTGTAAATGATAATTCCTTTTATTTATGTTTTAAAATCCAACACATAAATTAAAGGCATTGTAATTTACAATGCCAAGACCTCAAACTGTTGCAAATGCGAGACCTATTGCATTGCAAATGCTTGTTTACTATGACCCCCTTCCCCTCTCCATTTCCGGACCTTCTCCTCCTCTCACCTATCTCTCTTTCATCGTTATCTCACCGCTCCTCCTTTCACCTCCTATCCCCTTCCGGTCTTTCCCTCCACCACTTCTTTCCCTTTCCAGTCGTCCTCCCTCTCTCCATTCCAAGTTTTCTTTGCTAAAAATGTATTAAATGCGTAACATATTTACCAACGCATATCCACATGATGTATTTTTTGCAAAGTTTATCAGTTTGTTTCGCCTGTTGCCGCGCTGTTGTAAAATGCTTTGAGTAATTTTGCAAGCCAAAAGAATGGTGCAGAATGCAGTTGTTCTCTTATTAGTACCAGTGAAAGTGTCTGTAATGTAATAATAAGTGCGTGGGAAACCAAGAGAGCGCTGGCTGGCACGCAGCCCATGACATGTGGTCGACAGAACATGGAAAGAAATACATAAAAAAGACATTTATATAAAATAAGAATGGACACGCTGGGATGAGAGCCAGATGTGGTTTGTTTTTTACGGGGGGCTCGGGCCTCGTTAAGAAATAATGAGTAACAGTGCCGCGTTTATCGTCCAGTGTCTGCCTTTGAAAAGGCGCTTACGGTAAAATACGAGTGCGGGACTATTTCCCCCACCCCCAGCAGTCTGCCCCACCCCACTGGCATGGGCAGGCTCCCAATAAATTGTTTGTCAGAGAACATGCAATAAAATTGAAAAAGATATTTTTAGGATTGGCCTCTGCTGAGATATCGGAGTAGGTTTAGCGCTTGCTGCAGATTTTTGCGTGTTGAAAACTCTGCAGCCAGATTCCACCTATATCTTCTCAGCATGTTAAAACGATTCCCGATGACGCGCACACGGTAACATCTATTGTTTCAACTCAAAGGCATAATTTGGTTTGAGATGCGGAGTAGGTTTAGCGCTTGCTGCAGATTTTTGCGTGTTGAAAACTCTGCAGCCAGATTCCACCTATATCTTCTCAGCATGTTAAAACGATACCCGATGACACGCACATGGTAACATCTATTGTTTCAACTCAAAGGCATAATTTGGTTTGAGATGCGCATCGTGTTATTTTTTATGTATGACACTAGAGGGAGCCACCCAGCAAATAAATCCCATCTTGTGTTCAATGTTCTGCACATTAAAATTGCAAACTTTGTTTCTGGTGTTTTTTCCTCACGGAGCTGGTTGACATTCAAAGGCCTTACTACGAAAACCGTTTTGAGATAGTAGTTCAATAGTGAAGCTGCAAATCTATTTTTCCAAACGCGAACAACATTATTTTTAATTGTTAAAAGTAAAAGCTGTTGGGCAAGAAGACAGGTCAGTTAACACCACGATGCCAAGCTCCTTTTTGAATGCGCTCTGGCAGACGAGTGCGGGCGGGGGGAGGCAGGGGAGTGCAAAAATCCATGTACAACGGAGTGCGGGCGGGGGAAGGGTGTGCAAAAATGCATGTAAAATAAGAATGGTCACGCTGGGATGAGAGCCAGATGTGATTTGTTTATTACGGGGGCTCGGGCCTCGTTAACAAATAATGAGCAACAGCGCCGAGTTTATCGTCCAGTGTCCGCCTTTGAAAAGGAGCTTGCGGTAAAATACGAGTGCGGGCCTATCTACCCCACCCCCAGTGCTATGACCTACCCCACTGGCATAGGCAGGCTCCTAATAAATTGTTTGTGTCAGAGAACATGCAATAAATTTGAAAAATATATTTTTAGGATTGGCCTCTGCTGAGATATTGGAGTAGGTTTAGCGCTTGCTGCAGATTTATGCGTGTTAAAAACTCTGCAGCCAGACTCCACCTATATCTTCTCAGCATGTTAAAACAATTCCCGATGACACGCACACGGTAACATCTATTGTTTCAACTCAAAGGAATAATTTGGTTTGAGATGCCCATTGTGTTATTTTTTATGTATGACACTAGAGGGAGCCACCCAGCTGAATAAATCCCATCTTGTGTTCAACGTTCTGCACATTAAAATCTCAAACTTTGTTTCTGGTGTTTTTTTTCCTCACGGAGCTGGTTGACATTCAAAGGCTTCACTACGAAAACTGTTTTGAGATAGTAGTTCAATAGTGAAGCAGCAGATCTATTTTTCCAAAAGCGAACATTATTTTTAATTGTTTAAAATATAAGCTATTGGGCAAGAAGACAGGTCAGTTAACACCACGATGCCAAGCTCCTTTTTGAATGAGTTCCGGCAGTGGAGTGCAGGCGGGGGTGAGGGGGGTGCAAAAATCCACGTACAATGGAGTGCGGGCGGAGGGAGGGGGGTGCGAAAATGCATGGACAACGGACTGTGATCGCGCTTCGCAGCCAGAATGACAACAAGCGGGAGCCATCTGTTCCTAATTAGCATGGCCGCGCTAAGGCCATGCTAATTAGAAACAGATGCCCCCCCCCCCCCTAAAGATAAGAAAGTAGTTCACGACAGCCGTCAAGCAGACGACCCAGTCCGGATGGGCCGTCCAAAAGGGAGAAAGGGCAGTGGCCCAAAAGCATCCTTTTCAATGGGAAGCTAGCGTTTATCATAAACGCTGACATGACCCAATGAAAATGATGGCCGGGGCTTCAAGTCCCCTTCTGAAATCTCCTCTCACACTTTAGGTCTCGCCGAGCGAGCATCGCATGCGCTGCAATGCTGGGCGAGACCTAAAAAACAAAATTGGCTGTAATTCACTATCAGGACATGCCACACACACCAGGGCATGTCCTACCTTTCACATACAATGCACCCTGCCTACCTTAGGAGGGACTAACATGTAGAAAATGAAGGGTTTAGGGACTGGCAAGTGGGAGCACTTGCCAAGTCGACAGGCTCTGCAACGGCAGGCCTGAGCCATATTTTACAAGCTGCTTTTGTGGGTGGCACAATCAGTGCTGCAAGCCCACCAGCGGCAATTGATTTACAGGCCCTGGGCACTCATGGTGCACTGTACTAGGATCTGACAAGTATATCAAATAAGCCAATCATGGAGCCACTAATCCATTACAGCAATTTACAACAGGGAGCACTTGCACTTTGGCACTGAACAGCAGCTGCAAAGTGCCCAAAGCATCTGGACCAGCAAAACATAGCAAAAACACAGGCGGCAACAGCGAAAAAATGGAAGGGAGACCCACGCCAATGGTGCCAGGTCTAACAGGTGGAGAACATGCAAAGTGCGCATGACTGTGCACCGAGAGCCAAACAGTCACTGCACATGTACAGAGTGCCCATCACTCCTCACCCCTGCTCTGAAAGCAGAGTAGAACTGCGCCGCAAAGACACAGCAGCAGAAACAAAAACAATTATAATAACAAGTTATTATTATTTTATTTTTCATTTACTAACACTGCTGAAAGCAGTGGGGCGACGCTCCTCCGCCGAGGAGCCGCCACCGATATTTCATTAGCAGCATGTCAATAGCAGCTACAGTCTGCCTCTGGTGCTATGTCACTAGTTGTTGCGGCAAGCCAATAGCATATGTCTGACAGTCCGTTAAGAGTAATCTAGGTATGTCATTAAGCCGTGCAGCGTGTCACTAGCACTCACAGTATTTCACACCAGCAGCATGTCACTAGCAGTAACAATCTGTCTCTTGCGGTATGTCACTAGTTGTTGCAGCAAGCCAATAGCATATGTCTGACAGTCCGTTAAGAGTAATCTAGGTATGTCATTAAGCCGTGCAGCGTGTCACTAGCACTCACAGTATTTCACACCAGCAGCATGTCACTAAGAGTAACAATCTGTCTCTTGCGGTATGTCACTAGTTGTTGCAGCACGTCAACAGCATATGTCTCTAGCAGTACGTTAAGCGCAACCTTAGAATGTCATTAGCTGGTGGAACATGCCAGTAGCAGTCACAGTATTTCACCAGCAGCATGTCACTAGCAGTTACAGACAGTCTCTTGTGGTAAACCACCAATTAATGAAGCATGACAATTGCATATGTCTCTAGCAGGACATCAAGAGCAACCTTAGAATGCCATTATCGGGTGCAATATGTCATTAGCAGTCACAGTATTTCACCAGCAGCATGTCACTAGCAGTTACAGCCGGTCTCTTGCGATATGCCACTAGTTATTGAAGCATGTCAATAGCATATGTCTAGCAGTACGTGCAGGGCCGGACTGGGAGCAGAAACCGGCCCTGGCAAACTGCTCAGCTTGGCCCCCCCTGGGGTGAGGGGGAGTGCCGCCGAGCAGTTTGCGAGGGCCGGTTACGGCCGATTTTGTTACATGGGGCCGCTACTGCCGACCCCCTGTACCAAAACCGGCCCCCCAGGGGCCCAAAACCGGCCCCCACCTTAGCGGCCTACCGGGGAAACGCCCGGTGCGCGCTATGGCCAGTCCGGCCCTGAGTACGTGAAGCGCACACTTAAGATGTCATTAGCTGGTGCAATATGTCACTAGCAGTCACTGTATTTCACTAGCAGTTACAATCTGACTCAGGCGCTATGTCACTAGTTGCTGCAAATCAATAGCATATGCCTAGCAGTAAGTTAAGAGTAATCTTAGTATGTCACTAGCAGTCACAGTATTTCACACTAGCAGCATGTCGCTAGCAGTCCTAGAATGTGACTAGCTACGTCAGTTCGTGCAGAATAGCCACTGTTGAAAACAGTCTGAAAGCGGAAACGCTGATACCGTTAATGTTTTTTTAAACGTGACTAAGGAGCTATTTGAAGAAAAAAAAACAGAAACGTTGCATCTCCCCAAGAAGGAAGCAGGCCACTGACTCTCCACAGCACTTTACACCTTTCCATACGAAGCATCCAGTTGGCGTTTAAAAAATAATGAACACAATTCTTTCAAGCTTCTCGAACAGAAGCGCGCGGCATTAATTCATGAGGCACGCGGAGTGACAGGGAACGCACTTGTTGCGCTGCCTGCAAACAGACATGCCTCCAGGCGCTGCCCCTCGCTGCCTCCAGCGCGTGGCAACGAACAGGGAGTGCGCGGTGCTGATTGATTTTTTATCTCCTCAAGACGAATAAATTGTGCGAAATTTCACAAAATATTCATGGGCGCCGTCGTGTATTTCCGGTGTTGCCTCACGAGACGCGAAGACACGTGTTCTGCGGGTGCATGGATTATGCAGGACTTCGAAGCATTCGAACACGTTCAGCAAGAGCCCGTCTGTTACTGGGAGTGTTTCTAAGAACAAGGCAGTTGCGCAACATTGCATATATTATAGAATGTGAATTCAAATTAAAGAAGGATACTTCTTGGCATTACATTTCCTTTCAGGTTTTCTAGGCGCCACAGATAGTATTCCCGAGAAAAACATAAAAAACATCATTGAACATTAGATTTTACTTTGCAAAATGTGTTTGCGTTTTATTCGAATTGTTGTTGTTGTAATGTGTGTGATTACATGGCCTCTCCTAGACACAATGACATTTTGGCTCACAAATGTCACAATGACAAAGAAAATATGTCTGGCCTTGGCAGACGTGCAAGTTTTTTTTTTTGGTTGTTTTTTTGCAGGCATTGTAAAACAGGGAATGATTGACAGAAATACAAAAATATAGGTGTGACCCAATAGCTCATGTACACAAAGCCATGGAGCGAAAGGATGTGGCCCAACGGTCAGAGCTGCCGACTTTGGAATTGGGGAACCAAGTTCGAGCCTTGGCGTCACCTCAACATCCTGTGATTCTGGACAAATTACAGAATCTCCTGGTCCCTACCACAAAATGAACGTGTCCTTGTGTAACATAACTGGTGCTCATGTAAAGCGCTCCAATACCTTCGGGTCGAGTTTGTGCTATTTTAAACCGCTGTCGGCCACAGTCCATGACACCCAATTGATGAAGAGGGCTGATTCATTGCCTCACCATGTATGCCGTGATGGGAGGGAGCAAAATGTGAATGACCCCCTGAACATATCAAGGGATGAAGATAGCTGGCTGAAAGCCCCTTTATGTAAGCATACATTTATATTATGATTTCTTGGAAAACGTGAGGCTGGCGAGACTGTCTTTAGGGCACAGCGAAAAATGCCCTGGGCCCGATACACAAGTCTATTCACACCAGTGTTTTAAATGGAATGCCAGAAGTGCAGGTACCCACTTCTTAGAGTTCCTCTTTGCTTCTGAGAAGTGCATGTACTCTCCTATTATATGTATAGCAGCATGCTGAGAAGTGCCGGTACACACTCTCTCTCTCTCTCTCTCTCTCTCTTTCTCTCTCTCTCTCAAAGGAGTGCAAGTACTGAGTACCGGACAGTACCGGTCCGTTTCAACCAGTGATTCACGCACAAATTAAACGGTGGTTGCAAGTCATAAAATGTGCATTTACACTCAAAAATCAATGTATTCTCATATTATATTAACCTAGTGTGGTGTAATATCACGTGGGACTACATCTCCTCCTTTCAGCAGAGATTATAGGCATTCTAGTTAAGTGATGTCCTGAAAAATGTGTACACACCCACAAACTCAAATATTTGAAGGCATTTACATACATATTCTTGGTCCATTTCCACTCAAGAAATGATTGATGATTTAATCTTGTAGTTCGTGGGAATGGGAAGGAAACACCCCACAAATTGGTGGAGGTTTCTCCATGTGGTGAAGTAATATCTAAGAGGAGGAAAAAAAGAAAACAAAAGTGTATCTCCTTGGATTCAAGTTATTGTGGCATGTGTGATTTAAAACTTGTATAATTAGGCATGCAGAAATCCATTTGCGATAGGGTATAGGACCTTCCCGAATGTATTCCGAGATCACTCCTGGGATTGTATGACCATTGCAAATTCACAGGCAAACTCTGGAACTCTAATATTTATGAAATTCAAAAGGCGACACATGATCGGTGTAGAAGGGACAGTGGTAGTTGGTGGGCTCTAAAAGTGGGGGCCTGAGACTGCGTTGAAAATACAAGTGAGTCTGACCTGATAAAGGAGTACGGAACATGCGCTCTCAACCTACAAGTAATGTTTTTGAAAACACTGGGTTTAAACAATGCTTTTTGGGCTTATCACCAATAAGAATCCCAGATTAGGCCTCCCCTGGCCATCGGGTATATAAACAAATGACCAAGGAAGGCACACACCTCTCTGACCGGAATAGCCTTCTATCCAAAACACATCAAAGGTTAGCACGAGGAGCACAATGGCATCCAGTAGGGTGGAAATGGGATTTGAAATAAATAATACAACATGCAGCGCAGTGATTGGTTGTCACGGGGCACCAAGTGGTCATCTTATAGCTCAGTAATGACAGGATGGGATACACAGCACACAGATCAACTATGTCCTAGCACAATTGTTGTGTACATTCTGCCTCACGACAACATAAACGAGGACCCCAATGTGACATGTTGGTGCTTAGTGATGGGACGTATTCTAGCATGATGATGGGATTCATGTCTCCTCCGCATTGGTGTGTATTCTGATGGTTGTCTGCTGGAATAATTTATTGGTGGCAAATTGTTCCATGCACAGGATAACAGGAATTTCTGGTTTAATGAAAGTTGTTAATATTAATACACCAAATAAATCTTCTTGCCTGGCACATATTAGCATTGTCAGCAGAAGGCCATGGAGCGGGTGAGCGTGGTGTAGGAACTCTCATTTTATTTGCCAGATTGGGTTGGAGAACAGTGACTGGCAGAACAAGTAGCTTGCACTTATGTGAAGCACGTTTCCAACCATGGTCTTAATCAGGAGCCTGTTGCGTTTATGATGCTCGACTGGGGAGGCCACAGTGCCACACTCAGACCGACAAGATATGTTTAGAACAGATAGGATCTGGTTATCCTGTATCTCTATATTTTTTTGAGAAAGAGAGGTTTTCTATCACATTTCTTGCCAGTGTGGCAGCTTCTGACAGAAGTAGGGTTAAGTCCGCTAGTCCTCTTCACTGACCAGCCTGATGTTCTGTGTGTCTAGGTGACAAGTCACCCTCTAGTGTTAAAACCAGACTTTACCTTCAAGTGCATTTATTTATCATCAACAGTTCTCTGTGATGATGAAGGTCAAATGCTAACTATGCTGTCCAAGTGACAGAAAGGGTTCTGTTTTAAATATCCCTGAATTGAACACATATGCATGCCCATAATGGTATGTGTGGGAATAAATGTGTCTAGACTGGTTGTACCTCTGGTGGCTCTGCCTCTGCCCATGCCGCTTTTATATCTGATCACACTGGCTATCTCTCTGCCCACGGTGGTTAAATCTGCTCAGACTAGTCCAATCTCTGTCCAGGATGATTCGGAGGAACATATCTGCCCAGCTTTCTATTATGTCTGTCCTAGACAGCTTTTCTCTAACAAGACAGGCAGGAGGAAATGTGGCTACCCCAATTGGTCATGTCCTCTCTGAACCACAGCACAAGAAACTCAAGGACGGGTTTATCATTATTATGGCTCATCAGTCAGGTATAGCCTCATTGCAGAGGCACAGTGTGCACAAGACTCAAGTCTAGGCATACCTGTCCCACTTAGGCCGTCACACTGAAGTATGCAAAAAAGTGATGCATGGAATACTTGACTTAATCTCAGCCACTGGTAGTTTCTCAGGTTCCGCCCCAGCCCATCATTATCTTGCTCACCATGCCACCTCAGTTGGACCCAGCCATATGAAAATCAGTCAAGACCCTGCTCCAATAAGAACAGTCCAGCCGAACTGCAAGTCCAGGTACTGCCTAAAATGCAACACAAGCAACCCAATACCCTCCCTTATTAGGGCTCATCAGTTGGGTATAGCATGGTTCCAGTGGCACAGTGTGGGCCTACCAGTCAAACGTAGGGCATTGCATGAAGCATACAAAAAGTGATGGATGAAATGCTTTTAGTGGTTGTGCTGAAAGTCAGCTGTCCAAAGTGACATCTGTATAGCACAGGCCCATGTCTGAGTTGCCCGGGTGTAGCAATGGGCCCCAGTGAATCATCTGACTCTAAACAGATGCTGGAAGACAGGTTGGGCAGGTCACAAGCACACTTGGAGATCCTCTCTTGCCACTCCTGTCTCCACTACCACTCCTGCCATTTGCACAGAGTCTTCATGCCAATAACGGGGCTGTGGGTGGTCCCGTCCACATTACTGGTGCAGTTAGAGGGAACTTGTTGCCCTGGTGGCCACTCTGACCAAGGCTACCCTGAGGTCTGTCACCATGACCCCCTCACTGCCTGCCTTGTGCCATATTCAGTTCTGGGATGGAGCACTCGGGCAAGAGGAGCAGGAGATGAATCCTACACCTCCTGATTGAAGCAGGAGTTCCTGACGGTGACCCGGGTAAAGAGGCAGCTTTGAAGTTTACCAGCTCCACGGGTGAGTAGCTCATGCAGTCCAGGTGTTTTAGCTTTTCATTGGGACATTTGTAGTCCCATTTATGCCATTAGAAAATCAGCACTACAAGCCCAGTTTGAAAAGAAAAACACAATCTGGGCTGGGTGTGCTACTTGCACAAGGAACTGGATCCTTGTGTTCACTGGTCAAAAAGCAGAACCTGGCAGGCAGTGGTACCACAGAACAGGCAGTCACCTGCCACACAACCAGATACTCATCCGAATTAAATCAGGTAGCCAGCAGATGCTGCCTGCACATGGACTGCACTGAGGAAGGCCAGAAATAATGTTGCCCCGCCCCCACCCTTTCAAACCTCATTGCCTACCACCAGTCACAGCATAGCAACACAACGCACTCGGACTCTGTCAACTAGACCTGCCACTGGCTCTTACACACTGCTACAGCGCTGTGCAGTACTGCGCCTAAGTGCTAAGCACCGCAAGGGTGTGTATTTCTATTGGCACTGCAGACTGGTCATACCTTACCATTTACATAAGTGCACTGGCCTTTTCCATTTGGGTAAGAAGGAAACCTCACTCAGGCATGCGCAAATGAACCCCCAAACCCACCGAATCCTGGCTCATTCCCAAGCAGCCAGCAATTCGTGCAAGATGCTTCTTCTTATCTCCTCACATGATTGGTGGGCCTATGCTCCTTCCGCCAATGCATACCGGCTGCCCCCGGGAGGCTGTAGCTCTGCAATTACATGGTGCCCAGGTTTTACACAATGTGATGTAGGTGAGGGGATGCGTGTGAGTGGTCGATCGGCAAGAATGCTCCCTTTCATGTATCACTCATCAACACAATAAGGTAAGGGGAGGATATTTGTGATGTTGGAAGTCATGGGCTTGGGAGATGAGATGGATAGATCAGACTTGTTGGGGCAGGGGCACTTTCTTCTGTTTTGGCTTGATGGTGAGTGGGTAGAATAGCAGTGTGCACATGGTGGGTGTGTATGGTGATATCAAAGAAGGGATCGAAAGGAGAGTGACATTGGCGGTCAACTATAATGGGTATGAGAGAGAGGAGAGGAAGAAGATTAGAAGGGTACAGGCTGGGGCCACCACTATAAGGTGGTTAGTGAGGAGGGGATGGCTGTCAAACTGTAATCAATACCAGTGCTGAATGCTATAAATCATGAGATGGGCATATAGCAAACTAACTGCAATGCTGACCACTAAAGATTATTAAATGGGCACACAGTCATTAGTTCCAATTATTAGCACTACATAGCATTGATCAGGGATACAGTGATTGAATTCACTATTATTAATTGGGGCATACACAGCGGTGGCTCCTACGCAATGGCGCAGGAGCATCGCCCTACTGCCTGGCTCAGAGCCAGCAAATGAAAAATAAAACAATGTCATTGTTTTATTTTTCATTTGCCGGCTCTGAGCCAACTTGCATAGGGAGGGGCGGGACGTGGGGGTTGAGGAGTGCTATGTGCACTCCCTAAGTGTGCATATGTGTTTGGCCGGCAATCTCAGGCCGACCAAAACACACATGCGCCCTTAGATTTCTTCAGCCCGGCTGCATTAAAAAAAACCCACAAACTCCCTGGTCTGAGTGGAGCGTTTTTCCAGCTCGCTCAGGCGAATCCCCATGCTGCTCTCATTATATGAGAGCAGTGCAGCGATTGCAGGGAGTCGATGACGCGGCTCCAGTGCTTGCTGGAACCATGAAGTACAAGGCGCGATGGGAGAGGCAGGCAGCAGCTCCAGGTAAGTGTTTATTTATTTAATTTTTAATATTAAAACCCCCTCCATCCCATGCCACCTCCACACACCCACCCCCACTTTATTGTGGCGGCCGCCACTGGTCATACACTACTACAATTCAGCTTCTGCCATCAGAGATTACAATATATATTCTGACTGTAACAGAGTTTAGTTTGTACTTTTTCATTCACAACCAAGGACGTATACATTAATTGGATTCTGCTCACCTTCATAAGCGGGGCACACCATGGTCATTTTGCTTATTGCTAGCTAAGATCATTGAATGGGCCTGACGCAATGAATTTCCCAAATGATTAAAATTAATCATTAAGTATGCCAACATGATTTCTCCTTACAACCCAAAAACTCATTAATAAACACACACTACATAAATTCAACACGTTCAGCGTGTTCACAAATCCGCTATTTAGGATCCGAGAGCCATGTAACACCCTTCACACTGAAACAATGTGATCAAAAGTGCACTGTGATAAGCGGCCCTCACCAGCGATCCACGCCTCCATACTGCAAATTATTCAGAAAACATTTTGAGGCTAGAAATACAACTAATCGTCTAAACGACAAAATAAGTTATAATGGAGGTGTTTCCTAGGAGATCAAAAACAATCAATAATTAAAGAATTACAACTAAGGTATTTCTTCAAATAAAATTGACAGGAATAGGGACTTGGCCATTTGAAGTATGCCTGTGGAAAATAATTCAAACATACACAGCACTCAAAGCATTTAGTAACAAATATCAAGAAGGGGTGGAGTGCCATTATTAAGATATTTGTCAGAAAGCAATGTGGTGCAAGTAATGTTGGTCAATCCATAACAGGGCTTTAACATCCACTTTGCTGTGAGATTTTTGGTGCTAGATTGAGACATAATTATAAAACAAGTGCTAAATTTTTCACCTTTCTACGCCACTCTCATTTTGCTCCTTAATGCTCCCTCTTTCTCGTTCATCTCCCTATCTCATATTCTCTATCCCCTCTGGCTCTTTCCCACTTTGATCCACTTACCACTCTCTGTTTTCCCAGACATCTGTCTCTATTCCCGTTCCTCTCTCTCTCACCAGTTCTATTTACTCTCTCTTCATTCTCTACCTTTTTTCCCTACTCTCTTCCCTCATGCTTTGATTTGTCCTTCTTCATCCTGTCTGTCTAGCACTCCCTTTCAGTAAATATTCCTTTCCGCTACATATTTGAAGGCCGGCGGCGGGTTGAGGGACTCGGCGTCTTACGGGGGCCAATGATGAAGTAACTTTGAATGCTTTGGAGTTTCACCTATCGTAGTGAACCTGAGAGAGATTTAAATCTGGATTTTAAATACTATTTGAGGATTATATATATTTTAAGTTTTTGTGAAACGCTCACTTCAAGTGTGGGATACATTGAAGAATCTTTCTTATGTAACATTGGGGATTGAAGAAGGATTGCCGTACTATTGCGAAGTGAATCAAGTAGTGATCGTGGTACGTCAGCGATCTGAGCAAGATTGGACTATTTCTATTATTGCCCTGAGGAAGCCCTGTGCGGGCAAAACGCGTTGGCTGTATTGCTGCTGCTGTGCATGATCACCTTGCGACATTAAAAAAATATACTATATATCAATGAAAAATCTGGACTGAATCACTTACTGTGTATTCTATGCATTCTTTAGTGTTGCCTCTCTGTGTGTTCTCTAAATGTGTCAGTAAATATTCCCCTCTGCTTTCTCTTGTTTACCCACTGTGTCTTCGCAATTCTACTGCCTGCTTTCTTTATTTGCAAAGCACCATCTCTCATTTCTTCTTCCTACTTCTCAGTCTCTTCTCTCTCTAGCTACATTCTCCTTGTTTTCATCTCCTTCCGATATCTTTTCCCTATAGTACTGTCACTCTCTCTCTGAGGTGTAACTTAAGAGAAGTGCAGGTCTAGATTTCAGAGTTATTTATGTAAAGTAGAATACAAAAAAAGAAGTGTTTGTAAGTGGCATGGTAGGTAGTAAACACCACACTACCAACCAATCCTGGTAGCCAGTACAGAGGGTGGGTCAGTGCTTGAAAGGGAACAATAGAACTGCAGATACTCTCCAACAGAGTAACTGCTTGTTTCTGAGAAGTGCCAGTACTCTCCCAGTAAAAGTATTCAGTTTTTCTTGAGAAGTGCAGGTACTCTCGCTCTCAAAATAAAAAAGTACAGATACTCCGTACCGGCCCATTTAAAGAACTGGCTGTGGGTTTTGTATGAGAATGTAGTCTACTCTGGAGGCAGTGAACTTGCAAATAGCAATGCTTCTTTATTTTAAGGGTAAGCAAACATGACACCTAAAGTAAAGCCTGTAATAAGAATCCACCAAGGCATTAATATCATATACTTCTCACATTTGTAACTGCGGGTGCATCAAACCATGAAAAAGTTGCTGGTACAAGCAAATGCAGCTGTGCAGCCCCTCTTCATATCCAAACGAGGTGTTGAGTCCAATGGTAGCTGTCAAGAACAGAAGAAACTATACTGCACTTCTGTATCCACAAAAGAAACAACATGTAGCATCAGACAGCGGGGATAGACTTAACTATGAGGCTGGTTTATCAAAGAGTAGTGATCAGTGTGAGCACAGATCTAACTCAGAAGCAGCAATAGATGAAGCAGATGTGATCAGGACAGAGCTAGGCTTAACCCTACAGTCAGGGCTTTAAGTGGGATGAAAAACGTTGTCAATGTAATTAAGGGCTTGGCTTAAAACACTTAAGCGAAAAACCTGTGGTTAGCATAGGGTGCCGCCGACTGGTATTTTGCTGCTTCTGTCATTGCATCCAGATATATAATACAATAAGTAATATTACACCTACAGCAAGCCAAAACTATTGGCTTTGTCAATGGGTTTTAGTTGCATAAGCAACAACTATGACTTTGTTGAATATAATGTGACAATCCTCCAGTTCTGAAATGAGGACAAAAAGGACGGCAAGCACTTGAAAGAGGACCGAGAGACACGTAGTATCACCGCTAATAGTCACCTCGATCATGCAAGTTACATGCACATACATGACACGGTACAAGGCTACACAGTTGAATACACCAGTGACTGGCAGTACAAAAGAGAACACACAGATTGCATGATCTATCTGGGGACTCAGAAAAACCGCATGTGACATCCATCAGAGAGCTGTGTGAACAATTACCTGGTAATCCCCTCAGCACAATGCAAATATGCACATACATGACACTGTTCAGGGATCCATCATCTACAGCTGACATTAAATGACCATTCATCATGGTTCCCCCATTAAAGCAGTGCACTTTGTGATCTGCATGGTACATGTTCTTTACAGCAGGCACATTAACCCTCTGTGCTACCTTTCCAGGAGTCAACCCTTCCACTAGACAAAACTCGGATCTCTCTCTAGGAAGAACATTAATCACCGAAGTTATCATGACATTTTTATGTTTCTAAAAATTGCTGGAGGCCAGGAAGGAGGCAGCAAGTTTTTTTTAAACCATAATATACTTGCAAACACTACGTACCCACCCGAAATAGGTACCCAGTGCGGTCACACCGTTCGCACCGCCCTACCCTGCTCAAGGTTCATGTGACCTCAGTGACAGAGTCACAGTGACTGGATCACTGTTGCTCTAGGGTGTGCTGCTTCGTAGGCCTGTCCGCAAGACTGGAGATGAACTTCAGTGTAGATTGTGGTGGACAGGCCTTCAAGGTTAACTCACAATTGACACCACTAGGGTACACTTGCTTGTGCTAAGAAATCAAGCCTTCTAAGGTCTAGTGGGGCCGTGTAAGGTCTAGCATGGGAATATGCTCCCTCAGTAGAGTGGTCTGGTGGACTGGTCCTGAAGGCTGAACCCAGTTCCCCAGTTCCAAATTCGACAGCTCTGGCCATAGCGCCACATCCTCTCCCCCACTGAACACCATACTGCCCCACTGAGAGAAACTCTCACTGCCTTCAGCTACAACCTAATTGTGCCCGCTATAAACACTTGGATGTGGCTCAATTCAAATTATGCACTTGATAAGAGTAATATGCTGCCTAAAAAAAAAAAGTAAAAGCAAACACTCATAGGGAATGCAAGATTAAGTAAAGCATGTGAAATGTAAGCAGAAACAACATGGTTACCTTAACGATCTCTCACTCACTATTCAGAAATCAGCGAGTGGTTTTACCTGAAAAGTTAAGGACATGACTACAGGGCCCTGAAGGGAACCGTTTCAATGTCCATTGCTTATATCCTTAATAAACGTAAGCAGTATGGTTTAAAAAGACAACATCCATAAATAGAGCCATGGTACGCATTTTGTTTTCCAATCCACCCATCAACAAGGTATTGCAATACATCCAGGAATGGTGCACTTCCCCACCTGGGGACAACAATGCTGTTCAAAGAAAGACGAGAAAACGAAAGTAGCGCTTCACTGCAAAGTCTGTAAAGTGAGGCTGATGTGTTTGGGTGTGAATAAAAACAATCTGGCCACTTTGCAACCACTCTGTCTTGCTGTTTTTAGTTATGTATTTATTTTTAATATTTAAAACCTTCTATTTCACTCCATCCCACTGCACTTTGGAATAGAAAAATGTCAGAAAAAGGGCATTTCCCGCAAGAGTGTTTTTCTTTTTTGGATCCATTTCACAGGGAAGCAACTAAATGAAAGAAGGAAAGAGGTTGTGAACCGTTTCTTCAAGTTACGGTTTTCAGTTAGTGAGGAGCAAGACAGAAAGAGAGGGAATAATAGGAAGAGAGGGGGTGGGGGGACAGCTGCCAGTGCAAAAAAGAAGAGGACATTGCCCGAGTCCTATTCCTTCACTGCCCGTCCACGAAAGCAAGCCGAGCCTTATCTGAATGCCTTTGTCCGCCCCCAGAATAGTGCCGCCTGGGGCGGACCGCCCCCACCGCCCCCCACTAGCTACGCCACTGCAGGGCTGGTAATGCAAATGCTACTAGTGGGCCTGCAGCACTAATTGTGCCACCCACACAATTAGCCCTAAAGAGAGAACTTAGGCCTGCCACTGCAGTGCCTGCGCGCGGTTTGTTAAACTGCCATGTTGTCCTGACAAGTGCACCCACTTGCCAGGCCTTACCCTTCCCTTTTTATGCACACCAGACACCCCTATGGTAGGTCTAGGGTATTCCCCTGGGCAGGGTGCAGTGTATGTGAAAGGTAGGACATGTACTAAGGTGTGTACCATGTCCTGACAGTGAAATACTCTCCATTTCGTTTTTCACTGTTGAAAGGTGATCATGCCCATAGGACAGAATGGGGAGGCTGTGTAATATGTTTCCAGCCTATCTTCCCATAGGCTTAAGATGGAGAGGTGAAGTTTAGTGTGCCTAAACTCACAATGTAATAACGCATCTTTTTGTGAAGGTGGTTTTTGCATTGTGTGTTTAGAAACCACTCTTTTAGAAGTGGCTGTTTTGGTGTTTTAGCATTTCTGTGTGTCTCTGCCTGGTTGTGGATTGACTGTCTGGATTTGAATGTGATAGGCTCTGGGAAATGTCTTGACCCGGGGGAAATGTCTTGACCCTTCGTGAGGATTGCCCTGTGATCATGTGCACCCGGAATCCAAGTGTGTCTCAGCAACGCTGTGTGCGTGTGCTTTTTGCAGCCTGAGACCTTTGTAAGAATTGCCCTGTGATCTTGGGCACCAGGAGTCCAAGTGAGACTCAGCGACACTGTGTGTGTGTGTGCTTTGTGCAGCCGGAGACCTTCGTGAGGATTGCCCTGTGATCGTGTGCACCTGGAACTCAAGGGAGTCTCAGCGTCGCTCGGTGCGTGTGCTTTGTGCAGCCTGAGACCTTCGGGAAGAGTGCCTTGTGACCGTGCACCCCCAGAGCTCAACTGAGTCCCAGCGATGCTGTGTGCGTGTGCCCTGTTGCAGCCTGAGATCTTCGTCATTGCCATTGGCCCGGACCGGCTGCCCCGGAGGAGCTGTGCCGCCGGTCTGAGCCCGTCTTTGCCAAGGAGGGACCTCAAACCATCCCCGTGTCGGGGGGGGCAGCCAGAGTTCCACCACCCAAAATCAACAAAGCTGCAACGGAGGTCCAAGTCGTGAGGAGAGGAGAGCGCGGTAGCACCCCCAGGTAATGCTCAGCGAGCATGCGTGTGTCGACGCCTGGGGCGGGCTCGGAGAGAAATGCTTGTGGCTTTTCCCATTCTCGCAGAGCGGCCTCCACTGAAGTCCGTATTGGGGCCCGTACTTGCCGAGGAGTGACAGTACTGGGGCCGGAATGTGGAGCTACATTTTGTTTTACACCATACCCGTGTTGGGGGCATACTTTAGTAATAGAATACCGCGAGTCAGCAGGAGTGGCATAGAGACCTAGTAACGTGATCGGTACCGGAGTACATCATTTTGGTATTATGAACTGCCGATGGTTGCATTACCCATTGCATTATATCTGCATAACGAACTATCTGATTGTTGCATTACGCATTGCATTATTTTGGCATAAGGAACTACCTGATTGTTGCACTAGGCATTACATAATTTTGGTATTACGAACTGCCTGATTGTTGCATTACGCATTACATTATTTCTGCATAATGGACTACCTGATTGTTGCATTACGCATTGTATTATGCTTACATAACGAACTGCCTGATTGTTGCATTCCGAATTGCATTATTTTGGCATTACGAACTGCCTGATTGTTCCATAATGAACTGCATTACTGTTACATTACGAAGTGCCTGATTCTTGCATTACGAACTGCATAGCATTGCATTAGGACTGCATTGGATCGTTTAGAATTGCTCATTAATACTGCAAGAACCTACAAGGGCTTGCTGGCCTCATAACCAGCAAGGTGAATTATTACAAATACGCATATGTTGGATTTTTATCGTGTAGTCTCATCGTATATCTTTTTATATAAACATATACTTGTTTTTTTATGAAACTCGTGTCGAGTCCATTTGTGGTGTCATCATTGGGTTGCTGTGAGCGTGGTTACAAATACTTTACACATTTGCCTTGGAGATAAGCCTGGTTGCTCGTGCCAAGCTACCGAGGGGGTGAGCAGGGGCTATCTGAGGTGTCCTTCCTTTCCCTGACTTAGAAGCAAGGGTCCCTATTTGGCCTAAGGTACCTACCTCAGCCAATTAGGGACCTCCAGGTCTAACAAAAAGTATCTCTGCAAAACTATGCTGTGGAAGTGCCACTATAGTATAACACTCCTGCTGAGAAGTACTTCTGCTATCCCATTAAAAGCAAAGCAGACATGTGCACAAGTAGTGCACTTTTCCATAAAAGTACAGGGGCGGTTTCTCTTCATGGGCAGAAGAGCGTTGCCCTACTTGCTGCGAGTTCAGCGGTAAACACAGAATAATAAAATAGTTATTACCATTTTATTATTCTGTGTGCCACCTGCCAGAACAGATGGATGGTGAGGGCGGAGCAGATTCTTGCAGGATGGCGTTGTAGGTGCTCAGTATGCATGTCAGATTGGCCTGCTGCCTACAGCCGGCCAATCTGACATGCGCACTTCAAAGTCAGCAATTCTAGTGCTGTAAAACAGCCGAGGGATTGCAGGCACAGGCCCCCAGGCTCAAAATGAGCGCTGGGTTGAGCCTGCTCCAACCAATCCTGGAGCTGTTCTGCAGCTCTAGGATTGGTTGGATTCATGTTGCACAAGGAGGGAAGTCCTTCCCTTTCCTTCCTGCTCCTCATCACCCTCAGGATCAGAGCAGGGAGAGGATCATCGGTTTGGAGTGCCCAGCGGCCGGCAGTATTTATGGTGAGTGCCACACCATTAATTAATGTAGCCAACCGCCACAGTAAAAGTATGTCGACCATGATGAGAAATACTGATACTATTTGATTACAGGTATAACAACCGCACTGAAGATTATTAGTACTGATCAATTAAAGATATACAACTATTGACAGAGGTGTTAGTAATGGGTTGATTAAGAAAGCAAGAAAAAAACATGTCTGTTGGCTTATAGATGTAATCATTTATGAATGCACAAGAGGATATAGGTTATGTATATAAAATCGAAATTAAATCTAGAAGAAGATAAGGGTAAATTGAGACCTTACACAGGGAAGTGCAGGCAAAGGAAGCAAGTGTATTGAGATAACCTGGGCAACATTTCAGCTTTTCAGGAAGGGGGAAAATCAGTCAGTTACAATGAGGTCTTCTGCATATAGAGACAAAATCATATTCTGCATTATCTCAAGCATTGGTTAAATAAATAATGGATTCATGGATTTATTTAGGTGATGTGCTCTACAAATTCGATTCTCTCTACATGTCATGATCTGTTATCAAAAATCCCTCTCATACATGCGAAGTACCTGAGTAAATGGAGTACCATTAGCGCCCCTGGTGAGGTTGGCCCGAGCTCCAGGGGGCACCCTCTGGCACTGTGCACCAGCGGCGGGCCCCGTGGCCCGAGAGCATCTAACTTGATCAGAGGGGGTTAGGGGCCCCCTCTTTGCACTTTGCAGGGGGGCCCGCTCAAATTTCATTACGCCAAGGACCTGAGTAAGCCCGTAAGAAACAGGGTGTTGAAAAGGCCACAAGGATGAAAGATGTCATCTCTTCCCTGAAGCTCAGTAAAGTATGTTTATTGCTTTATCTCAGATTGTAAGGCATTCTACATCCAAGGGACATCACGAGGAATCTCCTTTCCACTGACATAGCCTTTTACGTACCCTTTTACGTACCCTGAAGAGTCCTTGGCTAGCTGAGCTGGGTGCTCTGGGAGGACACTACTCATCCAGTTTTTTTCTTGCGGGTTCAATGGCAAGATGCCCCTAGTGCATTTATAGACTATTCCCTTGGCATCACTCATGAATGCTGTTTTCTATGGACACAGAAGTAACCAACCAGAGTTTTTATGTGGATGTGAAACCAAGAATGAGACATTGGGGGTGTCACTTACACGTGTAAGAGCTGGATTAGCCAAATACTGTTTCAAGGTAGACCATCCACCCGTCTTACCACGTTAACGGGTTCTACTCCAGTACAAAGGGCTGGGGAGGAAGCTATTCTGATGAATCCCATCTAGGGAGCTTCTATCAAATACCCACCCATACATGAACTAGTAAGGACCGTAGTCGGGCTGGCATAAGTCAAGGTTCTGCCCATCCACCAAGACATGCAAAGGACAGAAGAAACGTGGCCATGTCTGGCTCAAACCATTACACAGACAGGAGTGCCCCAGAAGTCCTGTCCAGGTGACAGTCACGAGATAAAGGGTGCTTGTCTTGTTCAAGCCTGACCGAGATACAGGAGCAGGATTGCCGCCTCAGGGTAAGAACAAAGATGTGGAATCAAGGGAACCACAATTATTCCCATAGGTTCCACCAACGCCTGCTTTCAGCGATTGTGTAGGAAGGCAGGTGGGTGTGCAATTTTCTGCAGGGCTAAACCATACATAGAGAAATGGACAGATACTAAAACATACTAGGATAATGTTTATAAGACATCTTGCAGTTGCCTGGAACCTCTCAAAAGGCTCATCTTCTCAATTTACATAAAAATAGTTATTTCTAAAAACCATCAAATTTTTTTCTTAAAAATATGTGTAAACGTCATTTAGGGGTAGACTTTTCAGGTAAGACAAGATTAGCAGTTGCAACCTCTATATTGTGGCTTGGAACCCCAGTGAACTATGTTTGTGCCACTTTTATTTAACAAATCTGAATTCTGATCTTTGCAAAGTAATGCTACTTGTTGCAGTTTAGTAGCTGGTTGTTTATGTTTGTTATCAATTAGAGTTAAGATTTTAGTGAAGGTTGTTTTAAAAAAATCCTGTTGGGGTCAAAGTTTGCCTGCTTTCTGTTTTCACTTCCTTTATGCTGTGGAACAGAGGATGACATTACCTAACCCTATTACTTAGGCGAAATGATGCCACTCTACATAAGAACAACATTTGAAAGAAAAATAACTTCTGTGAAAGATCTCCAATTCAAACTCAATTTTGTAATATTTCCAGCCCCTCACGAATTTAAAATGTATTGTAATCATTAGTTATTCGGAAAATCAATCTTTAGCCCACACAGTAAAAACAGGTTAGAATATCAGCATTTACAACAATTAACCTAAAATCATTTTACTTTTAATAACCCTTTTTCTTAACATATTAAGAAATGGAACAAATCACGAAATCCTGCATGATGTTTCTGCTTTCTTTTACAAAACGTGGTGGGTATTTATATTTTAGGTAGTTTTTACATTTACTCCACAAACCCTTTCACTATTGATTCTTCTTATCCAGCTGGGTAGTTCCTCTCTTGTTAAGCAGCTGTTACCATCGGATTAGCAAACATCCTTAATTTATTACTGATAACATATTTACAGAAAGGATCTATGTAGGTTATAACCACTTCCTCCATCTTCTTCACAATCTTCTTCTTCAGTTAGGCCATCCTTCACTCCCAGAACCAAACTACATGCCCATTAAGAACCGTGTTTCATCTTTTTAACCCAATTGATTTAATCTGGAATAATTGCTTTACTCCTCATTCTTTTAACGGCAGTCTCATAAATCCTCATCAAATACTGGAGGAATCCGGTTAACAGTCCATTATTAGTAGAGTTGGAGTTTTTTTTTCCTTAGTTTAAACTATTTTATCTTGTTAAGTCAGTATTAACTAGAAAAGCAGTTTCATGTTCTGGAAAATGCAGGGGCGAAAAGTAGGCCTGAAGATGGCCTGGTGTTTCTGTGATAGCCCAAGGCCTTCCCTTGTTTGACTGCAGTACTTAATTTGAGCTGGGGCTGTCCAGTGCTAAGCACCGACACTTAATTGGTTTCCGGTGCTCGGCACCGGCACCTAATTGTCAACACCATACTCAGAACAGTCCACAACATGGTGGCGCTGCTCATCTAATTTAGAGATGAGCAGAACAACGGTAGTTTAGGAATACAACATACATTAAAATTGCTAATACCTGCCTCCCCAGCCATTCCTTTAGCTTTGGAGACCTGGAAAAATCTGAACTGTCGCATTTACATGCGAGAGAGATGGTTAGTAGTTGTTTTGGCAGTGATGACACAGGTGTTAGGTGGTGCAAGCTGCAGTGGTCTCCTGGTGAGAGCCCTGGCACTTAATATTTTACAAATTAAGCACTGTTTGACTGGTCTCTCTCTTCCACAATATGGATTACCAGCAGTGAGTGTTGGGCAAGAACCGACATTTCTCTTCCATTAAAGACTGGCAAATGTGTAGGATGGAAATGAACAGATGGAGGAAAGATACAAAAGAAAGTGGGTGTAGCTCTTGTCAATCCCTTTCATCTGTAGCACCCTTGGTTTCCATGTCTGTGTCCATAGGTCAGGGGACCCTATTCTTTCCAGATTGAAATCCACTGCCTCTTCCACCTCCAGTACTGCATGCTTTGATGCTCCATTGTCTTCATCTGGTGGGTTGGAGGTAGAGTGGGAAGGCCTACAAACCAAAGGTTATTCCTTAGAAATGTTCCTCTGTACTCAGGGCTTAAGGGTTGTTAGCTATGCTGGTGGTACCTAAGTGCCTCTAGGCCACCTTCGCGGATGCAAGATTAAAGGTCTCCAGCTGAGATCTTGTGACCCACTTTACTGTTACCAAAACAGGATTCTGAAGCATTCGCTTGTTTTATATCTGGGGGCAGCGGGATGCTCTTCACATGCTCTGGAAACTCACAAGGGGGATTCCTGGGTGGCGGCTACTAGGCAGTTATGAACATATTAGGCTCCAATGTAACTTTCGACCTTCCCGCAATTGAGTAATACCAATATCATGGCAGCAGTGAGTACAGTCAATTCTGGCTCTCCTTTGGATCTGGCCCACATAGAAATTTTGTTGACAGGGGGAGATGCTGATATCTCAGCATTGACAGTTATCTACAAACTATCACTGGAAAGTGGACAAGTCCCAGACCCCTGGAAGCATGTGATTATTAGTCATCTGCTGAAAAGACCCTGTCTAAACCCTGAGCAGGCTGAAAATTATAGACCTATTACATTGCTCCCAGGTGTCAGCAAGATTGTAGAAAAACTGGTAAACAGTCACTTGACCGACTTTGTGAAACTAACAATCTCCTGCACCAGATGCAAACTGGGTGCAGTAGAGAGAAGGCTCTCCTACTGGCCACAGAAGATCTTAAGAAGATACTAGACCAGGGTGAGTCAGCTAAGCTCATTCTTCTTGATTTGAGTGCAGCTTTTAAACAGTTTCCCAACTAATCCTTTGACATAGACTAGAGGAGGTAGACATGACAGGAAGGGCGTTAAAATGGCTGACCTCGTTCCTTGACAATAGAAGCTTCCAAGTCAGGGAAGAGCCCTGTTTGAAGGAGATACATTAGCTCAAATGTGGAGTACTGCAGGGCTCATCTTTGAGCCCTACTCTATTCAATGTGTACGTCCGCTCTTTACCAGACATCATCTGCACTTCAGGTTTCACCATGGTGTCATATGCGGACGGCTCTCAGATCTTTGTCTACCTGTCACCTAATATCAATCTAGCATCTGAGAAACTGTCCATTCGTCCGGAACAGGTGAGTAATTGGATAGCAGACAGCTGTCTGAAGCTAAATGGGGATAAACAGAGGTCATGGCAATTGGGAACAAGCCTTTGCTCTGGGATCACCTCCTTTGGCTTGACCCCGATGTTTGGGTGAATGCCCCTCTCTCCAAACCAGAAATAAAGAGCCTTGGAATCTTAGAGAATAAAGATCTTACCATGGCCTCCCAGGCGAACAAAATTGCAGGCACCTGCTTTGGCCTCCTGAGAGCCCTCAGAAAGACCCTTAAAAGTCTCTCTATGGAAATGTGGAAGATAGTGGTACAAGGCCTCGTACTTTCTCACCTAGATTGTGGCATCTCTCTTTACCTAGGTAGCCCCGCTTACATCATCAGGAAGCTGCAAGTTTTTCAAAATGCTTCAGCCTGAGCATTGCTGGGCCTACCAAAAACAATCTGTATGCGCAGCTCTAGATAAACTACATTGGCAGCCTGTGAGCAAAATAATTGAATTCAAAGCCCTGTGCATTGCGCACAAGGTAAGCTATAGCCACAGTCCACACATCCTTAGCCATTTTATCATCCCATATACCACAGCGAAAGAGCTAAGATCCAACAATCTCTCCCTCCTGGCTATCCCCAGAATTAAAAGAGCTAGAAGTAGAGGTCGGTCATTTGCATACCTAGTATCTAAGCTCTGGAATTCCCTTCCTACCTACCTCAGAACCAACGGCAATCTGCTAAGTTTCAAGAAGCATTTAAAGACCCACCTCTTTGCACAAACAGCCTTTTTCCAAATAGCATAAACAGCCTATTTCCATTCTAACGATTCCTGCTAGCACTGGGAAGCCCGTTTTGGGTATGCTCTAAAACAATTCTTTAATAATAACACGAAAATTAATAGGCAAATATGCCTTTGTGAGGTGAGCCCTTCACTGCTTAGGTCCTACATAAGCCTAATTTCAAACTATATGAATCGATATCTTTGCCACTTTAATGTCTTCCAATGTATTTTTTTCCCCGTAAACGGTGATATTGCAGCCATCTCACATATTTAACCCTATGGTGACAAAAAAACTTCTATGTAGAGCAGGTTATTGTCTTTAGTGTTTTCTTTTCCTTTCCAAAAATCCAGGTAAAAAAAACAAATGTACTTTTGAGGATGTCCAACAGACTATTTAGCCTGTATAACTAACTTTCATGCAATGGATGCTTATTTCCTTACTTCAGGTTCAGAACGGTAAGCAAGGCCCTCTTTTACAACATTTTTGTCAAGTGTTCTAGCACAGTCTATCTACTTCTGGGTGAATTTGGAAGTAAAATCTGTTTTTACAATGTGTTCTAGTTTTTAGGTCTCGCCTAGCGACGCAGCGCTGCGCGCCTTTGCGAGATCTATTGTTGCCACTTTCTGTGCCAAAGGGAGACAGGAGATGGCATGCGCGGACAGGAGATGTGCACGCATACGGACAGGAGATGTGCACTCCGTACGCGTGCACATCTCCTGTCCCCGGAGGCTGGCGTTACACAGTGCGCACATCGCGCGTTTTCACTTTTTGTTTCTACTTCGTTCGACATTGACTATATCCCGTAAATGAGAGCGGTAAACAAGACTCAAAAACCACAGATGAGCTATCGTGGAACTCAGTAGAAAGCACATCCTCACCTTCAGTCACTTTATTCTGTTTACAAACACCAACCTCTATTAATATACTGCTTGGTTTTGCCATTCCTAGCACTGTATAACAAGCATTTACAATGCAACGGTCTCGGCATTGTTAAAGTTAGAGCTATTGGCATTGCTCATGACATTATTTTTGTTTATGTTTTTGTTTTTTAAACATTTAAAGAAACGGCATTGTTATTTACAATGTCAATAGCTTAATCACTCTCAAAAGCGAGATTTATTATGCAAGCATTATTTGGGAAGTTTGGCAAATCCATAATTATGAGGAAAACGCTGCAGCATCGCAAAATGCCAGTGGCCCAGACTAATATGCATGATTAGTATTTGGATTCCTTGCCCATTCCTTCTTTGTCCTCTCTGCTGAAACTGCTGCCCGAAGTGTCAAATGTTATTAATACTAAACAAAAATCGCACTACCGTGCCAGGGCCAGACTTGGCGTTGAAAATGATTGTTTGAAAAGGGAACTTTGAAAGTATACGAACTTGACCAATTCTGGTTTCAAAATATAAGAGAACACTGTAGAGGCATGCGTCTACCGACTGTTATATATAATTTGGGAGATTTTTCTTGATCTGTCGAGTTCAGTCACTGCATGATTATATTGTTGTCTCTTTTTGAAACTCAGGAGCAGTAACATTGTCGTGGTGTCACTAGAGCTTCAAGTGGATGCTTTTTCAATATTATATACAAGCCACAGTTACTGCTAATTTATCTTATGCAACTAACAACGATTGACAAAGCCAATAGTCCTAACTTGTTGTAGGTATCATGTTACTTGTTGTATCATTATGCCTGGATGCAATGACAAAAGAGACAGCAAAATACAAGTCGTATAGACCCCGCGCAACACCGCCCCCTCCCCCCACCCCCCACACATTTTTTTTATCCCACTTAAAGCCCTGGGTAGGATACTCAACAACAGGGACCCCAAAGTAGGCCTGGCAATTATGTCGGACCAGCTGGAGGGTTGTGGGGAAGGTTAACTGTGAAGCACTTTTGCTACAGGAAACGCCCGATGCCCGGGCAAGCCAGCCCGGCCCTGCTCAACAACCCCGTTCTCTCCCGCATTTACCTGTGATACTGTCTGGTACTCCAAGAACATATTCCAAGGCGCTGTCTTCCGGGTCATAGCTCTTCTCCTGTTCAGTGCTCATTTCTACGCCTTTAAGAACACAATCTGACAACTTCGTCCATGAATGCTGTTGTGTTCGTGCCGAACATTAACTAGCAAGTGATTTCACCAGTCGCTTTTTCACAAGCTCTGAACTTTGGCAGTGATGTTTCCCCTTGATAGAGAAGTTTCAGTTTCTGTTTGAGATACACGCTTACGCTATCTATTTACAAGAATCGAAGGCTCCAATGAAAAATACCACTGGGAGGTAGGTCGAAGGGAAAGTCCGTTCAGGGCGGAGGAAGCATGCTGCATGTTGACAAAGGTTAGCAAATAAGGAGAGCAGCAGTACCCTGGAAAGACAATTTGTTTTAAGGTTATATATATCTCTACAGCATGCTATTATTTTTAACCAATTCATGTCAATGGAGCTTCTGACCCTCATTCTAATTATGGGAGCGCGGAGTGCGGCATGAGCCCTCGGCGGAGGCACAGGCGCGTGGCGCGGCTCTGAGGAGGGGGCCGCCGGACCCATGGCTTCAGCCTTCATGTGCTGCGTGGAGGACCTGCTCTTCAACGGCAGCCGCTTCGTGTGGAACCTGACCGTGTCCACGCTGCGGAGGTGGTACGCCGACCGGCTGGGGGGGGGGGGGGGGGGGGGTGCGGGCACCTCCTGAGGACCTGGTGCGGGCTCAGAGAAGTTTACCAAGTAAGAACCAGGGGGCATTTAGAGGGTTATAGGCTGGCATGGCGAGAGGGAATATCGACAACTAATTACATATATCCACAACACTGCACCATCAGCAAGTACACGTATTGCACCTCCGCTGCTGATGCATGTATATTTACATCAAACTCCTTTTACCTCCACTCAGTGCCTTGCTGCAACAGAGAATCTTTGGTACCTCAGTACTTGCAGCGTTTTGTAAAAAGCATATTTCCAAGCAGTCATCGAACAACGCCGCCTTTCTCCGAGGCCAAGCAGAAATGCCTCGGAGAAACGCAGCGGCGTTTTCGGAATCGGGGGCGTGTTTTGCTTTCTCTCCTCTTGCCATTGGCTGGAATGTTTACATTCCAGAGGAGAGAAAGAATCGAAAAAACACGCCCCCGAAAAAGGACGGGGCTTGTTTGGAGAGACAAACCTCTTCTCCAATGGCTGACCAGCATTTCAGAGGCCAGCCAATGGAGGAGAGGAGAGAAGAGGGGCGGGTTAAAGCCCCACTACTCCAAGTCATTAAATCTCGCGAGCGAGACTGCGCAAGCGCAGCCTTCACTAGCCGAGACCTAAAAAGTGCTCCTTCGACCTCTGAAGGATGAGAGGTCGAGTTGACACTACCAGGACCTGGCAGTGACCTGAAAATCACACCCAAATCAGAAGCGAACGCCTAACTCATACATCAAAGGCACTTAAAGGAATAGCATAGAAAAATGAAGACTTATATTCTTTCCATTTAAAATATACATCATACCCTTTAAATTTCTCTCACATAGACTAATCCACCTAAGTACTTTCTATGGAGCGCGCACTGAATGGAGCTGTCTGAGCTGTAATAAACTGCAAAGCAGCTCCGTCGTCTAATAGAGGATGTGATCACAATACTCCTGTACACCTGGAACAGGAAGGAGTAATGCTATCACAATGGAAGGTATAGGGATCAATAGTGCAGCAGGTGCAGTGCCACCAGGGCCTACGGGCATTATACCCCAAGTATGACTGTATTTTAAAACCAAGCAAGGGGGTGGGGAACCCCATTTGGTTAATTGAATTAGAATCTCTGGCACCCTTGCTACACCACCACCATGTTAATGCGTGTCAGGTGCAGGAGCTACTTTTAATACTTTAAGGGACCATTTTACAGGGATTATTCTTGTCATACACTGTCCTAACATCTTGTGTAGAATACTACCGTCACGTATTTCCACGCTGTTTGTAGAAAGTATTGCCGCTGTTGAACTGTTTTTTTTGTTTTGTTTTTACCATTGACCTCCCTACTCAGAGCTGCTGCTGTGGCATTGCTTCTGTATGGCAGATGCATGTCGCAACATTGTTACCGCAGGCCACACTACTCCTATCTCACCTTGGTACCCCCTGTGCATGCATTTCTTCTACTGTCTGTACAAATAGGTTAGGAGAGGTTTCAGTACCCACACTGTTTAAGTTCATCTGTACGGGTGGGGCTAATGCAACCACACATTCTGTGCACCTGTGTGGGTAGTGCTGCCACTGTCACTATGCTTGCATTTCCAGTCTGACTCTCTTTTTTTCTGTACACTTGCCAGAAGTAGCACTGGTGTTTTCAGTTTCTGTACTCCTAGTGCAGGCTGTGCTGACATTCAGGGTTTGTTTTTCTGAAGCTGTTAATGGTCGCACAACTTGTTTAGGGGCTATAGATGCTGGTAGATTGTGTCAGTTCATCTTACATGTGATCATGTGATGCGACCACTGGCTTGCCCCTAGCACTATGCTTGAAATCCCAGGCCTCAGAAGAAAGTAATGCACTTGCAAAATAATTATTTATTGTTGCAAGTGGAGCGGGCCCAAGTAAAATGGTGTCTGTGTCTTCAGATGCTACTGAGCATGTGAAGGGAGCAAGAAGTACCGGGGTTAACCACAGGAGAAACAAGCATTTGCCATGCAATAGGTCTCGCAGTTACGCGAGTTTGAGCTATTGACATTGCAAATAACAATGCCTTTTATTTTTGTTTTTGTTTTAAAAACATAAATAAAAAGTATTGTCATTTACAATGCCAATAGCTTAAACTTGCGTAACTGCAAGACCTATTGCATTGCAAATGCTTGTTCTTTAATGGGAAGGACTTGCGCTTCCATGTACACAGTGGTGCAATGATGTTACACTGGACGCACGCACATCCAGGAAAGCAATTTCTATCATATTTCTATTTCATCTATTCTGGCCTGCAGGGGAGCAGTGAACTCTCTGGTGTATGTCTCTGACTGGCAACTTAGGCTTTACCTTGTGTTTCTCTCTTGGCAAGCAATAGAATTGTAGTGTTTGTGTCTTCAAGCGTAGGTGTTTCAATCCTTCGCAAGCTGTAACTCAAGTCAGTCTTTGGCTGTGTCTCATAGTTGCTGACAGCCTTCCAAATCATGGGTGCATGTTCTTAAAAGAGCTTATGTGTCTCTGTATTGGGTATGTGGCAGTGGTTATTTGGCGGAGCTTGAAAGCGATGGAGAACTGGGAAATTTCCATCTATCCAATACCATACTTCTTGAGGGGAGGATTTTAGTCTGTACTATCTCAGAGATAATCTGCTAAATTATCTTTTATCTGTATGAGGCATGACTCTGGGGCAGCAGAGCACAAAAGCTGTGGTTACTGCATTTGCTTTATACCATTTTCTGTCGCGAGGTATGATCTGAGACATGTAGCTTCAGAAAGGTGGAAGTTGGTTGTTAGAGCATAAGAATATTTTGCATTGTGAAAGTTCTCATTTCAATTGAATCAAGAAAATGTACCCTGACTAAATAAAGGTGTTTTACAGAGCTTATAGATTCAAATAGTAATTTTTGTTTTAAATTGTGATAGCACTACAAGTTCTAGACACTTGTTTATTGCTTTTTAGGAGTTGTCATGAAGGGCAAAACTTCACTTGCATCTGTCGCCAGCATACCATCTCAATCACGTTTAGGGTTCGTAATAGGTCTTAGGATAACAAGTCAGTTAGGGAGACACTATATGGTTGCAGATTCTCCAAAGCCATCTATTGGCTTTGAGGGACCTTTGGCACATGAAATCTACAAGAAACCCAGTAAAAACATACTTTTCCTCCACTGACGTCAGTCTCCAGTGCTAATGAATCGAGGTTCGATGCATATATAGGTGAGATAGATCCAACACACTTCTTCAAGTTCATGGTAACTTCTCTAGGGAGTTAATATTGACTACATTTAGACAATGTTGCTACTGGAAAAACCAATAAATTAAGACAGCATATGACTTCCATCAAATGCACTTAACTTATAAAGTGCCAGTGTAGCAGTGTGCCGGACAAAAACACTCATACAGCCATAGTTCAATTTTTAGAATATATGTACTGAGAACCTGGAAGCACTGGTTTTGTTACACCGGACCCCGAATCAGCAAACCTAAACCAGATTTGTTTCCAGATACTCGAGACAGTAAAAGGTTCAACACAAAGGGGGAGATTGGGAACAAAGACTATCACAGAGGGAGTACTTTTGGAGTCTCAAACCTAATGCCATACAACCCACCAAGATGAATTACAATTTGCAAAATAGAAATTAAATGTTTTCTATGTCCAGTCTAACAATGAAAACAGAAAAAACATGGTAGCTTTGATGCATTGGGGAGGTTAAGAGAACAATCTAAGACCTAGTGTTTAATAACAGTGAATACGATACTGTGTGAATGTAGAGCTTGGTGCGACATGCAATGTACTCATTAGCACCGATACAAATGATCAACTTGAGAATTCAGTTAACTGTTTTAAAGGCCATTATTCGACCTTCATATTACAGAGGTTGAAAGGATCAACTCAAGAGTACTTTAACTAAATGCAAACATAGGAAGAGATATATCATGAAAGGAAGAATATGGGATGCAAAGGTCTTAAAATGTGTGATTGGGCCTATTATTATGCAGGATAATTAATAAAAACGGATTTCAGGATACAAAGATTAACACAATAATCCTGCTCCAGGATAGATAACTAAATTTATTCCAGAACAATAACATCACTATTTATAAGCGTTTTGGTTTTAATAATACGGCTACCACTTCAATACAGAGGACGAGATCAGGACGATTAGAATACGTGGTCTATTGGTCACACAACTAATAGATTGGGATACAACAACACGGAAATGCAATGTATTGTATTGTATTGTATTGCATTCTTATAAAGAGCGAACTGTCACCCTACGGGTATCCTGGCGCTGTCTGTAGAGGCAACAATACATATAGAAGACACTCATAAAAGCAGCCAGTTACTCACATGCTACAATGCATGAGGCAACAATGATAGGAGGTGATTACATTGATAGACAGGTATTGACAGTTTTACACAATACGGGCGTAATGTGGGTAGGTGGTTAGCGAGAATAGCGCCTGGGAAGGTATATCTAGGAAACACATGATATAACATCAGAGCAATAAATATTAGTAAAGTGGACAATAATCTATGATACAACTGCAGAGAATTGTAATGCCATCATTATGAGATTATAAGAAGCAAAAATTAAAGAGGAATAATGAATATTATCTGTAAATCTGGGTTGCGTGTGGTTTAATAGAAAAGCAATTTAATGAAGTAACATTACTAAGAAATCACTACACCTAAACTGTTAATGGAAATTTGCAGGATGAATGACATTTACAATTTCATAGCAACCAATTCATAGACATTTTTTCTTTTCAAAATTGGCTTTTGCATGCTTTTTCTTTTTAAAGACTTAAATGAAATGGTTAAAGATCTTACTTTCTGAAATAGTCTTACCAGAGATATTTCATTGCTTTATTTCAGGGGACATTACTTTAGATTTATATCTTTTACACTATCAAACAATTATTTCAGATAATTTTAAAATTAGCTGACCCCTTCACCACCGCTAAACACCATCCATCTCTATTCCCCTCACAACGTTTAAACACCATCGTTCTTTGGCCCCTAAAACACCACACTACGCCTAAACTTTCCTTGCCTCTGAAACTCCAACCAAGACTGAGCCCTTAATGTCTTTTCTATGCTAAACTCCACCCATTCCTGAACCCTAAAAACACCTCATCATGGCTAAACTACACCTATCCCGACCCTAAACTTCACCCACCCACAAACCCTAAAAGCTCTATCACTAACTTACATCCATCTCTACATGCTATAAACCTCTCACTATTCCCAAATTTCACAAATTCTTTAACGCTAAAACCCCTTTCTATGACTAAACTTCACCTATCCCTGAGCCCTTTGAACAATCATCACCCCTAAACTTCACTCATCATCCCTGAACCCTAAAACTTCTATCCACCCCAAACACAATCCATCCCAGACCCTGAAAACGCCACCTATTCCTGAAGCCCAACACTCACCACCCATAAATTCCACTCATCAACGCACCATAAAAACCCTTCATCCCCCTAAACTCCACCCATTCCTGATCACTATGAAACCTTCACCACCCCTAAACTCCACCCATCCCTGAAGTTTGAAAACCTCTTTCTACACATGAACTCCACCCATCCCTGACCCCTAAAAAACCCTCTTCGTCCCTAAACATTATTGAACTAAAAAAAACTCACTATCCCTACCCTCCACCCAAATTGAATGTAATTATGTATTTTTCCTTAAAATTATCTTTCCTTTAAAACGATTCTCTTAATTTCCAATTTGTTTTTGTATATCCTTAAAATTGTCTATCCTCAAAATTGCTTTTTCATAATTTGTTTTCCTTCAATGTCATCTCTCAGTTTTCGATTTTCCATTAATTCACATCGATCAATACTTGGGACATTCCCTACAGCCCTGTCTCGTTATCCACAGGCTCATGTGTATGAAAGTTGTCAACTAGACGGAAATAGTTAATTCACAGGACAGGATTCATGGTACTTGAGGAAATGATGGAGGAGTAAAATACAATTATTTTACAGTAAGTGGGAGAGTAGATTGTCTCTGGGGTGAGGTCTCTCCTTATCCATGTAGGACATTTGAGGAATTATAACTCAGGAACACTGAATGATCAACTTAATGTAATTGGTTCATCAACTCTTGATCAGCTGCTTTGAGCATCTGAGAAGGGACAAAGTATTTCCCAGACACCACTGCGAACCTTATGTTTTAAAAATAACATTTTATAAATGGTTTTACTTGTTTTTTTTCTGCTCACTGTACTGATTTTATATTTTAAACTGAGCCAGTTACAAAATGAATTTATTTGAGGTCTTCCCAAATCACAATCACAACCATTTCATTTAGTAAACAGGGGATCAAAGGACAAAATTCAAGACTACGCCGACATGGGAAAACATTTCTCAAATCTGACCTCATTAAGGTGGAGCAACCTTCACAACCCCAGAAAGATGCATTTCTAAGGTACACGTCTGCAAGGTTCGTTGGAGGTCCAACCAACCGACAGCTCAGCAAAGGCGCATTGCATAGATCAAGGGCACCCTCCCAGCCAATTACTGACGACAACTGCTGTCTGCACAGCCGGAGCCTTCAGCTCTGTCAAACCACCAGCTTAAAAACACAGTTTCATTTGCTGCACAAGGGCAAGATCTGAGACAGGCGGCACAGCTTGGCCCACAGCATCCTCATCATAACATAATGACAGACAAAGAGAGCATTGTACTAATAAAAAAGAGCTGCTTCCGAATGGTGCCAATACTCAACTTCCTGTGGCATGGCCAGGAACCGAATACACAAAAATATAAGGCGGGCATAGATCAGGGTTTAACCTGGTGTGAAACACTATGTATACAAATGTATACAGTAGGCAATCTAGCTTGTCTAAAAACATCGCAAATGTACACAACCAGGGACGTCAAAAGACAACCTAGACATTTCTTGCTGGTGATCCACTTTATATCCTGTTTGATAGTTCAGCCATGCATATTGCAGTCTTGTTGGTTTGAATCCAAATGTACTGCTTTCTGAAACCCTGATTTGGTGGAGTGAACAGCAGGGTCAAACTGGCCTGTAGGGCGAATTGACAGTGCCTGATGGGCTGGTCTACCAGAGCCGTGTGCGTATTTTTTTGGGCTGATTGCTGGGATAGTTTTTACTGTTGATTTCCCTGAAATTACCCTAAACGTGCGCAGCAAACACAAATGCATGCAGTCTCCCATACCATGTAAAACACCTATACATTGTGTCCGAATAAGTGCAAAACTGCCCTGAGCCACATTTTTTCCCATCTGATTCCATAATGGGTGACCACGTTTGCTGCCTCGGCCTATAATCTGTCCCAGTCCAGCCTTGGTTAACAGTATTTAGTTTGTGGAAAGAAAATGCAAGGCACCAAAGTTTTTCCTAGAAGCCTCCATCTATTACTGCAGAATGCTGGGGTTTCCAAATGTTAAGTCTGCCTGGTCTTGATTCCACCGCATGCTCTTTCTTCCACCAGCCTACACTTTCTGTTTATTGCACCCTTGCAAGTTTTTTCATCTGTGTTTCCTCACTTTGTTACAGTGTTCCTCTCCTTCTCTTCCTCCTTCGTTCCCCTTTTTCTGCCTCTCTCTCTTGCTCGGAGTCATCTGATGAAACAAAATAAGCCCCAGTCCCCACACAATGTGTGTCGGTGATCACAATCTGTAACCACCAGCACAAAGAAAGTCCTGAGCATTGTAGCTGATTCAGGACCCAATTCCCAATGGTAAGCTTAGACCACAAGTCTAAGTTTAGACCTGAATTATAAGGGCCCATTTCACAAGGGTAAACTCAGACCTGAAGTCAAAGTTTAGACCTGAATTATAAGGGCCCATTTCACAAGGGTAAACTCAGACCTGAAGTCAAAGTTTAGAAGTGAATTATAAGGGCCCATTTCAGAAGGGTAAACTCAGACCTGAAGTCAAAGTTTACACCTGAAGTAGAAGGGTCCAATTCACAAGGGTAAACTCAGACCTGAAATCAAAGTTTAGACCTGAATTATAAGGGCCCATTTCACAAGGGTAAACTCAGACCTGAAGTCAAAGTTTAGACCTGAAGTAGAAGGGTCCAATTCACAAGGGTAAACTCAGACCTGAAGTCAAAATTTAGACATGAATTATAAGGGCCCATTTCACAAGGGTAAACTCAGACCTGAAGTCAAAGTTTAGACCTGAATTATAAGGGCCCATTTTACAAGGGTAAACTCAGACCTGAAGTCAAAGTTTAGACCTGAATTATAAGAGCCCAATTCACAAGGGTAAACTCAGACCTGAAGTCAAAGTTTAGACATGAATTATAAGGGCCCAATTCACAAGGGTAAACTCAGACCTGAAATCAAAGTTTAGACATGAATTATAAGGGCCCAATTCACAAGGGTAAACTCAGACCTGAAGTCAAAGTTTAGACCTGAATTATGAGGGTCCAATTCACAAGGGTAAACTCAGACCTGAAGTCAAAGTTTAGACCTGAATTATAAGGGTCCAATTCACAAGGGTAAACTCAGACCTGAAGTCAAAGCTTAGACCTGAAGTATAAGGGCCCAATTCACTAAGGTGTAATAACAAATAAAGGTAGTAGTGTTCCCAAATTGGGGAAAAAACGCACATCAAAAACAACGAACATATGTCGTACAGGTTCAATCAAATGGCGTATCAAAAATACAATTTCTATGAGTATAGCGGGGTGCTGAGACAGCTGTAGGCACTCACTACCCAAAAGTGCCAATAGCAAGTTGACGAATCAACTTGTCAATATAGTTGCAAACAGAAAGCCAGCTATTGACGCACTCCCATGCTCAATAAACAATGTCCTAAAATAAGGACCAATGTTGGTTGCTAAGTAAGTACAAGATATACAAAAGTCCTAAAAGAAAGTGAGATATTTCACAGTTCCACCGGATAGGATGAAAGGTCGTCAAAGCTTCAATATCAAATGTTCTTTTTATTGGTTTCCAAACCCATATCCATTTTCCAAAACAGCCAACACGCGTTTCGTCCGTACTTGATAAGTACTATGACTTCCTCAAGGCCAATCGCTGACTGGTCGTAATTCCAGCGATAAGTAAATAGTGACGGAGATGAAATGTCAAATCAATGAGAAATCTCCACAGCAAAAAGGCCAAGTTCACATGTATTCAAATCGATTAGTGCATCAATAATCTCTGTAATCATCAATAGTGGTAAGTCTTAAAATATAATTTCCCACTGGAATAGACTGTTGCAAATAAGTGAAGAAACCGTATCAGTCCTTATCCGTATATAGTAACTTGCTTGATAACACCAAGTAGAAGAGTCAATTCACTAAGGTATCCTTAGATTCAGGTGCCCCAATGTCAGGCTTTGAAACGGGGGTGATAAACCTAACTCCTCTCTCGAGTACATAATTAAAAGTAAACCAGCTGAAAGGACTAATGAAAGGTTTATGCAGTAACTACAATAACAGTTTGCTACCTTACAATTCAATACAATTTCTAGCCCGCTACACAATGATACCAAGCAGATGTGTTCAAATAAAAAATAAAAAAATGTAGGTAAAATTTAAAAGATCAATTTTCATGTTTTGCTTTGACACGTACCTGGGCGTGGTTAAAGTCATGATCTTTTCACTCATAAAGTAATCTGTACGAGAACCAGGGTAATTAATGCTTGTTATGAGGTTTATCGACCACGAATAATTACTAGAAGGCAGTACTGAAATGAGAAGGTGACGTGCTTGACCTTACGTTGCCATTAGCCAGATAAGTATCTGCCACGGCCATGAGCTTCCATTTTGAAACCACAGAATCAATCACACTGTAAATGTTACATTTGCTGCTTTTCAGAAGTAGAAGCCATTTTGAGCATGTGTACAGAAATATCTGAGCAGCATGTTCTTTTTCAGTTCTCACACTAATTTCGGGTCGCATTTGTTTTAGAGTTGGATTCATGAAGGCTGCTGGCAGAAACATGTCCTCTGTTCTGTCATCTGTGATTGTGGGATGATTGGCTTGTACATCAGGCGTCACGCTGCTATTTGTGGTGCGGTTGTAGGTGGTGGTCACTGGCACTCATTTTTGAGGATTAGGGCTTATTTTTCATTATCAGGCTCCAGAGAAGTATGGTGAAAATGGGAGAGAGAAGGAGGACGAGGAAAACAAAAGAAGAGATGAAAAAGTACCCACAAGAGAGAGAGATAAAAAGGGTGGTAGAAGAAAGAGGCATGAGGTGACAGCCAGGCTAAGCAGCCTTAATATTAAGCAACCCTGGTTTTTAGGTCTCGCCTGGCCCAGCGCATGCGCTGGTCTGGCGAGACTTATTGAGAGGGCTCCAAAAAGTGCTACCAGGCCAGCCTAGAGCTACAGTGCATGTGCGCGGGCGCGCGCCGCGCTTGACCACGATTACTTTCACTTTCGCAGCCGCAGGGCCGCTTTGATGTTTGATCGCGATCGCGGCCACACGGCCGCTTGGCATAGGCAATAGGTCTCGCTTTTGGGACCTTACAAGTATTTAGTTATGCAACTGTTGCATTGCTTAACACTTATAAGGTCCCAAAGGCGAGACCTATTGGCTATGCCAATGCTTGTTGACAGTGCAGGCGGAAGGCTCTTGAGAAAACTTAGGCAATCCTGCCTTTAGTCTGCCTTGTGTGCAGAATGCATGTCTCCAGACACAAAGCAGTTCATATATATATGAAGGGAATTCATAGTTGGCCATCTTACTGAGTATTTAAATTAACTATAGCCAAACACACAATGTGATTCAAGTTACTTTGATCTGCATTTCAACATTTGACTTGGCATGCTCTGTACAGTGGTCTGAAGGATGCTTTTGGCGGTGGTTGTGGTACATTGTTATTGTATTTCTATAGCGCTTACTACCCCTGACGAGGCGTTGAAGCGCCTTCCAGTGAGTTGCACAATACTCTGCAACCCAAAAGGATTAGGGGTGGACTAGTATAGGGAAATATGAGTATAGTGTTCCTATTTGTATAAGGAGGCACAAGTTAATCTGAGTGGAGGACATGTGAGTTTGTTAGTTGAATACAGTAATGGAGGGATAGAAGAGGGAAGACAACCAGAAGTGCTAATCGGGAGATCTTAGTAGTAAGGTGAGGTCTGGGATGAGTAAAGCAAAGATGGAGGAGGGAAGAGCCTGTAGAAAGTGATTAGGGAGAAAGAGAATCAAATAAAACAATCTTAATTATAAAATAAAATGATATTTCTTGGTCATTCAGCTGCCAGTGTCACCTTGTATGGTTTGTGTTGGATTTTTGACATTAAACAAAAAATTGCTTTAAAACCACATAATAGCCAACGCTATGGCTATTTATTAACTTCTTTTCACCTTGTGCCCAGGGTACACACATGGGCCTGCTCTGCTTTCTAACTTCTGACTTCTTTAGCCTCGTTCTCATGTTTAGCATTCGAAGCAGGATTCAACAAGCATTGGCCTAGCCAATAGGTCTCGGCTTTGGGACCTTATAAGTGTTTAGCCATGCAACAGTTGCATAACTAAATACTTATAAGGTCCCAAAAGCGAGACCTATTGGCTATGCCAAGCGGCGTGTGGCCGCGAAAGTGATCGCGATCAAAGCGGCCGCGAAAGTGAAAGAAATCGCGGAAAAGCACGGCGCGCGCGCCTGCGCTCATGCACCGTAGCTCTAGGCTGGCCAGGTAGCACTTTTTGGAGCCCTCTCAATAAGTCTCGCCAGACCAGCACATGCGCTGGGTCAGGCGAGACCTAAAAATGAGTACTTCTAAGTCCTTTTTCTGTCTTCGCATGAGAAAGTTGAGCAGCTGTTAATCTTTAAATTACAGGTTTATGTCACATGAACTCGAAGCAATGTACCTAGAAAGCTTATCAAAGTCTTACACAGAAAAGGGGTCCGCATTAGATGCTCACCGCTAGGGAGGGCGTGCTGCCGCTTTGCAAAGCAATAATGCACTGTGTTTAATTTGCCAAATAACTGTGTGCAGACTTCATGTAGGTGTACGTGTTCGCTTTTTTCTCTCTGACATATTGCTGATTTTTTATTTGTGGCCTGAAAATGGAGCACCATTGATAAAGTTGGGATGCATGGATTCAAAAGAGACAGTGACACCTCTATCAGCACAGACCAGTCCACCAGCAGGCACCCATCAAACCTCAAAAAAAATATAAAGGTACACAGTGACGTAGAGCAGAGGGATCAGAGCTGCTCACTGAGATCTATCCAGGGCCACTGGTATAATGTGGAAATGGAGGACCAAATTGTGAAGTTGGCGAAATTATGTGGCAAAAAAGGCAATATTTTTTTTTACATATAATGCATTTGAAAATACATTATGAATACCATTTATGGCATTATTATGTAGCTATTGTCACATTTTAACACCCTGCGACCATTGTGTGTTTCCTGCATTCCCATTGTAGTTCTCCCTATGTTAGCCTAACCGTGCAAGCTGTATGCCGCATTTTCCTTTGCACATGTTACTATAAACATGCTTGTTTGCTTTTGTGCCACGTACTTTCACACGGAACCTACATATGTTTTTGCGCTCTGGTCTTTTCCTGGGATTTATTCCGAACACCAAAGACAAGGTCAAACAATAATGTCCCTTGTTATTCTTTCTGGTCAGGCACTAGCACCGAGACTTTACACAAGAATGCAGCTGTTGTTTATTTGCACACATGTCCTATCATATAAATCAGCACATGAGCCAAACACACACACCGGAACGAGAGATCTGAGACCAAAGCACAGTATCAGGTGAGATGTAGAACATCCATCTGTGAATGCTAAGGTACGGGGTCAGCCAGTAATCCCAGAGATCTTTGATATATAATCATTTAGCTTCAGTAGCAAGAGAGGGGGGGCTTAAGTTCCTCTGCCCTATAAAATGACAGGGCTTTTATGGTCTATGTATTATTAACCATGCTAACCGTATTTTTAGTATGAATTTATTTTCAAATTGTGGCATGTATTCTGCATTTCAGAGCACAATAATTTAAATAAATACTCTAAACTTCCTTTGTGTCTCCTGCTTATTTTATTGTGGACAAGTACGAGTGAAAGGGTGTGTCCTGTTTCTACGATCCCAGAGAGGGTCAAGAGGGTTGTGTTCTGGGGTGCCAATTTACTCGTTTCTCTGGTAAGGATAGGAGGGCAAGTGAGGCATTATAGCTAGTCGAACTCTGGCTCATAGATACTGAGGTTGTATTGTGACTCAGTCCCTACATACTAATGTTCTATGGTCCGAAGCAAAGTTCTGTTCTAAGAGCAGAATCCGTCCAACAATACAAGGGAATCCTACTCTTCTACGTAAACCATAGAATTTCTACGAAAGAAAACAGCACCTTTAGCAGATCCCACTCAAAATGTTATTCACCAATGAATTAACAATGTTGTACTGCATGAAAGCACAGGAAGATCATTGTATAAACATTGTCCTTGCTACATCTCTGAATAAAACAAATTGTGTAGAACATAATGCTGTACTGACAGAAACAAGTGTACATGTACACAATTCTTGTAACATGCCACATTTACTTGCTGCAGCATTCAGGTCTCGAGTTTCTGGTTTACTCCAAATTCCATTACAGGAAATTGTGAATCTAGAAATAGTTCCTTACAAGACAATAGTGTGTATAGTTCACATTCATTTTGCATTTATCTAAGAATCCACTTTGAGATTCAAGAAAATGGGCTTTAAAAAGAGATGCAACAAGTTGAGTGAGCATTTGCGGCCATGCCTCTACACGGACAAGGCCACGAGTGAGCATTTTGAGGTGTGGAAGAAGTGATGGAGTTGCTCCTGGCAAGTGAAACTGTGCCAGTGCACTTAAGTCTGGGCTCAGCCACAGGAGGTCTGTTTTGATGGTTCTGTCTAGAGGTCTGAAACTGAACATATTTAAGGCTCTACAAGGGCATTTGAGTCTGTGAATATTTTGGCATTTGAGGCTTTGCCTGACATTTAAAGTTGTGCTAATCCATGTGGTGGTTGGGCTTCGTATTTGAACCTATAATTGGGCATGTTCTGAATGTGAGTGTCTGTTACATGATGGCAGTACCCGGAGCATATGCAAGCTTAGTCAACGGCATATCATTGGCAGCATACTGAAGAAGCACCCTTAAAACATCTACCTGGTAAATAAAGCAAACTGATCAGATTTAGATTTACAAGTGATTTGATGCTATGAAGTTTGCACTTCTAGTTTTCTTTTTCGAGTTACGTGATGCCTTTATTTGCGCTATCGTCAACGTCAAAAGTTTCTGTCATTTTTACTTGTGACTCCACTGGGATAAATGATCTGTTATGTTACTTCATCCTGTGCAGGACTGAAAACGAGCATGTTATTGTGAAAGAATGGAGTGCGTCAGCACAAATGACCTAGTTGTCCCCATTGAAAAGCAATCGCACCAATGGTACGAAGGGTATCCGCGTTTTCCAAAGCAGTGCAACGGATATGTCCACAGGTATTCTGCATTTCTCTCTCTGCCAGATACTTTGATGACTTATTGCCAAGGGATGACTGCCAGTGAATGTCTGATTGGTCCTAGAGCAATCCGCCATGTTTGTTCCTGCACCTTCCCTAGACTTCCACTAGCCCATAATGCCCATAATGCATCGCTGCCTTTCCATAAACTGACAAAGGCCAAACTCTGTACTGTCAAGCTGGAATTGAGAGCATAGGTGTGAGTACGTGTGATGGAGACTGTCAAGTAAATGAAAGCAGTCATATGTATTTGGTCAATTAGAAACACAACCCAGTAATCAATATTTCGTAATCTCAAGGTGTATTTAGTATCTTTAAATGACAGAGGCCCACCTCACCCCCAGGACAAATTGCAGTGCTATTTATTTTTATATCTTGTAAATATACCCAAACAAAACCTAGGCTTCAAGGTGCCAGGCCTCAAACTACAATACAGGATAAAATAAGATAAAGGAGAACACGATGAAAACAAGAAAAAAATAAGACAGTATAACACTTCTGGGAAGAACCATCAGTTCTTAAAACACAGCAGATAGATTCAGCAGATGCCACTTAAGTTTGCATTGGAAATTAGAGGGTGTGGACGTATGAATTAGAGATGAAGGGAGAATATTCCAAAGCTTGGCACCGCCAAAGATGCTCCATTTACTTACAAATTTAGGATAAAACTATAGTAAACAACAGTAAACAATGGCACCTTACCAGCTGGCACTGTTCTGTCACTAAGATGGCATGGCCGGAGACATGGAGTGGTCATTCCCATGATCATGCAAGTCCTTATTAACAGAAAATATGCCAGTTGCCTCCAACTCTGCCTGGGGCAATCCTTAGAACCTGGGTAGTTAATGCAGTAAGATATAACAGTGGTGCCTAAGGGATACTCATAACATGCATTCATAATTGTATGCATCGTCAAGTGTAGAAACCCGCAAATGAATTGTAGAACAAAGAAGGAACCCACACTCAAAAGGACATCCAAATATCAAAGAATTTGAGAATACCAACATAAAAAACAAAGAGTGCCCAACACATGTGTGAGGCAGCACAGTACACACGCGCAGTGATTTGTAAAATAAATCAACAACAACATAGGTGCAGTGCACGGGAGGTGTGATTCTGGAAAAATGACAATTTATAACAACTCATTGGCAGAATGAATTACTGGGTGAAGAGACAGAGCATTTCAAGGGCAGGGTTATAAATAGACCACATTATCCAAGCTCAGTTCTGTGAATTCTTACTTTCTTCCTTTTTATAATTAATTTGTGCGGGCATACCGTTAATGAGGCCTCGAGTGATTATTACCAAGGAATGAGTATTCCGAAAGAACCTTTGTTATTTTTTACTTCCTGGAGGTCTACAGGATCCACACCACTAAATGTACATTTACTGACTGTTCAAAGAGTCTAAAAACAGACATTTCTAAAGAAAGAAGAGTTTTTAAAATGATGTCATATTCAGTTTCAATTGTATCATAGTAAAGTACAAAACGATTTAAATTACTATGCTAGCAAGGATACACAAATAAACCAGTTTGCCTTTCTGAGATAATGAATTCATCAGACATGAGTGAACACATCAAGTATAGCTTTTTTTGACTTAATGGCTGAATCAGCACTAGTAAAATATGACCTGAGGCAACTTCCTCACACTATAATGGAATCAGTCATACATTGGACTTCAAACCAGCAGAAGATTTCATTTCTTTTAATTAAATAACACGTATTTGACTTGAAACATTGAAATATTCAAACTTCATCTCTTGTTGTAGTTTCAGTGCAGATGATTTTATGGAACTTTGGACACTGCAAAGCTTCCTGTAAGTACCTTTTGAGTACGGCCAAAGAAGAAGATAAATTCCCTTCGGTAACCAAATAAAATAATTCATTAACCAATAATCTCCAATATACCACAAACCATTCATGTCAATCATACAAAAAAAAACATATACCTATATTTGCAATGCCACAAGACAACCACTGACTAATAATGGAATGCCACCTATATTTTATTAAAAACCATTAAAAATACGTTCATTATACAGAATTCCTAAATCATATTATGTAGAACACATATATCATTATACAATTGTATGTATTACATAGAGAGCATATAAATTAATCAAGAGGGAGATGCAAAAATCAATCCAGTATAAAAACAAATATTATATCACATATATAAATCCTACCTTTTGAGTAAAGGCCAGCTAGGAAGCTTGATTGCCAGCTACTAGTAAACCAGATCCTACACAAGCTAATAGAGTTTCATTGGGAGTTCCAGAAATCATACAGATATAAACCTCTGTATGTTATAACCACGGCGTTTGAAAAAGTGTGATTGTGCAGCAGTGACCTTTCTGTGTAATTAATAAGCCTGGGTGGGGTGCGAGGAGTTCCGCTACACGGAACTCTGTGAAGTGACCAAAAAACACTGCGGTGCTACGCGGAGATCCGCAAGCAGAGGAGTGCAATATGTCATGCTGTTTTCGTTAATTTTTAGCGCTGGGTTTTCATACCGTGCTGTAAAATCGGTGCGAATGACACCACATGCAGCCCAAAATGGCGCTGCTTTTTTCTGTCACTTGAGTAGATGTTCTACTCAAGCAGCAGCTACCTTAACGCGAGCAGAAGGTTTCTCTACATGAGTGGTAGCGACCATCCGCTTCAGCTCGCATTGAGATATCCTGCCAGGAGGTGGTCTGGAGTAAGATTTTCCTCGCTCGAGCGAGGACAAAACTCAGCTCCGCAGAGTTTTTTTGAACTCTGCACACTATGCAGAGCGGGAAAAAGCTCTGCAAACTCCATGAGCGGAGCAGAATTTCACACCCAGGCCTAGTGATTATGGATTTACTGCACATCTAGCACAAACAGGTCCAAAGATAGTAAAGAGATGTTCCACAGGTGCTGGAGTGGCAGATATTCTGAAGTTAAGGGTTGAAAGTTCAGTTGCTTCTTGATATATTGAGCTCTTAACTGCGAGTAATTAAATTAGTTCTTTGCCCAGACAGTATTGATGCCTCTATGGATGGACTTTTGTTAGCCACATAATAGAAATCCAGACCTACTTAATTGTAATTGACAAAGTGGGAATAATGATTTTTTCTTTTAACATGTTTTGCTTCATAATTTGTGCAAATTAATTTCCCTCAAGATTGTTCTCAAGGAAGAAGATACTTAGAGGCAGTGGGTATTCATTGTACAGATCAATCCGAGCCATTATACCTCCCGCTGGTAAGTGTGAGGCCTTGTATTCACGAGACATTGACCCAAACAAATGAACTTATATTCACATATTATGTGTTTGGAAGTGTTGTTTTTGTAATGGAAAGGACTGCTTTTAGACACACATAGTCCAGACACAGAGTACAACCAAACTGTAGAGCAACTCTAAAATGCAACTTACTTATCTGCTCTTGTAAGTTTCTTTTCTGATAAGTGCAACATTGAATGTTTTACACAAACAACTTTACCGTGGGAGTAAGAAGGGTCTATAATGATAAAATGCAAGATAAAATGTTATTTGTTGGCACATAGCATTTTCATTAGGACCGGATTAATGTGTACTCCTTATTTTTTTTCGTTATGTTGCACAAATCATTGGTATCTCCTTAGTATCACTGAGAAACAGAATGGCCAATAATACTTCCACAAAATGTGATGGATAAAGTGAAGTCATTTGCTTTTTCTTGTAGCACCAGTTACTCAACTCTGCCACATTATTCAGCTCTCTACTGCCATATAATTCCAGTGTAACATATGGTTTGCACTGTATACTCTGGTACCTTTATATATGTTTTTGTATCACCTCAATAGCATCTTTTCTTTTGGCCACTTCAGAGCACTTCCCAGTCCTTGGAGATAGAAAGAAGGAGGAAAGGTATTGGTGGGACGATGGAAGTACGGCTAGTGTCATGTCGTTATGGCTGACCCTGATCCACAGACAGGGCAGGCAGGAAAAGGGAAAAGGAAGTGCTAGGGAGGAAGCGGGAAAGGAGGGGTTAGTTGTGATGTAGAGGAGGGAGAATAAATAAGTTCTATGAAAGAGCTCCCGTGCCCAGTGTAGTTTTTAGCCCGAGGACAGGAAACTGGCGACGAGGGTGGGATCTGCTGACCCACCGCACCTGTTCCCCGCGACCACTGAGGCTTAGAAGGAGTGCACGACTGAGAACGCGCTGCGGAGCATTCCGGCAGCGAGAGAAGGGCGCGAGCATCGGGCCGACTCGCTGAAGCGGCCCGCGATCCTACTGATGCCCAACACATGAATACCAGGGTAAGCCAGATTAAATAACTACCCTGGTGAAGTAAAAGTTTAATTACCCTAGTGAGGGTGAGGCATCACGTCCCTCCGGCGGCCATCTTAAAGTCAGGCACCGTGCATTGGCCTAACCCCAGACCTCACCACGGTGGCCATCTTGGACTCAGGCGACTCATAGAGAAAAGATCCCAGCGCTCACAAATTGTGGTTCTGAAGCCCCCACAGTCTACCCGAGTCACGCTTTTCACTCACCATGTCCTTGGAGGCCGATTCCACGCAGCCAGCAGCGACTGGGTCCACACAAAATGCCCCGCAACTAGGACCAGTGCTCATGGGGGTACCCTTCTTACGCCCTACCGAGCCTCTAACGCTGACATCTGGGAACAGCATGGGGCCCAAATGGAAAAGCTGGAATGAAGTCTTTGAAGACTTCATGACAGGGTCGCAAGCTCGTGACCCCAATCAAAAACTCATAGCCCTACGAATCCTAGTGGGGAAAGACATTGGACAAATCATTAAGGAACTACCCGCCGCCAATACCGCATCCTACGAAGATGGGAAAGAAGCCCTAGATAGGAAGTTTCTCCACAAACGGAACCTAGACTATGAGCGCTACACGTTCAATCTTGCATCCCAAGAGAAGGATGAATCCATGAGTGACTTCATCGCCCGCATCAGGCGCCTAGCCTGATACTGTGAATTCGACAAGTTCAGCATTGAAGACGCGTTTTGTCTGCGCATCATCAAGGGATGCCAATCGGAGTCACTGCATCGTCGACTACTATAAAAGCACTACACTCTTGAGGAGATAGAAGAACTCACCCGCATCAATGACCAAGCCGAAGAGCACGCAAAAAAGATGGAGGCCAGCAAAGCTGAGAAAAGAGAACAAGCTCTTCGAGTACAATCTCACACCGACTCGAGGCATCGCCCTGACCGCCACAAATCTGGAAGACTCACAAGAACACCTTGTGCGAAATCTCCTTGCAGCGGGATCCGAAATAGCCAACCCTGGAGAAAATCACCGAAGTGCTATCGGTGCGGCCAAGATTACCCCCATGCGGCCCTGTGCCCGGCAATGGGTCAACAATGTCACCGATGCGAAGGAGAAAATCACTTTGAAGCTGTTTGCCAAACCCGCCGCTCGGAGATGAAACAGACCAAACAGAACATAGGATCCCGTCACCACGCGAGAGCTGTACAGGGACGGAGAGACCACTCCACCAGCTCATCAAGGTCAAGCGCCCAATCAGTCAGCTCATACAGACCCCAGCGGTTGACACCCAGAGAGTCATCTTCCCTCACTCCCATATCACAAGACAGTGATGAATACGTGTGTATGGTGGCGGACCCAGATAGATTAAAGAAGTACCCGCGACTAAACATTCAAATAGGAAGCCACTCTAATTTGTACTAGACACTGGCGCATCGCTCAACTACATTTGCGCCATAGAATATCAGAGCATGAATCCCAAACCGAGACTGGAACCAGCGGCAGTTCGAGTTTACACGTGGATGTCCAAAGAACCACTGCCATGTCTAGGACAATTCCGCACTACTCTAACATACAAGGACCGACACATCCAAGCACACATTCATGTAATTGAAGGCCCCGAAGCAGCAGATTGCCTCCTCAGCCTGCCAACGGCAGAACGTCTGAAGCTAGTTGAAATCCTATACAAGGTGGATGACTCGTCGTACATTGTCAACAAATTCCCGAAACTAATCAGTGGGCTAGGGAAACTAACTCACTTCAAAGTCAAGTTACATATCAACGAACAAATAACACCAATAGCGCAACATCACAGAAAAGTGCCATTCCACTTGCAACAGGCAGTAGATGATGAATTACAAGACCTGCTGAGAGCGGACATCATAGAGCGATCAACGGGACCCACTCCATGGGTGTCGCCTGTCGTGGTTGTGCCCAAGAGAGGTCAAGAAAACAACGTACGCCTGTATGTGGACATGCGAGCCCCGAACACGGCTATCGAGAGAGAGCGGCACTCAGGACACCACATCAGCAAAATAATCACGCGCCTAAACGGAGTGACAGTCTTCTCAAAACTGGATCTCAACAAAGGATACCACCAACTAGAATTGCATGAGAAATTGAGATACATTACCACATTCACCACTCACCAAGACCTCTTCAGATACAAACGTCTCAATTTCGGAATTTCATCGGCGGCTGAGATTTTTCAGGAGGCCTTCCGGCATGTGATTCAAAACATCCCGAACGCATTTAACTACAGCAATGACATCCTGGTGTTTGGGGAGACTCGGAAAGAGCGCGACAAAGCACTTGACCGGGTATGTCAAGCTTTGCTCAACGCAAACCTCACACTCAACCAAGACAAATGTGAGTTCCACAAATCAACACTCAAATTCTACGGCCACATCTTCTCAAAGGACGGCATGAAACCTGACCCTGAGAAAGTATCTGCACTCTTTGGCACTCCACAGCCGCGTGATGTCAGTGAACTCCATTCAGTCCTAGGGATGGCCAGCTACTGCGCCCGTTACATCAAAGACTATGCCACCATCAGTTACCCGTTAAGAGAACTGACACGTCAAGGGCAACATTTCCAAAGGTCAGCAAAATGTGAACAAGCATTCAGCAAGATCAAAGATGCGGTGAGCACTGCCATCAATTTAGCCTACTTCAACACCAAACGGAAGACCGAAATCACTGTGGACGCCAGCCCAGTGGGGCTAGGAGCAATTCAGGTACAATATGATGACGAAGCCGACCAACGCCACATCGTTGCATATGCCAGTCGCAGCCTTACCGACACGGAAAAGGCCTACTCACAACCGAAAAAAGAGAGTCTGGCAGTTGTGTGGGCGTGTGAGCACTTTCATCTCTTCATATACGGAAAACACTTAACGCTCATCACTGATCACCAGGCGCTAACAATCATCTTTGGTAACCCGCGGGTCAAGATGCCCCCGCGGATTGAACGGTGGGGAATTCGCCTAGAAGACTACACCTATACCATTATCCACAAACCAGGGAAGGCGGAAAACACAGCAGACTATATGTCGCGGCATCCACAAACCTGGACGCAAGTGCGACACTCGGTGGTGGAAGTATACCTCCACTTCGTCATTGACCAAGCCTGCCCACCAGCGGTCCCGCTAGAAGCCATCCGTGAAGCGTCTGCCCAAGATGCCACGATCCAAAACATCATGCACCGAATCCGCACCAACTATTGGAGACACTTAGAAAACACAAACATGAGTGACGCTGTCAACACTCAAGAACTTGTGGCGTTCAAACACGTCCAAGATGAACTTTCCATCAGTGCCGACGGGCTGTTGCTAACAGACCGAAGAATTGTGATCCCTCAGAAATTACGACAAGGAACCGTCAACCTGGCACACGAAGGACACAGAGGAGTGGTGGCCACGAAGAAAGCACTGCGAGAACGCGTCAGGTTCCCGTCCCTTGACCAGATGGTGGAAGCCACACTCCAAGACTGCCCATCCTGTCAATTAGTGGGATGAGATGAACCACCCGCCCCACTGCAGATGTCGGACCTCCCGGACAGTGTATGGCAACAAGTAGTTGTCGATTTCTTCGGCCCGCTGAAGTCGGAGATCTACATAATTATCATCATGGACGAGTACTCACGTTTTCCCATCGTTCATCAAATTTCCTCCACCAAAGCGACTGCTGTCATACCTGTCATCGAGGAAGCGTTTGCAGCATGGGGAATCCCTACGGCGGTAAAGACAGACAACGGACCGCCGTTCAACGGACAAGAGTTTGCAAAACACCTGAACTTCAAACATCGGAAAATCACCCCCCTGTGGCCCCAGGCTAACGGGATGGTGGAAAGCTTTATGGGAATAATCAAAAAGACCATACAACAAGCTGAACTGGCTCGTCGTGACATTCAACCGGCACTAACTGAAGTGCTGCAAGCCTACTGGACCACGCCATACAGCACTACAAACCAATGTCCCGCCACTCTAATGCTCGGGCGAACCCCACGCACCAGGCTCCCGACTAAGGATGCTGTCACACAATCCCGAGTCAGGTGGAGAGGTGTGGCTCACTGGTTAGAGGCGGCTGACCCGTAAGCAGAGAATCGGCCTGGGACCAGGGTTCAATTCCCGACGCGGCAGGGTCGTGGACCAGGGTCAAAACGGACTCGATAATTCTCACCTCGGTACCTACTCTAACCAGGAACACACTCGGCAACTCTGGGCATTAAGCTTGCCTCATCTCTCCAACGGCCCCCCACAGACGCCAGGGATGCCGGGTTTCACCCTGGAGATACCCAGAAAGGGACCATCTCACAGGGAAAACCAGGACGGGTTCCCCAGCGGTCTTCAGCGCCAGGATACTCCATGGAGTCACAGTGCGCTTTACAAGTACACCCACATTTACATTTTACATTTACATTTTACATAACCACACACCATGACACTCTAGTAGAATTTGATCACACCAAGAAATCAAAAATGAAAGAGTATGCTGATCACCGCAGACACGCAAAGACATCCGACATCCGTGAGGGAGATTGGGTGCTGGTGAAACAGGACAGGAGAACCAAAGTGGACAGCCGCTACCTTGCTCACCCCCTGCAGGTGACAGGAAGGAAAGGGACCATGGTTACAGCCGAATCTGGAGGCAAGCGGACGACCAGAAACATATCACACTTCAAAAGGTGCAACTCTTCTGCCTATACCCGAGTGCGAGAGCCTGACTGGAACACAGACTCGTCAATTCAAGAAGGAAACAGTGACCAGGAGTATAGATGAGCGCTGGAAATCGGCAACGCGAGAGAAAGAAGCTCGCCTGACCAGATACAAGTCAGCCGACCACGAAGAACAATTTGAAGACCTGTTCGACTCATTGAAGAACTCTGAAATACAGTGAACACTTAAAATACAAAGGGGGAGGTGTCATGTCGTTATGCCTGACCCTGATCCACAGACAGGGCAGGCAGGAAAAGTAAGGGCTATGGAGGAAGCGGAAAGGGAGGGGTTAGTTGGGATGTAGAGGAGGGAGAATAAAGAAGTTCTATGAAAGAGCTCCCGTGCCCAGTGTCGTTTTTAGCCCGAGGACAGGAAAGCTAGGCAGTTAAGAAAAGGGGCAAAAAGATAGGTGTTCAGAACACAGCTGGGCAATGAGGAAGCAGGGGACTGTGGGCCAATAAGGAAGGGGACGGTGTCCCTGAAACTCCTAGAGAGCCAAGCTGAAGAGTGGGTTCAGAAGAAACTCATTTTGGGTTTGCGTCTTTGGAGAAAGACGGATGTATCCTGGAGTAGCCACTAAAAATCAATTAACGTATATGGGAAAGGAGATTCTCTGGACAATCCTTAGTACAAATAGCTTCAATGTGAGAAAGATCAGCTCAAGAACTTTGCCTGAGATGACTGTATCATCTGGGTGAGAATGTCATGTTGATCCATGGACCTCACTTATTGCTTTTGCTTACAGAAGTGCCTTTTCTGACCTGGAGCTTTTCCATCACCTCAGGTCTCTTCACTGCAGGCACAGACCAAGCCAATAGTGGTCAAAGTGGTACACTATCTACGTTAGGGCTTATAATGCGCAGGCTTTCTGGCAGGAAGAGCAATAGTAGGCCTCATGAGAAAATGCAGTTGTGGTATTCAGAGACTGCACTTGTTCAAAGCAGTATGCATCACAGCAGGGCTGTAAGAACTCCGCCTAAAACACACCAACCCCTCGGCCGAGGGCGTGCTCTCGAAGAGGGAAGCCACCGTTGGTTTTCCTTCCCTTTCTCCTGAGCCGTGACCAACCTCTGTTGCCCACATTATTATGGAAAATAAAGTTGTCATTAGCATGCTGGTTTACCAAGGCATGTTAATGTTAGCCTGTTAGAAGTGAGATGCTCACATTTGCATTTTTAAAGACTGTCTCTGCCCTCTCACCCAATGGGCTTTTTAACCCGATACTGCCTACAAGGCAGAAGGTCAAGACCTAATTTTTATTTTCCATTTCACAAGTCTGCCAATTGCACTACCACATATGATACCATCAGCCATTCCTGGCTTTTCAGTCAGCAGCATTTTGCATTGTGGGGCTCGTGTTGCTTTTAATAGTTTTGTTATGGGTTCCAAACCCCAGCATGCAAAGTGCGGGTGGATAAAATCCTAGAATTGGCTGAAAGTGTTGCCACGTTAGCTAGGTTTTTAACATTTACAGCCATCTACTTCATTTCAAAACTGCTTGTTGTATACATAAACTCAAAAGTACACTTCTCAAATATTTTGTGAGTATTCACTCTTTCATATCATGCATTAAAACCAGCATTAACAGTGCAGACCGTTTTGTCTTTTGTGTATTGGAAAGTTTTATATGAACCTTCAAAGCACAGTAAAGGTACAGCAAAGACAGCAGCAGTGCAACCACCAGTAACACCAAGGATAGGAAAAGGATATCTGGCAGTAGCAGAAGTAACAACTCATGGTTCTCCCACACATACAGGACATGAACAACACAGGTAGCAAACAAACTAAAGAGCAAGAAAAGAGAAGTTAAAGGACTGTTGTACTCTCTCTGTAAACAGCGAAAATACAAAACTCTTCCAAGAAACAGTGAAACAACTTATGGAATTAAAATACTTTCATATAGGATGATAACCCTCACTTAACTAGAGCGGTAAGCATCATGAGTGCGTTCAACATCTAGCACAAAAAAGCACTACTACGGTTCACGGGTTGTACAGTTTCAAATTCATGGGTTCCCTGCTTTGGGTTGTGGAGCAGATTAATTAATAACCTGCTGGTGCAGGGATCACCACTTTAGGTTTCTTAAGTCAACATTTATGTTTTCCCTTTATCAGACATAGATTAAAATTGTGTGTGGGTGAGGTAAAATGGTTTTGCTGGTGTCTCCTTACTATAAGAATAAAAACAGGTCCTAACGATGCACCCTTTTCTGTCAACATGTTTCGGTGCTCGAAAATTGCCCCTACAGCATCAGGAGCCTTTCTCCGAATGTAAGTATCAAATATTGTGAAAGAGTCCATGGTTCATAGGACATGCTATTTAAGTACATTCAATATATCCTTTGTTTTTTCATAACAGTGGGTAATAGTAAAGTAGCCCCCCTTTATCTTGGAACAGGTAGACCTTGGACAGAAACAGTGCAAGCTTCCCACCTTCAAAGGACAGCTATAGCTGGGGCAGGAGCAGCACAAGCTTTTACCATTACATGACAGGGAAGGATCGGACAGAAACAGTGCAAGCTTTGCTTCCTCACAGAACAGGTTCACTCATTGGAAGTAACAACGCAAGCTTCCCTCTTTCATATAAGGACGCAAGTGCAATGTTCCATTTATGTTATATTCCACATCAGCATCCTTCCGCTGCTGTCACTTGGGGATCTGCTGTTCATGTCGGTTCTTTCGTTTCTCAGGTATTGAAGAGGAGCTGCCGCATAATTGGCCAGGGTTTTCTGAAACAGCACAGCCAAAGTAACTATGCTCTAGATAGGCACACACTGGCCAACCTCTTCAAAAAGGTTTTTGACTGTGTATGCACTATGCCAGCTTAGCCTCAGTGCTTCACTTGCTCGAAATGTTGAGGGCCGCTCCTGTTTAGAGGTAATGCCATTCTGCACAATGTTAAGTGTCGGCAGGGGTGGTATAACCAGATGATACTACTGCATGAAGTGTCACTGCATAAGCATTACCACTTACTTTTCCAGTTCCAAATTCCACTGGCTCAGATCATGTGGAAATTGTGAGTACAAAAGGGCCCTGAATATAGGTAAAACCATATGGTAAATGAGCCAATAATATTGAAACCATGTTATTCACTATTCCAGGCAGAATACTTCTAATGAATGGTAAATTGGGTGGTAATACCATCCAGTAATGGTAATACTAGGCTCTGCATTACCACAGCATTCCAAGGGCCAGCTTGTAATGAGGCCATATGCAGGCAGGTCAAAGAATTATATTACATAGTCAAACTATTTTATTGCATTGGTAGTTTTTAAAAACGTTATAATAGAATGTACTAGCCTCAGCATTCATCTACAAAAAATGATCATCCTGTTATGTGCTGCCATTTTTGTGTTTAGTATTTACATGTTGCACTTCATGCCCACCTCTTTTTTCAGGCTCTCCTAGTCTACTCAGTTTATTTCTCACGGCAGGTGAGGAGCTGTTATCTAGTAACACGTCTGGGAGTGGTGTTAATGTCTCCTCGCACACTAGAAATATGTTCGAATAATTTCAGGGTATTATTCGGTGTGAGATAAAATGTACGAAGAAGGCAAGATTGGTATTTGAGAGGTTTTAGAGGAACACGTTAATCTATGCCCCACTCCTTCTCCTCATTAGGAGTTTAGAAATATTTTACCTTTTCTAGGAGATGTATATATATATATATATATATCGAAGGCATCTGCCGAAACACGTCGACCGTCCTTTTTTGCACTTGGTGTGGAGAAAAAATAAATAAAATACCTTTAAGAAATTGCTGTGGGCTCTCTGTGCTGTGGATACGTTGGTGGTAACTATGCCGAAGTTTGTCTTGAAGATATATATATATATATATATATATATATATATATATATATATATATATATATCTAATCTACTGGCGGTCGCCAGTAGATAGTTATAGTTACAACCTAGTTTCCACAGGAAATCTGAAAATTCTATTTAGAATAACTTTGTCGCCGGTTGCCGAATCCTCGCGAATTTTTCAAAACAAATGGGGCGCTCCGTTCAGCTCCTACCCTGAAAGTCTCGGGGTGATTCGTCAAGCGGGGGCCGAGAAAAAGGGGGGGTCCCAAAACGCGTTTTCCCCATGCATTTTTCTATAGGACCTTTAGTCGCAGCTACAGCCCGAACGGCTGAACAGAATTACATGAAATTTGGCAGAGAGGTAGCCATAAGGTTAAGGGGTAGCCTTTTGCAGGTCTGGTGTAAATCTGTTCAGTATTTCCTGTGAAAATAGCATTTAAAAGCATATCAATATCTATACACGCGCACCGTGCGCGCACCCTGCCGTGCGCGAGCGTAATTCTGATTGGTTGTTAGATGTCGGTAAACATTCGAATCGGTCGAAACCAGGAAGTGTCGGCCACCATTTTGTCTCTCGCAGTCTGAGGGGGTGAAAAACAAAGGTGGAGTACGTGAAAAGGGGGCAGAGTGGACAGTTCCTGACCCCCTAGCCTTGGTCAGGGGGTCACAGAAGGACCCCCAAAGGAGAAAAAAACAAATTTTTTTTTTGTTTTTAAATCGCAAGGTGCATGCACGGCACGCGCACGGCACGCGCACGGCACGCACTGCGAACCGTGGGTGCGCGAAGCGCACCGAGCGCCCACAGCGTGCGCACGGTGCGCGCACGGTGAAAAACCTGAAGAAAAAAAAAAATTATAAATACATAACTTTTAGCATTTAAAAAACCGTACAAATTCACTGAAAAAACCATAGGTTTCACACACGTTATAGTTACGAATTAGCATTTAAAAAACCTTGCAAATTCACTTAAAAAACCATAGGTTTCACACATGTTATAGTTAGCTGGACATTTCACTCGTAAAAAACCAATGAAATTCCCCCGTTATAGTTAGTGCAGGCAACTATAACTCACGCGACCGCAATCCTCTGCTGATGACGTCAGATATTACATCACTGATGACATATGTGTCTTTATGAAAAATAAATATTTATAATATATGTATAGCTAAAGATTAATGGAAGAAGACATGGGTAAATAAGTGTCTAAATACAGTGATGTAATATCGGACGTCATCAGCAGAGGATTGCGGTCGCGTGAGTTATAGTTGCCTGCGCTAACTATAACGGGGGAATTTCATTGTTTTTTTACGAGTGAAATGTCCAGCTAACTATAACATGTGTGAAACCTATGGTTTTTTCAGTGAATATATATATATATATATATATATTCACTGAAAAAACCATAGGTTTCACACATGTTATAGTTAGCGGAAATTTTACTGATAAAAAACCAATGAAATTCCCCCGTTATAGTTAGTGCAGGCAACTATAACTCACGCGACCGCAATCCTCTGCTGATGCTAATACTGTATTTAGACACTTATTTGCCCATGTCTTCTTCCATACATTTTTAGCTATACATATATTACAAATATTTTTTTTTCATAAAGACACATATGTCATCAGCAGAAGATTGCGGTCGCGTGAGTTATAGTTGCCTGCACTAACTATAACGGGGGAATTTCATTGGTTTTTTATCAGTAAAATTTCCGCTAACTATAACATGTGTGAAACCTATGGTTTTTTCAGTGAATTTGCAAGGTTTTTTAAATGCTAATTCCTAACTATAACGTGTGTGAAACCTATGGTTTTTTCAGTGAATTTGTACGGTTTTTTAAATGCTAAGTTACTTTACGCCATTCGTGGCGTGCGCGCCCACTTAACGCAGTTCGTTCCGTGCGCGCACTTTACGCAGTTAGTGCCGTGCACGCACGGTGGGCACGCGGTGCGATGACAAAGCAAGAAAGCACGTCAACAAATCTGTTTCTGCTTTCCTCCGTGACTATGGTATGGGTGCCATTTACCACAACAACTTGCGTTATGACATGCAAGACATTTATAGAGGAGATGGTGTGCACTTCAATGATGAAGGGAACAGAGTCTTCCTCTTGAACCTTAGACTCTGCATCGGTACTTACTTGTAGGTACCACTAAAAAATCATTTCATAAACACAACGGCTCTTTTTAGAGCCCCCTAATATCTAAACACTTAAATCTGATTTTCATTTTTTTTTTTTTTTTTCTACCGTACGCTTACCGTAAGCTTACCGTACGCGTACCCCGTGATTTTTTTTAAAATCAATAAATGTTTTTTTTGTACTTTTCTGTCCTTCTTTGACCCCCTTACAAATGTTAGGGGGTCTGTAACTCTCCTCATTGCCCCCTTTCCTTGTTTTCACTCTTTTTTTTCAGAGTGAAATACACAAAATGGCGGCCGCCGCTTCCTGGTTTCGGCCGATTCGAATGTTTACTAAGATCTAAGAGCCAATCAGAATCGCGCTCGCGCACGCCACCGTACGCTTACCGTAAGCGTACGGTAAGCGTACCGTAAGCGGGCTCAGATATATATATTGATTTAAAGGCTATTTTCTCAGAATCTACTGAACAGATTTACACCAAACCTACAAAAGGCACTTCCTTGACCTAGGGACTACCTCTCTGCCAAATTTTGAGTAATTCTGTTCAGCCGTTCGGGCTGTAGCTCGTTCTAAAGGTCCTATGGAAAAATGCATGGGAAAAACGCGTTTTGGGACCCCCTTTTATCTCAGCCCCCGCTTGACGGATCCCCCCCGAGACTTTCAGGGTAGGAGCGGAGCGTAGCGCCCCACCTATTTTGAGAAATTCGCGAGGATTCGTCGACCGGCGCCAAAGTTATTCAAAATAGAATGTTGAGGTTTTCCTATGGAAACGTGGTCCTAACTATAACTACCTACTGGCGACCGCCAGTAGGTAATATATATATATATATATATATATATAATATTGTCCTCAATATTCTCAAGTGCTTTCTATTTTTAGGTCTGACCTAGAGAGCACTTAAGATGTTTCACCGGCCACGTTTTCCCAAAAAGCTCATACAAATCGATGCAGGCACTGTCGGTTTCCCTCTTCATTCACTGGTCTGTTCCAGTGCCATTCACGTGTTGCTCAACAGAGCATTCAACAAGGGGCATAGGGTCAGTCCATTTCCTCCACTTCAGCCTTGCACTGTGGGTGAAGACAGTTTGTCTATTTCACATTGATACATCTGAAGCATAGGGCATTTCAGTGTCAAGGCTGGGGCGCATGGGCTGCAGAGGCACAGATTTTTCTATTTTTTTTCCCAACCCTTTTTTATAATGTGTATGTTGGCAAAAACAGGTGGACGTTTGCCAAAGCCAGACTAACTGGCCATTGTCAATGAGTATTAACTTAAATAACAGACGATAAGGCTAAAACAAGTGCAAACCGCATTTGTGAGTCCCTCAACAGTAGAGCCAGCTACACACTGAGCCAAATTGTGCCGACTCCCATTTGACACTGGCGCTGCCCACACAAAATGCCAAAATGCAGAGATCTAGCCCGGGACCAGGGTTCAATTCCCTGCCTCGGCGGGTCTTGGGCTCAAAAATTCCACGGACCTGATAATTCTCGCCTCGGTGCCTATTCCAATCATGGAGTCCCACTCTGCAACTCTGGGCAATAGCTTGCTTAATCTCCACAACAGCCCCATAACGCTAAGGATGCCTGGCCTCCACCTTGGGGGTGCCCAGGAGTGGACGCCTCACAGGGAAAGCCAGGATGGGTTCCACAGCGGTATTCGTGCAAGCGCCTTGAGACCCTTGCGGGTGAGTAGTGCGCTATACAAGTATCAAATTTACATTTTACATTTTAACAATTTGAAAATGACATGGAAAATTGCAGAACTGCGTTTTTTAACAGACGCATAATTTGGGTGTCAAAAACGTACTTGATACCTGGGGCAAATTATATTCGTGCTGGGATGGTTTTGCATTCAGGGCGGTGCGAATGGTAGAACCGCACCGGGCGCTGACTTCGGGTGGGGTTTAAAAATATCAGAATATTTAGTTTCTTCCTTCGAACAAGGAGGCTGTGACTAAAGCCTAAAATAGAGCACTCGTGCCAAGAGGTTGGCAGGGACTTCTGTGGCTCGCTGCCGGGGTAGAAAAAAAAAGGTATTCCCGGTGCGACGAGTTTGGAAGTCAGCTTACTGAGGCCTCAAACTGCGACTAAAAATGTAAGAGTGAACCTCCCGCACTATGGCTGTTGTCGCCTCTACCATCATTGTAATGGAGACTACATGGGCCTGACAGAAAAACCCTTGACCAAATTAAAAAAGAGCTTACACACGTTGTGGCTCGCCTCATCTACACCCCGAAGGGCTCTTACCGTGTCACTGCTGACTTAAAATGTATTTTATTTATTTCAATTGCGGAGTTTTAAATAGCGCGACCATGACCCTTAAGGCTACCAGAGCGCTGTATTTGGAAGTATTGTGTGGTTTTGAAAGCACCTGCTGCCGCATTCCTGTCCTCCAGAAATGTACATGCAAAAACATAAATGTCAAGATAACTGCGGTGATTAATGTGCTTCCTAGAGAGAGATCGGAGGTTTGTCTTTTAGAGGTTTTGACCCATGGAAAGGTAGCGCGGAGGGTTAATGTGCCTGCTGCAAAGAACATGCACCATGCAGATCACAAAGCGCATATAATACAAATAGGTCAGTGGGTTACTGTTTTTATTCCAGGAGAGATCATTTTGTAACTTACTTTATAAATTATAATCCTAACATTAAACAGTGGGCTATGAACTGTCACCAAAGAGCTGCATAAAAACTGCAAGGCATAGATTAGAGCGTTATGATTTTATCCCGTCTTTCATTATCCTAATGTTGGAAAAACGGGTTCATTTGGATAGAAATCAATTCTGATTATTAAAAAGAACCTCCAACCATGGTGTTCAGTTTTAAATTCAGAGTTTGTGCTTCTCCAGACCAAGCAATGCTAAACTATACTGTCTAACAGAATGGATGGCGTGAACCCTGTACCTTGTTTTATGTAACATTTCCTATACACTAATCTACACACATATGATTGATTGTCTCTGTGTAGTGTGTGAGATGTAAAGTGCTCTGACACCCTACACTAGTATGAGTGGCAGCGGCGCTATAAATCGAATTAAACTTATCTGAGAAAGGGTGGTTATGGAGACTTGAGGGGCATTGTTAAAGGGTGGTAGTGAGGAAATCCGTAACAGAGATGGTTATTGGGGGGCGCCAACAAACAATGCGCACAGGGCGCCACCAACACTAAAGCCGGCCCTGTTTGCATTCGTAGTTTACAGCAGGGTATACATTACTCCGCAAGACTCGCTTTTACCAAAGACTACCAAAGAAAACATCCTCCATTTTAGTTTTCCACAGTTTTAAAACTTCCTTTTTTACGATCGTTTTGAAGCTTCCCAACTTACATTCCGTTATCTTAAGTAGTCAGTTCTGACTGATGAATAACATGGGAGGAGTAATCGGAAATTAGTGGCACAAAAAGGCGTAGCGTAAGCAATTCTATTTTACGTATACCCTTTTCTGTCAGATGGAATAGTTGCCCTGTGCAAAATTCTAGTTAAAATTCAACTACCACCAAAGGTACTGATTTGCAGTGTAGATATTTTTTATAGTAAAGTATGTGTGTGAGAGTTGCTTGTTATTGTGCATTAGTAAAAGACAGTAAGTGAAATGATTTCCCTGATTGGTTTTATGCCTCAAAACTAGGGGTGGGTGGAACTCCAGACCACCTGCATTAGAAAATCACGCTGGGGATGCCAAAACTCACTAGCATTTTCTGGAGCCTCGCAGTAGAAAAATTCCACCACACAGTGATTGGCGGAATTTGGCCACAGATCCGCATTAAAGTGTAACGCGGAGAGACCAGAACTGCGCCAATTCTGCGGGAAGAACAAAACATTCTGCCCACCACTACTCAAAACATGAGGTACTGAATATTTATGAAATTCCTGGTAACATAGATAATTTGGCAATATTGGTGTGGTGTGCTCGTCAGGATTTCCCAGAAACTGTCCTTGGGAGCTGGGTGGCACAGGTGAAAATTCAACGTTCGCTAGTACGTTTTAGCAAAATTAGGTTGGGGGAGATTGTTCCATGTTAGCCCTGGGCTCGATATTGCATCTACCCTAATTTAAGGCAATTGGCTGCCAAATCATGAGTGTATTCCTTTCCCATAGGGTACCTCTCTGGCGATTGCGGGCAGAAGCCCTAAAGGTTGGAAGATTGAGGTGGGAACTGAGAGAGGTGACTAGGGCCTACTTTGATGACAAATCGGAATCCGCTACAGGCAGAGGGACTGAATAGGAAGCTCTAAAGGTGGTGACACATGGGGAATGCTGCTCCATGGTTGGTGGGCTGAGAAGACAATTTGAGAGGGACTTATCTATGGTGGAGGATATCCTGGCTAATTTGCAGGAAGCAGAGCCCAATAGGATTGGAAAATATGGGATAGACTGGACTGCCTGATCCGGCGCAAATATCGCCAACTGCTCCACCGGATGGACAAACCAGGTCATTTATTGGCACGGCTTCTTCAGCATGAGCGCCCACCGATCAATCTTATGCTCCAGCAGGCGGATGGTAGCCACGTGTCTACACAGCATGGTATTAATTTCTCTCATGCACGCTCACCTATCGTTGGTTTACAGAGAAGAGTTGGGAGTGGTCCCGGATGTATTGGAGGTTTTTTTAGATGACCTGGCACTTACCAGCTTCACGGAGGGTCAATGCGAAGGTCTCAACGAAGTAATTTGCTTGGAAGACCTGAAAGAAGCAGTGACTAACATGGCTCGCTGCAAATCTCCTGGCCCTAATGGTCTGCCGGTGGAGTATTTCCAGACTTACCCAGACCTCCAGCTTCCTCACCTATTGGAAACCCTATGAGAGGCCAGGCAAGTGGGATGTCTACCACCTTCGATGAGAGAGGCCCAAATTGTGATGCTCCTCAAACCGGGTAAAGACCCGTGTATACCAGGCTCCTAACGGCCTTTATCAATACTGGGTGTCGACACTAAGATGCAGGCTAAAGTATTGGCACTGCGTCTGGGTAGAGTAGTAACCCATCTGATCCACACAGACCAATGCGGTTTCATGCCATGTCATGGTACACATAAGAACCTAACAAATAGTAGGGTCCGAAATGGTGTGTGATTCTGAAATCATCCCTATCCAGCAGGGCACGAGGCAGGGCCTCTTGTTCGCCCTAGCGATGGAACCCTTGGCATTTTGACTGCGACAGGACATGGCTCGCTGGGGAGTCGTGGTGAACGTCCGGGTTCATGTCGTATCCCTATACGCTGATGATGCCTTGCTTTATATAACTCATCCAGAAAAGCCATTACCAGTTCTTCTGGATGTCCTATCGGGATTTGGAGCGGTGTCAGGACTGAAGATTAATTATCAGAAATCGGTCATGTTCTCGCTCACTGCATTGGTTGGTAAAGAAGTAACTGACCTCCCCCCAATGGAGCTTCGATGAGAATGCAATCATTTCTGGTACCTAGGAATTCAAGTGGCACATTCAGCCGACGCGCAGAACACATTGAATATGGGAGCAGTCCTTATGGGTTTGCAGTCCTCTATCGGTTTCTGGAATCGCCTTCCCCTATCTACCATGTGTTGTGTAGCCTTGGCCCAGATGGTCCTGCTGCCACGCTGCCTGAATGTCCTTCAGAATTCTTTCTGCGTAACTCCTAGGTCTGCCTTTGAGACCCTGAACAGTCTCCTTATCTCTCTGGTGTGGGCTGGGAAACATAGTAGGGTAAAGCTAGAGATTCTTAAGTTGGACCTCCTGGCGGATTGGGGACGGGAAGACTAGTCTCCCAGGATGTCTCAAGATCGGATCCAGGATTCCCCTGTGATATCCTTTCATAGTTCGCCGGGTCGCGTGGGCTTGAGAGCGTGCGGTCACCCTAGTGCTGTGGAAGGTGCTATATGCACAAACGCTGCCATTGCAATGGCTGCCCAGCTTCGCCATATTCAGTCCGTGATGGACTCGGCAGAGTGGTTTGAAGGTGGGTGCCTCACGGCGGGAGACTTACACCTCAACTGAACATTTCTTTCTTTTGTCGACGCACAGGAGTGCTTCAGCGTCTCAGCGGGACATTTTTTGCAATATCAAATTTTTTTGCACACTGCGCGTGAACTCTGGACCTCCTTCCAAATGGAGCCAGTGGAGTCTCACACCTTGTTGGTGATCCTTGACCCAGGCTCCTTTAGGGGACTGATTTCTCACTTATACGGGGCACTTAAAGCCAACCGTTGTGTCAACATTTTGCTCGTTCGGGGTGCCCCCGCTGTGGAGTCGAGCCCTTATTCCAATCCTACAGGGTGTTAAAGACACTTCGGGACACCACAGGACTTCATATCGAGGCAATGATTAAGCATAGTCTCCTTGGGGTTCTACCGGTCCCCAAGGCTAAGACCAAGATGCAATATAAATTTGCAATCTTGGAAATGGCGTTGGCTAAGCGCCGCTTTACAATCCATTGGACCCAAGCTGGCCCTCCTAGACTATCCAAATGGAAGGCAGACATGCACGAACGGGGAGTAACAGAAGAGAGATGCCTACACATAGTTTGCACAGACGGGAATACTGACCAACACCTGGACACATAGGAAATACTGCTGGAGAAGCTGCAGACTATTGAGCAGACAGGTGGGGACGCAGATGTTCTCCCACAGACGGGGTTCCCTGACTCACAAACTAGAGGTGATTACAGGTACCCCCACTACTCAGACTCCATCAGCCAGCACAAGCAAATGGCTTTGAGGGGCTGAGATGCCTAACTGACCTCAGCAGGGCAGGCATGGGTTATTGAAACAATTTGCTGGGAGCAGTGATAACCTCTGTACATCTAGGACGCTGCCTAGTCACACTCTGTGAGGGGCGTCTTAGGACTTGGCCCTGTCATCTTGTTACCGAGTACATTATAGTTCCTTCCAGGGGGAGGCACAGGATAGACATAGATGTATTATTAAGTCAATCTATGTTAGTGGGGAATATATGTTACGCACTGCTCTGTCAATTGCTGCCTAGTTTTTAACAGTTAAGTCCCATTTGATTAATATATGTTCTTGTATACCTGATTGGAGGGATGTGCAGCCTTTTTAGCGGTTTTGGTTGCACTCTATGCCATGACGGGTATTTACCCCAAGCACTATAACTTAATTTATCACCCACTATGCACCATGTATTTCTTGCATTTGATCGTACTGTATGTTGCTGCTATACATGTCCCAAAATAAAAACAAGTTAAAAAAAAAACGTGTATTCTCTTAAATTGTTTCATGCATTCAAAATGTATTCTTTTCCCAGTTATAGATCTGTGCCTGGTGGGGTCTTCACAGTAGCAAAAACAACAATTGATGGACAGAATGCAGAACAATGTCATACATTCACCCCAGTACAGAGATCCGGGCCTAAATCCATCGTTTTTTGCTCACCATGCCATTCCAGTTTGAACCCAGCCATATGCAAATCAGTCTTGACCCTGTGCCTCATGGGAACAGTCCAGCCCGAACTGCCAAGCCAGGTCCTCCCTGGACTGGAAACAAGCATCCTATGACCGGTTTCGGGGTTTCACCAATATGGGGTCTTCACAGGAGACTCTCTCAAATTGTATTGGACGGGCTGACTTTATTCAGGAAGAATTCCTTTTGGGGACAGGTAAGGTTTTGGAGTAGGAGGAGTGTAGCTAAGTCTAGATTTGATTGAAGCTGCCACCCCCACATTAGTAGAGAACTGTGCTCAATTAAAATCACAATAATGAATTCCATCTAGATAAATTTATGTCCATTTTTAAATTGCATATCCTTAAATTGTGCAGCCCTTTTGGACTTACCCTGTATGTCCCTGATCTAAAAAGTGGTGGGGCAACTTTGTGTTTACTGTGTTATATACCTCTGCTGGCCTTTTGGTAAAGTTTCCATTAAACGCAATACTCCTGTAGTCAGCGGTGGGGAAGGAGTTGGACTTTTTTACTTCATTGTTCGTAGCAAAGAGTTTGAGGCGTTTCACCCTTTGCTGAGGCCATAGTTTCCTTTATTTCAGCTCTAACTGGAAGAGATATGGCCAACGAAGTAGGTTATTTTTTAATTCTAGAAGGGCCTATGTAGTGTCAAGAGAGAGTATAATTAGATAACTATATTTGGGCGGGTGAAGTCATATACAGTACAAAAAATGATTAGCAAGATAGGAGTCCCTGCAGGACTAAGAGTTGCTGAATCTGGTAAGAAGTATTAAATATGTGGTCATTTGTAGGATCTGTGCTTGCTTGCAGATATGCGATTTGGGTGTTGGGTAAGTAGATGTGGATTATTCTAACATGATATTTTTATTTTTTTCAAGTCTATTGCTTCTGTGTGTTTGAGTAAGAGCCTGGCCTATTTCCAGTTAATTGCGCTCGAGGAAGAGAGGCAAATAGTCCCAGGGCTGGACATACAGTTTGTGCTCTACTATTAAAGTTTATGTTGTTCTTGGGTCTATATTTGTTAACTGTGCAGCATTGGGAGAAATAAGGGTGACAATTGTTCCGGGGGTTTTTGAGATTGTTTTTTATTGAGTGTTTATACTGGTATTTTGCTTCCTGGTCCTGCCATTTTTTCTATTTGGCACTGGTTCTATTCCGCCATTTTGGTGAACCTGCTAGCACCCGCGCGCAGGCAAAACCTCACCTTTTTAAGGCATGCTACGTCACAGGTAAACATGTCTGCCCCCATCTGCAAACCGGTCGTGCACAGTGCCAACCATGCTGCCAGTTTTGGCACCCAAGAAGCACTGGGAAAACACTCATACCGGCGCTCACCCTCCAAGCATCCTCTCAGGTCCTCAAAGGAATTGCTAGTCTCTAGGAGGGAGGTGGGATGCAATTTCTTGCTAGTTGGGTTGAAGGGAGATGAGTCTTCTCTTTGAGCAGTGCAGTTTGTGGGGGTAGTAAACCGGTGCCTAGTGTGGCTCCATTTGCACAGGGGGTCGAGACAAGAGAACAGCAGTCTATGGGCCAATTAGGTTTTTATAATTCAAACCACTCAGTTGGGTCATATTCAAATTTGCAGTGTGATATGATTAATGCCCGGTCCCTGCCTAAGCACGTGCCAGAAATTCATGAAATTTTGTGATTTGAGAAGCTGGATCTGCTATTCATTACGGAATGTTGGAAATGGCAGACTTGAATTTTGATCGACGGGCTGAGTGTCCGGTTGGGTGTAAGGCCATTCGTCTCCCGTGGACGGTTGGTTGTGGAAGGGGACTAGCAATCCTCTTCAAGGTGAGTTTCAGCCTTAAGGTATTAGATCTCCAAGGCTTCACGGAGGCTGACATTTTGGGCAGACACAGCTCTCTGGATCTTATTCTTTAACGAGGCTGCTTTGCTTTACTTCTGACCATGCGTTTTACAGATGCCTTTTTAGAGTTTCTGCCACCTCTGGCGTTGTTCCACTCTACCCTTAAGGTTTTAGGTCATTTTAATTTATGGGTATAGTTGGCTAAGAACTCTCCGGCAGTGGATTTTATTTATCATTGGAGGCTATCGGACTAATCCAATATGTTAATGGCCCCACTTAAAGTGCTAGCCACACTCTGGTTTTGACATGTGGTCACGGCGACTTAGTTGAAAAAGTTTTATTTTACCTCAGGCTTGGTTCAATCACTTTCTGATCCATTTTGACATCAGGGTGGGTGCCCTCAGAAGGCATAGAGGCACTGTGAAACAGCCTCCCATCTTAAAAGGCCCATGGGGGCGGATGGATGCTAAAGGTGTTTCTTTCTCGCTTTACCGCGGATATGTCTATAGACACTATAGTGGTAAGTTGCACTCAATGGATGGCTACTGCAGTGGACACGTTATTGCCAGTGAAGTTAATGCGTTCATGGAATCGGCTGTCTGCAACTTGATATAACAAGGAGTTAAGAAGAGCTAAGATTGAATCCAAAACGTGGAGAAGCCCTAGAGATCTACTTATGCTCTTTAGGCCAAGGAGAAACTTAACAGAGCTGTGGGTCCTGTGAAAAGCTTTTTGGGGCCCCTAAAGCCAGTTAGTATTCAAATGAGAATCTCTCCTCTTCAAATCCAACTAATAAATGTTTGCTATTGTTCATTCTCTAGCAACGTTTAGTGTCACGTTTCCAACAAGTCAATCTCAAACTCTCTTGGTGATTTACTTTGAGAATACAATCACTAATATGATGTTAGATCTGTCATTTTCAGTGACCGGAGTGGAAGACCTTTCCCCAGAATTCTAGCCAGTACGATCTGGCTGTGGGGGATGACTACCTTTCAGTCATCAGTGGGGAAGGAGCTGGGCAGTTACTTTGGGAGACTTTGGTCTGATCTCCGACTTGAGGTTGTCTGAATTGGCGCTATCTATCACATAGGGTTCTCCCAATTATGTGATGCTGCCTAAAATGTGGCATGCCTTTGTTTGTATACCATTGGAAGTTCTTTGCCACATCTACAAAGCCACCTTGTTTTCAGGGCTAGTTGCATGTGGCTAAAAGAAAGCATGTGCGATGCCACTATTGAAAAAGCAGACAGCTGATTCTAATATTCTCAGTAATTGTTGGCCTATTTTACTGCTTGTTTTTCACATTAAAATCTTAGAAACGAATGTGAACTTTATTTTAGCTGGATATCTGGAGAATAATTAGCTTCTTGATCCAGCCTAGTAGGGTTTCTGCTCAATGCATGGTATGGAGAAAGCATTGGTCAGGAGGATGGCAGACATCAAGTGGAACTTTGTGGCCCAGGTATTAGATTTGGCAACTGCATTTGATACGGCCTCCCATGAGATATTAACCTCAAGGCTAGCTGAAATCTGCATACAGGGTAAAGTTCTGAGATTGTGTTTGTCCTATTTGGACAATAGAGCCCAAGCGCATCATCTTCCACTGTAACACTCCGAATTCCGATGCATGAAACAGAGGATGCCCCATGAGCCTGCGTTGAGTCCCACTTTATTTAAACTCTACTTTAGGCCATTGGCCCAGTTACTTTGCCATTAGGTGGAAGCCTTTATAAACTATGCAGACGATACCCAACTTGTAATATCTGTGGATCTTCAGATGCCCGCACCGTATAACAGTTCCTATCAATGCATGCGCATAATAGCTAACTCATAGACTCTAAATCCTATTAAATTCAATGAGGATAAAACAGAGGTTCTCTGCTGAGCAGCTAATAAGATCCCTTAGGCACTGTCGGTAAACGTATGGCCTCCCATACCAACTTTACACAAGCAGGTGCCTCAGAGGTCAGGAACCTTGGGTTCTTTTTTGATAGTGATCTATCTCTTACCCCTCACGTGAACAGGTCAGCCTCTTCCTGTTTATCATTGCTCAAAGTCGTTTGGAAGCCACTACCTCTGATCCCGGCTGAAAATAGACCTTTGATTGTTCAATCTACCATACCTCGTCGGTTAGACTAAGGTTACTCTTTGTTTCTGTGCGCTTCATATTCTTTGATCAAATACATTTCCCATATACAGAATGCTGCAGCCCGTTTGACCCTATCACTTCTGCAAATTTCATTAGCCTCCTCTGCGTTAAGAACACTGCACAGGTTACCATTGGCTGAAAGGATTCTTTTCAAACTCTCTGTATTGTACAGAGCCTTTCACAAGACAGGTACTGTCTACTTGAGTAATGAGTTTAGTAAGTACTGTCCTGGCCATCTTCTGCTTTCAGCAGAAGCCAGCCTTTTAATACAAGGAAAATTCAGACCTCCTCAAAGGAGCTTCTCAGTTCAAGCTATGCACTTATGGCACAGCCTCCGGGCCCGACTGGGATCACCAACCGGCCCTGGTAGGTTGCTGCTCGACCGGCCCTGGGAGTGGGGTGTATAAGCACGAAGCACAGCTCCCGCTTTTCTTACAGGATGCAAAACCGCACCCCTGTAAGAAAAGTGGCCCCCACAACCACAAAACCGTCCCTCATCCCTCTGGCCCACCGGGGAAATGTCCAGTGCCCGCTACAGCCATTCCGGCCCTGCACAGCCTGCCCGTTTCTTTGTGAAAGATTGTGTATCTCTGTAAGTTTCAATAGTTGTTTAAAACGTGGCTGTTCTCTCTGTAATTCCTGCCAAGGAGGGCAGCCGTACTGTTACGTCTCAGTGCCAAGACACCTTTCAGGCAATCAAACTTTTTAATAACTTACCAATAATCAGGACTTTAAGTGGGTCGGGTCATGCTGGTGCTCAGCACTGGCAGTTTTAAAAACCAGGTCCTGAGACAAGTCCCCATTGGGCTGTCTATTTTTGCCTTCACCCTCAGCGTGAAAAAAATCTGGCCTCGGTAGCTGTATCCCCCATTCCTGGCGTCTGATGTAAAATCAGAGAGTTTGCATTGTTATGTCTGCTGCCACAATCAGCAGCTAATTAGAAGTTATAATCACCTGATAGTGATCTGAATGGACGCGCCGCGGAATCCACAGGGGGGCAAGGTGGGCGGACCTCAGGGGATAGAGTTGCCATGTGGGCTTCTGCTGCCCAGTATTAACAGCTTCTGCATATTTTCCAAGCCTTAAAAATTCAAAAGTACTTCTTTTCCAAGGGTTTCATTTAAAGATCTTAATGGAGCATTATCATCATAGCAAAAACCAAAGGAAATGATGGACGGAGTGTTGAACATTGCAAGCACTCACCCCCAGTCAACTGATCTAGGTTTAATCCATCACCGTTCTTTTGCCCACTCTGCCACCCCAGTTCAGACATGGCCATATGCAAATCAGTCTGACCCTGTGCCTCATGGGAACAGTCCAGCCCGAACTGCCAAGCAATGCCTTCTCTGGACCGGAAACAAGCTTCCTAGGACCGGTTTCTGGCATTTCAGCCGTCTTCAGCCAGGCTTGCTTGAATCCAGTGGCAAATGAGCATTATCATCATACACAGCAGCCCTGTCCAGCAAGAGGAAGCTGGGATGCGCCAATCATCAGCACATTTTCAGATGATGAGTGTAAAGGAGAGGTCTTAAAACGGAGAATAAGGTATTCTTTTAAAACCCTTCCTGAATGGATAAATGAATTTAAAAAATGACTTGTATAGCTCACGGTTACTCCAAGGAATGTCCTGGCACGCTGCACACAGGCCACAAATACAGAGTGCAAAAAAGCCAACTATTCCTGTTTAAAGAGCCATGTTTTCAATTTTTTCCTGAACAATGAAATTGCGTCAATTGACTGCAACTCGAATGGGAGCTTGTTCCATGTTAATGGACCTAGAATAGAGAAGGACCTTCACCCAACTCTGGTTCCAGAAGAGTGTGGCCCGCTGTGTTTCTTCTCTGCAGTGCTAGGATGCAAAGTTCGCTGCAACAGACTGAAAGTTCTGTTGATTGGATTTTTGTTTTAATTCTCGTTCATGGCACCCTGACTGTGTCATATACTTTGCTCTAACGTCCTGCTTAACTCCTTCAGCGCGGCGTGGATTACCGCGCTGTGCTGAAGGTTCTATTGCGCGGGCGGGGCCATGACGGAGCGGTTTCCGTCATACGCACAGCGCAACCGATGCGCATGATGGAACCGCTCCGTCATGCTCATCGAAGGGGTTAAGTGACTTTGTCTGCACACATACATAAGCATACCTAGCTTCTCACTATGCTCTCCTTCCTCTGGCTGAACCCTGAACCCTGTAGACATATTGTCATTGCTGCTTGTCGAGTTTTGACCACTTCATCCAGTATGACTGTTTTTTCACATTTCGCAACTTCTGGACAAAACAAAATCAGTACGGTAGGTATAGGGCGACATATTTCTGACAATATTTTCAAACGCAAAGTTAGAATTTCTGCTCAGTTCGTTGATAAATTCAAGCAACCCAAACGATATCTGTTAGGCCTTTGTATGCAGTAGAAATTGGAAGTTCTGTGGTAACTAGTCCAGAAAGTGAGACAGCTGTTTAAAAATACCAGTATTTTTCCCAAAAATGTCCTTTTCGGGCTTACTATTTGTAATGGCACAGAACAATGTTTCTTTTTAAACTTAAATGTATTCTTTCTTACTGTTTTCAGTTATGGTTTTGTGAAAAAACGGTTTATGAACTTGTGTAGGGTTGTCTTACCCTCTATTAGGCCACACCCCTTTTGAGTCCCCTCACCTTTTTCATCCCACTTAAAGCACTGACAATAATAATAATAATAATAATAATAATAATAATAATAATAATAAAAGAAGAGCATAATTGACGCACAGAAGAATCATGTCAAATGAGTGATATGCTTCTGAGATTGTAGGGGGAGCATAACTAACAGAAGAATTGCATCAAATCTGTGAAATGCTTCGGGGACATTCAGAGCTTTTGCATTGGCAAGCTTCAGAAGCATTCATCTGAAACTCCCTGGCTCCTCCACAAATTGTCCTGCTTACAGGTCTTTCTAAGTGATTCACCCGTACCCCCACTTAGGTTAAAGAACAAATACAAGTCAAGCGCCTGCTTGCTAATGGCTTCTCTCTTACTCCTTGATATGACACGGCTCTGATTGCGTTCCCTCTCCTGCTTCCTGTGATTTCCCTGTCAAGCTTACAGTGTGTCCTCTGACAACCCATAATCTTAGACTCAATGCCTGCTGGCCTGCCGGCTTATCCCTTGTGCCTTCGGCGTGCCGCTCTATGAGAGGAGGCTCGGCCCTCTAGGTCTTGTATTGCTTTAAGGATGCAGGGGCAAAGGATTCAATGGAGAAAAATTCAGTTTCAGAAAATCCTTTGACAGTTTCAAAAGTGTTGTGTTTGGTTGAGGTTAGATGTGTCATTGAGGTCTTACAGTGAACCCTTTTTACAGAAAAGCGGTAACATTTCTGATGATCGTGTCTTTGCCTGACTATACGCAACACCTAATGAATGTTATCAAAGTCATATTAATCTACCAAGATCTTAATGTAAAATAAGTAAAAGAAAAGTGCTGATTAGTCAATCTATAAAACAAATGGAGGGGAAAAAATTAAAAAGAAATCAATGGCAGTAGTCAAAAGTAAGGCACAAGGAAAATTCGATATCGATTAAGGGAAAATTGAAATGTTGTTGCGGGGTTTGGCGGGAAAGAAGATCCTGCTTGCCATCCTCGAGAGGGATGCATGGCCAATGGAGATTAAGCAACCTGGGTAGGGGTGGATTACAAAGGACAGGGGTGATGAGAAATCCCTTTAGAGGCATTTGTGTGGGATTCCCCACCCTGGGGCTGAATTAATGTGTAGTGACTGAGCCTCACCTCAAGGCTCTGAAGCAAGAGGATGGGAAAGTGACTTGGCATGGTACCTCCTGCAGTAGAAATGACCCTTACACACGAGGAAAGGGCACATGTATATATTACGCTTAATTCAAGGATGTCAAATATTACTGTTGAGCAAACTCATAACCTACAGGTGATTTTAAATGGGGAAAGGGCAGATGGATAGAGTCTTCACTGCAGGCACCCAGTAAAACTCCACTGCTTCAATGGCACGGAAACAGGTGATGGTCTCCGCTGGTGTTACATATCAGGGTGCCTTGAGAAGGCTTGCGACAACAGCCCAAGTGCACGACCAATGGCTGCTTGTATGGCACGGCCGTAGCCCCTAAATGAGTGTGATCTGAAGGTGCAAGTACTGACATGGGCACATTAATGTTATATTAGAACATTCGAATGTTGGAAGCTCCATTGAAAACAATGGAGTGCTCCGGGCTTATAATGGCTGATATAAGCCCGGAGCTCCAACATTCCAATGCTTCTTTGTTCACAGCTCTGGCTGTGAACAAAGGCTTCAGGGAGCCTGAGGGGATTTCAATCCCCTTGCGCTCCCTGAAGCTTTGTTTTATTTGTTGGAACATTCTGCCCTCTTGTGGCAGAATGTTCTAATAGCCTTATAGCCCTTCGTAGCAGGGCTAAACCAGCTATTAAAGTCCCGCTGCTTTTTTAAAGTCCCTTGCCTTCGGCTCGGGCCTTTAATGATGCAGCGGGCCTTTAATAGCCGGTATAGCCCGCTACGGTGGGCTATAAGGCTATAATGTGGCTGCAAACACCTAGAAACAGTGAGCCCAGGACCAGGTCCACTAAAGTGGAAAACTGATACTAGAGTGGATATGGAGATGGATAAACCATTGAAATGGGATATCCACATGCATGTCGTATAAAATAGGGACATGGAGACACACTTGAATAATATAATTTAGTTTGAAATCAGGACACAACCACATGTGATCTAGCACTGGTACCCTGTGACAGCCATCTTTTGTTTTGGCAGGTAGGGGCCAGTCATCTTTGAGATCTCAGCACGGCTTACTCCTACTCTAGGTCTTCCTTATATGGGATTCCTGAGGATTTCCTATTTGATTCCCCTGCTGTGACTGTGATGTACTTGAACGTCCTGAATGCCCCTATGGAGAGCTGTTGTCCCCCTCGCCCACCTGACAACCGCTTGCTGTTCCAATCCCCCTCCCACCCTTGCATTTGAGGAAGCAGTAATGTGTCCTCCCTCTTACAATAAGGGGGCAGATTCTCAGTGAATCTTGTCCTCTGTGCCTGGGCCCCAATGCCTCTCTCTCCTTCCAGCTACCAGAGTCCAGGTTTACCGTGGGTTACCGCTTTGCTCTAGAGGCGCACTGGTTCTCCCTTCCTTTATGCTGCCATATATTTTGAATGCTGACACCCAGCTGTCCCTGCTGCTTCTACTCTTCCATGACCCTGCCTACTGCTTACTCTTTCCTCTTGCCATGTACCCAGGGTCCCTCACAAGCCGACTAACCCAGGTTGGCATGCATTTGGGAGGATGCATGGCCAGAGCCATGTCAAAGCCTAGTTAGCTCCAGGCTCCTCTCTTTTCTGTTGCTACATGGTGCTGTGGCTATCGGTGTGCCTCTAGTCTCCTTCTCCTAGTGTTCATGCTCCAGGTGAGTTATGTTTTCAGGAAGATGGCCACGGAGGCTTCTCTCTCACAGTTACCCTTGCTTGCATCAACATTCATCAATGTATTTCTGTCGTCTATTTCCTCCACTCAGGCCATTTGGTGCTCAATCTTGAAACTGCCATGGTATTGCCCATGCCACCCATCCACTGGCCTCTTTATAGCTATCCACTGTCTCTTGCGCTTCCACCATTCCTCTCTGTGTCCCACCATTATGGTTTGATCATGCGACCGACCGCAAATAGCAGTCTCACTCTACCACAATATCCATGATGAAGTTCCTTCCCACATACCTCCCTCATTACATCTACCCACGTGCGTACCATGACTATTCTGCATCTGGAGTGAGGTTAATCTCCTCACATCTCAGTGCTACATTCTTCCACAACTCCATCATGGACATTGTTAAAAGTGATCCTACACCCTCTGGTCCCAAATTATCCTGAGCTCAACATAAACCCGTTCCATGGCTCTCTTTTATCTAGTCACCTTCTAACTAAAAAAACTGGACTATTGATCCACAGACCTCAAGACCTTGCCCCATGAAAAGGGCTTCCACTTAACCAGTGCCCTCCTCTACCATATCCCTCACTGTGAGGTGTGCAGCAGTCCTACCCTCTCACCAGCAAAGGCATCTTCAGTTGGTCCATAAGCCCCATTGTTGATGGTGCGACCATTCTGCCATTGTCATCATTCTCCCTCCCTCCGGATACAAGAGAGAAACATGATAAGACAACCAGAAATGGTGAATTTACCGGCCATAGTAACACACTACGATGACCTTGGACCTACCAAGGATGAGGGTGCATGGGCGCATCCAGCTCAGGTGACTAGCGTGAAGAGGTGGAAGAGCATAAATGGTTGGAATGGGCACATCATGACCAGTATCCCATTCAGAGAAATCAAATGTGAAACAACGACTCAGCAACACTGCTCGTGGATGAGACCGAACTCGCACCCTTCAGCCCAAAGCTCCATGTCCACATGCAGAGTTAGAGATGGGCATATGGAAGTGGATCATCGGATCCCATGAGGACCAGCACCACTTTGTTCAGGAGGAATGACGAAAGGGCAAAGGCCGGACATTATATCATGGACAAAAGAAAATCCCTAGGTGGAGTGAGGGCCCCTCCATCCAAAATGATTGAGGCATCAATAGTCCCTTGCAGGCCCAAACCAGGGCCATGTGGCAGGATAACCGAAGCCATAAACATCTCAGACTAGTCAGTCAGAGAAGGCTCAAAGGTAGTCCGAGATGAGAAAAGGGATTAGGGATGGTGCGGTTTAGAAATTATAAAACAGGGGGTTGGAGTGAAAAATTTACCTATGCCGGTCGTACCAGGATTTCCTAGTGCAGAGTGATCTAGTTGAGCGGCTTTCTTAGTAATTCATATCACTTAATATTTCAAATGGCTTTACCAGTAGATCATTAGAAGATTACTGTAATTCTACTCAAGCATCTAGACCCCGATTTTGAATGTAGGGCTAAATTCCAATCAATGCACAAAACTCCTCTTTGCCCACTTATCTGTATAATAAGTTTTTTTTTTTTAATCTTTATTTATTCATTTTCCAGTAAACATACACAAATCTGTATAATAAGTTGGATCGCAAACACCGCATTCCCCCACAAAATATTTCCAAAATAAATTGCTCCACATCATACCCATTTAAATTTACAGTGGGAAAATGATTGCCATATTTCCATAAATGTAGAATTTAGGGCAGGACATACAAACATCACATGCAGTTGTGATTATTTACCACAACTAATAAATATTTCACCCCAGAATAATGGTTTTTCAGTCAATGCCCGATAAAACCCTGTGGCGGTCCCTAGGCAGTCGAAATTTCGCCCCCCCCTCGCAATTTATCTTCTAATACGTTTTTAATTTTAACAACCATTTATGGAGTCATTAATGTAAAGTTTTCGTTTCTTTGAGCTGCTTTAATTTGTTTCCATGTATTGGAAATAATATAAGAAAGCTGGATTGTAATTTTCTTTAAAATTCAAATCAATATTATTTTGATCCGTTGTCACGGCGCCCCTAAAAGGAGTGGCCCATAGTGCTGTGCCTACTTTGCCTTTTTGGTAATACGGAACAGAGCCCAGTAGTAATGCCTGATATAGCCTGCTATACCTCATGCTAACCTTTCGCCTTGTTCCAGAGGGAGTGGCTTAAACCCCTTTCAATTACATGTTTTTTAAATTATAGCACCAATAAAAAATACAGCTGAGATGAACAGTCGGCTCTCTATTTTCCATTAGGCTGGAAACGTGAAAAACCTACCAACCACCGGAGTCAAATTAGAAGCAGCACGTGCTCTAAGCAAAGAATGAAATAGAATTTTAAATGATTTGGCGTTTTTGAATAATTTGAGTCGGAAAGAGCGGCGCGGTGGCTAATTGCATGGAATTCTGACTGATGCGATACATACAATACCTGAGCATATGTCATGCTCCTTTTCTCATCACATCACAATATGGTACAAATATCAAATCAAAAATGAGATCTGACTCAAACATGCCATGCAATTATAAGAGAGGGCCCTTTACTGTCACGTGAAACTGAAGACACAAAGGGCGGACGTGGCTCAATGTCTTCATTTACTGATGCTTTGCACAAGTGGGGGTGAGGAGAGGGCAGGTTTCTCCAGTGCAATTCAAGGGTTGCCATGGTGCACACTGCTCGTTCAATTATCTCGTATTTTGGTGCAGTAATAGTTCATAAGGCAGCAAATTCTAAAAGGAATTTGAGTTCTTGCGAAGGAGAATTTAAACGATATACACCCGCTACATCACCTGACCACGACATCACTTCCACTACCTCGAGCGACATTACATTGTCAAAGGAAAGCAAGAATAAAATGGCTATGGGCTGTAGCTATTGATCTAAAAATGGGCTAAGGGGAATTACATTGCAAACAAGCATTGGCAATCCAAATGGTCTGCCTTTAAAGTGCCAATGCATGTAAACATAGTCATTCATAAATGCTGCTAGCATGCTTTGCATGCATGTAGGCTGTTCCTCACATTAAACTAGCCCTATTGGCAATGTCAATGTTGAGAAAAAAAATAATATGAAAGGATTGCTTTCTGTAAACCATTCATGTACGAGATTAAGAACTGAACGCGACAAAAAGTGGGTCTGTGAATGGTAGTTTTTAGATGCCAAATAGTCCCTTATGCAATCCAATGGGAGCAATTCTTATAAGGTGGAGTGATAGGCCAAACAGCCAATAGCAAGATGTGAGAGAGCAATTTCTTGAGGGTGGAGCCAAAGCCCACTCAACATATATTTTGAAGAAAGTATAACAATTCTAGTGAACAGGTGTGCTATCGAGCCATACTTATAAAGGGAGTACTGGGGATCTTCATCCAAGACAGTGCTATGCAGTGGCACACGATAAAATAACATACAACCATTTAAACGGTTAACTGGTAATTGCTGTTTTTCAGTCTCCAAACAGCTCTCCAAGAGGCCAATGGTAGGCGCCCCTGTACTAATTGAAACCACAAGGAAAATACCTAGCAAAGTATTTCTCCATTGAGTGCCATCTCCTCTTTCATTTCAAAGCCCTGAAAACATTTCTTATCTGCTGGACTCAGGACCTGGAATTCAACAAGCATTTGCAATGCAATGGGTCTCGCATTTACGAGAGTTTGAGCTATTGGCATTGTAAATGACAATGCCTTTTATGTATGTGTTGTTTTTAAAACAGATAAATAAAAGGCATTGTCTTTTACAATGGCAATAACTTAACCTCTCGCAAATGCAAGGCCTATTGCATTGCAAATGCATTTGACGCATGTGCTATAAAAAAAAAAAAAAAACCGTTAGGAGAGAGTGTGTACTGACTGCAAAAGCAGGCAGAACAAAGTTATTTGAGAAAATAGTGCTGGGAGGCTGTAATCAAAGCCTACTGAGTAGAGGGGGTGTCACCTTGGGAGGTTACAAAATGAGACAAGGTGGTACTAAGGAGGGACTACTTAGCCTATTGACTAATGAACAGCCACAGTTTACAGTGGACAATGACACAAGCCAATGAAAAATATGGCCGGAGAGTGGGTGGAGCTTCAAGTCCCTACCTGAATACAGCAGCCTTGCAGAGCAGTCCATGCACTGCCCAGGCTCTACCTAACAAGCATTGGCATAGCCAATAGGTCTCGCCTTTGGGACATTATAAGTGTTTAGCCATGTAACAGTTGATGTTGCACCATGGATATTGTGCTGCATGATTAAATACTTATAAGGCCCCGTTGGCGAGACCTATTGGCTATGCCAATGCTTGTTTTACCATGGTTTCGTCAGGCTGGTTTGTCAATTTTGAGGTTTGTTAATAATGAGGGTATACCATTATAATTTTTTTTTATATAAAATTGTTATAAGCGGCAGCATTTTTCTTCCTTTTTATTTTTGTTGCAAGTTCTCTCAATAAGCAGAATTTAAAATAAAGAAAATACCCACCGTACCAGCTTCTCAAAGCCGGACATGTAGGCTTTGCCAATGCTTGTTAGCCTCTGGGGCTGCTCAAGTCCTTCCTTGGTGTTGGCTGTCCAGTACAGAGTGTCGCCTGGTACCCTCAGGAGCAAATCTGGTCACAAGACATGTATGAATCTAAAGGTCGTTTTAAACGTTTGCACGTTTTGTTTTTTAATTTTGTTTACTTTGCTAAAATGAGGACAGAGGGATGCTTTCCCTGTTAGCTCGCTCTGGATCCCTGATCAGCACAGCCTGAGGGAGGCAGGTCGTCTGAGGTATGCGGTACGGGTTTAGGGTTATGCACCAAAGAAGTCGCCCTCCTTCCTGCTTTAAATAACCAATGTCGCGCCAGGTCGCATTGAAGAATCTCCCTCCGCGTGGACTCTGGACAGCTCACGCCTGAAAGGTAAGAGCCCTTGGTTCTTCTGAATGCTTCACTGACGTTTCTTTCACTTGTGGAGTTGTAATTAAATCCAGCATGTCAGAAAGTGGTGTGTGTGTTTTCGAACAATCATCCGACATTAAATTGAGGCATCACATTTGTGTTAACGCCAATCAGAGGTAGTAATATTTGCGGTAAATTTTGTAAGTTGACTAATTAAATGTACATATGATGCGTGCTGCATTGTATTTTTGAAGGGGAGAAACGGCCCGCACGGTATCTGTTTCATGCACATATAGAAGAGGTGTTTTTGCCCTTAAAACTGTGCTCTTCTGACGTATTCATTGGGATCACCTTTGGCCAGACACCCCCAACCCCTAAATAATTTTCTCATAAATATTTCACAAAGCTTTAAATACTACAAGCTGGATGAAACATTGGAAGGGACTGTGGCACTTCCCTTCCTCCCTGAAATAGAGACTATTACTCAGTGGTACTTTTCAAAGTTGTTCACAATAAATATGTGTTGTGAAGTACCGCGAATGAGGTAAACATTGCAAATGAGAACAAGTGCGCGCGCCTCGTGCTGCAGCGGGAGAGAGAGGCGAGGGGTGCACCCGCGAGTCGTGCGCGTGCGCTGGAGAGAGCAGTCTGCTCTCTTTCAAAGCACATACTCGTGCTTGTGGCGCACCGCTGCACACTCCCACAAGCTGTATGCCGCCACAAGCACAAGTATGTGCTTCGAAAAAGAGCTGTACGACGGCTAAAGGTCCACCTACACAACGCATGCGCGTTGCGTAGGCGAGACCTAAACGGGTCATTATGTTCCGCAAAAGCCGCTAGGTCTCGACCATGAAACTTTTTCACTTTGCTAATGCCGTTTGTTTTGTGGTATGTGGCTATCATGAATGTGTGAAAAACCACATCACCTATCTTTGATAAGGTCTTATAGAAATAATGTGCTTTTAAAAATTGGCGCCACAGATGTGCGTACATCCATGGTGGCCATCTACGGAAGTTTTAAAAAAAATGTTTTGTACTTCTACAAATCCCTTTGAAAGATGGTCACTGTGGATGCTCAACCATCTTTAAAAGGATTTAATTTCATTTTCATTAATCCTGTTCAAAGTTTGCTCTGTGGATGCATGCACACCCATAGCAGCGGTCTATATATGGGATGTGCAAAAACAGACAACAAAATGGAAAGATACCCAAAGTACATCTCTGCATATACCAAAGGCCATCTTAAAATGACCAATAAACCATTTTAAGATGGCTGCTCGCTGATATTGTGGCAAGTTTACAAAAAATAGGGAGGGTCTGAGGTTCAAAAGAGGGTGATGAAGGGCAAGAGGACACTGGGTAGAGTGGGGAAAAGGAGGTGGTTCACTAGGAGGAGGTATATAGAATCAGAAAAAGAAAGTGAAGATCAACAAATGAAAACACTGTAGGGCCGAAATGCTCCTGAGTGGGACAACACAAGCACAGAGAGGAAACCCATCGACAGGAGATAGAAAAAAAAACCATTCAATCATGAGCAGGGGGCTGATCCTAAGCCCACTATGTATATATCACGTTCTAGCCTCAAACACATGCTATGTCAAGTGTTTATAGTCCACAAACATATGTTCAAAATCACATTCAATATTTCAAAGTTTTCTTTAAACATTCGGCCTGTCGGTCACTTATTTCCTTTTAGCCTCAAAGCCAACACGTGTTTCATTGTTTATGGGGCGCGCCCCATGACTTCCTCAGGGCTGTAAAGTTCAAACAGTATCAGTTTCTTAATGTCGGCTAAAGTTCCATCCCGGATTGCGGCCCCCGGGGGAAGTGAAGGTCGCAGACCAGTCTTCCCCCGGGGTATTCGCGCAATAGCGGAAGGACAAGGTGGGGTTGGGACTAAAGGGGTTAAAGGAAGGGGTGGGATTGGGAGGGTATATAAGGTGTCAGGAGAGGAAGATCCAGCCTCTTCCCGACACCTGAGCACCACCGGGAGATTTTAGAAAGCTTGTCCACCCACCCACCCTACAGGTTTTCAGCGACGGGCTAGGGGTGGTTTTTTGGGTCTGAGAGTGCCAGTTTAGGGCAGGTTGCGGAGCAGAGGCGTTACGGTACTTTGGAGGGGTGGGGAGTCAAATACGGACGGATCCACCCCTCGGGGGGGGGGGGGAGAACGGTACACAGGTGACTGATAGTGGGGCGCGGAAGGCAATGAGCAATGAAGGCAAAGTCAACAGAGGATGCTTGGAGGGCAAGTGAAGGTGAGAATGGGGAGAGGAAGGAGGTATTGAGGGAATGGGGAAGAGTCAAACAAGTGAGATGGTTTTGAGAAGGCAGAATGGAGAATGCGTGGGTATGGGATGGGAACGTATATTTCTTGCATTGATGTACTGTTAATAAAGTCTAAATGATTGCAACCTTGTCCTAATAAAATGCCCTTTTATGCTTCAAGTAACAGCGTGGAGCGTAGTCATTGTGTGAAAAATCAATGGTGAAATCCTCTCAGTCATTTGTCACTCTATATCATCAGGCGTCCTTTATCCCATATGCGGTGGAGCTATTCAAATATCTTATTCCAGAAATGTCTCCGGAGTCCAGAGATCACCGCTCCATTACCAGTAGTGCACCATTCCTTCCTTAGGCAGTATGAGTGAGTATGCTCGAATCTCGGCGTTCTGTATGTATGTATGTATGTATGTAATGGCTTGAAAACAAAGGTCCGGCAAACGGACAGTTAAACTCTCTGTAGCTGAGACCTAAACATGACAGCTTATGTCTTTCTCAAAAAGGAAATATAAAAAAAATCATCCAAATTAAATGAGGATGCGGTTGAAAGAGGCCGACTTCAATAAACATGGTGCACAGCACCCCGTGTCATCGATACTGACCATCTGGTGGCCTTGCTAGATACCAGGATCTATACATTTTTGATGCCGTTCTCTTCTGCCTCTTAAAATCTCGAGTTTCAACTTGATGTAGCATAAAATACACAGGTCAGGTTGTGGCCCTTGGGCCTGCTGGGAAGTTGCCGTTTCTAGAGATGAATAATCTGTGTTCCTTATCTCAGCATTTCAACATGTTCATGTTTGTTGGATGGAGCAAAATGGTTTTTCGTTGCTCTCTTTTATTTACACCTGGATTATCCCTAACTCACTCTCTCAAACCGGTCCTGGATTCAGAGAGGCTCACCAACGTGGACTGCTTTTGCACCAATCAATCCTAGCATTTATAAAGCGCACTACATACCCGTGAGGGTCTCAAGGCACCAAAACAATCAAAGGTTTATTTACACAAACCTCTAGACACAAACACACATCCACAAAACTCAGATACTCCACATGGTTACGTTTCACCGAGCTCACAACAGCACTAACCTTAAAATCAACACATACAACATCCATGAAGAATATTAGACAGAAAACTGCACATACATCAACGATACACTGAAATGACACATAGTTGGATATCACTCTGCTCACAGCCGCATACATTTAGAAACACACTACACCCAACAGATTGTATTAGAAGGAAAACCCCTAAATACATCCAAAACACAACTCTGATATCCCAAATAGCTGGTACCACAGAGCTCACACATGTTCAAACCATATTAATAAAGAAACACACACACACACACACACACACACACACACATAGAATGCACTTGACTGAACAACATATGTACTTGCAGCACAGCACTGATATGCCAAAAAGTTGAATATCACCATAACTACAACAGCACAAGTCGCTCAGAATCAAACACAACACCACACAGAAGATCCAGAACAGATAACTGCAATTGCATTCATCAAGGATCAGAGAATCCACTAAGTTTGAATCTCAGAACAGCATCTCACTTTTCACAAAACTGCATACAATTTTACAACACACCAAACCCAACGCCCACAGTTTCCTGGTGGAGGAATACTATGGGTCCTCGAGAGGACACCATACTTCTAGCTCCGTGATGCACATACCCCCCTCCACGCAAGAGCAGAATGACCTGCTCAGACGCCGCTTATCCAAACTGCAAAGACCTCCAGCCACTCGTATCAATCACTACTACACATTATTAAACATACGATTGAATCTTGCACACTGAAACAGCACGCGACCCATACTTACACTACTGATGAGTCAGCTCAGATAATAACAAATCAAACTGCGGAATACGACGCAATCCTCAAGACCGTGGTTTGAAGGTACTAGAACTCCAAAAAGGCAGCAATGACAATCTAATGACAGGCACCCACTATACAAATCACTCTAATGTAAGAGAACATATGTATGCTGATCTGTGTGACTGGATGCCTGCAGGTCTGATGAAGTTCAGGAAAATAGGTGGTTGTAGCGGAATGGATCTGTATGTTGTGTGAACACAACCTACTAAAACCAAGCCTATTAGCTTTGCCAAAGGTTGTTCTGACTGAGTATTATGCATTTCGAGTAGGTGCGCCAAAGTATCGCATTAGGATTGGATATGATCACCTTTCTGGATAAAAATGGAATTGCCAACTGGAGCTGAATATTACATCTGATAGAACTGAGGGTAAAGCCTGAAGGATTTATAACCAGTGAATTTGATTCTCGGTGAACAAATGTATACCTCAGTACCACAGCCACCACAGCCACCACACCACCGCCTTGTAAATGCCAACTAAAAAGCATTCAAAACCAGAAATGAGTGGTGCTTAGTTCCTAGTGTAAAGCCATGTGATTGATTTCAGTGCTCATGCAATGCCAGTGGCGTAACGAAAATTGAGGGGGCCCCCCTGCAAGGTACGGTGGGGGGCCCCCTCCGGGCACAATCAGGAGCTCTCTGTCCAGAGTACTCTTCTGAGGAGGCCCCCTCGAGCTTGGCCCCCCCCGCACCGCGGGGGCTACGGGGGCCTGTGTTACCCCCTTGTGCAATGCCTCTTCTGGAAGCATGGCAAACACAAGAGGATGATGGACGGAGCACTGAAACTTTTCAGACACTCACCCCCAGTCACAGATCTGGTTTGAATCCATCATCATTCTTTAGCTCACTTCACCACCACAGTTCAGACCCAGCTATATGCAAATCAGTCTTGACCCTGTGCCTCATGGGAACAGTCCAGCCAAGCCAGGTCTTCCGTGAATCGGAAGCAAGCATCCTGGGACCGGTTTCTGGGTAACACCCTTCATCAGCCAGGCTACCTTGAATCCAGTGGCAAAGTGAGCAAGGGACCCACGTCTGGGCATACCTTGCCAAATTAGGGTGAACAAAGCGAACACAAGAGGATGATGAACGGAGCACTGAAACCTTTCAGATACTCACCCCCCGTCACAGATATGGTTTGAATCCATCATCATTCTTTAGCTCACTTCACCACCTCAGTTCAGACCAAGCTATATGCAAATCAGTGTCTCATGGGAACAGTCCAGCCCGAACTGCCAAGCCAGGCCTTCGGTTGGTTTCATTTTATAAATGGCAGGCATTAAGGGGCCACACAGGGCAGCAAGCAGTGCCAGTCCCACTGATACGAGGTAGAATCAGAGCGTAGTCTGAGATCCCACATGGGAGAATCTGAACATTAAATACTTAGGGCACATCTGGGGTGGGCATGAAGAGCAAGTCAATATGAGCATGTGTGTGATACGCTGATGTGGGCAAGTATTGGTGTTGCCTGGGATTCCAGAACCGCCAGATATCGTGTAGGCCCAAAGCTCTCACCCATTTTTGTAGGGATCTGGCCCTAGAGCAGCACACATCCAAAGCTGGGCCGGTAGAATCCATAGAGGGGTCGGTTACTGCCTTAAAGTCGCCTCCAATGAGTGTAGGACCGGGAGGGAGCTGTGCCACTACCTCAAGAAGCAATGTCAGGAAAGCATTCAATGCCACTGGGGTGCATAAATACTTAGCAGGTTCAAAGGGCATCCTTTGATCGAACCAGTGAGAGCAATATATCGACCTTGAGAGTCGGTCAATGTCTGTGCCACCACCAGGGGTAAGTCATGATGTAAGAGGATTGCAACACCCCGATAGCCCCTGGAGAACCCAGCATGATGTACCCTGTCATAGCCCATCCTAGTTAGGAATGGACATTTCGTACCCAAGAGGTGAGTTTCCTGCAACATCAGGACAGAAGGGGCAAGACGTTGGGCATAGCGCAATACTGTGGAGCACTTGATTTTGCCTAAGAGACCTTTAACATTCCAGGACATGATACTATAGGGAGTCATGGCGGGGTGTGTGATGCCAGTAGAATCAGGAGAAAGAGGTCATAGGACTCCTGGCGGACCCTTGGATAAGGACTCCCACTGAGAGGGATATAGATAGGGAAGGCCTGCTGCCAAGCATAAGTGCCGGGCGAATGTGACAGTGTAAGGAAGGAAAAATAAAAACACAAAAAGAGCTAGAAATGAAGTATAGTGCATGCATCTTAACCACAAACTTACCCCCCTGCCAACAACCCCCACCCCATACTTCCCCTTAGAAGCATCTGTCACCCCCTAACAAATACCCCAAATCAAACTCAATTATGCATGGGGGGATGGACCTCTCTAGTAGGTAGGATCAGAGTACCACTACACCTGGGTCTGCACAGGCATGCATGAAAGTCATAACAAGTGCGGAGTAACTAAGCACCAACAGTCTGGGCCAAGCATGTAGTGGTCAAATAGGCAAAGGAGTCTGACTCAGCCGCTCCTCCACTCAGACTGGTGCTCAGGAGTCCTCCTTGTCAGTTGAAGGTGAATTGGATCTGAGCACCGTCGGAGGAGTTGTAGATCCCGGGCTCAGAGAGAGGGATACAATTATGTTATTGCACCAGTTAGTTCAAGATTTGGTGTGGACTCTCCTACGGTGTCGAGTCAGCTGCAGATTGCGGACTGAGGTCCGTCCAGTAGATGTGGGCGAAGAGCAAGATGGACAGTGCAGTTGCTTTTCCTCTGTAAGCCATTCCCAGGCAGACTCTGGGGTCTCGAAAAAATAGGATTTACCTTCATGGATGACTTTGAACCGCGCTGGGAAAAGAAGCATGTAGGTCAGTTGGAGCGCTCTTATTTTCTGTTTGACTGATTCATATTGAGGGCCACCTGGTCTGGACCTCTTGGGTATAGCATGGAAAAATTAGAACTTTAGAGTTTAGATACAGGATGTCAAAGTGTGCTCTGGCTTCTCTCAGAATTCAAATAATACACCTCACATCTCTGTATGCATTGTGTCAATTTCTTAGATATTCATTTAGGTGTCAAATCAAAAATAAATTATTAATTATTTGTGAAACAATATACATAAAATCACACATATATTTCATTTCTACTTTTTTCTGTTTTTCTTTCTCTCTCACCCCTCACCATTCATTAAAGATCACTCACACCTCAAAAACAACTCTCAGTCATTCAACAACTGTACTCATGCAACTGACAGACTAGAAACCAAAAGTAAACCAACTTAGATATGCGAAAAAAACAGGAATAGTAGCAAGATGTCTCATCTAAAAATGCTGGATCTATACAGAAGAGATTACTTTTGCAAATTCATAAGACAGAACCTTAAGCATGTCATACACTTTGTCTCAAACAATTGTTTCTTAACATCATTACAATTTTATGTTAGCTTATTTGAACGTTGATGAGAGGGTTTCTTTATGCTGAACCACTCAAAGTATTCAAATATTCTTGTCACACAATATGTCTGTGCCCCTGGAGGAGGCCTGGGAGCAAGTGAAAGGTGTGCTTGTTCTATCGCAAATCAGGGTGAAAGTTTGTCTTGCGGAATCCAGGATTTGAGCCACTCTTCAAGGAAGGTGGCGGGTTAAGATCCCTGTGTGTCTTCCGGGATTCCAACAAAGTGCAAGTTGTTGCGCCTGGAGCGATTCTTGCCATCTTCTGCACGATTATGAAGCTCATTCGTACAGGTAAGGAGACGGGCCACTTTAGTTTTAAGATCCACCACTTCATCTTCCACTGTAAAGATATGCCCCTCAGCCTCAGTGAGGCGGCCTGTAGTGTTGCGAAGGTCCTGGCGGAGGAGAGCGACATCTACTCGCACCTCCTCTATTTTTGTCTCCATCACAGCTTGGGAGGATTAGATGGCTTGGAATATTTTGTCTAGACTGTCGGATGGTATGTGGGTCTTTTCTGGCGCTTCTCCTTTCGCCATTCCAGCAGGATGGCAAATACGTGGTAGGGAGGTAGATGGTTTAGAGGCCTTGTCTTTCCCCATCGCTCCTAATGGAGGTGTAGCAATGGTAGTGAAGGGCCTGGATCGCATACCGGGAGCCCCAGCAGCATGAGCAGTCAAGCAGGGGGCCCACCCTGGGTGTCGACAGGACTTAAGTAGCGAAGAGGGTGGCAAAAGCAGGTAGGGCAGAGGTCACCTCTGCAGAAACACTTTACCCTAGTCGCCTTGATATAGGAGGTATGAGAAAAGTTAACACACTGTGCCACAGCAGGCACTTCAAGTTCTAAGTATGTGTGAAGCGGAGTTAGAGAGTCTAAGGATGCCACCCCTCACCGCCGAAGATGGAGAGAGCTCGAGCCAATACATGATGAGGAGGAGGCACGTAGCAATGCTTCAGCAAACACAAAGTGGTTCAAGTGGGGTGTCAAACTGGATTGCCAGGCATGGCCTTCGAGGCGTCGGTCGGTCCTGATAAAAAGGCAGGTGGGCCAGCAATCCTGCCACCTCCTGGAGGGCTCAAAGGTTCGATCCCAGGGCGTGCACAGCTTCAGATGTCCTCATCGTCCCCCCCCAAATGAGGAGCAGGGCGCAGCTTCGGGGTGAGGCCCGCTCAACCACCACCGGGTGAACCGGCACCCAGGGAGGTGTCCAGGTCAAGATCCAGGTCTCTCAGGGCTACCCCCAAGTCATGTCAGTCACAAGGAGAGCAAGCTCCAGGCAGACCTAAGGCTCCGCGGCCTACCCGCACCAGCCAGCAGACAAGCTGCTCCGCCTGTCCTCGTTTAATCAATGCACCACTCGAGGTCGCCACTTGCTCAGAGCCTCCAGGCCACAGCAGCCACTCAAGGCCCCGGCGCCACCCCTCCAATGGGGCACATCAGATGACATGCTTCACAGGGTTGCCCCCCCACCCCCTGGCACGCCTCTTGGGGAAGCCACACACTGGCATGGCGGTCTGGGTGGGAATCAGAGTTGTCCGGACAAGTCTCAGGGCCATAGCGCGGGGCTGATTCCCAGGGGTCAGTTCACAGGGCCCCCAGGATCCAGCTCTAGTCACCACGTGTCTGCCACAGTCCCAGCGAGGGCTGTCCCCATGCATGAGGTAGCAGGTAAAGGAAGGGGCCGAGCCCCATGGTTGCAGCACTGTCTCCTCCGTCTGCCAGCCCTACCAGGCCAGTGCCCACCTCTGCTCCTCACTCAGGGTCACACTACCCTTCAGGTCCTATCACCACACCTCCTGCGGCACTCAGGTAAGATGTCAGTGCCTGCGGAGCCACCGGGGCCGCAAAGCCTGTCGAGCGATGAAGCAGGGACCCACGCCGCTATGTTGCTTTCTGGCCCGGCCCGAGCTGCGGGCCTCTCCAACCTCGTCTCGGGCTTCAAATATCACCTGCCCGAAACTCTGGTGTTCATCAGTACTGTGCTGAAACGGCAAGGTACAGTGGCTGATGGTGGCGATTGACAGAGGGATCCGGAGCACTCCTAGAGTGCAACCGCTATCTTCATGCCCCCAAGCCATGCCCCTTCAGTTTCTTTTATACATTTTTGTCAGTGGTAAAATTCTTTTGGAATACATGGTAACACTATGCGAATAGAAGTGTGAAGAGAGGGCAGTTTCCGGAATAACATTTCAAATATATTTTGACAGTTAACAGTCGTGAATAGGTGAACGAACTACCAGCAGACATGCCTCAATCTAAAATGTTACATTAATTTAAATGAACCTTGGACAGACATACCCTGATGTCTGAGTAATGGAACTGAAATGCGAGGAGTAATCTGGCTTCCCTGCGGAGTCTGTGTTCAAGCTTGATGAGGAAAGGAACAAGCTGCGGGTGTGCATGTAAGATTCTTCCAAAGATGTTTTAAGGCATGGGCAAAGTGGGCTCTGGCCCAGGTCCCATCCTTTCAGAGGGGGGGGCCCTGATAGATCCAGCTATGTTCTGCAAGAGTCTCGCCCTGATGACCTTGAATAATTCTTAAACAGATTGTTTCAAATACCAATTTCCTATATTTATTTTTTAGTGTGGGGGATGTCTATTATAGACATTTTGCAAAGAAATGTTGTGTTTCATGCAACATCCATAAAAAAATTATTTTTGATCAAAACAGGACCTCACATATGAGAAATGGGAGGGTGTAACAGAGATTACTGGCAGTAATATTAATGAGCTGCAGCTGTGTTACAATATTGAAAACACAAGTCACTATCCCTGAATATTAGACATAAACATATTTAGAGTTTGGATAACTGCCCACTGTCCATGACCTGGCCAAAGTGAGCATGAAAGAGCTGAAATTGGATCATAAATTCAAAGCTGTTGGGAAAAGGGACCCCCAAAATACATTTGGTCCAGCGCCACCAAAATCTTTAAGATGTCCGTGTATTCTCCCACAACATTCCGCTTTTATAATATAGCATGCAATTAGAATGAAGCTGGAGTCCACAGCCTAAAAATTGAAACATTAGATCACATACCATTAAAAAAAAATTGTAAAGAATGTAATTTCAAATAAATATTATCAACAGAAGCATGGTGTTTGCAAATTAAATGTAAAAAAATACGCTACAACAAAAATATAGGGAAAAAATACGTTTCGTGGTGGCATTTCAACTTTATTTCCTGTTGTGGGTTTTCTCCGTGCAATTAATGTTCTTACTAATAACTGCTGTGTTTTTCCTCTTTCACAAGAAGGCCCGGTCAGCATTGTACCAAATCCCGCCCTTGGGTGAATTTAAACCCACTGTGCCAGGAATTGTCTCAGAACTAAATCAACGCCCTTTTTGATATAAGAAACATGGTGTGCTTGAATTTCCTTTTCAGTTTAAGCATTTGGAGCCGTTCCATAAACACACCAGAATATTTTTTCCAATTTTATCCCCATTTACTCTACCACAGTTCCCACATTCTGCCTGTTATTGGCCTTTAAAACGAGGATGCAAGATGCAACTTGTGCAACACAAAAGAATAACAAAGAGGTGCCTTAGCACACTGCTGAGAGAAACAAATGTGTGGCTCTTTTGCTTCCATTCAAATCACTTGTGTTGGAAATGCTGTTTCCTGCACGGTGCCAGAAAACATAAATTTGCTGGCTCATTTAGCGCCCAAGTGGGTGAAAAATTAGACAGATGCGCATTATTTTTGCGCTGTGTGCTTAAAGTGTTATTTCACCTGAATTTAACAATCGAGGATAAAGCAATGTTTTTTCACCTTTTATACCCTCATGACCAGTTTTGGGTCACTGTTCACACCAGCGAGTAACCGGTGGTAACGGGAGTGCCAAGCACAGGTCTGCATAATATGCTTCCAGTCCTAAATGTACGCTGATGTAGAGATAGAGCTAGAATAATTTCCACCAATTTGCCTACTAACGCCCCCATTGGCTGATGTGGTCCAAGATTTGCCACATAAGAATTATAAAAACCAATGGCAAATTGAACCTAAATTAGCTTTTTTCTGATTGTATATATGGACCATTTAACTCAATCGACCTTTTTTTTTTTTTTGCCGAGTTTTATATAGCGCGAACTTGACCCGAATCCAATCAGAGCGCTTTACATAGCACCAGTTACGTTACAGAAGGACACACATTCATTTTTTGTTAGGCACGGGGAGATTAAGTGATTTGCCCAGAATCACAGGATGTTCAGCGTCATTACCGAGACTCGAACCCAGATCCCCAGGTCAAAGGTTGAGCGCCCTAGCCGTTAGGCCAAATCCTCTCCCCTCTCTTTTCTACTGGGTGTAAAAAAAAAATGATTGAATACAAGAACGTGACAGTGTTGCAACTAAATACAGAGTGATCCATGCAAAATTTCTGTTTGTTTATGACTACTGTGGAAAAATTATACAGAATGCCTTAGAAATGCCTTGAAACAGATACAAGGAAATAATAAATAATACAATTAGGCTCTGATTAGGAACGGGTATATAATTCCAATGGGACCAGTAAGGGCAGGTAACTGTGCGTCCCCGCCTCCTAAAGTTACTGGTACCCCCTGGAATTCTTAACTCTGCTGGCGAGAGGAGGGTTGGAGAAGTGAGGATGGCCTTAAAATCCCCAAAACCATAGACCTCGTAATGAGGCCTTCACATTTTTATTAATACCAAAGAGTATTACTTTTAGTATCCTTTCAGTAAAACACAGATTTATTCCAGGATGTAAATTAAGAGTTAATAAAACATCAATCAGTATGGGTATTTTGGAAAGCTCCTCTGCATACAGAAAGCCACGCAAAAAGTACACATACTTTAGACCCAAGATTGATTCAAAGTTAGCACCAATATATTTTCGTGTAGACAACATACTGTGAACATCTGTTTGCTCAATTTAAGTGGAGTAATCATGTTCTGATGACTCTGTAGTAGTAACAGGCACACAAACATTTCTTAAAACTAAGTACAGTCAAAATGTTACCATCAGGCATGCTTCACTAAAAAAGGTTTTGCAGAACTCTATATTAGAAATAACAATAATAATAGAACTCTACACCATTTCAACAAACTATTTGTGTCTTCGAGAAAGTGTCATGACTGGGTGATAGAACTCCAAGGTTCAGCCATGAAACTCTGCAACTACCAGGTCATCCTTAAGCCTCAGAGGCAGAACTCTATAACTCATAACGTAATGTTATTATCACCTTATTCTGTCCTCCTGCTGCGGCAGCGTGCATGAGGGGGCGGGATGGGAAGGCAGAGCAGGGGAGGAGTGGAAGAACACTCCTGCCTGTGTGCAACGGTGGTTTGGTTGTCCCTCTTGGGCCGCCTAAAACAGTCATGCGCACTTCCCTGTTCTCCATGCAGGCCGCATTAACACTTCAGAGTTCCATTTTCAGGAATAGCATCAGTAAAAACAGATCTTCCATGCATGGTCTGGTGGACCTGCCGTCACGTCAATTTTCATTCAAAGCGGCTCCTACCTTGCAAGTAGCAAAACACAACAGGGGAAAATGTCTGCACGGATTAATAGTAGAGTATGGCTGAGGCACTGACTACCACAACTGCAAACCCATGGTAAGTCTGTGTATTTCTAAATGAGGGCCGAAGTAGGATTAGGCTTTTTGCCCGTACCAGAATAATCATAGGCAGAACTTTATGAGTTGAAGATAGAACCCTACAGTTTGCAGATATAACTATACCATTAATATGATTATACAAATATTATGTTTTTTGTGGTGAGTTACACGCACCCAAAAAAGATGTATTGTGAAGGAAAAAAGTCCTAGTTCAGCTGTTTTTGCAGCCAGACGAAGGTCAAAGCCCCACTGGCGTACAATTGGCGCATGATCAGGCAGAGCTAAGGTTCGACTCTGCCAATTAGTGCTGGTTGGAAGCAGGAATGAACATGTTATCATCAACCTGGGAGATGAAAAGTTTGAGGTCTCAATAAGGGTCTGCATGATATGAGTAGATTATGATAACTTGAATTGCCTAAATGTTTAGAGCGAAAAACAAGGAAAAGGCAATTGAAAAAGTAGGAATGGAGCTCAGTGAAAAAAGATACCTTGGGTTATAGAAGAAAGTCTGAAGCAAAAGTAACCCAAGAGGAGGCTTTTCGCGGGTTACGTCGAAAGCAATTTCTTTAGCATCCGATCTACTCAATGGAAGCCTTTTTTGAATAACGGCAAAGAACATTTTGCAAGTAGAGCAAGGACAGTCATTCCTGAGGTCGAACTGGACACAGAGGTGTGGAATAACTGTTGGCAGATTGGGTTTCTGAGAGCACCGCCCTCTTCAGTGTGTGCTTGTCACAGTCGCATTCTGAAGTTGGTTCCATAGCCTCAGATGCCAGTAGGTTGTGGTCTTTAAGGTGAATAAAATGTTCCTTGCGGGAGCGTGCAATGTCAGTAGCTGGGAGATATTCTCCTTTTTTGCACCATCACAACACCCTTCTTGCTGGATTAGGATCATGAACAGTTATTTCTGACAAGTTCTAGTCTGATTTTGAAACACACAGATCTTTCCACAAAATTACAAGGTTATCAGGTTTAGAAGTTCCTTGCCTACAGATAACAAGTAACAGCACAACACTTGCATAGTTCCAACAGGTGGATTGTCAATGTTCAGCTCCTACTGGTAACACAGGCCCGCATCCCCACGCCAATTTCTTTGCTTGTGTTACAAACCATGGCTCCCTTATTGTACCTCTGGCAGAGCTGTAGAGGGCCACCCGGCCTCTACGCGTATGAGCGTATGCACGCACCCCTGGTGGCCGGAGCATAGTCAAGTGCGGTCGTGTCCCTTATTATATAGCTCCAGAGTGGTAGGCCGCATGCCCCGTCCCAGCACCTTTACACTGGCGACTGTGTCCCACTTCACTGCCGGCGTTCGGAGAATGCGCGCGCACCCCCTGCAGGCAGTGCGTGTCGAGTGGCGTGGCCATTCCTGTTCCACTGCGGAGCCACCCCCAGCGTGTGCCAGCGGCCCCCGCTGTGCAGCGCGACTCCAGAGAGAGTGCACGCGGAAGAGGAGCAGCGTGGTTCCCTGCCCGAAGGCGAATCAGGCGGTGAGGTTGCGCGCACGCGCATCGGCAAGCGGCAATGGCCCAGTGCGTAGGCCTTACGGGAGGTGTCATCTCGCCCCAGAAAGTGTGTGCACACGCGGTGGTGCAGAACACAGCACAAATAAATGTGGATGCAGGGGGATTCCTGCTGGAGTGAAGGATTTTGGGTGCTGAAGCGGGCCCAGCTCTGAAGTGTGTGCCCTGCTCCCTGGCAATAGGGGTGCTTATCCCCATTGGTGGGTGCAGGCCGTCCATGGCCCGAAAAAAAAAGGAAAACAAAAGAGGGGACATTTCGCCACCTCACATACCTGGTCCATAGAGGTATCACCTGGGAAGGATAAAGGGTCAGCATTTGCGCAACATCCTAAGGAGGCCTTCTGTGAGCGCTGGTGTTCGTCTGGCAGTGATCCACATCACCAGACCTCATCGGTCAGCGGTACACAGCGCGACGACATGGCTGATGACCAAGCGGCCCCGGCTCCAACCCCAATGGCCCCTCACTCACATGCCTCCGTGACGTCCCTACCGCCATTCAGACAGTTGGCCGACCCGGCCACTGAGGCGCCAAGATGGAAGCGATGGGTGGGCCGCCTCAACCACTGTTTCACGGGGACTCGAGAGCACGACGATAAGGTGAAGCGATCTCTCCTCATGCACTTTGGAGGCGATGAGCTCTACGAGCTGTTTGAGTAGCCACCCAACACCGGACCGGATGACGATTATGACGCCGCCATTGCCCCATTGAACAAGTACTTTGATCCCCAAATGAACCCGGATTACGAACGGTTCAAACTGCGACAGGCTTGTCAAGGGGATACGGAAACAATGGACATGTACTATGCAAGGCTCAGAAAGCTGGCGGCCACCTGCACGGGCATAGACCACAATGACGAAATCAGGGCGCAGTTGATCGCCGGATTCAAGGCGGTATCCATTCGGTGCCTCATCCTGCGTCAGCCAGGCATCTCCCTAGACGAGATTTTGATCCTAGCCCGATTGCACGAGCTCTCTGACAAACGTGCGGAGGAAATGGAGACGGTGAGACTGCGAAACACGTCAGGGGCAGCGACACCCAAGCCAGTGCGGATAAAGGAAGAGGTAGTGGAAGCCATCCAAAGACGCCCAGGAGGAGCCCAATGACGAGGTACAGGACCAAGGCCCAGCAGCAGGTGCGGATACTGCGGTTTCGACCACGGGGACCAGGAAAGATGCCCCGCTAGAGGGCAGGCATGTGCAAAGTGCGGGAAAGCTAACCACTATGCCAGCGTGTGTCGTGGGCGAGGAGGAAGAGCACGTCTGAAGCACCTCACACTGGAGGTCCGGGTGTGCGGATTAGCACCAGACATGGCCGTGGACGCAGCATACTATGAGGACGATGATGACGCATTCGTCATTTCATTCACTGGACGTGCAGGCAAGAAAAGACGACCACCTCCTATGTGCCAAGTCTGTGTCAATGGATCTCCCATACAGGCCCTGATAGACACCGGAGCGTCCGTGAATGTCATGGACTCCTACCAGTTTGACCGGCTGCAGCCCAAGCCAACACACGTCCCAAGCAGAACCAGGATCTTCATGTACGGGGGCACGGAGCCGCTCCCACTGAGGGGTATGATCGAGGTAGAAGTATCAAGCGAGGCCCACATGCTGACAGCGACATTCCATGTCACGGAAGGTGGAACAGGCACGCTAATAGGATGCCATACGGCAGAGGATCTGGAGCTGGTGTTCTTTGCGAGACAGGTGCACGAAAACCACACGGAGGACATCATGAAAGAATTCCCTCAACTCTTCACAGGGCGAGGCAAGCTCAAGAACTTCCAGGTGAAACTACATATCGATGGTAGTGTCCAGCCGAGAGCACTCCGACACCGACGGATACCGCTGCACATCCACCCGCTGGTGGAGCAAGAGCTGCAGACCCTGGAAGACATGGGAGTCATAGAGAAAGTATCGGGTCCCACGCCGTGGGTGCCACCCCTGGTGGTGGCACCTAAGCCCAAACAACCAGGCACCATTTGTTTGTGTGTGGATATGCGGCTCCCCAACCAAGCCATCAGAAGGGAGCGGCACGTGACCCCGACGATGGACGACATCGTTGCGGATTTAAACGGAGCCCAGTGGTTTTCTAAACTAGACCTTAACTCGGGATACCACCAGCTAGAGTTAGCTCCAGAGAGCAGGTATATCACCACCTTCTCAACGCACGTAGGGTTGAGGAGGTATACCAGGCTCAGCTTTGGGGTGTCGTCCGCGGCAGAGGTTTTTCAGAACGTGATCCAAGAAACCCTGTCTGGCCTCGTCGGAGTGATCAACCTGAGCGACGATATTCTAATATACTCCAAAAGCCTCGAAGAACACCACGCCAGGCTAAGAGCGACCCTACACCGATTGGTGGACTGTGGCCTAACTCTACATCGGAAGAAGTGTGCATTCTACCAAAGCTCCATCGACTTCTTCGGGTACGTGTTCTTCAGGGATGGGCTCAGAGTGGACCCTCGAAAGGCTGCGGCAATCCGGAATTCTCCAGTGCCGCAGAATCCAACGGTGATTAGAAGTTTCCTTGGCATGGCAACATACTGCGGCCGTTTCCTCCCGAATCTCGCCACGCTGTCGGAGTCCCTTAGGCAGCTAACGAAGACCGGGACACCATGGGCATGGACACCACGAGAGGAAGACGCATTTCAAGGGGTCAAGAAGGCGCTGTTGGACCAAACAACAATGGCATATTTCCATCCTGGACGGAACACAGAGCTAGTTGTAGACGCCAGCCCGGTGGGGCTTGGCAGGGTACTTCTGCAAGAAGCACGGCAGGGAGTCTACGCACCAGTACCGTACGCCAGTCGGGCGTTGTCACCAACAGACACACGATATGCGCAGATTGAGCGCGAGGCCCTGGCTATCCGTTGGGCTTGTCAGCACTTTCACCTGTATCTGTTTGGTCATCCATTCAGAGTAGTAACCGACCACAAGCCTCTACTGCCGCTATTCAGCGGGTCAAACAGGTTGGCACCACCCAGGATCGAGCAGTGGGCGGTCCAGCTGAAAGCATACTCATTCCAACTGGTTTTGCGCCCGGGGGTCAACAACCCAGCGGATTTCCTATCAAGGCAACCGTCGCAAGGGGAGGTGGGAACACCTTCGGACGACAGTCTGAGGACGGAAGCGTTCGTACAGATGATCGAAGATGATGCTTGCCCATTGGCAATCACCAAGGAGGATCTGTGTGAAGCCACGGAGCTGGACGCCACGCTGCAGCGGGTCAAAGACGCTCTCGCCACAGGGCGCTGGCACAGGTTTCTGGACTGAGTGGCCAGCCTCATCGAAGAAGAGCAAAACGCTAGGAGGCAGCTATGGAAAGGGCGTCACAAGCTCAGCACTGGAGAATCAGGCCTGGTGCTTCGGGGACAGAACATCGTGGTCCCACAGAGCATTCAGAGACGTCTCGTGTCCATAGCCCATCAGGGTCACCAGGGAGCCAGGAAAACGAAGGCGAGGCTCAGGTCCAAAGTATGGTTCCCAAGCATGGACCGGTTGGTCGAAGAGGAGGTGCGAACCTGCCACTCGTGTGCCATAACTGGAGCGGACCCGATTCCCGCACCTATAATTATGGAGGAGCCATGTAACACGCCCTGGACCAAGGTGATCATCGATTTCGGCAGCTTTCCAGACGGGCGACACACGATGGTCGTCATAGACTCATGCACAAAATTCCCAGTGGTCAAACTAGTGTCATCCACTGCGTTCACGCAGGTACAACTGGCTCTTGAGAAGATATTCGCAATTTTGAGCTACCGGAGGAGATAAAATCAGACAACGGCCCGAATTCCAAGAGCAGGTGTTTCAGGACTTCCTACAGCGGAGGGCGGTCAAACACCGAAGAATCACACCTCAATGGCCCCAGGCCAACGGGGAAGTTGAGCGATTCATGAGAACCCTCAATAGGGCGATGCGCATAGGGTTGGACCGACACCAAGACCCTGAAACCTGCCTCCATCAGTTCCTGTTTGCATACCGGCAGACGCCGCATGCAACGACCGGGTGCGCTCCGGCTACCCTCCTTCTGAAGCGGCATCCGCGAGACCTCATCACTGAAGCGACCAACTGGGCGCCGCCGGACTTCGACCCAATACGAACACAGCTAAGGCACCAACGACAAGGCCACCCTACGCCGAGGGGCCAGAGTCCCGAACATCCAGGTGGGGTCTAGAGTGATTCTGAAAGATAGGCACCCCGGCTGGAAGTTCCGCACACCCTATGAGCCGGAAGAATGGGTCGTCACCCAGGTAAACGGAACAATGATCACAGCCCAGGGGGGCGACACACAGTCGTGAGGAATGTGTCGTGGTTTAGGGTGGCACAAGGCAAGCAGCAGAGGGTGCCGAGCGACCCCGAGGAGGAAGATGAGGTGCCCAATCTTCCCGGCAGCCAGGAGGAGAGTGTCCAGAGTCCAGGGGCCAACGCAGAGCTCCAGGGAGCCCCATCCACGATGTAACCGAGGAAGAGTCTGGCCAGGCCGGGCCTCCCAGCGGCGCCTCACCAACCCACCAGGAGCCAGTGTCCCGAAGTCAACAGTACCAGCTAAGACCAAATCCTGTCCCCCGTCAAAAGCTGAAGGACTATGCCTGTCAAGTGGAGGGTACGGTGGGGACGCCCGCGAAGCACGGGCCGGCGGCACCATGAGAACTTTGGACATCAGAATCTCTCTCTCTTTCTCTCTCTCTCTTCCCCTCTGCTCCGTTCTTCGCTGGACTCTTGTCAGCTAAAGATTTGGAGGGATGTAGAGGGCCACCCGGCCTCTACGCGTACGAGCGTATGCACGCACCCCTCGTGACCGGGCTCGGTCCGAGGGTATAAAATAAATGGGCCAAGGTCGCACGTGACCAGGTCCGGAGCATAGTCAAGTGTGGTCGTGTCCCTTATTATATAGCTCCAGAGTGGTAGGCCGCATGCCCCGTCCCAGCACCTTTACAAGAGCATCAGGCGTGAACCCAGGAGGGAGTCTGGCCTCACTGTGTACAGTCAGGGCACTTTCCCTTTACTGCAGGCAGCGGAAACAAGGGGTGAGTACTAAAGAGGCCTTTGAACATCAGATGGTTTGGGCACGCCTCAAGCCATCTGTAAAGGAAGCGAAGAGAAGCAAACGTGGGTTTGATTGGGCAGATGCATCTCGCGCACCCGGGGTTTTATCTACCGTTAGAACGAAGTAAAGAAAAGCACAGCTCGAGTCATATGCAAATCACGAGAGAAATTTCACTGCAAAACGATGATGCACTTCTTGGAAAAATGCGGAAATCGTTTCCTCGGAGTTTCTTCTTTATGATTCCAGATTGGAAACAGGTGAATGGAACACAGTTTAAGGTTTTTTTCACCCCCTCCTTTCTCAAATAAATACGCGTCCGCGCATGTTTTAAGGGAAGGCATCTTAAGAGACTGCAGACAAAAAGCTATCAAAAAATTGCCATTCAAAGTAATTTTGCTGCTTATCCCCAAGAGCGCGTGGAAGGCGTAAAGTGTGCGTGCGCCTGTTTTCCTTCGGCGCGCACGTACTCTTTATCTCGGCGGCAGAACATGCACAATGCGATGCAGGGGTTGCCATGGCAAGCGTGTGATTCGGCTGAATAGGAGATGTAAAAAGGCATTCGGATTCATACTATGCAAGCATGATTCATGCTTTTTACCCATGAACGGAGCACGGATAAACGCAGGGAGGGGGTGGCGTGTAAGACATCGTGCACCTTACGCCCTCTGCGCCAGAGGGCCCATATTTGGAGAGGAAGGTAATAACTTGGCCCTTATTGGGTGGAGTTGGGAAGCCGCATAATTTACCTCAGTTCAGCTTGACGGATGTCAGCTGAATGATTCAAAGCAAATGGCAGATGGCGCGTGTGAGAATTCGGGCCAAGGACACCAAAACCAACATGCTACGTCACATACAATAACAGAGCAGTGGCGGGTCTCGTGCCTGGTCCATAGCACCTTCAGTGTGAGATGCATGGAAGAGTGAGCACCTAATCTGCGCATCAGGACACTCTAGATCTTTGAACTCTGGGATTATTATTTCGTTGCTGGGCAACCACGTGCTGCTTGTAATTAGAGGGACTTCAAACATCCAGTCAGCAGTAATAACACACGAGCTCGAGGGCTTGCAAGGCTGGTCACTCATCTCAGCATCTCTTTTGGCAGCTGCAGCTATGTCCGAAGGTAATGCAAAAGGGCGCCAAAAGTTTTGCCGGGGTCTTTTTTGGTTTCCCATTGGAGTAGCAGCTCATAATTTAGCAAACAAATAGGCTTGCTTAATTTAAAACACTGTGTTTGGCGCCACCTAGGGGTGTGTCTGCGTTAAATGCCCCAGAGAAGGAACTGGTCAGGCATGTGTTTGTAGGTCGCAGCCTATCAGACAGCGCAGCTGTCTGGTTTGCTAAAGACATCTTGGGGACATGCAGAAAGTTGACCTAGGACTGCATTCTGCCCCTTGCTTGCCATTGGCGTATGGTTTGTAACTCACGTTTTCTTGCTTTCCAATTGCTGGCTTTATTTGTTTAAGGCTGGCCAGCTCGAATTTGTACCTTCCTTCTCCCAAACCTTTCTGTAAACAGGGCTGCAAATCTTATTCTGATCTTGTCACATTTGCAGTGCATTCAAAGACCGGGGTCAAATGTCAGGCTCTGACTTCTGATGGCGCTTCTTTACTTTTCTTTTTCTGACTTCAAAGTGAGAGGATTTATGTGACAATCTTGCTAGGTACTGGTTTGTAGGAAAGAGTTGTTTTCTAGCACAGGACATTTAAATGAACTGTGTAAGTATTTCAGAAAATATCTAAATTAGGAACACAAATGAAGCACATTTTTTGTTATTTGTGAAGTTTGTTGAAAACAAATTCTTTAATATGATCAAAACAAATCATTACACTACGTGATGCAATTTCCACACATTTTCAGCAGTGCACTGTGTAGTTTTATTAGTAAAACTGTATGTCTGTGCACATGTAATGATCATTTCAATTGAAAATCTGTAATGGCAGTGTGCTACGACACCGTGAATTCTCCACTTTATGCCATCCCATTGTACTCTGCATCACTCCACACCACTGCACTCTACTCTGCACCACTCCATGCCACTGCACTCTGCACCATTCCACTCTTCGCCACTCTACACCACTGCACTCTTCGTCACTCCAGTCTAGGCCACACAATCTACTCTGCACAATTCCACTCTACTCTATGCCACTCTGCGCTACTGCACTCTATACCAATACACTCTGCACCAATGTGCTTTACTCTGTAACACTCAACTCTATGCCCCTGCACTCTATGCCAATCCACTGTACACCACTTTACTCTTCACCTTTATACTCTATGCCACTCTACTCAACTGCACTCTACTCTGCACCATTCCACACTACACCACTTCACTCGACTCTGAAACAATCTACTCTACGCCACTGCACTCTGCACCACTCCACTCTGTGCCACTCCACTCTATACAATTGCACTGTATGTCACTTTACTCTTTAACCACTGCAGTCTATGCCAATGCACTCTACTCTGCATCAATGTAACTCTATGCCACTGCTGTCTACACCACTGAAGTCTGACACTCTACTCTGCAACAGTGCACTCTCTGCCACTGAACTCTACACCACTGCACTTTACTCTGCACCCCTCTACGCCTCTGTGCTCTATGCCACTTGATTGTACACTCTACGCCACTGCACTCTGCAACACTATGCCAATGCACTCTACACTAGTCCACTCTATGCCACTCCAGTGTAAGCCACTCTACGCGCCTCCACACTATGCCACTCCAATACACGACTCTCTCTGCCACTGCACTCTACGCCACTCCATGCCACTCACTTAGCTATGCTGAACAGCAGCCACACTGGTGTACAACATGGCGAAAACACATTGTCAAAACTAATAGCTCTTGCATAAGTGAGACCCATTGGCTTTGCCAACGCTTGTTTAATTACTCCAGATAGATGCTATAACAGGTACAAGTGCAGACTATGGGACAGTGTGTCCCGGCTGCTCTACCCTTGTGACTGTCCAGGGTAGCTTTCTTTTTGGGTCACACTCCTCAGAATGTTTAATTAATAGTATAAGAACCAATCCGGAACATTAGTTTAGCTAAAATAAATCATTTAATAAATTATACATCGTAGATGTGTCTCGGGAAACAATAGTTTGTTTTATTGTAATTTAATCATACTACGAGGGAAAGTTAATTTATACACATCAGAGCCAACTATTTCACCTAATACATACAAAGGGGGTGAAAACGGAGCAAATGAGAAAATATAGAAATCGTGCTATTAAGTGCATCTAGAAAATTGATTGGCTTACATTTCTTGAATTAGGCATGTTTTGGTCATTCAGCTATACTGAAAACCTGGCTAAATATCGACTGTTTTCATTCATAATAAACCTCTTTATTCAAAATGCATTACTTAGTATATGGTATTATTTTCTCAAAACGTTTTTCACATGTGAAATGTGATTTACTGGGGGTGATCCCACAACTGGCAAAGCGGATAATCAGGGGATAATGCTTTTTCAGGCCAGGAGTGTCTCCTCCATGAGAGGGAAGGAGCGTCGCCCCACTAAAAAAATGCCCCAGAGCAGCAAAAAAATAAAATGGTAACGTTTCTTTATTACCATTTTATTTTTCAGCAATCCAGCCTGAACTGAGTGTCAGGACGGGGTGGGGCAATTGCTGCTGAGTGGCAGGAGGGAGCTGTGCACTTATGTTTAAAATGTGCATGTCCGTTAGGCCGGCCATTTTGCGACGGCAAGCTAGACGTGCATTTTAAACTTCTCTAACCTAGCTGTCTTACACAACTGGGTTAGAGAAAGTGCAGTCCTCCAGTGTTCTTAAGAGCGCTGAGAGAGGCCACTCCCTCCAATTCTGAGGCTTCTCTCATGCTGGTTAACAGCATAAGAACAGCGCCAGGATTGGGTAGTGCAGTGTCCTGGGTCCGGAGAGTCAAGGTGAAAAAACACCAGAGCAAGGAGAATATCGTGGGGAAAGTCAGAAAGGTAAGTGCCATTTTGTTTTTATTATTTTATCACCACCCATATTTTGCCACCTCACCACTCTAAATACATGTTAGCAGCGACCTTTTCTGACGGATAATGATGGTAAAAGTTGTGTTCGCATGGGTACTCAAAAATTGGCAATGGGCTTTCCATGCTCATCGCACTTCTAAACTTTCACGAACGTCCAGTAGGCCTGAGTGGTTTAATCGGTATAAGAAAGTTCCCCCAAAACAAAATCAGCATCTTCCCTTTAAATATCAGCCTTGATAAAACATCACAGTTGGCCAACCCTCAATGTCTCATCTGCCACTCCTCTCCACAATTCTTCCTGAACAAATTTCATTAAATTACACTGATTACAACACCAGCAGATGTAGTGAATACATGAAAAAGTATACATTTTAGAGCAGAGCAAATTCTATTATCTTCATTAGTAGAATATTTGGACCGTCCAATATTTATGCTTTTAAGTACCACCTAAATATGATCACATGGTATTTTTTTTGTATTAGAGCACAAATCACAAAAAAAGTCTTTTAAGGGAACTTCAAGAAAGTGTTAACAAGCTTCTCTTGTCTTGAATGCATAATTTGCAGTCAAGTCGTGTATAATTTGAAGGTTTTCTACAGCTAACAAGGTGGGAATATGATGCTGCTTTCAAGTCATGCAGCCCACAGCAAAAACAATAGCCCCCAAAGGTCCACCAGATATATCTTCTGTGGATGGCCCCTCCTAAAGGGGAGCTATGAGGATTTCCCATTAGAATGCTGAGTAGGACACATTTTCGAACCAATGATTTACTCTAAAAGTATTTATAGTTATAACTAAGAAAAGTATGTATAGATATAACTAAGACGGGTATTCCCATGTAGTTGTAAGGGTGCAATAATTAAGCAGATTCATATAAAAGGGGAGTAGGATGCACCAGGCTACTATCGCTTAATAAGCTTGTTAGATGTTGGGGCAAAATTGTACTCCAAGGTTATTCTCACTTCTCTAAATAACTGGATTGAGTGCAATGAAATTGTCCCAATTAAACAAGGGGGTTTCAAGCTTGGGCATTCTAGAATTGATCCTTGCTTCAGTTAGTGGACCCCGGGCAGTAGCGGCTGCCTCAGAACTGGGGTGTGGGGGCGGGAGGGATGAACGAAAAAAAAAACGTACCTCCTTCTTCGCAGGTTTTTCCTCCGTCCTCGCCAGCACCAGGAAGCACCCAGGCTCCCGGACTTCCTTAGCCAATCACAACGCTGCAATAGCAGTTTCATGATTGGTCTGAGTGGCCTGTTTGGCTGTTCAGGCAGTACCTGGGAGGCTGGGCATGTTCTGCCCAGTGGAGAATATGCCAAGTGCGCATGACTGTATGGCCGGACCCAGAGGGCCGTCCAAGCAGTCATACTCACTTAGGGAGGGAGTGCAAATCACTCCTGCTCCCTCTGACGGCGGAGAGCCCAACCCCACCCCGCCCAACCTGGATGGAGTCCGGCAAAAAAAAAAAAGATAACTTCTTGTTATTATCATTTTATTTTCCACTGCTCAACGAGCCGCAACTGGCCCTAAGGCAAAAGGCGAAGGAAACAGCAGGGACCTTGTTATGTGATTTTGTTGATTTTAGTTTGCCTTTTGATTTGGTAGATTGTAGCATATTATGGGATAATTTACAGCAGGATATCCCCCCCCCCCCAAGTTTACTGGTAATCTTGCAGGCGCTTTATTGTCAGAATTGGGCCCAAATGGAGTTCGAATTGGAAGGTGCCCTTTCAGAAAGAATGCCTCTCGGAAATGGGCTAAGGCAGGGCTCGTCTTGGCCCACATGTTGTTTTCCTTGTTTTTAGCAGATCTTCCGGGAGTGTTGGCAGCTTCCCAGTTCTTGACGAAAATAGGGAGTAGACATGTGCCATGCCTCCTTTATGTTGATGTTCTGGCAATTTTAGACTTGACTCAAGTAGGCCTACAGAGGAAACTGAATAGTTTTAACCGTTATTGTCAGGTGAATAAATTAAAGGTGAATTTGGAAAAAATAATACCTTTTGGGAAAAACTCCTAGCTATTTAAATGGCTCTTGGGTAATAGGACGATGGAGGAGGTATCTTCATACAAATATTTAGGTATGACGTTTACAAAAAAAGCTGAGCTGGGCCCTACATACAGAACTGGTTGAGATGTGCGCATCTGCAGCTAGAGGGGGCCTAGTCCATTTAGGAATTCCTTTGGTGGTCCATCCTGGTCCCTCCTTTTTTAACAGCTTACAATACAATGGTCCGCACTCAATGTCTTTACGAGGCGAGGTATTGACCCCAAGTATGGAGGGATGCCGGGAGAGGTGTGAAAGCAAATGTTTGAAAAAACTGATAGGCCTCCCGAAAAGTGCAATGGGAACAGCAATAAGATTGGAGGGTGAGCTGCAGACCTGGAAGAACCTGACCTATAGGTCTATCCTCAGATTTTTGGAGAAACTGTGGTCCTCGAAGGTACAGAAGATAGCAGTTTGCTGTGTTTCTGAAATTGGAAGGAGTGTGTTAAGGTGGGCGGTGCAGGTCAGAAATAGCCTAGAGACAATTGCTGGTGTCTTAAAAATAGAGAATTTAAGTTGTCTGAGGCCTTCCTCCTGTCTCAAGGCAAATTAAATATGGCATGTTGAAGGGTGTCCAGATTGGCTAATATGGAGTATGTAGGCAAGATGAGCGGTATCTGTATGAAGTGATGCAGCCTCCTGATTGGAAATCATCTCTCCCAACTACTTTTTTCTATAGACGCTTCAAAGGGCTGCTCATTTGCAACTCGCAGATATCTCCCCCACTGTGTTCTCTAGTAACACATTTAATGTTTTTCAGGACCACATCCTCCCAAATGTTATGCTTGATGGACTTGGAATTTTTAGACAGTTACAGGACTAAATGCTCTTTAAAATAAGCAAGTTATTACTAAATGTCTATCATTTTCTTGCCACACAGGAATGGCCACTGGTTCTTCAATGCTCCTGAATTAACCTCTTTGCCGCCCTCCTCCAGTGTGGGGAAGATCTGAAAATATCCTGGGCTTACAAATGTTCACCGAGAAGAATAAAGTAATTTTCCATGGTCAGAATTATCATAAAAGTGATGGAAACCACTTTCTAAATCTAAAAGAAAAATATATTTAAGCCAAAGGTCCATCTAGGACAATAAATACACGGGCATCAATTTTATGCACTCTCAACGGTCATGATTCTCAAGACAAATATATGAACGGGGTTTCTTGCATAGTAGAAAGTCATGATTCCCAATGTACAGTAATAGGGGAACATTTCCCTAGCACCTTATAAACGAATAATGTTCTTGATCTTATAAAGTTGCACAATGCTTATTTTGTAAAATAATATGTGCCACGGCTCAAAGTTTTGCTTAAAATATCAAGGCTGTGTAGTCTTGAATCCACCTCAGGCCTTCCTAACCCCACCACCAGTCACTCCCTGCCCCTTTATCTCGCTCTTGCAGGCCCTAGCTTTCTTCCTTTATCACAGTGTTCCATGTTTCTCTTTCCTTTCCTATTGTGTGGTTTCTTTCTCTTTCTCTGGGTCAAAGTTGAATAAGGAAAAATAAGGGCCTGTCCCCAAAAATGAGTGCCGGTGTGCCACACCTGCAACTACTGACTCAAATTCAAGACTGATGTGGGGGTAATACACACTGTCATAGTGTCTGGCCATTTTAGACACAGCACTTTATTCTGGGGCGTTATTGCACTCACAGTGATGCCATTAATACTCTTAGTAGAATTTGCTGTCTTTCCTGACAGACTTTCTGAGCAGCTTCATTAGCCCACGCACAGTATTCCTGATGTGCATTCTGAATATAGACAAAGTCACAGTATTTGTGATTTGTCACAGTATTTCATACTGGCGCCATCGATGATGGACAACACGGCTCTTGAGATATTGGGTACGGAATTTTCTGGAGGAGGGTGTCTTCTTCTTGATCAACTTCCAAAGCGGCATTCCTTCTGTTGTAGCTCCTTGTTTATTTGTCCACTGTTTCTCTTGCAGCTCAAGACCATCTCTCTTGTCCATTCAGTGTTTCCATAGGACACACTGTATGTTTGTTGTGCACGCAAACGTCTCTGATGGGCAGATAAGTGCAACTGTTGCAAAATGTATGTTTCTGGGGAACTTGTGTATCTTGCAGAGAGGGAATAACCACATTTGTAAAGAGAATCATGTTGTGGCTGCAATATCTGTACCAGGTGCCCCATCCACTTTAAAAAATATACCAAAGTCAGCAGCTTTTTATGCTGGTTTATCTTCACTAAAATTACTGGAAAATATATATTCAAAACAAACTTGCATTTAGAACTTGTAAAATAGATAATTTCCAAAGGACTCAAAACGAGGGATTTTGTTCGCTCACTTCAAAAGCCCAGTGTCCTCAGATGGTTTGCTATCTCCATAATTTTGGTGAGTTTTCTTACACTTGCTGCAAAGAGGAAAATGCTATATGCCTGTGAAGTCACGCTCTGTTATCATTTACCATAGCTAGGAACCTCTTTATGGCCCACAGAGGGCACCTGTTGATTTACCGTACCCTTTTTTCTGTCCTCAATGTTCCAATATGGCAGAAGGGGAGCCTGCAGGTGTCTACCGTGCCTATGAAAGTACCCACTTAACATATAACCATTAAATGTTCCACTAACCGTTGTGATTTTTTCTACATGTTTACAGTAATCGGGGTAAACTTTTGTGAAATTTATTGGCTGGAATGCTCCCTAAGTAACTTTTTTCATATTTTACAGTGTACCTCGGGGCTATAACATTAACACAGTGGTCTTTAAACGTTTTTATGCCGCTCCTTTTTGTCAGCTTAAGACAAAGCACAATGCTTCTTTTGGTCAGAGCCTGGTGCCCCCCCCCCCCCCCCGGGATCACTTAAGGCCCCCCTAGGGGGGCCGCCCCCCAGTTTGAAGACCACTGCCTTAACATGTTTGCTGATATGCTGTTAAAACACTTACTTGACAAACACGCATGGAGTGCCAGTGATGTCATCGTGGTCATGGTTAAACAGTTAAACCGTAGCATGTAGAAAGTTTATATTTTTTCTGTTGAACAGAATGTTTATCTGTGAACATCTGGGTGTGCGGGGAGAGTGAAAGGGCAGAGGTCCACGGGAAGTCTAATATGATGGCCATCAGGCTTACTGCTGCATATGATGACGCATTCACTGATGTATGAATTCCTGTCCAATGTGAGACGAACAGTGGCACACAGCGAGCAGCAGGAGGGGAGATTGAGGGCCAGATGTATCAAGAATTGCTTTTGAGGTTCTTAAATAACGAATTTTACCGATTCACTATTTTAGAATCGCAAAATGCAATGGATGTAGGATTTGCAATTTTTTTTGTGAATCCTTAACATTCGTTATTAGCGAATTGGAAATTGCGATTCGCTATTAGAGCCTAGAGGCTCATATAAATTAATGGGAAGGTATTCGCAATATTGATTACCAAATAGATAATCACAAATTGCGAATGCAAATGCAAGGGTGCCAGGGGGACATAAGGCCCCCCTGATGCACCCCCAAAAAAGGTAAGTGTGCACATGTGGCGCACACACATGCCCATGTGTATGCGCCACATGGCACTTAGAAAAATTCAATTTTGTGTATATTTGTAAAAATTTGCAAATTGCCACCAACTTGAAGTTGGTGGTAATTTGCAATTCCTTAATGCAAAGTCACATTCTGAGAATGCTTCTTGCATTGCATTTAGGGAATCGCAAATTGCGATTCCCTAACTAAATTTGCAACATAGGTAATCGCGATAACCGATTTTGCGAATGCCTTTTGGGTTGATTCATCCCAAAAGGCTTTTTACCGTTCGCAAACGGTAAAACCCTGATACCTCTGTCCCGGAGAGAGAGAGAGACACACTGGTGTCTCATCCCGGGTCGTTTTCCCCATCTTGGGTCACTACTGCTTGCATTGCACCTCTGACGCAGCAAAAAAAGCACCAGAGGAAACTTTGGAAATTTACAGGCTTTCAACCTTTGAAATCATATGACTACGTTAACGGATCGAATGCTATTTCACAACATTGCATTCATCCTTATTAAACACGGAAGCTATTTCATCATACCTAGGCTAAAAGCACATCTGTTTTGTTTTCTTAAAATAACAACGTTTTTTTGTAATTTTTTTTTTTATATAGCGCGAACTCGACCCGAAGGTATTGGAGCGCTTTACATGAGCAGCGTATTTACATTACACATTCAGGCACGGGGAGATTAAGTGATTTGCCCAGAATCACAGGATGTGGAAGCGACCTCGAGGCTCGAACTCTGGTTTCCGCAGTGGCGTAGCTAGGGGGTGGCGGTGGGGGCGGTCCGCCCCAGACGGCACTATGTTGGGGGCGGACAAAGGCATTCAGATAAGGCTCGGCTTGCTTTCGTGGACGGGCAGAGAAGGAATAGGACTCGGACAATATCCTCTTCTTTTTTGTGCTGGCAGCTGTCCCCCCCTCTCTTCCTATTATTCCCTCTCTTTCTGTCTTGCTCCTCACTTACTAAAAACCGTGACTTGAAGAAACGGTTCACAACCTCTTTCCTTCTTTCATTTAGTTGCTTCCTTGTGAAATGGATCCAAAAAAGAAAAACACTCTTGCAGGAAATGCCCTTTTTCTGACTTTTTTCTATTCCAAAGTGCAGCGGGATGGAGAAAAAGGTTTTAAATATGAAAAATAAATACATAACTAAATAAAGCAAGACAGAGTGGTTGCAAAGTGGCCAGATTGGTTTTTATTCACACCCAAACACATCAGCCTCACTTTACAGACTTTGCAGTGAAGCGCTACTTTTGTTTTCTGGTCTTTCTTTGAACAGCATTGTTGTCCCCAGGTGGGGAAGGGCGCCATTCCTGGAGGTACTGCAATACCTTGTTGATGGGTGGATTGGAAAACAAAATGCGTACCATGGCTCTGTTTATGGATGTGGTCTTTTTAAACCATACTGCTTACGTTTATTAAGGATATAAGCAATGGACATTGAAACGGTTCCATTCAGGTCCCTGTAGTCATGTCCTTAACTTTTCAGGTAAAACCACTCGCTGATTTCTGAATAGTGAGTGAGAGATCATTAAGGTAACCATGTTGTTTCTGCTTACATTTCACATGCTTTACTTAATCCTGCATTCCCGATGAGTGTTTGCTTTTACTTTTTTTTTTTAGGCAGCATATTACTCTTATCAAGTGCATAATTTGAATTGAGCCACATCCAAGTGTTTATAGCGGGCACAATTAGGTTGTAGCTGAAGGCAGTGAGAGTTTCTCTCAGTGGGGCAGTATGGTGTTCAGTGGGGGGGAGGATGTGGCACTATGGCCAGAGCTGTCGCATTTGGAACTGGGGAACTGGGTTCAGCCTTCATGACCAGTCCACCAGACCACTCTACTGAGGGAGCACATTCCCATGCTAGACCTTACAAGGCCCCAGTAGACCTTAGAAGGCTTGATGTCTTAGCACAAGCAGGTGTACCCTAGTGGTGTCAATTGTGAGTTAACCTTGAAGGCCTGTCCAACACAATCCACACTGAAGTTCATCTCCAGTCTTGCGGGCAGGCCTACGAAGCAGCACATCCCAGAGCAACAGTGATCCAGTCACTGTGACTCTGTCACTGAGGTCACATGAACCTTGAGCATGTTAGGGCGGTGCAAACGGTGTGACTGCACTGGGAACCTATTCCGGGTGGGTGCGTAGTGTTTGCAAGTATATTATGGTTTTAAAAAAACTTGCTGCCACCTTCCTGGCCTCCAGCAATTTTCAGAAACAATAAAAATGTCATGATAACTTTGGTGATTAATGTTCTTCCTAGAGAGAGATCCAAGTTTTGTCTAGTGGAAGGGTTGACTCCTGGAAAGGTAGCACAGAGGGTTAATGTGCCTGCTGCAAAGAACATGTACCATGCAGATCACAAAGTGCACTGCTTTAATGGGGGGACCATGATGAATGGTCATTTAATGTCAGCTGTAGATTATGGATCCCTGAACAGTGTCATGTATGTGCATGTTTGCATTGTGCTGAGGGGATTACCAGGTAATTATTCACGCAGCTCTCTGATCGATGTCACATGCGGTTTTTCTGAGTCCCCAGATAGATCATGCAGTCTGTGTGTTCTCTTTTGTACTGCCAGTCACCGGTGTATTCAACTGTCTAGCCTTGGACCGTGTCATGTATGTGCATGTAACTTGCATGATCAAGGTAACTATTAGCGGCGATACTACGTGTCTCTCGGTCCTCTTTCAAGTGATTGCCGTCCTTTTTCCCCAGCAACCCCCCCCCCCCCCCCCCCCCCGGGGGCGGCAATCTGAGGGATAGCCCCGGGTGCCACAAGCTCTAGCTACGCCTCTGGGTTTCCGGCACCAAAGTCGGCAGTTTAAGCCGACGGACCTCATCCTCTCCCCTAAGTTTATCAAAGACACCCTGTGGTCGCCATAAACGATATCGTATATAGCTGTAATCGATTGAGTTCCAATTGAAGTGCATTCTAGCTCGATTTATGGATGCCCCTCTTTACAGTTATCAGGAGCGTGTTTCGTAAGTGGATCACGTGCCAGTGTGGGCTAAACCATAAAAAGCAGGTTGGTACCGGTTCCATTTCCTCGACGTCCACCGTGTACCGGTACTCTGCCCATTCTGCTAGAAATGAAAGAAAATCCAAGCAGGCGTGGCGTGAGGTCAGATTGTCAACTCTGGCGGGAAGCGGCGTGACGCAGATTGGCGCTCGGATGAGTCTGGTGTTTACAGCTTTCGTCAGGACAGGCCCAGCGAGCTCTTTCACATCCCCGAGTGCCTCAGGCTATTGGGTTTAAAAATATCAGAATATTTAGTTTCTTCCTTCGAACAAGGAGGCTGTGACTAAAGTCTAAAATAGAGCGCGCGTGCCAAGAGGTTGGCAGGAACTTCTGTGGCTCGCTGCCGGGGTAGAAAAAAAACGTCTTCCCGGTGCGAGGAGTTTGGAAGTCAGCTTACTGAGGCCTCAAACTGCGACTAAAAATGTAAGAGTGAACCTCCCGCACTATAGCTGTTGTCGCCTCCACCATCATTGTAATGGAAACTACATCGCCCTGACAGCCAAACCCTTGACCAAATTAAAAAGAGTTTAAACACGTTGTGGCTCGCCTCATCTACACCCCGAAGGGCTCTTACCGTGTCACTGCTGACTTAAAGAGTATTTTATTTATTTCAATTGCGGAGTTTTTAATAGCGCGACAATGACCCCTTAGGCTACCAGGGCGCTGTACAAATAGCAAACAAGTTATACACACAGGGAGAAAAGCAGTAAGGAACAGGCAAGAATCAGTAGTGAAACAATAACACATTCAGTCTGGCTGATTAAGGATCCAGAGGCGCCCACCAGTACATAGTCAAGCTGAGTGGCTTCAGGGCTAACAAAGAAGGAATCTATTCAAGAGAAGCATATTTACTTCTATTTTTGAAGGAGGTAGTAGCAGGGCCGGCTCTAGGGTGCTGACTTTGAGTGGGGTCGGGTATTTGGAAGTATTGTGTGGTTTTGAAAGCACCTGCTGCCGCATCCCTGTCCTCCAGAAATGTACAGGCAAAAGCATAAACATCAAGATAACTGCGGTGATTAATGTGCTTCTTAGAGAGAGATCGGAGGTTTGTCTTTTAGAGGTTTTAACTTATGGAAAGGTAGCGCAGAGGGTTAATATGCCTGCTGCAAAGAACATGCACCATGCAGATCACAAAGCGCATATAATACAAATAGGTCAGAGGGTGACTGTTTTTATTCCAGGAGAGATCCTTTTGTGGCTTAGTTTATAAATTATAATCCTAACATTAAACAGTGAGCTATTAACTGTCACCAAAGAGCTGCATACAAACTGTAAGGCATAGATTAGAGCGTTATGATTTTATCCCGTCTGTCATTATCCTAATGTTGGAAAAACGGGTTCATTTGGATAGAAATCAACTCTGATTATTAAAAAGAACCCCCAACCATGGGGTTCAGTTTTAAATTCAGAGTTTGTGCTTCTCCAGACCAAGCAATGTTAAACTACACTGTCTACCAGATGGATGGCATGACACCTGTACCTTGTAGTCCTGGTTTATGTAACATTTCCTATACACTAATCTACACACCTATGATTGATTGTCTCTGTGTAGTGCGTGTGATGTAAAGTGCTCTGACACCCTACACTAGTACGAGTGGCAACGGAGCTATAAATCGAATTAAACGTATCTAAGAGAGAGTTGTTACGGAGACTTGAGGGGCATTGTTAAAGGGTGGTAGTGGAAATCCATAACAGAGATGGTTATTGGGGGCGCCAACAAACAATGCGCACAGGGCGCCACCAACACTAAAGCCGGCCCTGGGTAGGAGAGGGCTTTGACCTGATTTCAGGAGACTGTGCATTTCATAGTCTTAGACGCGAGAAGTAGAGGTTAGGAGCTTTCTTTTGACAAACTTCTGTGGTTTCAATAGCAGGGAGTTAGCGCTTCTTAAGCAACAACTTTCACCCTCCACAGGCTGTCTGTCAAACAATGACTTAAATCAAAACCCTTTGCTTGGTCACAAAGCCCCACCTCAACCAAATGTCTCAACTACACCTCCCAAACAGAAGCCTAAGGTCGGACTCACAACATGGTCTCTCAACAACAACGTCAAAACTGAACGCGTTTGGAGGGAGACGAATGCACCATCTAGGCTCCACCCTCCAGCAAGCTCCCCCATCTCATCTCTGCCAGAAAATCAACTTTCTTTTATTCTGTAAAACGTGATTAAAACCCTCTTTCAACAAGAATTTGTGCCCTGATTCGGTCACATATCTTCCTATCTCTAATACCTGCTTCACCAGCGCTCTGCGGCTTCCTCTAGTCACACGAGCACCTTGCAAAACAAAATATGAATATATGAAATTGCTAAATATCTCAGATGCAAAGGTCAAAGATGAGGTGGGTGGGGCAGACGAGGGGTTTGCCCATTAGGAACCGGCCACTTGAGTAGTATTCAGAAACTATTTCACACTAGTAGACGGAGGGGTGTCAACTGGTCCCATGTCTCAGGAATGCCATAATCAAGCTGAGGCTTGGGAATTTACTATATATGTGTGTATATATATATATATATACATACACATATATATACTTATAGGTCACTGTACAAGACATATGATTAGCCTATATATCATGAGTGAATACATATTCCCTTACAACCTGCGGCCAGTTGGCTACACTGAGGCCATCAATTTATGTTCTCTTCTTTTCTTCCTCCTTCCACATTTCAAACCTCTCCCTTTTATCCCAAAGCATTTTCAGTCCAGTGTGGGATAGTAGTTCCTACATCATCTAATTCAAGAAGGATTGGTGGTCCCTACTTCTAGCTCGCTCCGGTCCTGAACCATACTCATCCGTGACTATATACTAAACAACCGCCCAAAGTGGTGGTACAGTGCTATATAGGTGCCTGCATTAAACAACTTAACACAAATAAGCACTGGTTAACTCCGTATTTTGCCATACTTCCCTATGCTAGCCTGTTGTGGGAAAGTGCACGTGTTGGATGTAACCCCCCCCACACTTTTGGGCCTAAGGCGGACAGTTATGACTCTGAAAGTGCACTGGATCCTGCTAACCAGGCCCCAGTGCAGGTGCTCGCTCGCTAAAACTGATCCATATGGATAAGTAACCGCAATTGGCAGGGAATTTAACACCCTTTTATGCCCCTCTTAAATGGCACGAGGAGTTCCCAAGGCAGGTGAGTAAAAGGGGGTCACTAGGGCCTGAAGCACTGATTGTGCCACCCTGAGTAACCCAAGTAAACAGATGACGGCAGTCCTGAAATTGCACGACTGCTCGAGCAGTGCAAACTGCTCAAACTCGACTTTAACCTCACCATTTGTGGCAAGGTCAATGTATTATTTTTAATATATCATATAATGAGAGAGAAGGCCCCCACACACGGAGCAGGGCACCGATATATAACAGTGAAATCAATTCCCCCTTTGAAAAATTGTCCAGCTGACTGCAGTTTTAGGCTTCTCGTCTTCTTCGGTATATTTGTCGCATAGCCGTCAGTGTGCATTTTGTCACCCCTGGTGGTTACGCAGCAGACTAGAAGCCTAAAACTGGAAATTTCAGAAAACCTCTAAAATATAAATACATGGGTTGATACAATACGAAGGAAGTAATACTTCTAATGGTGACAGAAACAAAGATGTGCGGAACAGCCATGTTTGATCTGTTCCATTGCAAGACACAACATTTCAAATAATAGTCTACATATTAGTGAAGCCTGCTCCATGACATGAAGGTGTGCAAGAGGAAGTGGGTCTCAAACACACCCCAACTACTTAGATTAAATGCAAGCTAGGGACCTGCAATTAATGCAAAACAGGCCCTGAGTAAGAAGGGGAAGCAATATTGCCTGGTTTTATACATTTTGTGTCGTATATTGTGGGAGAGTTATTGCTATTGTCCTGAGGAAAGTGGCTTTAAGTGGAAACTCACTGAAACGTGTCAACGCTTTTAACCTTACCAATTTTGTTGCAATTTCTTGATAAAATAGATATTAACATTGGAGTATATCATGTATCGAGGATAATGTGCTTAGGAGGGTGGTATTAACAAAATAGACTAACGTTTAGTGTCTTATGTGTTTTACCCTTTCTCTACTTCTGTTTTAAAATATTTATGTGATTGGTTTTGCGCCGTTTTTAATATTTCACTGTATACAAATGTTTAATTGATATACTGGTCTGCACTTTGGGATTGCTTGAATTTACAGTCTTTTTAAACAAAAAATAATGGATTGTCTTTCTGAAAAACCTTATCAAATTTGCAAGGGTTTCCATATTGTTCTGGTACTAGTTTGATTGGAGGATCTCTTTTTGAGTGAGTTACATGAGGATGTGTGTGTAGAGTGACAGACTGATCGATTTTTATGACGACAATTTTTCAAAGGGGGAATTGATTTCACTGCTTTATTTAATATATGGCAGTCACCCCTAAGGTAATCCTCCTGATCCCAGGAGCACGAAAGGGTGGAATATATTAAAAGTGTGGACATATAAGTGCAAGCTTATATGCCCCTATGGTAGCCTCTTTCCTTGAAGGGTTATTATAAGTGATCAGCAGGCCATAGGTTAATGTGGGCAGGCACCCAGGCACCCCCGAGGTTGAAAGCTCCATAATGGTACCACTGAAATAAGTCGTGTTTGGTATCAAACAACTGCCTTATCATTCCTAACATGATTCTCATGTCAGAGTCGATGAGTCATGCACCCAGGTGGCTACCTTGGAGGTTGCCCACCTTGTTGCCCCAGCCTTTCCTGTTCTGTGGCTGTAAGAAACCGCCTCTCTGTACAGTGTACTAAAATGAAGTACACTATGAATGTGAGAAATCCCCAAAAGGCAGGTAGAGGTAAAAGTAGATAATACTAACTCTGTTTTTGTGGTAGTGTGGGCGAGCAGTTAGGCTTATCAGAGGGTAGTGTTAATCATTTGTTGTACTCAGAGGTAATAAAATAAACACACACAAAAATAAATCTGAGACCAATTTGTAAAAAAAATATAGATTTTTATAAAAATGTTAAGACCTTAATCACAGTTTTACGTAAGTACAATTGGAGATACGATTTTACAAAGTTCGAAAAATATATCACTTTTATGCGCAATTACACACCACAGGAAACAATGGAGGAAAAGCAGAAAAATACATAGAAATTCAGGCAATGTTTCACGAAGTTCACCTTCTCGTTTTAGGTCGATGCCGGGACCAGGTCCAAAGTTTCAGCAGGAGAAGTTCGAGAGCGTACCAGATCAGCCAGGAGCAGAGGAGCTGAAGTCTTGTAAGCTGGTGCGCAAAGATGAAGGCGGGCACTTGCAAAAGCACTACACAGAGAGACTTACAGTTAAGTCCGGTGGGTCTCCTCAGAGGAAGGAGGTCACAAGGGGCTGGGGAGCAGGGCTGGTTGGTTGGTGTTGGGGCCCCGTGCAGAGCGAACAAGTCAGTCAGGCGTTGTGTGTCTTGAGGTCCTTGCAGTCAGGAGCAGTCAACTTAGAGAGGCAATCTTGGGACAGCTGGGCCACTCAGGAAGTGGGTCTCAGGTGCCTCGACGTTCCTCAAAGAGTGATTGCTTCTGGTGCTTCGGTAGTCCGGAGTGGACTCTTCTCGTTGTAAGTTCGGTACCCCGGGTATTGGTACGTCGTGGCTCTGGTAGGTCCTGGTGTTTCAAAAACCTGGTGGCGAGACTGCTCTGACCCTCTGGAGCACTTGTACCTTTTCCCACTTTGGTGCTGCACATCGACAAACCAGAATTCACTGGATTGGTGCCTGTGGTGTGCAGGGCAGTGATACCTTCACTCCAAGGGAGCTTCACAGTTATTTCTTGAAGGCTGAAGGTGCTCCGGCATTCTTGGAGTCCTTTCAGGTTAACACAGCAGCAGCGATTGCCTATTCCTGGGAGCAGCAGGCAGGGTTTGGCACCTTTTTCTTCTGCAACAGGGCTTCAGTTCTCAAGCAGCGGGTCTTCTTTGTCCGGTTGTCTTGTCCGTCAAATATGATGTTCATGTCTCGGGGTGTCACATAAATACTGAATTTAGGGGTGCTACAAGGGGAGACAGGTAGTAGCCAATGGGCTACTTATCTTTAGGGTGTCCACACCCTCTAGTGGCCACTTCCTGTGTGAAGAGGCACTAACCTAGCTGTGATAGGAGATTTTCCCACCATTCCAAGATGGTGGAATTTTAGGAAAGGGGTGCACCTCGCATGCTCTACCTTAGGGGTGGTGTAGGCTAAGTGGAGACCCGTCTCCTATTATAACTCATTTTCCCACCTTTCTTCCCACCAAAAGTGGATTAGGAAAGGGGGCCTGGTCTCCCCTACTATCTGGAGGTTCCTGGGTTGGATTTCAAAGGCAGAATTGCCTTTAAAGCTTTCCCCTGAGGAAGGCCATCCTGTCCTGGAGCAGGTGTGAAGCACTTCCGCCCACAGCAGGTACAGTCTATGTCCTCTGAGAGCACTGACTCTCACCCCATGAGGTCAGGAACATGTCTGGTAGAGGCAGACTGGTGAAACCAAGTCAGGCGCCACACCAGTGCTTGGTAAGTTTTATGGGGACCCTCTAAAGGCTCTTCTGTGGATTTATTAATCAATCTAACACTGGCATCAGTGAGTATTTATTAAGACAAGATGTTTGATACCAAACACCTTTGAAATCAGTGAAGCCATCATGGAGCTAGGAAACTTTTGTTGACAAGTACCCAGCCCATGTACTCTTTATGGCTTTCATATGGACTTACAACATCTCAGAATGGACTGGACATTGCAGGGGCATGTCTGCTTATGCTGATATGCCCACAAGTATGATATAGTGCACCCTGTCTTAGGGCTAAAAGACCTGCAGTAGGGGTGACTTACCTATATCCCATGCAGTGTATGGGAGGCATGGCACATAGGGCAGTGTGCCATGCCGACTCTTTGGATTTCTCTGCACCAAGAAACACAGCCTGCAATGGCAGATTGTACAGCCTTGATGAGGGGTCTCTGGGGTGGCACAACCAGTGCTGCAGCCACAGAGGACTCTCTTCAGTACCCATGCCCTAGGTACCAGGAGTACCATTTATTAGGGACATACAGAGGTAACTTAAGAGGTGCCAATCGTGGTACAGTTTTTGGTAAATAGTTCTGGCATTGGGAACCTGGTTAGCAGGGACCCAGTGCACTTCAGTTTAAAATTACATCAGGCAAAATGTGGGGGCTAACCATGTCAAAAGAGGCCCTTTCCTACAGTGGCTGCCAGCCAACAGCTGCTGCTGCTAAGACAAGAATCTAATCTCCTGCTAGGAGGTGTGAACTCTCCCAGGAGTCAGAAACAAAGGCCTGGTCGGGAAGGAGGTGACAACTCATTTCCCTGACAGGATGGCATGTGAAGTGGCACATCAAGGCAGTGAGCTTCAAACCTTTCACCGCCTCGGATATGCATCCAGCCTGCCTCCTGGTGCAGGACACAGAAGTCCCCCTGCCCTAAGTACATTTGCACATGGGCAGGTGGGAAAATGATCAGGAGGTGTACACCCACAGAAGGCTAGCCACACCCCTAAGGAGGGCCGTCTGGTCTGTAAAGCCAAAAAAGGTTTCTGGCATTTTTAAAAGTGGCAAAATAGAGGGGTTCTGGGTAGCAAATGTGACAAAGACCCCCTGATGTGGTCCCCTCGGGGCAGATTAGCTTCTGGGGCTAGTAGCCCATTGGCTACTTGCACTCTCACCTCTAACACCCATAAATCTAAGATTTAAGGGGCACCCTTGGCACCAGAATTGCAACAGAGGACAAAGAAGAGACCCGAATCTGTGACTACAGAACATGCAGATAAAAAAGGTGTGATACTCTGCATCTGTGGCAGCCACCCTCCACCAGCATGACTGCATTTAGTCACGGACCAAAGACTGGTTCCCCCAGACAGATGCACCCATTTGAGAGCCAAATGCACCTTCAGACTCCCTTGACTGGTGACACTAGTCCCCCAGTGTCTGCAGGTAAATGCTAAGTCCCAGAACCAAACAAGCATTGGCATAGCCAATAGGTCTCGCTTTTGGGACCTTATAAGTATTTAGTTATGTAGCACAATATCCTTGGTGCAACAACATTAACTGTTGCATGGTTAAATACTTATAATGCCTCAAAGGCGAGACCTATTGGCTATGCCAATGTTTGTTATCGAAGTAGCACTGCAGGGCTTGGCAATAGGAGACACACCAGAGGGGACACCGGAGAGGGGTGTGTGGAGCAGCCGCCCCTGGTGTTGTTGGGGTTGCTACCTTTGCCAACATACACTACTGCCCTTGTGTTCATGTTTAAAGATCCTGCAATGATAATGACCCGGACATGATACTTTAATATAGCGTTGCATAGAACCGCCTGCATTCATTTTTCCCATGCTCTTCCTGGTTTTGTTAACTTTAATTATCATTCATGGATCGTTGAGGTATATCTAGAAAACATTTTAACATGTTCCCTTCTTGTATTTACTGCTTCTCTGCACTGAAGTTTGTGTTCCTGCTCGGACATTAGATACTGGCGATGCAGGTAGAAGCCGGCCCGGTGCCAATCCCAGCAGAGTCACACGGACAGGAGAAGGCAGCACGGAAAGCGTGGCAGAGACACTCGTTATACTGAGAAGTGATGAGGAAATGAAAGCACAGTTTGTACTGGCAACAACAACCCCCCTCCACCCCTCCTTCCCGCCATTGTAATTCTGATAATCCACGCACACTCGACAACCAGCGCGCACGGGGTGGATGTTTTCCTACATTTTCTGTTTTCTTTTCTGTGCGAAATTATATGGGTTCCCAATTCCTATGAACTGCTAAGTATTTCTCAACAATGCATGTAGACAGAGCCGGCCTTTGTTAAGATGGCGCCCTGGGCGGAGAGACATTTGACGCCCTTGTTGATACTAAGATATTAAATAAGGCAGCAGGGGGTCCCTTTTGTGTTCACTGGTTAGTACGTGGATGAGCAGTGACTGGACCCTGACTGCAAACATTCCCGGACCTCCCCCAGCGCCCATAAATCACCCGTAGCTTAGCTGCCTCGTTGATGTGTGTCAGCAGGGGTCAGAGGATGAAGGGAGGGCAAGGAAGGGAGGGGAGGGGTGTTAAAAACATCCCCACCATATGACAATGAAGGACTAAAACTACTTACAGGCACATGATTATCAGACAGAAAGCACGCAGGGACACCAACAAGGCTGGAGCAAGACCTCAGTGGTGCTGCTGTTGGCATTACAGCTCCGTGCGCCCCTCAGAATAGTGGCGCCCTGGGCCCAGCTCGCCCATGCTAAAGGCCGGCCCTGCATGTAGATTACAGGTCTCCCCAATGGTCACAGTGAAAGCACTGAGCCAGGTATAAAGCTCCCCGGAATGGGGTTTCTTTGCTGTGTGTGGGAAGATGCGTGGCTCTGCTGTGTGTTGTAAGAGGCGTGGCTCTCGTCTCTGTGGTAGGCATTGGATAGCTCTGCTGTCAGTTGCAAGTAGCGTGGCTCTGCTGTCTGAAGTAAAAGGCAAGGTTCTGGTGTCTGTGGTAAGAGGCATAGATACTTAGGCACTTAATTGGCCATGTAATTGCTAAATATGCTACAAGGAATCCACGGTACAAAACATATGGAAATGTCTGGCTCGCCAAATGTTAACAAATGAAGAACAGACAAGCAACCTGGTTCAAACGCGATTTAGTGAACAAAAAGATGGTGTTCGAGCTCCAACACCACGGGGAAACATTTGTGGGAAATGTATACGCGCAAGAGATAAACAGTCACTTTAGTCATGCGGTATCTTCGCGTAGTGTTTACATCTTCTCTTCCATTTGCTAATACTTATGAAGCTGCGCTAACCCGATAAATACATTGATTTCTTGCTCTTGAGCCGCATCCCTGAGTCAGGCTGCTGACTCAAACGATGTCACTTGAGGAATTATACATGAAATGGGAGCGGCGGAGCGAGCTACTTGAGAGTGTAGGAGGTTGTACGGGGGTTAAAGCGATGCTACATTAACTGGAATTCTTCACATAACAAGCATTGGACGCGCAGCCATAAAAGTAACGCCGCGCGGCCGTGAAAGCGAAAGTGATCGCGCCCGCAGTGAAAGCGAAAGTGATCGCGTGCTCTGTGCAAAGCACGCGAGGGATGCGCGCGCAGCAGTTAGAGGCGGAGCGTGCCGCGCGCGCTTGTGCGCGTGACCGCAAGCTGGTGGCCACATTGGTAGCACTTCGAGAAGCAGCTTACTAAATGTCTCTCCAGAGCAGCACATGCGCTGGCTCAGGCGAGACCTAAAATCGCTGGCCATCGGGCCCTCAGAGGAATTGCCCAAAAGTAGGTGGTCCAGTGGGAAATGTAGTCCTAGCCTGTAGCAAGTTTCAAGTGGCTACTTCCCCCCCGCCCCCCACCTCTGGACATCTAAACAATGTGTCGCTGATCTCATCACTGCCAAGGCTTGTTGATGGCCGGTCCGGCAACATTACATCCTTCATTTGAGCTGCACCACGAGGGAACTTCACAGCACCTTCAACTGACCACCTCAGTGCCCCGTTGTCGACTTTTTGAATCCATTACCTCACCAGTACCATCTAAGCAGTAAAGCCAGCACCCCGTGGTTCCCGCTTTAACACCAGGGACAGCCAGAGCAACTCTGCACCTGGGCCCTACGAGCCAGATAAAATTCAACCAACTGTTGTGGCCTAGTCCTGGGACCCACATCACCTTATACCCCCCTCCCCCCCAGTGGGTTCCATGCAACTCGACCTGCAAGTGACAGATTGTCACTCGTTCTTTTTACCATTGTCCGCAAAGCTAAAGTTCTGCAGTATTGATCTACACAGATTTATTTTTCATTCTAAAATCTATATCTCCAATTATACTGATCTGATTTTCTTTCTTTTGGTGTCTAAATTTATATAAAAATCTGCTTCATTTTTATAAATTGGTGTCGGATTTCTTTCGAGTTGTGTCAGTTACGTATCGCCCATGTTGGTACTATGAAATCCTTAACACATCTTACTCTAGTAAAGCCTGACGACTCTGTGTCACACAACCAGGACTGAGCTAGGGATGTATTAGTGGTAAATCAAAGGGCCTGTTTTGAGAGTATTACATAGTGGAACCTAACCAGCATCACTGAATAATACTCCACTTTCCTACACCCGTATATGAGGCACGTTTAAACAACACAAATATATTAAGTAAGGACTGTCAGTGTCTAGCTCTTACAGGGAGTACAGGTTTCCACACAATATATCAACTTTACAATGTTAGCAGTGGATATGATTAATTGAACACCCCTAAAAAAATGTGGTCCTAATTAAGTGAATAGAACCATTTAGTAATACAGATAGAGAAGTAGGTAGGTGCTTCGTCAAACAGCTCTAGGCTATCAGAAGGGTGCAACCTGAGTGAAGCGGATTACTTAACCCAGAATACTGAAAGACTGTCTGAAGCACACCAAAGAAGTATCAATAATCAATAGAAATGAAGAGTAAACAGTTGAGGAGTCAAAGATTATATGGTAGACCCAGAGGTCCTATTTATTGCAGTAGTAGAAAGCTTTGTCCTACGTGGTATTCACATAGGTTGTAGTACAATAGTATTCTATTCACAAGAGTATCAACTAAACCGTATATATTTGGTTCCTTTTAACCCCTTCGATGCGTGTGACGGAGCGGTTCCGTCATGCGTATCGGTCGCGCTGTGCGGATGACGGAACCGCTCCGTCACGGCCCCGCCCGCGCACGAACCGTTCAGCACAGTGCGGTAATCCGCGCCGTGCTGAAGGGGTTAATAGAAGACCAGCAGTATCAAAGTACCGCCATGAGGTACCGAAGAAAGCCATGGGTGTATTAAAACAGTGGACACGTGTTTCATCAGTTTAACTTTTTCAACTCTACTGTATGCCAGTAAGGCATGTGGCGAAAAAATAATGAGTGGGAATGTAGAAATTGTAAAGTATAGTATTCTTGGTTGGCAAAGTACTACTCAATAAGATGGTTAAGCTTGAGGAAGTTGATAAAAACAGTCATTAAACATGTTATGGGAAGTTCTCCAATAGTCTGTCGGTAAGCATATGGTAAGTTAGTTCGAAGTGTTTGTCGCCGTGGCGTCAAAGAACATTGTCAATCTTTCTAAGTTGAAACAACACCTAAATCCACTCCTTCCTTCCTACTCTAGAACCTCAAGCGCTGTGTCCGTTTCTTTACTTGCCTGCTGCGACAGCGCTCCAGTGCAGGGTCCACAGCAGCCCAGGTGAGACTACATAAACCCAGCACTGCGCATGTCACTAACTGCTGTAGCGAACCCAGGACTTGGTGTTTCATCTGGTTAGGCTGACTCTGTAACACTCTCTTCCTTTAAAAGGAAATTGACAGTTGTGGGGCTGCCAGTGTCTGTCACATCTAGGTCTAAATATGGCACTTTGGCTTGTCTACCAAAGACACACACGTTAGTGCAACTGGCCTTAGTATTTCGGTAGTCGTAAGGCCCCTCATTTTCTGATGTCCAAATGCCTGGATCTTCCCCTGCAGGTTTACAAGGACACAGATTAGCTGGGGATATTGTAGATTTCAAGACCTGCCAATGTTAGTTCAGGTCACAGACTCCTCACTTGACCAAACTGTGTAATCCTGGTCATAGCACTTATTTCCTACAACACTTTACTTTTGTGCCAAAAGTTGGGTTTAAGGCTAGTACACAAGATGATACCTTTGTTCATTAAAACAACACCCACAACAGACCACGCTTCTGATCTCGTTTAGTGAATCTGTAACAACTGAAGTTTGGCTATACATGGACCTCTTATAATACACAGTGCTTTAAATGGGCCAGTACTCTCCGGTACAGAGTATCGGCACTTTATTTTGAGAGGGAGAGTACCAGCATGTCTCGATAGAAATGTAATACTTTTACTTGGAGAGTAATGGCACTTCTCAGAAACAAGCAGGTACTCTGGTACAGAGTACCTGCACTTTTATTTTTCCATTTCAAGCACTGATAACACCACCATGAATGTGGCACTCTGATGTTAACAGGAGAGGCCATGACAAAAATATGGACACTATATATGGACAAAAGCATCATTTAACCTGATTAAAAAAAAGAAAAAAAGGAAATGATTCTTTTTTGGTATTGTACTGCAGCATTCATTTAGCGCTTACTACCCCTATGTGGGGCACTAAAGCGCTGGCATGCATGTGTAACATAAACACCATGTAGGATATGTGGTTGGACGGATGCTGTCTTTGTTTTGATCCTATGTGGACTAGGTTTCCGTGTTGTGCGTGATGACCACCGAAGTGTAGATATTGTGTTATGGACACAGCATGGAGCAGTGTGTTGGACAATGAAGTGTGAGAGACGGACGTGCAATTTTATGGTTTTCAGTACACAGGGACCTTTGAACTGCCCTGCAGATCCTTTTATGGTATATCTTATTATATAGCAAACACAAGGAGATGATGGACGGAGCACTGAAACTTTTCAGACACTCACCCCCCAGTCAAAGATCTGGGTTAAATCCATCATCGTTCTCAAGCTCACTTCGCCACCCCAGTTCAGACCCAGCTATATGCAAATCAGTCTTGACCCTGTGCCTCATTTGAACAGTCCAGCCCAAACTGCCAAGCCAGGTCTTCCCTGGACCGGAAACAAGCATCCTGGGACCGGTTTCAAGGTAACACCCCTCATCAGCCAGGCTAGCTTGAATCCAGTGGCAAAGTGAGCAAGGGGCCAGCGTCTGGGCATACCCTGCCAACTTAGGGCGAACAAAGCAAACACAATATATATCCAGGGCTCGAGTCGGGGTACCACGCGGGTGGACGGCATCCCCCCACTTATTTTACCAGGTTTTAACGGGTGGATGCCGTCCCCCCTGCCCAAAAGCTGGACTTCACTCTTTGGCATCATTGCGGGCCCGTTGCCAAGAACAGCACAAACATGACCAACAATGTAATGCCGGACGATTTGTTTTCGCCAGTCGCGAAAGCAAACTGTCACCAAGGAAGCCGTTCCACAAACGGCAAGATCTCCTGACATACTGCAGAGCTCGAACGAGCAGCTACACGAAGAAGTATTGGGCCTGACATCTGAGAGACACTCCCACTGCGGGGGGATTAAACGCAGCCTCCGCGAGGTAGGGTGCAGACCACCTTTCATCTAAAGGCATATGAATACCCATGAGATTCCTGTTGTGGCGTCACTTCCGGTGACAGCGTCCCCCCACTTCTCGTCACTTCCGGTGACAGCGTCCCCCCACTTCTTTTTTTAGGACTTGTGCCCTGTATATATCTTATTATATAGTCAGCTTAGCTGGTTACTACACTCGGTTGTCCAATCTGATATATTGTGTATAGCTATGGTCCTGAGCTAGCATGGCTAGAGGGAGGGAGAATTGGAGAGACATGACTTTCTATTGGTAGAAAGATATTATCCCCACTGAACACACACAGCAGCGGGGACGGCTGCAGAGAGCCCGCCACTGACAGCATGCACCAGGAGCCCTGAACACAACATGCCACATGGACCCGCGACTGACGGTCTATTGACTGGAAGCACGTGTTAGAGCTGCGGCACAATGCAGCCTTTCAGTACACGACCTGGGCCGAGGGTGAGGTGGGGCTGGGACTGCCAAGGCCTCGAGCAGCGGCCGGCACTCCCACCCTCCACACAAGACCCGGGATTGTGGGAGAGGTGAGCGCACTTGTCTGGGGGAGAATGAATAAATATACAGTCCCGCCCTGCCTGCCCAGGCCTCGGGCTGGCATCACCAGGGGCTGTTGAATGCTGCAAGAAGTGTAGTTAAGATTCAAAGCATTATTTATTCAAATGTGGCTTGGAAATCACTGCCTTACAGGTTAGGTTTTTTTATTCCTTAAATTATTGTGAAGGAATGACGTGCTCTCTGTAAAGTTTTACTAAATGCTTGCAAGCCATCCTGTGATCGATGTTTGAATTATTTAGTAAGTGTGTTCACGTAATACGAGACTTCGCTTTTATCGATTTAAGTTACAGGGTTTCGATGACTTATAAAGAAACAAAAATTTGCATTCTGGGTGGTGGGGTGTAAATAACATATTCACTCTTATTAAAGCGTAAGGTGTAGGGAAATCAGATTCATATTGTGGTTTTGAGATATATGACTGACCAGCCTCAAAAAGAACAGAAATACACTAAGGAGGATTTCACACAATCAAAGACAAGCATTCATCTCGCGAACACGGATTTTTATTTATTTTTTATTTTATTTAATGCGTTTTTATATAGCGCGGACTTTACCCGAAGGTGTCAGAGCGCTCCACAAATCGGGATTTAAAGGATTAAAAAAAAAAACCCAGGCCTCCGAGCACAAACATTTGTGATAAAATGTCTCAGTTACTCCCTTCCCAGTTGCGCAGCCAATTTTCCATGGACGATAATTAGAGATATTTTGAGGAAAACGACGCGCATCTCACGAAGAACGTTTACAAGCCACTGAGGTGAGTGGGAGGAAATAGCATGACACGAATGGGGGCCAGGTTTCCAAAATGTTGGGGCCATGACAGGTGGCAAACCCAAAACTCAATCCCTCAATTCCCGCCTGCTTGGTTTTTTTTTTGCTCACTGTCGCCGCCCCCAAGGCTATTCAAGGGGGCTTAGGTGTGGAACATACGTGCGGGGTCACCGTGGACTGCAGGGGATATAAGAGGCGCGGAGAGCGGGCGCGACCCGACCCTGCCGCACGAACAGGAAAGTGGCAGCCTCCTGAGGCAGGGCGGAGGGAGGGGCGTGACTGGGGACTCGGAGGACAGCTGATCCCTCGCATGTCAACAGTGCCGAGTATACATTAGGCGCGGTCCGTGTGTTTTCCTTTCACAGTTCCAAATGTGCGTGGAATCAGCACACGCGTACCCCGTCCAGATGTGTCAACTGGCGCCATGTCACGAGGGTGGCTTCCAGTCCTGATGTTTCAGCCAACTGCGCTAAGTATTCTGGGAAAGGTAGGCCCTCGGACCAATAATTGGGAACCAGGGCAGGGCTGGGAATCAGAAGCAGCCCTGTCAAAAATGTTCAAGCAAGCCCGGCTGCTTTTATTTGTATTTTTCTCCCTCTCTACCCCAACAAACCGCCCCTCACCAATGTCTCTACGGTGCCTGTTGCAATAAACCCCGAGGAGGTGGAGAGTGATTTTTATTAACGCACAGCAGCAGGTTTGAGCCTTAGTTCCTAAAACTGTTTCGAATGACTCCAGCCCCCGGGGAAATGCCCGATGGGTTAAATAGGCAATCAAGCAGCTGCTGGGGCATGAAACTGCAAGTCCCAGCATGCTTAACGTCGTAGGATTAATAAAAACATCCGACTGGCTAAACTTCACTTGTGTCATGGGGGAAGTTGACTTCATTGCAAACATCGTAACCCCTCCCGCTCCCACCATCCAACCTGGCTGATACATTTCAAGGCAACAGTTACTTGCTCACAGCTTCACGCAGTTGGCCGCTTTAAATTAGCGCAAATAACGGAACACCATCCCCGTTGCAGTGGCAGAGCATATAAACTTTCAAATAAATAATATTTTAAGGTGCCACATTGGTGAAAAACAAGTAATCCTATATTTTCTGGGCTGTTTCTTGTATAGAGGACAAATATGCGAGTACAGGAAATAGACCAAGTAAGACATTTCTTGCTATTACCAAGCAACTAACTTCAGCCCTTGTTCGCCATTAACAACGAGCTGCGTCGTGTCTCGGAGGAGCTACACACCAAAGACAAACTCTCTACGGCAACCATGACAGCGCTACACACTGCGCGACTCCCAGCCCACTGTCTACCGGTTCCGTCCCGCCCACGCCCCCTGGACACATGGCATGTAAACAAGACCCGGTGCGTGTCGCTGGCTGCTGCGGGTTCAAACACAGCCGAAGACGACAGCTGGTGAAAATATCGACACTGCTCCTCTCAAACTCTGTACTGCCAAGCACATGGCATCTCCTTCACCCACCATGCGGGTACAGAGATTCCGTACGTCCTCATGAGTGACTGCGCCGTGTCAGATGCGGGATTGTCACTCCTCCTCCCTGGATGTCAGGGTGGAAGTGACACTACGTGCCCCGGTATCCTCGTCAATAAAAATAAACATGCGCTTTCGCTAAGTTGGAACGCTGACAGCTAACATTCAATGTGTTTTCAACTGATTGGGAGGGTGCAGGAACCTCAAACCCACGGGGCACTTTGTAAACAGCAAAGTGACTACGCGCCTCCTCTCCGAGTCCTACCTCTTGATTGGGTGTGCCTTGTATTGCCCTCTGCGCTCCTTCCTCCTGCCCCGAGAGCTGTCCGTACTCACAGCCTGCGCGGGAGTCCGCTGTACTCAGCCTGCCGGGAGTCCGCTGAGCTGTCAGTGATGCGCGGGCTTTGCGCGGCGCAGGGCGCCTTGTGCTCCTTCCTGCCGGTGCTTCCTCCTGCAGGGTGTCTTCAGTCCTCGCACCTCCGGCTCATGCCCCAGGCAGTGCGGGGAGCGGGCGCGGCTCCCAGGCTGTGCTGCGCCTCCGCTTCCTCAGATGCACAGTGTGCCAGGCTCCGGGGGCAGGACGGGGCTCGGCTCCTCCTCCCCCGTCCGGATGGGAGTGGAAACGGGGGCCGCGTCTCGCGGAGCTGCTGGGACGGGCGGAGAGCGGTTCGGTATGAAACGGTTCAGCCAAACGTCAGGGGCGCAAGCGGTGTGCCGAGTTCGCCTTTGGGTGCCTCACGGCGGGGCAGATGTGGAGCCCGGTGTCTTTGAGCCGTCGGCGCCGGCATGGCCCTAGCATGCAAAGGTCATTGGACCAGCAATCCTCCAAGTCTGTGACCAAGACATACCGAGCACATTGGAGCAGCCAGCGAACATGCCTCTGGCAGTGTTACTGACGACACAAGCACGCGGATATCTCGGAGCGTGGCTGATCCTGACATGTGACATACAGGTAATGATCACCTGTCAGAGGGGCTCTGTGAACAACACGCCAAGCGCATTGGGAAGGACTGTGACATGCCTGGCCTACAAAACCAGCCAACATTCATAGTGCCAATATCGGCAACCTCATTTCTCATACAGAAACGTACATAAATAAACCACACAACACCTTGTTAGTGGAGAAAATTGCTGCAGGTTTATTTGCATAACAAATATGCCAACATGGTGGGTTATCTCACGGGCGATCCGAGGGCAGGCCAGCCCCTATGCCGCCTGCCCGCCTGATGAGCCAAATTACACCATGACCGTCGCCAATCGGTGGTACCAATTTTGGGAGGGGACACCCCTCCCATCAGTGGACCGCCAGTCCACGTCCTTACTCACGCCCCACAGAAGGGGGGGCGGAGCGTTCCAGGCTGCCCCTGGGTGCTCCAGCCCACAACCGTCTGTAGGACTAACGGGGCGCCGTCGTACTTCCAGGGGACCCGCTAAGACATCCCTGGGTATCCTTGGCTTAGCACCCTTAATGTGCTGCTGCATGTAGTACCCTTCTGTACCTTGCAGACTCTGGCTCGCCCTGCAACTCCTCCTGCAACACAAAACAATAAGTTAGATTCTTCCCCTCCCTTTACCACCCTCTGGCCGTCTACAGGGTAAGCGGTAGGGCGGGAAACAGCGAGACGGGCAGCAGACAAGAGGCTACACTGTGGGCGGGGGAAGGTATTTGTACCCTTGACCTCCCCCACCACGGCCGTAAGTGATGTGGCCGACTGACCCCCTGGTCCCTAGACCTGGGGCACTAGTGTGCCGACTAGTGTGCCTTCCTGTGGCACTAAGGTGGCCGTCCTGTTGGAGGGTCCCCTTCGTGGCCCCCCAGGCAGCCTTGGCATTACTCGTTAAGAGTGACTGTCTAGAACATAGCAAGTTACCCATCCAGCCAAAAAGTCATTCTGTAAGCGTGACTGATCGTGACATGTCTGGTGTCAAGGCGCTGGGGGCCCTCAGGAAGATTAAGCGAGCTATTGCCCAGAGTCACATGGTGCTGGGCTGATGTGCCACCAGCGCTAGGGATTGAACTGTGAGCCTCCGGATCCGGAGTCAGCTGCCCTGGCTGCTGCGCCACACCAATTCCTGGTGTAGCGGTCAGCGCTCTTGTGTTTCTGGCTCCGCGCCAGAAACACTCACTCACACACACTCACGTCATCCACAGGCCAGACGTGGCCTGCGGGGATTAATAAATGGGGAGAGTCCACTCGGGGGTTACTTCCGGCACCGATGCTAAGCGTGCAGTGTGTTTATTTCCCCTGCCTGTGCGACACCGCAGGCCCTGTAGCCGCATAACCAGTGCTTTAAATGGGCCGGTACTCACCGGTACGGAGTACCGGCACTTCCGATTTTTTCTGCACTCAGTACCAGCACTTCTCTGTAGCCAGGGAGAGTACAGGTACCTTGATCCACGCAGGTTAGGTTTCTCCTCCAGGGCAGATTCCGCTCTGCTTCGGAGGAGCATGTAATTATGTGTAATGGGTTAAGTTCTAGTGCCATGAACGCATTTCTCGTGTGTTTTGACATGTGCTGCAACTGCTACAGAAGTCATTAGGCACGATCATATATTGCTCTTCACCCGCCCACTTGCCACGCCTCTATTCTAATGATTACCTGCACTTATTTTTCCCATTTAAAGCACTGCGCGTAACGGCAATATATCTAGCACCACACTGGCGACGAGGGTGGGGGCCGCGATCCTCGCCCTCATTACTGCTTCGCCCAACACGGCCACACTGTGTCCCGCGGCTCCACACGGCGCTGAGAGCCGCGCTCGCTATCTGACTGCAAGTGAGTACGCGCTGCAGCATGGTGACTTCGCGCACAGTGCAAAGACCAGCGTTTGTGCCCCGCATCATCACACAGGTGTGTGTGACCCACGCTACTGCCACCCCACCCGCCGTCTACATTGCTCCTGCGCTATCTCGCTGACATCACCGGCCCTGATGTGACCACACGTAGCTGCCTCCTCACCTGCAACTGTAACTTGCCTCTACTCCGAGGGCCCAACACGTGCCACATCACCACGGGGGAGGGGCAAAGTCCTGTGCTCCACACTGCCGTCAGACCTCCTATTTCTACTTGCTTTCTGCATGCCAGGTGCCCGCCAGCAACAGCCTAAGGCCACCCACACCCCTCTACCCCTGCCAGCTACGCCTCCAGCTTTGGGTACTGTGCCCTACCTGCCTGGGAACGCCATGGGGGATGATGCTCCAGCACCCACCCCAGTTATGTCCCGTTCCAACATGCAGCCTCAGGGGTGCTGCCACCGTTCAGTGAATTGGAGGACCCTGCCACTGCGTCCCCCGGATGGAAAATATGGATTGAACGCTTAACAATTACTTCATTGCCACCAGAGAAACCGATGAGGCAGTGAAACGGTCCCTCCTCCTCCTCCATTACGCAGGTGATGAGATTTTTAAACTTTTCAAGCACCTACCGAACACTGGGGCAACAACAGACTATGGCGCGGCAGTCGGCGCTTTGGACGCTCATTTCGACCCCCAACTCAACGTTTCAAACTTTGCCAGGCCCGCCAAAGAGAAGGGGAGTCAATGGACACCTTTTATGCACGCTTATGCGAGCTCGCAAGCACGTGCACTGAAGACGATCAACCGAAGGAAATCCGGGCGCAGCTCATTCCAGGGTGCAGGGACAAGACACTACACAGACTCATTCTCCGCCAACCGAAAATCGCGCTGGAGGACATCTTCATACCAGCGAGTTCCCACGACCTGTCTGCAGGCAGGGCCAATGAAATGGACCAAGCTCTCTCCAAGCCTCAAGGACATAGTGACACGATCAAGACAGAGCGGGCAGATGCGCTCAGAACAAGACCGCGCACCGACACAACCAAAGGGCAAAACCTGATGCACCCAGGTCGCGGTGAGGTTACTGCAGTTATGAACCACATGCCGCCAAAGATTTCCGGCGCAAGGAAAGATTTGCACCAACAGTGGGATCCCGAATCCCTATGCCACCGTGTGTCGACGGCGGTCCGGAGGCCGCGACACTAGAAGCCAAAAACCACCATCACAGGCAGTACGACAACTGTCCCTAGCCACAGCCACGACACCACGAACCGGTCCCAAATACCAAGGTCCAGTCGACTCGTCTCCAGAGGAGGACGAAAGGGGAAGTATACCTCGTATCTTTTGCGAAAGAACTTAAACAACGTCGATGTCCACAACCTACCTGCACCGTCCAGATTGCAGGCACTGAAGTTAAAGCGGTCATCGACACGGGAGCGTCAGTAAATGTAATGGGCCTCCAACAATACAGGCGTCTGCGACCCTGCCCAGCTGTCACCCCATCACGGACCAGGATATACTCATACGGAGCTGATACCCCTTTGCCATTAAAGGGAAAGATATCGGTCCCCATCAAAGCCGATGACCAAGAAGTCACTGGGACCATCCATGTAATTGACAGAGAAGCGGACATGCTGCTGAGCAGCCACACAGCCGAAGATCTGGGTCTAGTCTCTTTCACCAGGCGTGTCTAGACCCACCAAGTAGAAGAGCTGCTCGACCAGTTTCCAGAACTCTTCCGAGGTCTCGGCTCCATCAAGTGTGACCCCATCAGACTTCACATTGACAAGACAGTCACTCCAGTTGCCCTACACCACAGAATAGTGCCATTTCACCTGAGACTGCGGGTGGAGAAGGAATTGGAAACGTTGGAAAAGCAAGGCGTAATTGAAAAAGTTTCTGGTCCAATGCCCTGGGTGTCACCGATGGTCATCGCAGAGAAACAAAAGCAGCCTGAGGCAATACGGCTCTTCATTGACATGCGACTGCCAAACAAAGCCATCAAAAGGGAGCGGCACATCACGCCAGCGATGGACGACATCATCGCAGACGTCAACGGGTCGAAGTGGTTCTCTAAAATCGACTTAAACGCAGGATACCATCAACTACAGTTATCCGAAGTCGCTACGTCATGACATTTAGCACCCACCTGGGACGAAGAAGGTACAAACGTCTGAACTTTGGAATATCCTAGGCAGTAGAGGTATTCCAGAGCGCAATAAAACAACTGTTGAACTGTTGTCAGGCCTACCGGTGGTGCTAAATGTCAGCGACGACATACTAATCCACTCAGCGACTGCAACCGACCACCACAAACACCTCAGAAGCACACTGAAACGCCTGAGTGAGCATGGAGCATCACTCAACAAAGATAAGTGCCAGTTCTACCAGCCATCCCTCGAATTCTTTGGGTACGTGTTTAATCAAGACGGCATCCAAGTCGATCCCAGAAAGTCGCATGCCATCAAGAACGCCCCCGCCCCAACGGCATCCACAGAAGTAAGAAGCTTCCTGGGGATGACGATATACTGCAGGAGATTCATCCCAGGACTTGCAACCCGTGCTGAACCGCTCAGAACCCTAACCAGAACAGACGCCAAGTGGCAGCGGGGAGAGAGAGAGGAAGAAGCTTTCCAAGGGATAAAGGACGCACTCTTAGAAAAAGCCACGCTCGCGTACTTTGACCCAACTAAGCGAACCGAGCTGCTTGTCGACGCCAGCCCAGTAGGGCTAGGAGCAGTACTGGCACAAGAACCAGGTAGATGGGCAACACTATCATTCGCCAGCAAATCACTCACCCCCACGGAAACAAGATACGCCCTAATCGAGCGGGAAGCACTTGCTATAAAGTGGGCCTGCAACCATTTCTATCTATACCTAACCGGACAACCCTTCATGGTGGTCACCGACCATCAGCACCTCGTGCCTCTCTTCAAAGGAACTGCTCCTCACCCACCCCCCGAATCGAACAATGGGCCGTGCAGCTACAGTCCTACGAGCTGGAGCTGGTGTACCAGCCTGGTGCAAAGAATCCTGCGGATTTCCTGTCTCGGCACCCGGTACCACAGGAGAGACAGGAAGATGAAGATGACGTTGAACAGTATGTTCACATGATATCCGCAGCAGCGGGCCATGACCCTCGAGGATATCAAAGAAGCTGCCACCGCCCATGCAGTGTACACCAGGACCCTCCAAGCTGTCCAAGAAGGATCATGGGCAGGCTACCTGCGACACGTAAACACCTGGAGCACAGAAGACAGAGACGGCCTGACAAAAAAATGGCGTATAAGGAATGAGCTCAGCGCCACCAGTGACGGAATACTGCTAAGGGGATCATGTTTGGTCATACCTCAAACGTTGAAGCACCGTGCCACCCAATTAGCTCACGGAGGCCACCAAGGAGTGATGAAAATGAAGGCACGAATGAGGGAAAAAGTTTGGTTCCTGGAACTAGAACAAATGGGGGAAGATCTATTCCGTCGCTGCTCATCCTGTCAACTGACCAGTACCCCGGAAAGACCAACCCCTGTAATCACCAAAGAGGCATGCACGACCCCGTGGTCCAAGGTGAGCGTTGACTTAAGGAGCTTCCCCGGAGGGAAGCATACCTTGGTGATCGTCGATGCATTCTCGAAGCACCCAGTTGTGGAACCAGTGACGTCAACCATGTTCACACACGTGAGCCCCGTCCTGGAGAAAGTATTCGCCATGTTCGGTTTTCCTCACGAAATCCGAAGCAACAATGGACCACCATTTCAAGGGTCGGAGTTCGCTGCTTTTCAGAAACAGCGAGGAATACACCACCGGCGTGTCACACCCCAATGGCCACAGGCAAATGGTGATGTCGAGAGATTTATGCGAATTCTGAACAAGATGTTCTGCATAGCTGTACTAGAGCAGGCCGACCCGGAGAAGCGGCTCCACGAGTTTCTAAGAGAGTACAGGAGTACCCCACACTGCACCACGCAGCGAAGCCCCTGGTCACTAATGCTACAAGACACAAGGAGAGACCTCATCCCCACCTGCGCAGGGTGGACACCTTCCCCGCTGGAAGTGCAAGAAGTACAAGACCGGCGAGAACGACGAAACATACAAGATAGTATTCGACGCTGCACAGTACCACGGACTCTCCGGCCAGGCGCAACTGTTATCCTCAGAGATCGCCGGCCAGGGGGAAAATTCAGGATGACCTATGAGCCCTGCACATGGACAGTAGTTGCTAACAACGAGACCATGGTAACGGCCAGGAAGGGAAGTGAAGAAGTCTCTAGAAATATCTCCTGGTTCAAAGAAGTTCCCACGGACACCTCGAGTGAGTCAGCTGGTGGCCAAACAGACATCCCGACAGCCTCAGCCCAGGAGGCCACAGATAGAGAACCAGCGAGTGAGGACAGCCCAGGGGAGCCCGACACCACCACCCTGCTGCTCCCTCACCTGTCTCCAGCCAAAGCTCTACCTGAGGATACACACCAAGGAGGTCCTTTCCAGAGGTACAGTCTGCTACCCAATCCATGCCCGAGCCAACGGCTCCGAGACTTTGTGTGCTGACAGTAAAGAGGCTGGTGCCATAAGACTACACACAAGTATCCCGAACTATATTCGATTGCTCTAGAAACTGTTGTAAGTTGATTGTTCAGAAATACAGAGTCAGGACGTTTGTTCTCAAAAAGTGTTTTAAGCTCATTGTTCAAGAAGACTGAGTTGAGAAGGGATGTAGCGGTCAGCGCTCTTGTGTTTCTGGCTCCGCGCCGGAAACACTCACACACACACGTCATCTGCAGGCCAGGCGTGGCCTGCCGGGATTAATAAATGGGGAGAGCCCGCTCGGGATTTACTTCCGGCACGATGCTAAGCGTGCAGTGTGTTCATTTCCCCTGCCTGTACGACACCGCAGGCCCTGTAGCCGCGTAACAGCAATATATCCAGCACCACACCTGGTACAGGCTAGACATTACCCCTCATATGTCCTCCTTGTCCCAGGTTTACACAAGTGAGGCAATCCTGCCTCCTGAGAGGCTATTCTCAACACTAGTATTTCTTTCGTGTTCACTACATAAACCTCTCCCACCCATTGCCATGCCTCTTTTTTTTCCCTGACTGACGGACGAGCTGTCTGAGCGCTAGGTTTTGTTCCTCCGTAGTGGAGCTATGACACAGAGAGTGTTTGTTGCTTTATTTTGCATTTTTATGACTGCTATGCCAGGCTGGCCTTACCAGTGTCCCGGTGAGTCGCGTCCCTGCTCTGCTCCCGACACGCTGCCCGCAAATGTGCTTGGCTGGGGCGGGGAGCTTTCTCTGCTGTCGGTGGGCAGGCCGTTCCGGTGCTGAGGGCTTCCAGCAGCAACTGGCTCCTGCGGCCATGTCTTGTTTGTATGTGGCTGTGGGGGATTCGGCATGGCTGTCTTTTGGCAATTCAAGTCTCATGGGTTTTGAGACTTGGTTGCTTGTAGACGTTATTTTTGGGAGTTGCCGGACCCTTCCTCTTTGTCTGTAGGTTCCTGTTTAGTGTCATGGGAGATGAGGAGTCGGACCTGGTGGCAGCCAAATCTATTTCCAAACAGAAAATTAGCAGGACCTGTAGGAGGATGACCTGTTGCAGATTTCCAGTTCGGACTTGCAGGATTTGATTAATTCTGCTGTTCAGGCTGTGCTGATTGAGCCTGATTAGAAGGAGACAGTTCCTCTCTTTTGGCCGAGGTGATAAAAATCACTATCTGCCTGCTGTTTTTTGGTCTCGGGGGGGGGGGGGGGGGGATCTGTATTTCAGATCTTAATGCCCTCACACACCTGTTAGGGTGTCATGCTTCATCATTGGGCGCTCCTCGTCGGACCGGCGGTGCAATGTCCAACGGGCCTGGAGGCATCTTTAGCGGAGATCTTCTGATCTGAGAACGCTGTATGTGAAGGATGTGTGTGAGTAAAAAGTCAGTGACTCCTAATTTGTGTAATAATTCAAAGAGTGATTAAAATAGGCACTGGCCCTATGAATTCTTTAATTTAGATGTCGGGGCTGGGACTAGGTAAAATCAGTGGGGCTACTGCAATGTTTCAAGGTATCTGGGTAGCCTTTAGTTGACTGGGGTCAACATGTTTCGTGTCTTCATTGCTCCAAGATTATGCGACACTTCTTCAGGACCAAGGGTAGATCTATATGTGTATTAACCTAGGTAGGGGGGAAAAAAAGAGAAGATCTACACCAAATGTAAACAAGTCCCTAATTCAGGATCTTGTAGAAAGTCTCCGCCTAAATAGATGGAGACAAAAATAGAGAGAACAAACAAGAACGTACCATCAACCGCTGGAGGAGGTAATCTATCCAAACATTTAAGAAACGGGCATGATGCCTGAGCTTGGAACACTAGGTCCCTAGTCTAGAGTCTCAACAGAATTAAGGAGATAATTAGTAAGAATAATTAAAAACGTACATGAACTAGCGCAGAAGGAATAAGTAAAAAGTAAAATGTCCTCTTAGACCAGAGGTATCACCCCTGCCCGATGGGGGAAAGATGATCACTCGGGGGGATATCACAATAAGGTCTTACGTCAGAAGAGTAGGACAGGAGGCTTCATAGGTGAAGGAAAAGCGGCCCGACCTCTGGAACGGGCCCACTAAATAAAGAAGGAGTTAAAGGAAAGGTACAAGTGTAAGCACAATCAACAGTCATTCGTGCTAGTCATGGTTATATTAGGTGTTGTGATTCACCAGACAGCGACGTGAACGCACACGTAAATTCGAGGCGGCATGTAGGGTCATACATCCAAATGATTAAACGTCAAATGGGAGTCTGGGGAGGTGCGACTAAAGGATCGCTTTGATAATGAGTGCTATGGTGACAACCTCGGTTAGTACACAAAGAAGTATGTAACAAATGGCGGCCGTTATCCATAACAGTGTAGACCTGCGCGGGATTAGTGTGTGACCAAGCGGTCATAGAGGAGAGCTCGCTGGGTCAAGTACCGAACTGTGTGCAACTGCAGACATCGAATATGCCCTAAGTAAGAGGGGAAATGAGGGACCCACAAGGCTGGGTCAGCTCCTAATTCACAAAATGTGAATGGTCCCGGTTACGAGACGACGCTAGACACACAGATAGAAATACGGTGTTCGCACCATGTAAAAAGCTGTGTATTATATCAAAGTACTGTTAAGATAGTCCCGTATGAGTAAGGAGTGATCCACCCGGTTACGGGAGGTCGCTGCCACCATGCACATTAATACCACCAAGTGTGATGCGATCCCGGTTATCAGCACGGCTCAGAGAGAAGGTAATGAGCCGGTGCTGTAATGGTGCGAAGAGAACTTACCCTAGTGTGGGTGCGGGCTTGCCGAAGTTCCAAGGTGTCTCCTCCTCACCTGAATATTAACGCATTGGCGGTGCCGTAGCACTTTTAACCAGGAAGTGCCGCCGCACGCCGCGTGATATTTCACATGGGGGGCGCCATCTTGTCTCAATAGGATTTGCCTGACTCCTCGAAGGACTCAACGAGGGGTCTGGGTGGCGATCATTATTAAGTGCCGTGATTTATTAGATTAAAACAGCAGCGTCCAGATTATATATGATGCTAAATATGTGGGATCCTACAAAAGGGTGTAACATAGTAAGCCCATTGCAAACGCTCTGGGCAGACTGTGTCTGTCGATAATTCTAACAAAATCTATATTAATTTATTAGATAAAAAAGGACTGTGCAGATTATATATGGTGCTAAATATAAGGGATCCTACAAAAGGGTGTAATCTAGTAAACCCATTGCAAACGTACAGGACAGACAGTGTCTGTCGATAATTGTAACAAAATCTATTGATGAGTGTAGTATATATGGGACTCAATGGGGAGTATAATGTATACAGGATCAGTGAGGATAGAAACAGCTGGGCGGTCACTAGTGTACCCGTTGATCAGTACACAGGGACTGCAGGTGGATTGGTAATTCTAGGTGTGTGTCTGGGATCTGAGTCAGGGTGCAAGGTTCATGAAAGCAAGAACTAGAGTTATATTAGTGTCTATGGTCCAGACTCTGCAATATTAATATTAAGTTAGTTCTGTCCACGGGATGCCATCGTTTAGGCCCCTCTGTTGTGTGGACAGACGGAAAATCCATCTTTGTTCTGTTTCAAAAAGATTTTGGCTGGACCAGGTGGTATTACTCTCGACCACTGTCCAGTGCAGTTTCTTAGGCCCATGTGGGTGCGAGAGATAGTGTGTGCTCATTTTTGTAGTCGATCTGCCGCACCGTATGTTGCTGCGGTGTTCTATGATTCTCATTTTGACAGGGCGTGCAGTCATCCCAATATATCTTAGGTTGCATGGACACGTAATGAGGTAAACACAATTTCTAGAATTAAAGTTCGTATGGCTCTTTTGGATCCAGACTTTGCTTGCATCTAGGGTAAGTTCTTTAGTCGCCTTCGTGAGGTCACACACGCCACATTGACCACATGGGTAGTGTTCTCTTACTGGTGTGGTATCCCACAGGGTCCCCAGTGTGATCATCTTGGTAGTCTTTGGGCGAGTGTGCACCAGAATATCACGTAGGTTGCGCGTGCGTTTGTTAGCAAACCTAGGTTTAGGTAAAGATAATTTTCCCGTGGTGAGAATCTTCCAGTTTTTACTGATAATTCTCTGCACCTTGTTTGATTCTGATGTGTAAGTGGTCACACACGTCATTAATTCTTCCGTATTTTTTTCTTTAGGTTCTAGAAGAGCCTCTCGATTGTTGAGTGCTCTTTTATTAGATCTTTTAATGATAGTTTGTGGGTAGTTCCGTGCTCTAAGATTGTTGCTTAGGGCGGTTGCTTCCTTCTTATAGTCAGTGGTCTTCTCGCAGTTCCTGCGAAGGCGCAGAAACTGCCCGGAGGGCAAGTTGTCCCTCAAGGCTTTTGGATGATGACTCCCATAGAGGAGTAAACTATTTTGGTCCGTCGGTTTTTTATATGTATGAGTAGAAAGAGAGCCATCCCGTAGAGTGATGGCGAGGTCGAGAAAATGGATTTCAGTGGAGGAAGTGGACCGGGTGAATTTCAGATATGGATCCAAAGAGTTAACCCATGCGAAGAAATTATTGCATGTATTACTGTCACCTTTCCATAGGATAAGGATATCGTCTATGTAACGTTTCCACAAGATGATGTTGTTGACGTAGGTGTTGTTATCTGTCATGTGGAGGCGTTCGAATTCCGCTACATAAAGACAGGCCAGGCTCGGCGCAAATGTACTCCCCATAGAAGTTCCTTGGGTCTGGTGAAAGAATTGATCTTGAAACTGAAAGAAGTTCTCACACATAGCTAGGGTGGCGCATTCCATAATGAAGGACACTGGGGTGTTAGATATCCATTCTTCTTTTAGGAGGAGTTCTTCTACTACCCTAAGTGTCTCTGTCTGGGGAATGTTCGTGTAGAGGGCCTCCACGTCCAATGGGGATGAGGACTTGAATAATTCCCCAAAAGGGAAACAAATCCAGGGTAAAGTCTTTTTGGACATATTGGCCCATATTCGTGAGCTCCTGGAATTTGATCCTAAATCTTTACTGGATGCTGCAGTTTATTCCCAGTATAGTACCTCGGTTGTGGATGACTTGCCCTCGCATGATGTCATCAAGGATATTCTGGTTAAAGAATGGCTTGAGGTCGACAAGCAGGGGATTTCTCACTTTCTGTGCAAGAGAAATCGCTTGGCTGAGTGTGATGTCCAGTTTCCTCAGGTTCCTAAAGTAAATTCTATTTTGTTCTCGATGGCTTCTTCTTCTTCTTTATCTTCTGAGGATGCTTCCGTTTCTGATCCGGTTGAACAGCCTTGAAACGTTCCTACACTGCATCTCATTTTGAGATTCGGACTAGCACTTATTCCGCCTATGCCTCTCAGGACCGTATCAAGGATTTTGAGAAGTTGTTTGACTGTCTTCAGGATCAGGGGAATCCCACTCCTATCTTGGCACAGATGGAGGTCTTGGCGCAGTTTCTGTCCGATGTTATTTTTGATACACTGTGGGCCTTCTCCTTTGCTGCTGGAGTAGCGGTGGCTGGTAGACTGTCCCCGTGGACAAAGCCTTGACGATGCTCGAAGGAGTGACAATGACCTCAGCCCCCAGACTCCTCCATGCAGCCCGCTTGCCTGCCTCACTTGCTAAGCGCCCGGAGGCGCATAAAACAGCACCGCTAGTCCCTCTGCACGGGACCCGACAACTTAGGGGCAAGTACTTCAGCCCCCACACTCCTCCATGCAGCCCGCTTGCCTGCCTCACTTGCTATGTGCCTGGAGGTGCATAAAACAGCACTGCTAGTCCTTACCGACAATTCAAGGAGCAAACAATTACATAATAGTAGCTCTAGGCCCTCTGCCTAAATAATTCAGAATGCTCATCTTTGGAGCCACGACCCACTTGGACCTATTAATGAATTGGCTGCGGTGAGCCAGAGCCCTCCGGCACATACTTGCACCGCTGTTGTTCATCCTTCTTGTCCTGTTGTTAGTGGTCCCTTGTTACCGGTGATCAATCTCCCCCCGGCCTGTTGCACTTAAACTGTAGTTTTGGCTGGGGTTCCAGGCCGGGTCACTCATAACCAGGAAACCACCGGCCAATTGATTAATAAGGTATCTCACTGACTAGGTAAATATACTTCAATGTTGCAGATCACAGGAATATACTGATGGCCCGCAGGGTCTCTTGGATAGGGCCGTCCCGAAAATCCTTCACAGGAGATTGCATGGTAGTCAGTGTTAGATACCCTGAAATTGCGCAAAATGTCTTGAGAGGTCCCCTCCAGCCCCATGCCTTTGACTCTGGCGTTAAACCACTTCCACTGGGCTGTTTTTTATAAACCCCCCGCTTGTCCCAATTTTAGCTCAGCACATAGGTTGCAGTGGTGTTGCAAGTTCTTCTGGTATGCATATGGTACACTCATACACCTACTAATACACCTATACAGTCACTCGCACACCCATATATGTAATCACACACCAACTACCTCAGCCATTCAACCACTCCTCTCCTCCCTCACTCACCCATACTGCCACTCACACAGCACTTACACACCCTTTCACACACTCACTCACTCACTCACCTATACACCCAATCAGACACCCCTCACTCACCCATACAGTCACCCACACACCCACCTATACAGCTACTGGAACACCTACTCACACACCGATTCAGCCACTCTGACATCCAGTCACTCACTCACCCATCCAGACACTGACACACCCACGTACCCACCCATAAAGGCATTTACACACCCATACAGCCACTCACACACCCAACCACTCACTCATACAACTAGTCATGTCCCCACTCAATAAACTGTACCTGCACTCATGCATACACTCAATCACCCATTAGTCACTCATTCACTATTTGACTCACCCATAGACTACTCATACACTCACTCCCTCAGCCATATATTTACTACACACCCACTAGGCACTCATATTTTACTCACTCGCCCATACAGGCACTGGCACACCCACTCCCTCACACATACAGCTACTCACACACACACTCATTCACCCATACAGGCACTCACTTGCCCATACAACCACTCACACACTCATTCACACACTCATATAGGCACATACACAGGGACTCACTTACCCATACAGGCACTGACACACCCAATTAATCACTTCACCTCCACCAGATTCATCCTCAACATATCTTGTCACAGCCACATCACTGGCCACCTGAGAGACCTCCACTGGCTCCCAGTCAGCAAAAGAATCACCTTCAAGCACCTCACACACACCTACAAAGCCCTAGGTTTTGTAGGGGACCTGTGTACCTTAACCACTGCCTCGCATTCCATGCACTCATAAGAGACCTCTGCTCCACACAACTGGCCCTGGTCACTGTCCCATGGATCCACAAGACCAGGGCCAGAGGTAGATCCTTCTCTTACCTCTCAGCAAAAATGTGGAGCACCCTGACTCTCCACATCAGGCAAGCACCATCACTGCATCAATTCAGGAAGGACCTCAAGGCCTCGGTCTTCAACTAAACCATAGCGCCTTCAATGGATCAGTGCCCCCCAGCACCTTTAGCCTTTTACAGGTGAGTAGTTGTGCTTTACAAGACACCTGATTGATTGATTTATACAGCCAGTCATATACCCACTCAATCATCCATACAGAGGCATGTATGCACCTACTTATTCACCCATACACCACTCATTCACTCGCCCATACACCACTCATACACTCACTCACCCATAGAGCCACTGACACACCCTGTCACTCAATCATACTCTACTCATACTCTACTCATGCAGCCTCTCACTCAGATACTCACACATCCACTCACTCACCTACACACCACTTATGTACCCACCCACTCACCCATATACCATTCACACATTTGCTCACTCACCCATATAGCCATTGACACGCCCACTCACCTATATCATATTCTATTAGTACATGCTCTCACTCACCCATACAGCCCCTCACATACACACTCACTCACTCACCCATGGAGCAACTCTCACATCCAGTCAAACAGCTATACAGACACTCACACCAACTCATACTCACAAAAGCATTCACTCACCCATATAGACACTCACAGAAGCACCCACACTCCCATACAACCACCTACACATCTACTCACTCACCCATACAGGCACCCACACACCCACTCACTCACCCATACAGCTACTTGCATACACACTCACCCACCCATGCACAACTCACACATACAGCCACTCACACACAAACTTATTCACCCATACAATTACTCACAAACCCAGTCAATCACCTATACACTAACTCACCCACCGACACACATCACAAGATATATTAACACTGTTACAAACATGCATAAAACATATAATTATTTTTTCTTAAACCAGAATTGGTGGCCCTAACAAGATCCATTCTTTTTAATTTCTCAAAAATAGTTATTGTATTTTCTAACAATTTTGAGTGTTTGTGCTGCCACCTAGAGTTGGGATAGACTGCTCCCCCATACTCAATATTGCCTTACACTTTAGACAAAACTGTCCAACACCTGCAAACTCTGGAATGCTGGCTAAAGGATCTGATGAAAGTGTAGGAGCAGATGAGGGGCCTGGTTGTGCACCGTCTACAGAAAATATTGCTTGCTGGCTGGTCTCTCTCTCTGTCTCTGCTCTTGCAAGGTGTGTGGAATGGATTGTTCTTAGGTGCTTCATCATACTACTGGGACCACAGGAGTACTTCTTTTCAGACCCTCTAGAGAGAATCTTATTGCAGATCGTGCAAATCACTTTCCCTGTATTCACCTTTTTTTCTCCAGGTGGAATGGAGAAAAACTTACACACAATGCTTTCTTTGGTCTCACAGGCTCATCTTTCTAGGAAGAGTTGTCATGGTCCTTTGGAGTCTGAGGAGCAGCAGAGGCCATCTTTATCAGCCAAAGCCCCCAAAATGCAATTCTTTGAAAGAATGCAAAGGTGTGAAAAAACACACATGCACCCTAAAGATAAAGAAAAGTGGACGGACCTTCCTGTATTAATGATAGAAAGGTGTTTAACCCATCAAATCCATTTCTTTCTGTGTCACATGGGATTTGCGATGCCGTCGCGCTCACGTTGCCACAACTTCACGACTCAATTTTTTTTTTATTAAAATGACATTTAAAATGTTTTTCTATACAATAATAGTAGTTTCATTACTTTATTAGTAAACCATTTACCTTAAAGAAAACTTTTAAAGTGCCTATATATCAGTTTCAGTTCTGCCAAAATCACAATGGAGTCACAACTCCCCCATGACGGGTCCATGACTCCCAAAAAGTAAAAAAACAAAGATAAGTATATACACATCATAACCACACTAAAAAACCCTAGAAATTCACTAAAAAAACAAATGTTGCAGGGATGTTATAGTTAGGAAATAGAATTTTAAAGAAAAAGATAAGCTGGGAAATACGATAAAAACAACTTAGAAATGCACTGGAGAAACCAAAGGTTACAGAAAAGTTAAAATTAGGGAATCGAATTAAAATAAAACGTAGAAATTCACTGAAAAAAAACAAAGGTTACATGGACGTTATAGTTAGGAAAACGAATTAAAAAACAACCGTAGAAATTTACTGTAAAAACAAAGGCTACAGGGACATTATAGTTAGGCTCAGAATTCACTTGTACAAAACTATAAAAATCCGGTAGCAATAGTTGCCTGAGCTAACTATTACTCATGCCCCCAATGCACTGCTTAACCTTTCACATATTACATCACTCATGACATGATCAGTGATCTCACTGATGACATCGTCACACCCCTCAGCAGCCTCTCATACACCCACTCATATGTCCACACAAACACTCACACCCAGTCATACAGCCACTTACACAGTCACTCACCCATACAGACACTGAGTTATCCACTCACTCATCCATACAGGCACTGAGATACCAACTTAATCACCTACACAATCACTTAAACACCCAATTACACACCCATAAAACCACTCACACAGCCACATACAAACCCATACAACTACTCACAGATGCATGCACTCACCCACACAACCACTCATACACTTGGACAATTATTCACACAACCATACACGTACTCTCCCACTCACCCCCACAACTCACTCACCCACTCTCACATCCATAGAGCTATTCACACACCTACCACACACCCATGCCACCACTCACACACCTACTTACAAACCCATTCAACCGCTCACGTCCCCACAACCACTTGCAAAATAACTCATACAACCACACACACAAACAACCACTTACAAACCTACTCATACAACCACTCACACACATACACAGATACTCTGAAACCCATTCATACACCAACTCACATACCCATACAGGCATTCAAACACCCACTCACACACTGATAAATGCAGTCACACAGCTACTCAAATCACATATGTTAGAAATCTTATCACTCATTACTAGTACACCTACTATTCTAATCTAAATTGTTTAGTAGGTTAGTATATATGTTTAAAACTTGTAAACTCTTAGAAAACACTTACACTCACTTGATGATGTCATTTGGGATGTTATCAATGATGTCACTGACCATGCCATGAGTGATGTAATATGTGAGGTCATAAGCAGTGCATTGCGGGGTGCAAGTTATAGTCAGCCCAGGTAAATATGCGCCAGATGTACTACGTAAAATTGCATGCGCAAATGGGTTTGCGACCCGTTTGCGCATGCAATTTTATTCTGGGCCATGTACTTACACTATTTTGTGAGTTGCAAAATAGTGTTTTTCGACTCACTATTAGGCAGGGGCATTCCCTTCCTAATAGCGACCGCAGAGCCAGCTAACTATAACTCGCGTCCCCTTAATGCGCTGCTTATGACCTCACATACTACATCACTCATGAGATGGTCAGTGACTTCACTGATGAAATTTGAAATGACATCACTGATGACATCTGAAATGACATTACTGATGACATCATTCAGAGAAACAAAGACACACCCATTTACACCCTCCTAAAACATATCATACACTCACTGCCACACAATCATTAACAAACTCATTCAAGGTATCCATACAAAAACACACACATCTTGTCACTTATCCATACAGCCAGTAATACATCAACTGATCCATACAGCCACTAACAGAGCCACTAACTCACATATACAACCACTCATGCACCTACTCACTTACCAATACAGCTAGTCACATATCCAGTTATAGAGACATAGACACCTGAAACCGGCACTTTGCTACTTTGTGTGCCTGCCGCTGCAGAGGGGAGAAGGGAAAGGACTCCAAAGCCCACAATCCTCCGCAGGACCAAAGCCATTCTGCCGCGCCTGGAGGCACATAAATTACCATCGCGGGTCCCACAGCACGGGATGCGCACGGGGGAAGCCCGGGCCAAGGGCAGGCCCGTCCGACATGGGTCAGCGTCAGGAAGATGCAGGGCAGGGCCACCCCCATTGGTTTTTTGGGCCCAACATCTATTCGTAAGTACTGCACTACTCGTACTGTTGGGAACTTTTGGGAATAACTGTGGTAGTGTCCTGCCCCTTTAAACAAAACGGCTATTACATCCCACAAATTATGGGAAAGAGAAAGGCGTTTGACAAAAGTGTGGGCCCAGACAGCTCAAGAAAAATTCCACGACTTGCTGCAGAAAATTTCACTTTGATTGAAATTGACTAGCTTATAGAGGAGGTTGAGGGACTGCTAGCTCCCAAGTCAAGGCCAAATGGGTCAAATCGCCAGGGGAAGGAAAAAGGTGCAACGGGTAACCGCTCCAAAAGATTTAAAAGCATAACCTCCTACTTTGAGATTCCACCTGGGCCCACTTTAGCTAAAATCCCTAACAGCCAGAGCCCATGCAGTGAACAACATTCCATCCAGCAACCAGTAGAACTTGCTAGCAACAACGAAGATCGTTTTGTTATTAATGTGGATTGCTCAAACAAATACACTTTATTGGATAACCAGGAGAACACAGTAACTGACCCCTCTCATCCAACCAGGGGGGAGGATACTTTGGCGACACACTCACCCCCAGATCACTGCGGGTCTGGTTGATCAACGAAATGTCTTAAGGGACGATATCAAATCCCTAAAGGAGAATATGGAAAGGATGACAAAGCTGTTAGTTGAAAAACCGGATAGACTACCTACTCTGGCTCCGGGCCCAATAAAACACTGGGGAGGCAGTGATATTACGCGAACTGCACAAAATATGACTAACAAAGGGACATATAATTTGCATGTTCAGCAATGTAAAACCATGACCACTCACTCTCAAAGCCATAGCAGAGGTGAAACCGTGTTTGCTGATAATATACCTAGGCGAGATTGTTCCCCCCTGAGCGATATGTTGCATGTAAAACCTGACAAACCGGTAAAGGTAGATCTGAGCTCCAAATCTCATAGTATGTTCACTAGTAAAACTCACATAGGTGACAAGAACAAGGCAATTCCCGCTAATAGTAACAGTCAACATTTTGACCTTTACATGGTCAATGTCCCCAAGATCCAGAGGTCCTACACGGAAACATATGAGGGGTTAGTAAACAAGGTGACCCACTGGATACACCACAAAAGGGCATGTCGATCCATTATAAGGAAGGATATAACCAACGTCAAAAGGTTCACAGCTGGAAACCAACAGTGGGACCACATAGGAGTGACGTTTTGGGATGCAGACGGCCTAATTTCACTTGAACTGCGTTTCAGACCAGACATTGATATTCAAATAAGTCTAAAATTAAAACCCTCCTGTTTTACATTGGACATACCGGTCAAAAGGCATCAAAACCTGCTCTTATGTACAAGGCAATGCAACTTTAGGAAACGTCCAAGTCCCCCTAACACCTCAGACATCGATTGATTCACTACTGGCAGCCTGAACCCTCCATTAAAACCTCAATATCTCAACCTCCAGTAGCTGAAGGGATCCAGTTCCACGTATCTGCTGCTACAAGTTGTACTGCAAGGTATAAGGGAGCTGATATTGGAAATGATATAGGGCAACACATGACACCACAGGGAGAATCCATTTAGCCCATCATGAGAATCTTAGGGAAGACAGAGGGTGATTGCTTAAAATTGCCATCTTGGAATGTAGCGGGGATCAAGTCTAAACTCCCTGATCCTGGGTGGGGAATGTTTAATGACTCATCATATTATACTTTTTTTTTTTTTTTACTGATTTTATTGATTTAATCAGTGAAACAATACATTACTAGCATAAGCACATAAGCATGTAGTGACAGACATAGTACTTAGGAATAGAGATAATGTATTTTTCTCTCGAAAGCAATGCATAGTACGAGGAGGCAGTAGTCCAGCCCATGACGATATCTTTGTCCTCTTTCTGCGCACATTACAACAAGGCAGTCCTTACAGCACAGATTGACATTGATCTTGGCATTGACCCCACATGAGTTGAAGAAACTATCAGTACGACAGTGTCTGATATCAACATCACAATATTGGTGCATTATACAGTGCATATCACTAGGCATGTCATGAAAGGAGGCGAAGTGAAGTAGGCAGTCCGACACATGCCCTGCACACATCCCACATACTCTCTTACGTAAACATCCCTATGTCACCTCTATTTCTGGAGTGTCGGTCCGGGCATCTTGTGGGTGCACTAAAAGGTAATTTTGGAGAGGGTCCAAAATGTCTAGGTCACGATGCCCGGGGGAGTGTTTCTGCATAGTTAGTCAATTGCTCTTGACAATATATTAAGTCATTGAGCCATTCTTTAAACTTGGGCGCTCGTCCTCTACCCACACGGCGTTTAGCCAGCAGCAGAGCAGTACCGAGGTATCGGCAGTATGGTTTGGGGATGAGCTTGGTGTAGCCTAACAAAGCTGTCAGTGGAGTGTGCTCTAAGGAGATTGTGTCATCTGGTCCATGGCATCAAAGACCTGTCCCCAGTAATCGCTCACCCTCGGACATTCCCAGGCCAAATGAAGGAAGTCAGCGCCTGAGGTGCCGCATCTATCGCAGCGATCTGAGTCTTTTAATTTATATTTATACATTTTGACTGGAGTGTAGTACAAGCATTGTACATTTTTAAATGCGTTCTACGCAGTCTGCTGCTGGCAGATATTTGCTCTGTTTGTAGACAACAGTATGTCCAGTGTTCATCCGTCAGTTCGTAACCTAACTCTGAGTTCCAGCGTGCACAGGAGGGGCAATGAGACTCCTCCTGCTAAGTGTGTAGGGTATGATAAAGTGTGGAAACCAGGTGCTCCGGGGAGGTGGCCTGCAGCATCAGGTGTAAGGGGGTGAGAATGAGGGGTTCCTGAGGGAACTCCGGGGTGATAGAGCTCACACCTTGACAGAGCCGTGTGTAAACAAATATATCCAGAGGAGAGGGTTGGATCTCATGGAATATTTGATCTGATGACCTAAACGTCCCGTTGTGGTAAAGATCCCCCCATGTTGCAATTTTGGTCCGCTCGAGGAGATTAAGAAACCCCTTCTCTTTGAGCAGTTGCATGTGGGGGTGGTATGAAAGGGCAAGCATCGGTGAGTACAGCATGGGGTGCTGTAGAATCGTCAGAATGCGATTCCAGGCATCTATCGTGCATGTAATCGTGGTGGGCGCTTTATCCCTCGGATGAGTGGTGGCGCAAAGCACGCCATCTAAAGGTATGGGATCTGCCAGCCACTGCTTTACCGCGACCTGAGGCATGTACCTGGGGGGTGGAACCAATAATAAGCATAATGGGCCTGTGCGCATGTATAATAAAGCTCAAAATTTGTAATGTAAAATCCTCCCTGTGCATAGGGCTTGGTGAGTATATTCCATTGCAGACGAGGCTGCCTGCCCCCCCCCCATACTAGCCTGATCATTTCTGACCACAGTGAATTTAAAAAAGGTCGTCCAGGATGGTACGGGATGTTGAGTAATAGGTACAGTAGTTGCGGGAGCACTACCATTTTAATTAAGGAGGTTCACCCTGCCAGGGAAAGCGTCAGGGAGATCCATCGAGTGACGCACCCTGTAATGCGGTGCAGAGTGGTGCCATAGTTGAGGCGTGACCTCCCTGTCTCCGGAGATGTGGATCCCCAGGTAGCGAATGTCTGTATCACACCACTCCACATTTCTGTCTGTCATGCTGTGTCATGTATATATCAAGAAACTCAAAAAAGAACACCCTTCCCCCACCCACTGAAGCATCCCAAACATACCAGAAATACCTCCCCACCCAAACACTCAAGTGCTTCAAAAACAAGCTGCGCACAACTTTGCAGCAAAGTTCAAAGGGGAGCACCCTCGCAGGGGATCTCCTAGGGTCATGCACGTTCACTCCTCGCCCTCAAAGAGTGGTGGTATCGACAACCTCTGAGAGAGCTGAGGATGCTCGGTGCTAATTGTCTCATAGACCCAGTTTATTACTTCTCTGGTGTACAGTGACAAACGTACCACTCTGGATGATGTACAGTTCAGCGTGCCCGCGACGTCGTGTCATCGCGGTGACTCAGACATCGCTGGGAATGATCTCTGCATGCCGCAGGTGACAAATTACTCTGTGGTCGACGATGCCGGTCTGGATGAGGCGTACGGTGAGGCAGAGGTTGTATTCTGGAGTTTGAGGCGTTTCAAGAAGTCATCCACTTGTAGTGGTTTCGTGAAGAAGATCTGCTTGCCTTGATGAGTGATTCTCAGCTGGGCTGGATATAATAGCGCATAGTCTATTTGGGCCTGACGTAGCCTCTGTTTAGCGGGTAGGAACTTGCGTCTCTCCTCCTGCACAGCCGCCGTGAAATCTGGGTAAATGGTGAAGACATTGCCCTCAAAGTTAAGCTGTCGTTTTACTCGGGCCGTCCGAAGGGTAACATCTCAGTCCCGATAATGCAGGAGCCGAGCAATGATGGGTCTTGGCGTGCTCTCCGGCGGCGGTCGGGGACCCAGCGACCAATGCATACGTTTGACAATGAATTGGGAATAGAGGGATTCAGCACCAATCGTTGCCAGCAACAGTCTTTGTACATACTCTTCCATCTTCCCAGTGTTGGTACTTTCCGGGATGCCAAGGGCGCGTATGTTGTTACGTCTGCTTCTAGCTTCAATGTCTTTATTTTTCGCCGCAATGATCTTCAGAAGTTTGTCCATTTCTTCCACATTTGTCTGGATATGGGACATGGCGTCCTCAGCATCAGAGATACGGCGCTCAGTTTCTTTAATGCGCTCTTCATGGCCATCTAGTTTGTGCACAATGGCATCCATTTGCGTGGTCATGGCATCCATTTTGTCCGCAATAGAGAATGTCAGGACCGCCGTTATCTTCGTGTGGGCCAGTCCCCCACGTATACGCCACCCCCAAGGCGCCAGCGATGCACCGGCCGCACCCACGAGTGCCACGGCAGGCTTCAGTCACAGACCACCAGCAGCGTCCAGGTGGGAGGCCACACGGGCCACGCAGCTATGAACTGGCCCAGGGAGGTGGCGCCGCAAGGAGCAGTAGAGGGACAATGCCTGACAACTAGCCTGATGAAGGAATAGGCCTTACAGTCAGGGCCGTCGTGTCCACGTTGGGTTCTTTGCTAGAGGCTGATGTGGGTAAGGAGCACTCTCACTTCGGGGGCAATGTCATGGTACTCCGCACAGTAGTGCAGCAAGCGATTATTTATGGCCCAGGATGAAAGCCCTGAAGTACAGCGTGGACGTCGCTTATTCTGTAGGGGAATTTCCATCCATAGCGCCGCACGGCAGTATCACTCGTATCCAGGAGGTGCAGGGCAATGGCCGTCGTGGATCCCGTGCAGCAGGTAGGTGGGGCCTCCGAGGCCTCATACCCGCCAGTTCAACAGGAACTTCTGCCGCACCACAAGCCGCAGGCGCGAGTAGGCGCTGCGGCAGCAGCACAGCCGCGGCGTGCTGAGCAAAGGAGGCAGATTTATGCTAGGCCTGAGCAGTAAATTCCGTTCCGCTCGCAGAATTTTTGGCTTGTTCGCGCTGTCAAAATGCGTGTTCGCGCGTTTGCAAGATATTTCCCCCCCGAGCACGCGAACAGCGTTCGAGAACAGGAAAAAAGCATAGCGAACGGGCAGAACAAGCAATTCCGCGTGTTCGCGGAACATTTGCGCGCTCGCAGAGATTTTTTACCGATTCGCGGAGCTTTGCGTAGCGCGACTACGCAAATTCCGCTCACCCCTAGTTTATGCAGTGTTGCTTGTGGTAGGCCCGCCACCCGGGGATCGGAGTCAGTTGTGGCGCGCCTCGCGCCGTGGAGCAGGAGGAGAGCCCCGGCCCCGTCCAGAAAGCAAAGAGGCGTATTTAGCAGTCCACACCTGAGGCAAGATACAGCGCCCTCACCCCACTATCTCAGGCGCCGAAAATACGGGCCGCTCCAGGCAGAGCCCAGTCACCTTGTGGGCGCCTCGGTGCTCCCATGACGCACCTTGCCCAGTGGCAGCTCCGGGCAGAACAGGCCCTCTCAGCGGTGGCAGCAGGTTGTGAGGATAACGGCTGAATGGAGCTTGCAGTATGCCCCAAACTCATAGCGTGAGTGCATGGGGTTACAGTCACCTCGGAACATTAGTTATTGTGTGGTTGGGTCCATCTGGGCAGGATAAATGAGCGGATAATTGCGCCGAGCTGCAGGAGGCTCACACCAGTGCGGCCATCTTGCTTGTGCACCACCTAGCGCCCCCCCATCACATTATACTTCTCCAAGAAACATGGGCCACTAAACCAACACTTTGCCCTGGTTTCATCGCTTTTAGCGATGCAGTTCCCTCTCCGGCTGGGCGCCCATCAGGAGGCTATGGCTAAGACTGGATTTGTTTCCAGTGGTTAAAATGATCCCTTCTAATTCTAGAGACCTACTTGCCCTGCAAGTTAAAAATATATATCAGGTTAATACCTTCAAATGCCCAATCCACCATAGTAAGCAGGATTGATGGCGTCTTGGGACAGTCAAATCAGAAAGCCCTAAAAATTGTAGCGGGAGACATTAACACTAGCATATCTCTATCCGCTGGGTGCAGATACCCGGAACTGTCCCCCCTACGAGAATATAAGAAAATAACACAAATATCAAAAGTGGGCGCTCAAATTGTTGAACTCATTACTGATCACGGCCTGAAAATTGCAAACAGTAACACCAAATCTGATTGTCCGCGTCGTCCCACCTTTAAAAGAGGACTTAGCACATCAAGAATTCACTATATACTAGTGGACAATGACTGATGGCCAGACTTATATGATGTGCAAGTCATCCCTAGATCAGATAGCAATCATCAGGCACTAAGTGTATCTTTTTCTACGATCCCTTTTAGTGATGTAAAACTGGAAATGGTTGTCACCACATCCTTAATTGCCACCACAAATAATCTTAGAAATGTTAAGTGAGCAGATCTGCTGATGGATGCAAATAAAATGATACTCATATACAACCTTTTTGTGCTCAAACTGTCCCAGATTGATCCAACCAATGTTCACAATATTAATTTTGTCACTGTACACTGTGAGCTCATGGATGCACTAAGGCTGTGCTTCATGAGGAAACAGAGGAAAAGAGCTCCTAAAAGAAAAATGCCATCCTGGTACAATAAATATTGCGGACTAGGAAAAACCTATATGTTGCGAGCCATTAAAAAGCACTCTAGGCCAGAAATCATAAAGTCCAGGTGCGATTACAAAACCCTTCTACTCAAAGCTAGAAGAGAATGGGAAGAGGACCAATGGCTATTAATCGCAGAAACCTTAGAGAAGGGTCACCACAAAAGCTTCTGGAAACTAATAACAATTAACCCCTATAACCTCAACATCCTAGACCCAGTGATAAAACCTGACACTTGTGTTGCTCACTTTAGTGGTTTATATGACTGTACACAGTGACACAACAACTCAGAGAGTCCCCCTTCAAATGGAGCTAGTGGCCACCAAATATCAAATGAGAATACTGAATTACTTTCATCTGCAGCATACTTTACTTTTACCCTATCCGAAACATATAAAGCTATAAAACAAGTGTAAAAAGGAAAGGCACCAGGGATGGATCGCATTTCGGGTGACCTTTTTCTTTCCCAACCAGACATTTGGTGCCACTACTTGAATGCTCTATCTAATAGCATTTGAAAGGCAACCCAATTCCACCACCATGGCCTGGTGCTGTCATCATACCCATCCATAAAAAAGGTGAAAGAACTAACCTCTCAAATTATAGACCCCTAAGCTTGCTAGATAATTCACAAAAATCTTCTGCAGGCAGGTTCTGTACAAACTGAATGAATGGATACAACAGAACAACATCCTGAAAGACTCTCAAGCAGGTTTCAGAACAAAGATCAGCACACTTGACCAGGTCCTCCCCTTCAAGGTGATAACCTGGAAATATGTCACCCTGATGCATGCTTCGAACTGACCCTGCCGTGCCGTAATGCCCTTAGACATAATGTGTGTACATTGAGATGTGGAGGACGGTTCCACATTTTTCTAATGCTGTTTAGGCCGTACGTCGGCCAGAACAGACTTCACTTGAAAATTTGCACTTTTGTAGCGCTCTTGCGACGCTTAACACTCAAGGATGAAATAAACAATAAAGTTTGCTCTTATCAGGATTGGCTCACACTAAGGACTTTTCCTAAATATACACAGAGAGCTGCCAGTCTGCTTGTGCAACTGTTACAAAAATAGGACTTGTATTTTCGTAGGAGCATTTCTCTGCTTTGGAATCCCTGAAGAAGCCCGCCATGGGTGAAACGCATTGGCTGTATTTGCTTTTTGCCTAAATATTCAAAATAAAGGATCAGAAATCTACCTCCTCTCGTTCAAAGTGTCTGTGTTTGGCATTTGCACTGTATATACTCTGATTATATGTTTACGTTGCCTCTCAGAACCTTCTGTTCGATACTCTTGATCAGAAAGCATCTGCAATAGTGAGGAGATACAAGGCTGCATCGGGATGAGCTGTATCCCCGGTTATCAACATATACAGAGCCTCAGCGGTAGCATCAGCAATATATGGAGCAGAGATTTGGGTCTATGCTACAGCAGAGATTTTAACTAAAATAGAAAATAAGTTTATTAAGGCACTTTTTAAACTACCCTCAAGTTCACCTGTTACCCCATTGGGATTAGGCCATCAGTCTTCTCCCTCCCTCCTTCCCGCCGCCGCAACCAGACATCGAGCGGCCGCAGCGAGGAAGGAAACTACACCTCCCAGCCTGCCCTGCTCCCCATATCGCTGTCATCGCGCCCGGAGGCGCCATAAAACATCGACAGGCCCCGCGTCGCGGGATCGCGCGCGGGTTGTGCCGGGCTAAGCCCGGGCAAAGGGCGGGCCGTCTGTGGCCAGAGGAGGCCGGGTCGGGCCATATCTCCAACATCTAGGACCTGTGGTGGATGCTGTATCAAACATCTTCTCCGCTGACCCCCTCTTAAGGTACTGTGTAAATACTGAGGGGCTTTTTGTCCTGTGTCTGACACCCAGATACTCCTGTATTTTCTAGATATTCATTGTGTGGCGATACAAAGGCTACGATGGGCAAAAGGAAAATGTCGGACATGAGTGGGGGTCCCGCTAGTCTTGTTGGTAGTACGGCCAAACGGAATAAGGCCAGAAAGTCTAATAAAAAACATACGCCAGCTACTACGTTAGAGCGTATCGACACTTTAGTTGACGAATGTACTACTATTCTAGAATCAGACTTAGCTGTTACGCCCATAGCCCCACCATCGAACCATCCCCCATGTTCTTTTACTATCCCACAAATGTTCAGCAATAAAAAAAACGCTCAAAGTCCATCACTAATAAGATCACAGGACGCTATGCAGAGTTGTAGTGTTAACTCTGTGCTATTATCCGAACCAGTAAGCCCTTGTGTCCCCGTCACAAATTTGGTCCCTCTTGACCCCATTGTTATTGTTTGTTCAAACCGTTTTGAGTTATTAAGTGATATTGATAATGATGTGGTTGAGTCTTCTGGTATTGTTGCTACCCCCGATGTATCCATAGCACCCAAATTATGTAGTGATCAAGCCTCTGGACCGGGGTTTCCATCTGAAGGGATTAGGCCACGCCAAGAACTACTAGAAGAAATTGTTCCATTATCAGGCCCAATTATGGAAACCTTGAAGGATGAAATCAGCGAATTAAAAGCGCTAGTTAATGAACTACTATTACTGGCCAAAAGCCCTTCTACGCAACTGCCGCATCTACCACCTATTCTGCCTAACACTGCTTGCCACCCACACTCATCAATACCTCCTTCTATAAAAACCACTGATCCCAGTACACATATACCACCTCACTCGTTATCTTCTTTTCCACAAACTAGACCAAATTCCTCACTATCCACTAGTGTGGGGACTAATCATTCTAATTTTAATACGAAGACTAAGTCAACTTCACATTCCCGCGCTGCGACTAATCAGCCTTTTCCCCCTCAAAAATCCTCAGCCCCCGCCCAGCTTCTTCTATCTCCCATAGCGCAAAGACCCAGAGTCAACTCACAGCCCACTGTTTACATGGTGGGTGTCCCCATGACTGATGGTTATGAGAGTGAAGAATCTCTAAAAAACAAGGTGATTCACTGGATCCGTCATGTCAGAGGCTGTCGATCTCTTATAAGAGACGACTTATTAAGGGCCCGTAGACTCAGTTCTCCTCACTCTCACACGGACACAATTGAGCTGATCCTAGCCAACCACAGCTTAGCAGACGACCTTAATGCTCTTGAATACAGAACCTCCTCCCCGGACTCATCTTCCATCCAATTTAGACATTTTCTTCCACCGTCCAATGTCCCCGTAGGGAGGAGGGGTAGGCTGCCACTTCAACATATCGAAGGCATATCGACCTTGGGGCAAATTGACTGACTAACAACGGCGCTAACCATATCAATAATTCCAAGCAAAGTGCCCCATGCTATCTTGACCCCTAATCGTAGACTGTCCCCCCAAATACATTCTTCCGATAACTCCTGTGGGGCCCGGGGGGAAGTTAGGCCACAATCGATAGCTCCAATCACACATTTTCCGGATTTGGCTACCTCCTTATCCACAGTCCCAAACACAATTTTAAAAATTATTTCATGGAACATTGCTGGTTTGAAAGCTAAACTCCCTCTACCTGACTGGAATAATTTTATTGCTACTTTTGATCTTTGTATATTCCAAGAGACCTGGAGTCTCATACCTCTGCATAAATCCGGTTACACTTGCCACTGCGTCCCTGCAGTGTCTTCCGGTCGTGGACGCCCTTCTGGAGGCCTCACAATATGGATAAACATTGCCCTCTCTTGTAGAGTCCGTCATGTACATAGCCCTTCTCCGGATGTGCTACATATAACTCTGAGCGGGCTGAACGGGGGGCCCACTATCGAGCTCTTCAACGTCTACAACAGGGGCACCCAAGGAGGAACCAAGTCTCCCATCCTCACCACCTTGGGTGAGGAGTTTTCCTCTTGTCCTCCCAACTCACTTTTACTGGTCGCTGGAGATTTGAACTGTACATATGAACCCCTTGCCTCCGAAGACATTCTGGAGGTTGAAGAGGATGACGCCAGGTGGGGTATACCCTCTCTCACTGCTCCCCCAGTAAAGAGATGGTCACCGGTGATAATCCAACTGAATGCCTTGGCGCTAGAATATGGGCTGAGAGCTGCTAATGGTCGACTTCCTTCTGATCTTCGTGCAGCATCCACCTTTAACAGAACATCTAGCCCATCCCGAATCGATTATATTTTAATTGATCGTAGACTCTGGCATTACACAGTGGACCTGGTCATCGTTCCTACCACCGACAGTGACCACAACCCCCTGTGCCTTACTATAAAGAATTTATGGACCTCAGACCACTCAACACTTGACCATCGTCCCACACTGCTCACTAGAGATGTCATTCCATCTAATTGTAAAAGATTTCTTAAATGGCCTAAAATTGCAATGGACGAAAAAAAACTCACATCCATAAATAAAAAACTGCAGAACTTAGGCAAGCTTGTGTAGATTCAAACGAAATCACCAAGGTCGCATCTCTACATGCAGCCACTACTGAGCTAATTGGGTCTTTTTTTTTTATCTTCTTCCACTAACAACACCAAAAAAAAATATAAATCACCAGGTTCTTGGTTCAACTCCGAGTGCAGAGCTAGTAGGAAAGAGCTAGCAACTGCCATTAAATCTAAGGATTGTCCTTCAATTAAAAACGCTAGGTCTGTATATAAGAAGGCTGTAACCAATGCAAAGTGCGTTTGGGAGGAATCTCACTGGTTGGCCTTGAAAAACGCTAGTTTAGCTAGGGACGGAACTACTTTCTGGAACCTATGCAGATACTCGAGAGGTTCAGATCCTAATGTAATTCCCAATCATATTACAAATCATGAATGGTTCACCCATTTTTCGAATCTCTACTCAGACGCCGCTGTCCAAGGCCCCAGTGTTCTCCCCTCTACTATTCCAGGGGACCTTACTCTGGCCAATTTTGACCCTTTCACAGAGTCTGAAGTCATGTCTGCTATTAATAGATTGGTCCCAGCTAAAGCTGCAGGTCCCGATGGCCTGCCCGGTGATTTGTTCCGAGCTAATCCCAAATCCTGGGCTGTGTACTTCACTCTTTTACTCAATGCTCTTCTCAAGGGGCTACCTATCCCTGAGTCTTGGAAGAGCGCAGAGGTTATACCAATATTTAAGAAGGGCTCCAGGGAGGACCCTGCCAACTACCGACCAATAAGTCTTATTGACGTTGGCCAGAAGGTGGTTGGCAGGGTCCTACTGGAGCGTATTCTATCTTGGGTCACTGAGAATGGTATTTTGTCTCACTTCCAGGCCGGGTTCAGACCATGCACGAGCACGATTGACCAGGTCTTTAGGCTGCTATTGTTATACTGGAAGTTTGTCTTGATTGGCAGGGGCAATCTCCATCTAGCCTTTATAGATCTTAAGTCGGCCTTTGACCTGGTCCCTCGTGTTCGTCTATGGTCTGTCCTCCAAGAGCTGGGTATTCCGTCTCCTGTTCTTGATCTTTTGGTCCGGCTCCATGAGGGTAATTTCGCCAGGGTGCGATGGGGATCCCAGGCCCAGAGAACTGAAAAGATCCCAGTTAACAGAGGAGTCCGCCAGGGCTGTGTATTGGCGCCCACCCTCTTTTCACTTTTCGTGAATGGAGTGGTGAAATTTTTGTTAGACGTCCAAGCTGATGCTCCTGCCTTGGCGGGGGATAAAGTTCCCACTCTCCTCTTTGCAGACGATACCCTGCTGATCTCTAAGACGCCAGCAGGGTTACAGAAGCTCTTAGATAGATTTCATCTGTTTTGCTCACTGAGAGGCCTGGCTATTAATACATCTAAAACCAAGCTCCTCTCTTTTAAATCACACAAATCCCCCAGCGTACTTATCACGTCTGATGGAATCCCCCTTGAACATGTCAAATTATTTGACTATTTAGGCATCAGAATTACTGACACACTAAGCTGGAGACCCCACATTAACAAAATGCTGCTGAATCACAAGCGAGCCACGGGGGTGATTGCAAAAGAACATCGCTCCTCCAGGAGCAAGCCAATCACTCCTGCATTAGTGATTTATCAGGCCAAAGCTGTGGGTTCAGCCCTATATGGAGCTGAGCTATGGGGTTTTGACAACATTGATGAAATTACTTTGTGTGAGAATAAATTCCTGAGAGAATTACTCTCAATGCCGAGGGGTACCCCTCTGAAACCGCTCTTTAGCGATTTGGGTAGGCGCTCGATCAAAGATATTGCAAGGCTACGCCCCCTGCTATTCTGGGCCCGCCTATGGCGCACCCCGGAGCTAGCCAAGTACACTGAAGGCCTAAGAGAAATCATGAATATTCCAGGCTCCCTCAAAATAAGTTGGCTCCGCAACATTAAAAAATCCTTTATCCAGCTTGGATTGAACGAAGCCTGGGATCATGGAGCCCCTGTGCGCAAGGAGGACCTAAAAAGAGCCTATTGGGCTTGGATTGACAATCAGGATCTCACCAGCCCCAATCTAGGCAGGCTAACCGAAGCTTTCTATTCCCACAAACAGTCTGTTAGCTTTGAGTCCTATTTAGAGTTTGTACTAAAACCTAGGGATAGGTCTCTGTATCTCCAGTTCAGACTTGAGATCCTTCCAACCCGTGAATTTACTAATAAATGGAAGCCCCCCTACCAGACCATTGACTCTTGCCCGATATGTGCAGAGAAAGTTGAAACCATAGCCCATATTATGTTTGAATGTCCAGCGTACGCCAACCCTAGAAAAAGATGGCTAGGCCCTGTTTGCCGTCTCCTGGGTGTCTCCAACTATCGTATTGCCTTACGTATTTTACGTTCAGACACAACCCTGGTGCTAGTCTGTGCGGTGGCTAAATTCTTGGGTTGGTCTTGGATCATTAGAAGTAAACTCACCAGCTCCATTTGTTAAGAGTTAAAAGGTATTTTTCTCTCCTTTTTAACTGTCTTTTTAATCACTTTTTTAAATATTTTAATATTCTTTTATGGAGTTCATCCAATCTAATCATCAAGCTATCATTGTGATTTGTTGTAAATTTCTCCATTCCAATGAATTGTTACTTTTTTAATGTTCGTATGTATATGCTTTTATGATAATCTTTTTATCGAAATAAAGCTTTTTGATTGATTGATTGATTAGACCTAACCCTATTCACCTAATTGTTTTACTAAAACCCCTGTTATATTGGGTTAGATTATGGTCCACTCACAAACTGGCAACATACAGGCACTGTGTAAAAGATCTGCTAGCTCTCGATAGAGACCAGAGAACTCCATGGCTGAAGAATATTAAAGAAACATCATATAGAATAGGCATGAGTGAGCTATGCACCTCTCCTGAAATAATTGTCATAGGAGACGCACCAAGAGTAAAACAGTTATATTGGGAGGCAGTCCTATTGGAAACATGGGAAGCTCACCAGACCAACAGCATAACAGGCAAGTTTTTGAACCGCAAGTGTGCACCAAGGTTCAAACCATACATGGATAGAATGCACCCATTCCAGTCTAAATGTTTATATGTGCAATATAGATGCAAGCTACTCTCTTTGAGAACACACACTTAAAAATGCACTAACACACCCCCTCACTCCGATTCCTGTCCAAATTGTCCCGATGTAGAGGAATCAGAGACCCAGTCATGTTTTTTTTGCCCTTCATATAGGAATGCGTGAAAATAATTGTTGTTAGCTGCATTTAAACTTATGGGAGTAAGGCACTACTGGGAGGTCGCAAGACTTTTTTAAGAGTGATACTAGAGAACTTTTAGCCTACGCGGTCTCCCGGTACTTGTATAGTGCCTGGATACAAAGGTAGAAGGCCCTAGCTAATCTCAAAACATGATAGATAAATTGATAGAACACGCCTTAGCAGGATACACTTTATATGATTCTTTTTAGATTGCTATTTGCACAAGTCACCTTATGTAATTATATGAATTTTCCCCTGATCATTAGTTGCACAAGAGGATATGCTCTTATAACAGAGACTGATAGGTATTGCTCGATCTAAGGCCTGCAGCTAATAATAAGCGGTTCGATTATTATGGATAGCAGCTGGATCTCCACCTTAGCATCTTATAGCAATTTATAGTAATCGCTAAATTGCACCTAAACCGATTGTTATGCTTTGCCAAAAATTTTAAGCAGGTACTTCAATGTCTGTAGATCCCTTTTTAGAATGTTTTTATAGTATGGTAATTGAACTATGATGTACTGTATATTGCACAACTTATTAATGTACTTATGGGTGTTTCTGCCGTTTTATCTTTGATATGTTTTATGGGTTATGCCCGAGATAAACATTATATTATTACATAGACACTCTTATACATCCACTCATACACCACTACGGATCCAGAAACAGTAAATTAGTTAATCATATACCTACTCACACACTTACTCACTCACCCAAACAGTCAATCACACAGCCAGCAACCCACCCATACAATTTCTCACACAGCCACTCAGTTACATATACTAATACACACACTTACTCACCTATACAGTGACTGAGAGAATCACATACTTTACCATACAACCTCTCTCATACTTACTCACACGTACAACCACTCAAACACACATTCGCTCACAAATACACACATGCATACACCCACTCACACACCCATTAATGCAATGAGACAGCCACTCATGTACCCAGCCACTCACCCATACAGACACTTATGTATCTGCTCAAATATCTATTCAGCAACTCATGCACCATTTCATTCACCATTTACTACCACTGATACACCAACCTAGTCAACTGTATAGATACACAGCCACTCACTCATACACGCACTGACACACCCACCCGCTCACCTATACAAAAACTCACACATCCACTATCTCATGTATGCAGTCTCTTGTATACCCAGTCACTCTTCTATACATCACTTTCACAGTGAGTTACATTAGTATATATGCTAAACACTCAGTAAGATTTAGAAAACACTCTCAATCACTGGATGATGCCATCAGTGATGTCATTTCAGATGTCATCAGTGATGTCACTGACCATATCACGAGTGATGTAATATGTGAGGTCATAAGCAGTGTAAGGTAGCGAGTTATAGTTAGCTCAGCTAACTAGAACTACTGAATTTCTCTGGTTTTATACGAGTGAGATTTTAGCCTACCTATAACGTTCCTATAACCTTTGTTTTTTCAGTGAATTTGTCAGTTTTTTTAATGCTAATTCCTAACTATGACGTCCCTCTAACCTTTTGTTTTTTTCCGTAGATTTCTAACTTTTTAAATTCTATTTCATAACTATAGCGTCCCTGTATTTTTTTCCTATAATTAGATATTGAACGTTACATCTGCATGGTGCACCACTTATTGTTGGTGTGTTTGTCATCTATTCATTTAAAAAGTATATTATCATCTTATGTCAAGATATTTTAAATTTTTACGACAACGTCGTGATTGCTGAGGAAACACAGCGAATACCGCGTGTTTTTCCCAAAGTGTAAAACATATATATATATAAGCATATTTTTCATAAAGCTTGAGTCTATCTTTTTAGTAAGATATTAATATATCTTTCCCCTTTGTTTCATGTCAAAAAAACAGCATCAAAAATTAATTTTCCTTCTTCACAACAAAGTATAAACAGATATATAGACAAATTGTACACAAAGTTTGAATCAAGCTGTTTAGTAACATATGGGTTTATCTTTATTTTAACAAAGCAAGAGTTTAAAAAAAATAACTTTCAACATTGGAACTCGTGAATACAACATAGCTACTAAACAAAGACATTTCATTTGTTTGCACAGTTTGATTTGTGAAAGGAACTATACACCCATTTCTCGCTTCACAAACTTTCCAGGTACTGTTAAGTTTCTTGTAGGAATTGTCCTAAACTGATTTAGAAAATTGTGCTGGTTTTTACCTTTTTTGGCTCTTTCTACCTCCACCGCTTGCTACCTTCTGCATGGAGTGTGACACCATCGTAACAGCTGGGAAGCAGTCTGTGGATCTAATTTTCCACTATGTGACAAACCATAGTTATTAATTTTTTATTCTTCATTTATTGCAACAGTTCAAGCACTGTGAAAAAAATATAAACAAAGAAAAATTAATTAGGATTTCAATTTGAACATTAGGCAACCAAAAGAAAATACAATGGTGAAGTGGAAAAGAGAATTCTTAGATGCAACTTAAGGCTGCTGGTATTATAGTACCTCTGTTTAGTTTTTATCTGTAGTTACAGAATGTAGATCTGTAATGTTTATTAAATTAAATTCCTTTAGTTAAAACAGTCTTTCATTTCTATCGACATGCTGTAGACAATACCCCTGATAGGCCAAATAATGTCTCAGAAATTCATAAATAATATGCATTTCAACACAAATGCACATGGGCATTTTTGGGTAAATTTTCAAGTGCCACAGCTTTACAATCTTGTAACGTCAAATAGAAGAATTGCTCTGAAATTATTTTAGTGCTACAGTTGAATTCACAATTATTGTTCCATTTATAACTTAAACCAAATAATTAATTGATATTCACATCCTCTTCCTCTAATATTCCTAGCATTACCACTAAAAAGTCTTGAGCATCCTGCTGAACATTTTGAGAAAACACTACTGATCTAGTACAGTACTCTACCTTTTAGACCTTTCTGCAGCTATATTGGTGTGAACTTGCCTATCTTTGGCGCCATACAGACTATGGTCTGAAATGGATGAATACTTTGGATCAGAATTGACTCATAAACATTTAAAACCTTGATGTGGTTCTGGAATAGGAAGCAGTATTGACTTGTTATGCACAGCTCTAGCTGGCATTTTATTTTCCTCTAATTTATTGTAACAGTACATACATATAACTTACTGTGTTGGGAAGACAAAGTGTTCCTTCACAAATAAGTACACACCAAACTTTTTCCAGTTATCATTATTTACTTTTTCACTTTTTACAAACCAGTCAACAGTCTGTGTTTCAATCTTGTAGTGAGTGTGTCGACAACATATACAAACATACTCTGGTTTTTCAGAGCACACTGTGTTAAATTTTGTAATCTCTTCAAAGCTATCACTATAATACCTGTGTCCTGTTATGCAACTCCTCCTGTAAAGTCCTGTCCTGGACAAAAGAAATGAAACTGCACATCATCACAACCCTTTTCTACCTCTGCCACAATACCATAAAAAAGTGCTCTATTAAATTCTTCTAAACATAAAGCGGGATTTTTCAGATAGTACAACCTCCTAACTAAACTTCACATTGTTGAGAGGTGTACAGGTCATATCCTGAAATGATGAAAGGTGCTTTGACACACTATATTTGATAACCAAGGTACTGAGTGTCCCTCCAAATGTGTATGCGTTCTAACCTTGCAAGAATTCAATCTTGTATAGTACTTATTTTGTGTTTTAAATTTCACCTCTGAAAGATATGTAGAAATTTCCTTAATGTATCAATGGATTGCTGTCAAATACTACAAACACTACTACAATACCATTTGTATACAGGGCCTGATTATGACTTCCCTGTACCTCTTCTGTAGTAACTTGTTATACTTTTGTAGATACCATCAACTCTTTTGCTATAGGAGTGCCATTCTTCATTTCATAACATCGTCCTCTTTCTTCAATAGCATGAACTAATGTGTTCTCCTGGAGATAGTTGTAATCATTAAAGGAAGACTCTGTAGTAGAAGTATATATCCATTATCCACTGAAAATGGTATAAAAGTTACTTCGATTCACTAATCCTTTCTTCTGGTTTTGTCTTCTCATGTGCAACACTATTTTGTCAAGAGTCTTCATTCTATTTATAATCAAATTGAAAAGCATCCTCTTCAAAATAAAGGCCTTATTAGCAAGTCCCTCAACTTGTTCTTTCTGTTTCAGTGACTCTGTCCTTCTTCTATATTTCTTCATATTTCTCAAAACATTTACAACCACTTTACTTCGAAACATCTCAGCTCTGATTTCCTTAAACTGCTTCTGTCTTCTGGTTAAGGTGTGTCCATCTTTTTTTACATTCTTTCCTGTTTTTGTAATATAGATTTTGTCCACTCTTATTGTTTCTTATAGTTTGTTTTTTATTTACATTATAGTCAAATCTTTGCATGTGTCCAGATATATTTTTAAGAAATAACTTTTTCCTCTTACCAGTAGCTGTTTTTTCTTACACCACTTTTTCTGCCTTTTCCACTTTTTTGTGTCAGTTCTGCAGAGATACTGTAGTTGCTTCTGTTGCTTTTCCCTCAGAAATTTTTTAGGCATTCTACCTCTCTGTAGTTATGTATATATTGTTCTGTAAAAACAAATAAGTATATTTACATTTTTACTCTAGCCAATGTACCAATTACTTTACTTCTGACTTACACATAATACAAAAACAGTTTTTATGTTATGTTACAGTTTTTAATCTAGCTATTTAAGTTCATGTACTTACTTCAATAGTCCAAAGCAAAACACAAAACGTTATTTATTAGTTACCTTTTAATATTATGGCACCTTCTCTTACAACAAAGCTGCACCATATCTCAGTTCTCACTTATAAACGGTGAAAGACCCGTTTTTCCTTTCTGTAGTAAATCTTGAAGAAAAGGAGGGAGTTACCGGCCACGTCCCATTTATAGAACCTGGGCATCGCATATTCATGGGCCCCCCCCCTTTTGCCTTATCTTTCACTGGTGGAAAAACTGCACCAGCTGAGATCTATCTCAGAAACCTGCCGCATCCTGGGCATTGAAGAGTCCTTAGTAAAGAGCGTGAAGAGGGGAGAGTTTGGGGCCCTGCAGAATAGGCGCCATAGCCAGAGAAGAAGATGTTCACCTGCAAAAGGCATGAAGCCAGATCCCGTTACAATAGCACTGGAACGCCTGGCTGTTCTGGAGTCGCTGTCCGGTGAAGGGCAAGAGGCAGACAAAGAGTGAGCTCCCTGAGTGGATATAGAACTTCTATCTTGGGCTCGGATGGCGGCGGGCATACGGGGGAAGGCTTCGGCCACAAGTTGCACCCAACTACTTTTATCCCTAGGTACCTTTGGACTTGTTCTACTGAACCTGAACTTTACTTGTTTGATCTATGTTATAGGTTTTGGTCATTTTCTTTAATAATTGAGAGACCAGTACTCATCTCAGAGGGTGACGGTGAAAAGAGCAAATGCAACTAAGTGGGTGGTCAGGGAGAGGGACACCATGGAAGACACGAGATACATGGTATAGATGGTCTCAGAACGATACCCTCGCATAGGCTGAACATGGCAGCACACACAGTTAAGGTTTTGTCGCTCAATGTGAAGGGTCTCAACAATTCTATTAAGAGGCGAGCAATACTCTCCTACAGCAAAAATTCAAAGGCAGACATATGCTTTTTACAAGAGACTCACCTCCTGAGTGGGGATTGGCACAGCCGTTCAGATCACAAGCTTTTCCCCATCAGTTTTTGTCCTCCACTACCTCCAAGAAAGTGGGTGTAGCAATTCTCTTTGCTAGGACATTCAGAGGTGAGGGTGGTCCTAAATTAGCAGAGGTGAAGGGTAGTCTTCTGGCACATACAGTACATATAGGGGGTAAATCCTTTATGGTGGGCTCCCTATACGCTCCTAACACGGGGCAGGAACCATTTCTTCAAGAGGCAGTCACAGAAGCGATGGACACACAGTCACGTCTGACACTTCTGGGGAGAGATTTGAACCTCGTGTCCAATATTAACAAAGACAGATCAGTCAGCCACTTTACCCAGTCGGGGGGAGGGGAGGTGGTTGTCCGAAAATGGGTTAATTGACCTTTGGAGGGAGGCCCATCCACAATCTACCCAATATACCTATTACTCCCACACACATAAATCATATGCAAGACTTGATAATATGCTGGGGACTAGGGACATACACAATATCCTGGGAGACAGAGATAGAACCGGCGGCACTGTCAGACCATGATGCAGTAACTCTTACTCTAAACCTTCCCCCCACGGATGACGCGGTAGGAACTGGAGGCTTAAGGAGACCCTATTTCAACGACCTACAGTTACACACCAGATCACAACAGCTATACAAACGTATCTAGATTTTAACGACGCCCCTGATATATCCATTTCCACAGTGTCGGAGACTTTGAAAACAGGGATAAGAGTTGAACTCATAGCAATATCAGCGGCAGAGAATAAGACCCCCAAAGAAAAAAAGAGACCTACACGGTCAAAGAACTCGAACGTGTACAGGGCCATACCGGGGCCCCCAGGGTTTGGTGCCAACTACGAGCAGCACAGGGACAATTAGCGGGCTTTGACATGGATAGGGCAGAATACACTGCTCTCGGACTGAAACACTTATTCTATATTGGGGGAAACAAATCAGGGCGACTGCTGACTAACAAATTTAGAGCTCACAGGCAGCAGACGAAAGTACGCGGCCTCAGGACCCAAGGTGGTCAGGAATTGGTAGATGACGATCATATAGCAAAGGAATTGCGAGACTTCTATGCAGAACTATACACGGGACAAGAATTGGATGACCAGTCCTGCGTGGCATACTTACACGGGGCAAATACCTCTTGTTTAACTACCACGCAGGCAGAATCCCTAGACTCCCCCATCAGGATTGAAGAGGTCATTTCTGCAATCTTGCGCCTCAAGTCCTTCGAGGCCCCGGGGCCAGACGGGTACTGAGCAAGCTTCTACAAAACATTCTGCCCGCTTCTGGCCCCTATTCTAGTCAGACTGTTCAACTCATTTATAGACCCAGGCTCGATCCCCTCCAATATGCTGGCCATAGTCATCCCGAAACCACGGAAGGACATGCAGCTATACAGCTCTTATCTCCCATTTTCACTATTAAATGTGGACATTAAGCTCTTTATAAGTATTTGAGCAATGCAACTGGGTCCCTGATGCTGGGCGTTATCGACCCATACCAAGCAGGGTTCATCCAAAACAGAGTAGCGATAATACGAAATGCATCCTACATTTGATTGACAAGGCACACCACTCAGACACAGAGGCCCTCCTCTTAACAGTCGATGTGGTGAAAGCTTTCGATCAAGTACATTGGCGATACATGGAGCAGACCATTTCACACTTTGGTATAGTTGACCAATTAAGAGCGTGGGTGGCGAGCTGTTATAATATCCCCATAGCTACAGTCAGGGTGAACGGTGTCTCGTCTCCCTCCGTCCCGATTGGCAAGGGAACCAGACAGGGGTGCCCTCTATCACCCCTTCTATTCACCCTGTACATGGAGCCTCTGGCTCAACGGATCACGGACAACCCACAGATTACCAGTGTCCCCATTGGCGGGGAGAGCCATACTGTCCGCCGTTACGTGGACGATGTCCTGGCCTCACTGACAAATTAAGAGGTGTCCCTACTGGTTTTTATTGAAGAGGTGTCCATGTTTGGTCTAGCTTCTAGGTTTCGCATTAATGTCGGCAAATCCCAGGCCCTCACATCGTCTAATTTTCAAGACCGCCTATAGGTACACAAAAAACGTTTCTCAGACCGGTGGGGCTACAGAGTCACTACCCTATTTGTGGATTCAGCTCGCTCCCTCAATCCCACTAGCCGCCACATTAAACTACAACAATGTACTTCGCCAAATTACAAACTACCTAAATATCTGGAAATTACACCAACTCTCATTATTAGGCAGCATTGTGGCCCTCAAAATGACTCTATTACCAAAGATCCTTTACCTCTTTCAGACATTGCTGGTAACTCCCCCAGAGGGATGCTCACTACACTACAGAAAGAATTTCACCAATTTGTTTGGCAAGGAGCTCGACCACGGCTGAGCAGAGAACTGAGTTACCTGAGCCCCCGGAAAGGGGGACTTGGGATTCCAAATTTGCAGCAGTACTTCCAAACGATGCAAATGTGATTAGATTGGATCCTAGTGGAGTGGAACCGAGATGAATCTGAAAAACACTGGCTTTTTCAGTACCGAACGATTGCTAAACTCCCACTTTGGAAGTTACTTTTCCTCAAATGTACTGACAGACCGCAGAGCCTCCAGGGGTCCCCCATCAGAAGGACAATCATGGAGGTTTGGGACTTTGTGGCTTCCAGGGTAGGGCTCACTTTATTCCCCTCCCCTATGACACCTCTGTTCGAGAACGTAGATTTCATCCCAGGCACACAATGGGGAGCATTAGAGGCCTTGCATCATACACCATGCCACACTTCGGGTCACATGTTTGACGAAGACGGTATCATCCCCTTCCCACAACTATGTCAACAATATAATCTACCCAAGAATGAGAGGCTACGCTGTCGGACACATTGGACTCAGACTTAAAACAGGAACAAAGCAGCAGCACTAATCCCTGTACAAAACAACAATCCAAGAATACTCTAATCCAGCCTCTCCGTTCCTTCCAACACATCTCACACAATGAATTTATAGACCAGGTCAAAACAAGCAGGCCTGCCCGCAGCCCTTCTGACCCCTGTACACCACAAACTTTCAAGACAATTCTTTCAACAACCTCTGCTGCCACTCCAGTAAGAAGATTCATCAACGATTCCTTAACTACCGGAATATTTCCAGAAGAACTCAAAAAATCACACATACACCCTTTACTGAAGAAAACAAACTTGGACCCGCTGAACCCTGACAACTACAAACCCATTATAAATGGACCTTTCCTGGGCAAACTGATAGAAAGAGCAGAGTTCGCCCAGATGTCACAATTCATAGAAGAGAATGACATACTCTCAGACTTCCAAACATGATTCCGTCCGGGAAGAGGCACTGAATCTGCCCTCCTTGCCATCTGGGATGACCTGAAGAATACAGTTGACCGCAGTGGGGTTGCTGCACTACTCCTCTTGGACCTCTCGGCTGCCTTTGACACAGTTGACCATGACACTCTGAAACAAAGACTCTATGAAGCCGGCATAGAGGGAACTGCTCTAGACTGGATCGCGTCCTACCTTCAAAACAGAACTAATGTCATCCAAACTCCACCTTTCTCGTCCAAACCATGCTCCACAAAAGCAGGGGCCCCTCAAGGTTCTATCATCTCCCCATGCTTTTCAACATCTACATGAAGTCATTACACCTCACGTGCTATAACACGCAAATACTCCTTCAACTGGAATGCCCCAAAGACATAGAAAAATCCTCAATTTTCAGTTGTCTCAGAGCCGCGGATCAGTGGATGACTTGGAGCCATCTCAAATTGAATGCTTCAAAAACGGAAATACTCACGTGTGGCGATTGGAAACATTAAGACCCGCTTGCCGCCTGGCCTGATGAACTGGGATCACCACCTAAAGTATCGAAGGAAGTAAGAAACCTCGGAATGACCATGGACTCCAAGCTGTCGATGAATGCCCAAGTGGACAAACTAGCAAGATCAAGCTTTGTCACTATAAAAACGCTGCGACAAATTTTCTCTCATTTGGGATTTCCACATAAGGTCCAAGCACCCATCTCCCTTGTTCTGCCCAAACTCAATTACGCCAATAGCCTCTACCACGGATCACCTTTAACGACCATGAAAAGACTACAATGGATTCAGAACTCGGTTGCCAGACTACTCTTGAATATCAAACCGCGAGACCACATCTCATCTGCCTTGAAAGCCCTGCATTGGTTACCGGTTGCCAGAAGATCCACATTCAAGCTGCTTTGTATCACCCACAAAGCAATACATGGAATGGGACCACTCTTCATCAGGAATAAAATCACCAAACACATTCAACAAAGGAACCTACGCTCTAAAGGGGCATCTCGCCTCAAAATCCCAAGATACAAGAACATAACCATGGGTGGCACATTCTTCTCTGTTCAAGCAGCCAAACTATGGAACTCTTTACCCCCCAACATAAGATCCACCGACAATCACCTTATCTTCAGAAAACTACTCAAGAATTGGCTCTTCCCCACATAAGCACCATACGCAAACAGAAATTTACAGCATATTCCTCTGTATATAAGCAGTTATTTTCACTATAGATATGTACCGATCTTTGTGTATTGCTTCGTATAAACATGTGGAATAATTATGTTGTTGTAAATAAATAAAAATCATCTTTGGTCTACATGTACTTACTTCCATTGTGCATCTATGTACCTTCCATTTACTTGTTTGTTTGTTACCTTTCTCCTGAAAAAGCATATCCAATGCACTACCCTATTTCTCATCCTGTACCTCTAGCAATATCTTTAATCTATATATACTTAGCTCCTTCTATATACTTTCAATGTACTTATGGATCTATATATTTATCACTTTCTTCTAATTTAGCATTTCAAATGCACTACCCTATTTCTCAACCTATACTTCTCTCAATATATCCTCTGGCCACCCCTTCTGACTCATCTCAAACTTCTTTCTACTACTCTTTCCAATGTACTACCCTATCTCTCACACTATACATCTATCTATATATCCTCTACATCCACTCTCTCATTTATCCCAAACCCCATACCACTACTATGATCCCAAAAATAACCCTTTCTAGACTCTCTCCTACTCTACCCCTCCTTGCATCATCTGACACCTCATTTTACTATACCGATCCCCCAAAACAAAGCTTTATAAACTCTCCCCTCTGACTCTCCCCCTCAAAAACCCGTTTTACTCATCCAAAAGCCTCCTCCTACTGCTATGACCTCAAAAAAAGAATTCTCACTGTTATGTCCCTCCACTAACCTTTTCAATCAAAATAACAGACTAACATGTTCACTTCTCAATTTCCATTTTCCACTATACTAATTCACCACTAATCCTTTATGGGTTCCAGAGTAGCATGCTACTCGCCAATGAAGCATTCCAACACCCCATTAGGGTTACCAGCACTATATAAATGCAAACCTTTTCCCTTTTCTACCCCTCCCCAACCCTTCTCAATCCAAATAACTGACTAACATATCCACCACTCAAATTACTTTCATGTTTCGCCACACTAATTCAACAGTAATCCTTATGGGTTCCAAAGTAGCGTGCTACTCGTCAATAAAGCGCTTCAAAACCCCATCAAGGGGTAGCAAGTGCTATATAAATACAAACCTCTTTCCCTCTTCTATCCCGCAACCTACCCTTCTCTATCCAAATAACTGAATAACATATCCACCACTCAAATTACTTCATACTTCACTATAATAATTTTCAACACTAATCCTTTATGGGTTCCGGAGTAGCGTCCTACTCGCCATAAAAGCGCTTTAACACCCATCAGGGGTAACAGGTGCTACATGAAAGCAAACCTTTCTTCCCTTTTATCCCTCTGCTACTCTTCTCACTCCAAATAACTGACTAATATCCACCACTCAAATTACTTTCATATTTCACCATACTAATTCAGCACTAATCCTTTATGGGTTTCTGTAGTAGCGTGCTTCAATACCCCATCAGGGGTAACAAGCGCTATATAAATACAAACCTTTTTTTCCTCTTCTATCCTTCTGCTATCCTTCCGAATCCAAATAACTGACTAACCTATCCACCACTTAAAATTTACTTGCATGTTTCACTATACTAATTCAAAACAAATCTTCTATGGGTCCCGGAGTAGCGTGCTACTCAACGAAAAAGCGCTTTGACGCCTCGCCAGGGGTAGTAAGCGCTATATAAATGCAATTACAATACAATACAATCTCTAAGTATGACACTGGCTGTTCCACTCATTTAACTCTCACATGGTGGGTAGGAAGCACACACAATATGAAAAGTGGCTAGTTACTAAAACCACAGACAAACGACTGATCTCCGAACTGTATACATCAAGGATACTAAAAGTACGGACCGGGGCAGCATGCAGCCCTCCTGACCTTTAATTGCGGCCCCCTGGTGAACAGCAGCACTGGGCTGACAGATCAGGAACATTCAGGAAGCTGTGAAACCTGCATACTTTACTTGCAGGTTAACTAAACTAAGGTAAAGTAGCAAATAATGTTTTCTAGACAACTTATTTTATTGTGCATCTGCTTTGCGTCCCCCTACGCCCACCCTTCAACACCTTGGCCCTCCCCTGCTGGCATTGGTGCGGCCCTCGGGAAGCCACAGACAGTACTTTGTGGCCCCTGGGGAAATGTCTGCGAGTACCCATGGTATACACTATTGAATCAGCCTACCCCCACACAACTCACACCCAGCCAAAGACGATTAGCACAAGAAATCGTGAGAGAGTTGACTAGAAAATAATGGGGCGAGATTTATACGGGCACGACACACAGCCCGGAACACACCTAGTATAGACACAGCCACCAAAATCGTCACTTACTGGTACCTGACCCCATTGCACCTTAATAAGGGTAACCCAGAGCAAAGTCCAGATTGCTGGCAGGGTTGTGGGTCAGCAGGCATTCTTCTACACCTACTCTGGGACTGTCAGATCCTTACAACGTATTGGGCCCGAATCCAACATGAAATAGACATACATTTTGACACTCAGATACCCCGGTTCCCCACATAGAGGGTCCTGGGCTTGCCCATTCTACTAACCTACCCACTCAAATCACGTAAAGGAAGACAGATGGGACTAGCACTGGGGGCAGCGCTCCAGAACATTCGCATTCAGTGGGGGTCTCCCACCACCCCTACACACTTAGGCTGGCTACAAAGACTCTGGCACATTCTGGGGATGGAGAAGATATCTGCTACCCTCACCACTTCCGAGACCTCTTTCCAAGAGATATGGCGTGCCTTTCTTGACCTCCTTTCCACCGAATTTAGAGAGCTCACATGCCCTAAATATCTGCGTACCCTCTACCTCACCGAACAGACTCAGAGCCAAGCATAGGCAAAAGTACAGGGTATAAACACTTCCATATACAACAGGTATGCACTACTTCTTTTCTATGAGTACTGGGGGGAGAGGGTTGGGGACTTATTTCTAGTTTCTGTTACTTATTGAAACCCACGTGGGGAGCGCTGCGACGCTCAGTATCTAGACGGACAAATGCAACATGTACAACAATGAGACTGCACAAGCGATGTACTTCTATTTCTTAGATACATTTAAATAAAAATATTTAAACCATAACTGACTGTATAATACCATGTAGAACTGCCTTAATATTTCTAGAATACAGTGTATAACTCTGTAATACAGTATATAACTCTTTCAGTGTCATCTATGACTGCATGCATCACTGGATCAATAAGTCTCTCATTCACTGTATAAGTAGTTGAGTGGATATATGGGAAGGCGCATAAGTCTATCAATGCTTCTGTAACTAACTGCATGACTGCCTCAGTGCATCTATGAGTGGGTGTATCAGTGTCACAATGGGTCTGTGATTGGTTGCATAAGTCTCTCATTTGATCTGTGAGTAGGAGCATTAGTGCCTTTGTGCATTTGTAAGTAAGTATATGACTGTCTGACTGGATCTGTGAGTGGATACATGAGTGTCTAAGTGGGTGTCTGAGTGAGTGGCTGCATGAGCGTCTGAGTGAGTCTGTGAATGAGTTCATGAGTGTCTCAGTGGATCTATGACTGGCAGCTGGAATGTCTGAGTGGTTCTATAAGTAAGTGTGTGAGTCTGTGAGTGGGTGTGTGAGTCTGAGTACATAAGTGAATGGGTGCATAAGTCTTTGAGTGAGGCTGAGAGTTTGTGTGTGAGTGACTGTATGGGTGTATGAGTGTCTGAGTGGGTCTGTGATTGGGTGTATGAGTGTCAGAGTGGATCTGTGAGTGGGTGTATGAGTATCTCAATGGGTCTGTGAGTGAGTGCATAAGTGTCTCTGAGTGGGTGAGTGAACGGTGCATGCATGAGTCTCTGAGTGGGTCTGTTACTGGGAAGACAAGTATCTGTGTGGGTCTGTGAGTAGATGCATGAGCCTTTGAGTGGGTGAGTATCAGTCTCTGACTATATCAGTGAGTGACTCACTGCATAAATCTCTGAGAGGGTCTGTGAGTAACTGTATGGGTGTGTGAGTGAGTGTATGAATGTCTGAGTGGATGTATGAGTGCCTCAGTGAGTCTGACTGAGGGTGTGTGAGTGTCTCAGTGGATCTGCGAGTACATACATGAGTGTGTGAGTGGGTCTGTAAGAGAGTGCATAAGTCCCTGAGTGGGTTTGTACATGGGTGAGTGACTCTCCAATTGAGTCTGTAAGTGGGAGCATGAGTATATGAGTGGATCTGTGACAGGGTTCATAAGTGCCCAGGTGGGTCTGTGAGTGGGTGTAAGAGTCTCTCAGTAGGTCTGTACATGGATGCATCACTCTGAGTGATTCTGCAAGTGGGTGCATGAGTACTTGAATGGGTATCTGAGTAGGTATGTGACTGTATGTATAAGTGTGAAAGTCAGTATTTGAATAGGTGTATAAGCGTACATGAGTCTGTGACAGTGACCAGTGAGTGTGTACAAACATATATATTTTTCCACCAATATTCATGATGATGTTGGTAGTCGCGATGTTCCTGCAATGGTACACAGGGCCTGCACTGGCGGTAATGGCATTGTAGCAAATAGCGTGCTGAGTCAAGAAAAATTAATTTTGGACACATAACTTGTGTCACTAACACTCCTATTTCTCAAACATGGGGTCAGAGTACCTCCACCTTGACCCCTTATGTTAGCTTTCACACAAATTTGCAGCCTGGGAACCATTCCCGCTCAATAAAATGTCAGCCACATTTTTTTGTTCACGTTGCGTCCAGCCAATCCGAGCATTCCCATTGGCATGCGCATTCGCAATTAATTACGGAAACGTTGTGAAATATCTGCGGCCAGAGATATCACCATAATTTTCAATGTAACTTTTTGTAAAATTACAGAATTGATTTGCAGCAAATAACAAAAAGCTCAATCTGTGTGACAACAGCTACCTTTCTGCCAAATTTGGTATAATGCCGTCCAGCGGTTCGGGCTGTAGGTGTGACAATGCTTTCCTATGGTAATTAACATACAAAAGCACCCTTATTTCGCGCCCCTATTTCTAGGTCCGCACTGCACAGATAACCTCCAAACTTTCCATGACACACAGAACCTACTTTGACAGTTCATGAAGATTGGTCAAATGACGCCAAAGTTATAGGCAAGTCAAAAAATGCTTTTCCTGCGGTAACCAGGACCTAACTAGAACTACCTACTAGCAAGCACCAGTAGGTAAATATAGTGTGTGTATATATATATATATATATATATATATATATATATTACTACTGGCGGTCGCCAGTAGATAGTTATAGTTAGGACCGTGTTTCCATAGGAAATCCGCAACATTCTATTTGGAATAACTTTGGCGCCGGTTGACGAATCCTCGCAAAATTTTCAAAATAGGTGGGGCGCTCCGCTCCGCTCCTACCCTGAAAGTCTCGGGGTGATTCGTCAAGCGGGGACCGAGAAAAAAGGGGGGTCCCAAAACGCGTTTTCCCCATGCATTTTTCCATAGGACCTTTAGTCGAAGGTACAGCCCGAACGGCTCAACAGAATTACTTGAAATTTGGCAGAGAGGTAGTCCTCAGGTCAGGGAAGTGCCTTTTGCAGGTCTGGTGTCAATCTGTTCAGTGGTTCCTGAGAAAATCAAAAGTAAAATCATATATATATGTGGGCGGAGCCTAACCACACATCTCATCCTGAGATCTGATTGGCTGTCAGCACTTCATCCAAGAAGTGTTGGCAGCCATCTTGGGACCAATATACATGATAGCACCTCATTAAAAAGCATTGCAGTTAATAGAAGGTTTTAAGACTTTAGTTACATTATAAATCATTTGTTGATGGTACCATACTCATTTTAGGAATTGTGGTATGTTCTAAGGTGATTTCACCATGTGAAAAAGCCTTCTGCTGGGATATCATGATTGAGAGAAAAATATTTTCTCATGCTTTTCCCACAGAGGTTTGGAAGGTGATCTATAAGCTAAACTGAGAGCTTATTTTCTGTAAATTCACATTATCTTTCTCAGTCATGTGAGAATGAAGTCTGACATTCTCAGTAAAACATGTACATCCAACAAGGGCAGAGACTGTCAGTTGATTCCTTTGTGTTCTACTGCAGCTTCCCAGAGTGTTCCAAAGAACAACTAGAGCGCTAACAGTCCTACTTATGATAAACGTATGGCACACCTGAAGCCATCTTGCTTGGATTAAAGTGGTAACTCTTAAAACATTTAATTTAAAAAGGAACGAAATGAGGGGGTTCATTTTTCCATAAAAAGTATGATTAGTGCTGCAGAAAGAAAAATTAGGGCACATTTCGAGTGACTTCTCAAATCCTCTTCTATTTCATTAAAAAATTCTGATATGCAGACTGAAACATGCACTTTTAATACCAGGAGCAGACTTCCATGGTGAACAGTAGTTTTACTACAGTGATCTAATGAGCAACTAGAGTGCTAACATTCAGAATTTATGGCAAATGTGTGACAAATCTGAATACCTTCATGATGGAATCAAAGTAAAAAACTGAAAGCATTTCCTACTGAGGAGACTGCAGTACATGAGGAAATTAGGAAACTTCATAACAAATAAATCTCCCAAGATGGCCACCGGAGACAAAAGAGCCCAAATGTAGCCCAAAATCACCCAGATGTAGCCCAAATATAGCCCAATGACAGAAGTGTGCAAAACACTTATTATTTTGTGTTTTTGCAGTGTTATATAGTGCAGACTTGTCAGGTATTGGAGTGCTTTACATGAGCATTGGTTACATCACACAAGAACAAATTCATTTTGGTTGTAGACATGGGGAGACTAAGTGATTTGACCAGAATCACAGAATGTCGAGCTGAAGCAGAAACTCCAACCTGGTTCCCCAGTTGCAAAGTCTGGAGTTCTGGAAGTAACACCACATCCTCTCCCCTAAGTGCAACATTTAATCAAGTGGTCAACTGGATAAAAAAACATAAAGATAACAAATAATTTAAAAGTGCTTTGTCGCTATTTGAAAACTCAGAAAATATGTCCTTATTTTAGTCTTTTAGAGCACTAACCATAATTTTGATGCCAATAAGACGCTCTCATATATGTAATTTCTAAAGGAAATGCTCTAGGTATTACAGTTTTGATTACATCAAGATGACGTCAGGTGTTCCACACTTTTGTAATAAATATAGAATGTTAGCAATCTAGTTGTTCATTAGGATACTGTTGAGAGGCAGAGGCCAGGGGCACGGACTCTGACAATTGAAGGCAGGTAGGAGGGTGCAAAGGCAACAATTTAACCACACTAAGCAGGCAGGAAGGGCCGTGGCAGCACAACAGACTATGGAGGGCAGTGGAAAGGGGGGCAGGGGCAACAAACCAACAATACAGGACTTGCAAGAGAGGCTGTGGCAATGTAATAGACCATTGTGAGCAGAAGGAAGAGGCAATGGTAGTACAACCATACATGCCAACAGATCCGATTCAGCCAGGAAACGTCCAATGTTTTTAAGCTCAAATGGGCTTTATTTGATCTGTCTCCTGTCTACAATCTCCTCTTTTTCAATGTAACTCAAAGGGGAAAATCAATACCCCAGTTTTTTTTCAAAATCTCCCTCTTACCAAGTTCAAAATGTTCGCAAGTATGGTACATTGGATCATGGAAGGAAATGGGGTAGGGACATGGACTTGGATAACAGAGGACAGGAGGGACATGGAGAGGTGCACCAAACTGACCCTGCAGGGCAGGCATCAGGGTTTGCAGCAGCACAATACACTACACAGGGCATGCGGGACGGGAGTGCAGCACAACAATCCATAGAAAGCAAGAGGGAGGGGACAGGACCATGCACATGGACAACAGAGAACAGAGGGGCAAGAGGCAATGGTAGCTAGCTGACCACAATGGACAGACAGGAGAGAAAGCTGCAGCATAACAGACCATAAAGGGCAGGAGGGACGGATCAGGGGCATTACAATGGAACAGACAAGCCAGGAGGGAGGGAGTAGGGGTCTGCACATGTAAACAGAGGGCTGGGGGCAAGGGGGCAGGGCAGGAGCAGCAAGATAGCCATGGAGGTCAGGCAGGATGGGCACTAGAAGCAAGACACACCATGAAGAGCAACAGTGAGACTGTGATGGAATACACACAGACCATGGAGGGAAGGTGGGAGGGGGTCAGGGGCAGCTAACTGACCACACAGGGAAGGTGGGAGGGGCCATGGCAGCACAGAAGACCATGCATGGCAAGTGGGAGTGTTAGTGGCAGCACAATGGCTATGATGGGCAAGAAGGAGGGTGCGGGCATGCACAAAGGACGATGGAGGATAGAAGGGAGGGTCAGGACCTGTGCACAGGCAAGAAAGTTCAGGGAAAGGGACCTCACAACAGACCGCACGGGGCAGGCAGGAGGAGCAGTTGCAGCACAACAGACCAGGGAGGGCAGAAGGGTGTGGCAGTACAATGGACCATGTAGGACAGGAGGAAGAGGATAGGGGCATGGCATGTGGACAGGCAGGGTGGAGGTGGCAGGGACAGGTTACAGTCATCTGACAATGCTAGGCAGGTGGGAGGGGAGTGGCAGCTCAACAGAACACTCAGAGTAGATAGGAGTGGCAGGTCCATGGAACATGGTGGGCAAAAAAGATGGAGCAGGGGCATACACAAAGACATCGGAGGGCAGGGGGAAGGAGAATAGGGGCAGCAAGCTAAGCACAGAGTTTAAGCAGGAGGTCAATGATGGGGCATAGAATTGGGCAATGGAGGGCAGGAGGAGTGAACTGGTACATCACACTAAATTGAGGGCAGTGGCAGCACATCAGACCATGCATGGCAGGAGGGAGGAGGCTAGTCCATGGATTCACACCACAGAGGATAGGGAGGAGGGGGATGGGGCAGCAAGCTAACTGTTCAGAGAAGGCGGGTATTAGGAACTTTATTGTTTTTAAAACATGTGTCTGTGCGAACTACTTAAAATATGAACAAGTATGCAGCATAATCTCACTTTTATTCAGGAAGAAGAGGACGTTTGTGACTGTGACTCCGGGCTCACTTGGCAGAAACCCCCCCTGACCCTCCACCCCCTATCGCAAAATGTAATGCCCGTGAAAAGGGTAGGTGAACACAGTGTTATATAGAACATAGTCCTGAGAGCACGATTGAAAATGAAAACTAGATATAGTGTATGGTATAAACTATGCACCAAAAAGTGTGATATAAGATGAACCGGGCGTGAAATATAATATGCAATACATTGTGCGCAATGACAGATTCATTGGAGAGCGCGAGATAGCACAGGCACTAGCGCGTGCTATGCGATATGCGCCTTGGAGTGTAATATGCACAGGGCAGTGTTGTATAACCTAACTAGTCTCTAAAGTTGTAATATAAAATATGTGCTGGGGAGTGTAACATTGCATATGCACTGTGACAAAGATATGGATCCCAGATTGTAATATGTATGGCATAGCACTGTGCGTTATAACATAGGCATCGAGGAAGGCACGTTAGATGGGGCAATATAACCCGTGCGAAGACAAGTGTGGCATGACATATTCACGGGGTGGTGTTACAGTGCACATGGGCTAGAGAGTGTCATAGCATATGCCCTAGCTGGTGGAATACAACACAGAGGTGTGTGGCACTCAGCAGGCAATGGTGGGTGTAACACAGCATTGGGCTCTGCCAGGAGCGCGCTGTGACTCTCAAGTGATGTTCGTCCCCTTTTCACAGAGTAAAATAAAAAGTATTACACATCCGGCAGTGGATGTGTGTTTTATTAACCGTGAGGGGGGTTCCTTGCATAGTTTTGGTCGAATTTTTGTCGAATCCCCTTTGAATGGCTTGGTGTGCATGTGTATTAAATGTGCCCGTCAATAGCTACCCATATTTGTATAAATAAACGACAAGGGTGTCTACCGGGATTAGGCACGGTAGGGCATCAGACATGTCAGAGCTTCACTAGTGGTGTAAATACATTCCACGTAGATTCATTGTATGCATAGTCGCCTTTTAATGAATATCACGCAAATCGTCATGGTAATAGGTACGTACGGTTTGTCCAGCATGTCCTAGGTGTGTCTATAAATATATATTTTTTAAAAATAATAAAAAACAGGGGCCGGCCCTGGGGATTGGGGTCAAAAAAATATAATTAGGAGACAGGCCCTGGGGGATGGGGTCATCAGGGCCAATAAATTAGAATAAGAAGGGGAACGACACAGCCCCCCTTCTTAAAAAATTAAAATAAATAAAAGACTGGCATCGTGCCGGAGACCACGCCCCCTCCTTGCAGCACTCTGCAAACGCACCCCCTGGCGAGTTGTAAGTTGGGGAATTAATTCCTCTTCAATACTGAGGGTCCATGAGGGCCAACTAGCCCAACAGGCATCTCCAGTATGCACCAGGGAGCTGCGCTGCAGACAGGTGTTCTGAGGCCAAGCCCCTTTTTACACCTCTCTGCAACGCAGCTCTGTGGCGCTTACTGGAGGTACCTAGTGGTCTAGTTTGACCCTAGGGACCCTTAGGATTCAAGGGGACTTAATCTTTCAACTTAGAACAGCCACAGGGCACGTTTACACAGTGGTGAAGGGAGGGGACGGGGCCTGAGGTGACGTGTGCAAACACGCACTATGGCACGTTTTAAATTGGGGATATCATTTCCCTTCAATATTGAGGGCCCCTGGGGGTTAACTAGCCCACCAAGTGCTTCTAGTAAGCGCCACTGAGCTGCATTGCAGAGAGGTGGTCCAGGCCGTGCCACTTTTTACACCTCTCTGCAACGCAGCTCTGTGGCACTTACTGGAGGTACCTAGTGGGCTAGTTGGACCCTAGGGACCCTCATGATTCAAATGAACTTAATCTCCCAACTAAAAACGGACACAGGGCGTGTTTACACAGTGGTGAAGGGAGGGGACGGGGCCTGAGTTAACGTGTGCAAAAACGCCCTGTGGCCTGTTTTAAGAGGTAGTTTTAATCCCCCTGCCCTATTATATACTAGGGGCTTACAGAGGAGGTCATGCTAATCACAGGGGGACCCCAACGCATAATGTTCCCTAGTGTATGTAGGTGTTTTCACTGTATTCTAAGTGTCTTTTAACATAGCACTGGCTCTAGGACTGGTTAGTCAGACTCAGTTACCACCAGTATCTGTCTGAAAAAGTTGAGGGTACAGGATGATTTTGCAACACGGCTTCTTTCTGCTCTTCTTTTTGTTCTATCTGCACGTTATCCTTCTTCCTGCTTTTTTCTTCGTCTTTGAGGACTTCTGTTGCTTCTTTCTGCACTTCTTTTTTTTCTTTCTGTGCATTTATTCTTCTTTCTTCACATGTCCTATCTCTGTAGGCATAGTTAGAAATTAGCATTTAAAAAACCTTTGAAATTCACAGCAAAAAACATAGGTTTCAGGCACGTTATAGTTAGGAATTAGCATTAACAAACCTCAGAAATTCACTGAAAAAACCATAGGTTTCAGGGGTGTTATAGTTAGCTGGACTTTTCACTTGTACAAAACCATTGAAATTCCCCCGTTATAGTTAGTTCAGCTAACTATAACTCGCGCACCCGCAATGCACTGCTGATGACGTCACATATTACATCACTCATGATCTGGTCAGTGACATCACTCATGACATCACTGATGACATCTCAAATGACATCACTGATGACATCACTGATGACATCATCCTTGTGATAGAGTGGCAGACCTCCTCTCACCCTAATATAACCTTTGATACACACATTCAAAAATAGAGACTAAAATTTTCACAACAATGGACATACCAATACCAGTTACAACAACCTCTTCAGTAATTCTAAGATCCACATACACATCCACTCATTCACCAACAGTCCTATACAGTCACTCATACATGTACTCACTCATCATATGTACTCATACACCTATACATCCTGTTACACAATGCCACTCATCCATAGAGTTACTCACACACATAGTCACGCATGCTAATAAAGAATCAAACATACATTTACTTGCATATACAGTTATACACACACCACCACACTTACTTCTACAGAAACTTACACATACTTAGTCTTTTAAACAATCACTTATAGAAACACATACTTATTCATACAGGAACTCTTTCAATCTCTCACTCTCACATATACTCACTTATATACACCAATAGTCACATATACTAGTTTAAAACATATGTAGTTACTCATAAAGACACTATTGAGACAGTCATTCACTCACTAACACATCCATACACACACTCATCCACCCATACAGTCCTGCACACATGCTGTCTTCAACACATACAGTGAGTCACTCATTCATGCACCTATGCACTACGTAATACCCCGCACCGAACCATGCAGACACTCAGACTGATACTCAAAAAAACAACTAATAACCTATATAGACACCCATGTAGCTACTCACCAACCCATGCAGCCACTTATTCACAAAGTGAGAGACTGATACAGATATTTACATATTTAAACATTACTCACTAAGCCATGTATTCACTATGATACACTTAATCAGTCAGTTACACAATCAATTTTTCAAAAACAAATCATCCATTTAGACACTTATATACCCATTTATTCTTCCATCGACCTTGAGATATACATATATAAAACATATTTAATTTTCTGAAAAACACACATTCACTGGATGATGTCATGAGTGATGTCATCAGTGATGTCATGAGTGATGTCACTGACCATGTCATGAGTGATGTAATATGTGACGTCATCAGCAGTGCATTGCGGGCGCGCGAGTTATAGTTAGCTGAACTAACTATAACGGGGGAATTTCATGGAAATGCCATGGTTGCGGCAAATGGTCCGGCACCCACACAAGTGTATCTATGCAGTCTATGTTTCTCCCATAGGATAACATTTTTACGTTCGAGGCTCATACCTCAAAACCGTTATTCAGATATTTTCTATTACTGGACAAATTCATATCTCCAAAAGTACTTAACTGATTCCAATGATCTTGGTGTCTAAAATTATGATAAGCCTGCGCTGCTTCATCACACTACCACAAATGGAACACTTGGGATTATTAATTTAAACCCTATGAACCAAAAACGGTTGTCTGCACTTTTAACATGGTGTGCCCTTACATTGTCACTCGTGCTTAAAAAGCCATTCCGACAATGTGTTACTGCATTAATATGTTTAACATTTACTGTAATGTGCAAATTGTACAGCACAACAACATGCCCTTTAATTTATGTGCCTGCCCAGTGTCTTGCACTGCATACTGCAGCAACTTTGAAAGAAAATGTTCTGACCAGGCTTAGGGAGGCACCCACAGCTGCTGGCTGCAATCAGTCACATAGAACTATGTGCAGACAGGTCTTTAAGTGGGATCAAAGAAGTGGGTGCTCTCTAAAAGGGAATAGGCAAACTAAATGTTTGTGATTCCCATAGTGAGTCACCTGACAGGTATTTGGGTTTCTCTCTGAGAAGTAATTGCATCCAGGTATATACCACAACAACTGGCATACACCTAAGACCTGTCAATACAATTGGCTTTGTCAAAGGTTGTTAGCTGTTTCAGATAAATAAGTAACACCAATGATTTGCTATAGATAAATCAAATTGGATATGTTGATACTTTGGATGGAATGCTGCACCATAGGAGTGTTTATATACTTCTTTCCAATAAGATTTAAGGCAATGTCTTATTTTAGAATCCAGTGTGATCCTTTATTTTCTTTCTTGAAACATATATTTATACATCAAGAATGTCCAGCCAGAGTGTTTCCTTCACGAAAAAAGAAATATTTTCGAACTTCCTCAGGATTGTAGACAACACACAAAGGACATATATAAACATAGATATTCAATAGACTGATAAATATCAAACTTATACACAATTAAAAGGAGACACTAAAACAAGAAAACACTGAAAAAATCACGTGACATTTAAGAAACACGCAAAGACTAGCACAGACATCTATACCATCAAATTATCAAAATGAATACAAATCTGAAGGCAAAGGACATTTGCATAAGTATAGTTGACACATTTGACACCTTATGTTGAGGATAAGACACAATGAATAATCAAAGAACTAACAGAAAAACCCATGGTCACTGCCTACACCAAAAATCCATATCTCATCCTACATAGGATTGCAATAACAGAACTACGACATATTGCTTTTATAGGGATGTTTAAGTAACCTACTCTAGTGTATTAACACTTAACCTAATGGAAAGGACTGTATATGTGACTCTGATTTACATATTAAGGCAGAACTAGCTAACTTATACTGCACCACCTCCAATTAAGAAATTCAAACATATCTTTAATTCACAGAAAAAACCATAGGTTTCAGGCACGTTATAGTTAGGAATTAGCATTTAAAAAACCTCAGAAATTCACTGGAAAAACCATAGGTTTCAGGGGTGTTATAGTTAGCTGGACTTTTCACTTGTACAAAACCATTGATTTTGTTATTTCCTTGCTATTATGTGTTATATTGATTTTTATATATATATTACTATCAGGTAAATTATATGGGAGCATATTCCCCAAGGACTATATATGTATGAGGAAACACATTGAGTACACTTCTACTACTAATATCAAGTTATTATTATCTACTGGCGGTCGCCAGTAGATAGTTATAGTTAGGACCGTGTTTCCATAGGAAATCCGCAACATTCTATTTGGAATAACTTTGGCGCCGGTTGACGAATCCTCGCAAAATTTTCAAAATAGGTGGGGCGCTCCGCTCCGCTCCTACCCTGAAAGTCTCGGGGTGATTCGTCAAGCGGGGACCGAGAAAAAAGGGGGGTCCCAAAACGCGTTTTGCCCATGCATTTTTCCATAGGCCCTTTAGTCGAAGGTACAGCCCGAACGGCTGAACAGAATTACTTGAAATTTGGCAGAGAGGTAGTCCTCAGGTCAGGGAAGTGCCTTTTGCAGGTCTGGTGTCAATCTGTTCAGTAGTTCCTGAGAAAATCAAAAGTAAAATCATATATATATGTGAGCGGAGCCTAACCACACATCTCATCCTGAGATCTGATTGGCTGTCAGCACTTCATCCAAGAAGTGTTGGCAGCCATCTTGGGACCAATATACATGATAGCACCTCATTAAAAAGCATTACAGTTAATAGAAGGTTTTAAGACTTTAGTTACATTATAAATCATTTGTTGATGGTACCATACTCATTTTAGGAATTGTGGTATGTTCTAAGGTGATTTCACCATGTGAAAAAGCCTTCTGCTGGGATATCATGATTGAGAAAAAAATATGTTCTCATGCTTTTCCCACAGAGGTTTGGAAGGTGATCTATAAGCTAAACTGAGAGCTTATTTTCTGTAAATTCACATTATCTTTCTCAGTCATGTGAGAATGAAGTCTGACATTCTCAGTAAAACATGAACATCCAACAAGGGCAGAGACTGTCAGTTGATTCCTTTGTGTTCTACTGCAGCTTCCCAGAGTGTTCCAAAGAACAACTAGAGCGCTAACAGTCCTACTTATGATAAACGTATGGCACACCTGAAGCCATCTTGCTTGGATTAAAGTGGTAACTCTTAAAACATTTAATTTAAAAAGGAACAAAATGAGGGGGTTCATTTTTCCATAAAAAGTATGATTAGTGCTGCAGAAAGAAAAATTAGGGCACATTTTGAGTGACTTCTCAAATCCTCTTCTATTTCATTAAACAATTCTGACATGCAGACTGAAACATGCACTTTCAATACCAGCAGCAGTTTTCCCTGGTGAGCAGTAGCTTTACTACAGTGATCTAATGAGCAAAAAGAGTGCTAACATTCTGAATTTATGGCAAATGTGTGACACATCTGAATGCCTTCTTGATGGAATCAAAGTAAAAAACTGAAAGTATTTCCTACTGAGGAGACTGCAGTAAATGAGGAAATTAGGAAACTTCATAACAAATAAGTCTCCCAAGATGGCCACCAGAGACAAAAGAGCCCAAATGTAGCCCAAATATCACCCAGATGTAGCCCAAGTATAGCCCAATGACAGAATGTCCCAGAGTGTTCTTAAAAACAACTAGAGCGCTTACTGTCTTCATTATGACAAACGTATGGCACACCTGAAGCCATCTTGATTGGACTAAACTGGTAACACTTAAAACATTTAATTTAAAAAGGAACACAATGAGGGGGTTCATTTTGCCATAGAAATATGATTAATGCTGAAGAAAGAAAATGAGGGCACATTTTGAGTGACTTCTCAAATCCTCTTCTATTTCATTAAAAAATTCTGATATGCAGACTGAAACATGCACTTTTAATACCAGGAGCAGACTTCCATGGTGAACAGTAGTTTTACTACAGTGATCTAATGAGCAACTAGAGTGCTAACATTCAGAATTTATGGCAAATGTGTGACATATCTGAATACCTTCATGATGGAATCAAAGTAAAAAACTGAAAGCATTTCCTACTGAGGAGACTGCAGTACATGAGGAAATTAGGAAACTTCATAACAAATAAATCTCCCAAAATGGCCACCGGAGACAAAAGAGCCCAAATGTAGCCCAAAATCACCCAGATGTAGCCCAAATATAGCCCAATGACAGAAGTGTGCAAAACACTTATTATTTTGTGTTTTTGCAGTGTTATATAGTGCAGACTTGTCAGGTATTGGAGTGCTTTACATGAGCATTGGTTACATCACACAAGAACAAATTCATTTTGGTTGTAGACATGGGGAGACTAAGTGATTTGACCAGAATCACAGAATGTCGAGCTGAAGCAGAAACTCCAACCTGGTTCCCCAGTTGCTAAGTCTGCAGTTCTGGAAGTAACACCACATCCTCTCCCCTACGTGCAACATTTAATCAAGTGGTCAACTGGATAAAAAAACATAAAGATAACAAATAATTTAAAAGTGCTTTGTCGCTATTTGAAAACTCAGAAAATATGTCCTTATTTTAGTCTTTTAGAGCACTAACCATAATTTTGATGCCAATAAGACGCTCTCATATATGTAATTTCTAAAGGAAATGCTCTAGGTATTACAGTTTTGATTACATCAAGATGACGTCAGGTGTTCCACACTTTTGTAATAAATATAGAATGTTAGCAATCTAGTTGTTCATTAGGATACTGTTGAGAGGCAGAGGCCAGGGGCACGGACTCTGAAAATTGAAGGCAGGTAGGAGGGTGCAAAGGCAACAATTTAACCACACTGAGCAGGCAGGAAGGGCCGTGGCAGCACAGCAGACTATGGAGGGCAGTGGAAAGGGGGACAGGGGCAACAAACCAACAATACAGGACTTGCAAGAGAGGCTGTGGCAATGTAATAGACCATTGTGGGCAGAAGGAAGAGGCAATGGTAGTACAACCATACATGCCAACAGACCCGATTCAGCCAGGAAACGTCCAATGTTTTTAAGCTCAAATGGGCTTTATTTGATCTGTCTCCTGTCTACAATCTCCTCTTTTTCAATGTAACTCAAAGGGGAAAATCAATACCCCAGTTTTTTTTCAAAATCTCCCTCTTACCAAGTTCAAAATGTTCGCAAGTATGGTACATTGGATCATGGAAGGAAATGGGGTAGGGACATGGACTTGGATAACAGAGGACAGGCGGGACATGGAGAGGTGCACCAAACTGACCCTGCAGGGCAGGCATCAGGGTTTGCAGCAGCACAATACACTACACAGGGCATGCGGGACGGGAGTGCAGCACAACAATCCATAGAAAGCAAGAGGGAGGGGACAGGACCATGCACATGGACAACAGAGAACAGAGGGGCAAGAGGCAATGGTAGCTAGCTGACCATAATGGACAGACAGGAGAGAAAGCTGCAGCATAACAGACCATAAAGGGCAGGAGGGACGGATCAGGGGCATTACAATGGAACAGACAAGCCAATAGGGAGGGAGTAGGGGTCTGCACATGTAAACAGTGGGCTGGGGGCAAGGGGGCAGGGCAGGAGCAGCAAGATAGCCATGGAGGTCAGGCAGGCTGGGCACTAGAAGCAAGACACACCATGAAGACCAACAGTGAGACTGTGATGGAATACACACAGACCATGGAGGGAAGGTGGGAGGGGGTCAGGGGCAGCTAACTGACCACACAGGGAAGGTGGGAGGGGCCATGGCAGCACAGAAGACCATGCATGGCAAGTGGGAGTGTTAGTGGCAGCACAATGGCTATGATGGGCAAGAAGGAGGGTGCGGGGCATGCACAAAGGACGATGGAGGATAGAAGGGAGGGTCAGGACCTGTGCACAGACAAGAAAGTTCAGGGAAAGGGGCCTCATAACAGACCGCACGGGGCAGGCAGGAGGAGCAGTTGCAGCACAACAGACCAGGGAGGGCAGAAGGGTGTGGCAGTACAATGGACCATGTAGGACAGGAGGAAGAGGATAGGGGCATGGCATGTGGACAGGCAGGGTGGAGGTGGCAGGGACAGGTTACAGTCATCTGACAATGCTAGGCAGGTGGGAGGGGAGTGGCAGCTCAACAGAACACTCAGAGTAGATAGGAGTGGCAGGTCCATGGAACATGGTGGGCAAAAAGGATGGAGCAGGGGCATACACAAAGACATCGGAGGGCAGGGGGAAGGAGAATAGGGGCAGCAAGCTAAGCACAGAGTTTAAGCAGGAGGTCAATGATGGGGCATAGAATTGGGCAATGGAGGGCAGGAGGAGTGGACTGGTACATCATACTAAATTGAGGGCAGTGGCAGCACATCAGACCATGCATGGCAGGAGGGAGGAGGCTAGTCCATGGATTCACACAACAGAGGATAGGGAGGAGGGGGATGGGGCAGCAAGCTAACTGTTCAGAGAAGGCGGGTATTAGGAACTTTATTGTTTTTAAAACGTGTGTCTGTGCGAACTACTTAAAATATGAACAAGTATGCAGCATAATCTCACTTTTATTCAGGAAGAAGAGGACGTTTGTGACTGTGACTCCGGGCTCACTTGGCAGAAACCCCCCCTGACCCTCCACCCCCTATCGCAAAATGTAATGCCCGTGAAAAGGGTAGGTGAACACAGTGTTATATAGAACATAGTCCTGAGAGCACGATTGAAAATGAAAACTAGATATAGTGTATGGTATAAACTATGCACCAAAAAGTGTGATATAAGATGAACCGGGCGTGAAATATAATATGCAATACATTGTGCGCAATGACAGATTCATTGGAGAGCGCGAGATAGCACAGGCACTAGTGCGTGCTATGCGATATGCGCCTTGGAGTGTAATATGCACAGGGCAGTGTTGTGTAACCTAACTAGTCTCTAAAGTTGTAATATAAAATATGTGCTGGGGAGTGTAACATTGCATATGCACTGTGACAAAGATATGGATCCCAGATTGTAATATGTATGGCATAGCACTGTGCGTTATAACATAGGCATCGAGGAAGGCACGTTAGATGGGGCAATATAACCCGTGCGAAGACAAGTGTGGCATGACATATTCACGGGGTGGTGTTACAGTGCACATGGGCTAGAGAGTGTCATAGCATATGCACTAGCTGGTGGAATACAACACAGAGGTGTGTGGCACTCAGCAGGCAATGGTGGGTGTAACACAGCATTGGGCTCTGCCAGGAGCGCGCTGTGACTCTCAAGTGATGTTCGTCCCCTTTTCACAGAGTAAAATAAAAAGTATTACACATCCGGCAGTGGATGTGTGTTTTATTAACCGTGAGGGGGGTTCCTTGCATAGTTTTGGTCGAATTTTTGTCGAATCCCCTTTGAATGGCTTGGTGTGCATGTGTATTAAATGTGCCCGTCAATAGCTACCCATATTTGTATAAATAAACGACAAGGGTGTCTACCGGGATTAGGCACGGTAGGGCATCAGACATGTCAGAGCTTCACTAGTGGTGTAAATACATTCCACGTGGATTCATTGTATGCATAGTCGCCTTTTAATGAATATCACGCAAATCGTCATGGTAATAGGTACGTACGGTTTGTCCAGCATGTCCTAGGTGTGTCTATAAATATATATTTTTTAAAAATAATAAAAAACAGGGGCCGGCCCTGGGGATTGGGGTCAAAAAAATATAATTAGGAGACAGGCCCTGGGGGATGGGGTCATCAGGGCCAATAAATTAGAATAAGAAGGGGAACCACACAGCCCCCCTTCTTAAAAAATTAAAATAAATAAAAGACTGGCATCGTGCCGGAGACCACGCCCCCTCCTTGCAGCATTCTGCAAACGCGCCCCCTGGCGAGTTGTAAGTTGGGGAATTAATTCCTCTTCAATACTGAGGGTCCATGAGGGCCAACTAGCCCAACAGGCATCTCCAGTATGCACCAGGGAGCTGCGCTGCAGACAGGTGTTCTGAGGCCAAGCCCCTTTTTACACCTCTCTGCAACGCAGCTCTGTGGCGCTTACTGGAGGTACCTAGTGGTCTAGTTTGACCCTAGGGACCCTTAGGATTCAAGGGGACTTAATCTTTCAACTTAGAACAGCCACAGGGCACGTTTACACAGTGGTGAAGGGAGGGGACGGGGCCTGAGGTGACGTGTGCAAACACGCACTATGGCACGTTTTAAATTGGGGATATCATTTCCCTTCAATACTGAGGGCCCCTGGGGGCTAACTAGCCCACCAAGTGCTTCTAGTAAGCGCCACTGAGCTGCATTGCAGAGAGGTGGTCCAGGCCGTGCCACTTTTTACACCTCTCTGCAACGCAGCTCTGTGGCACTTACTGGAGGTACCTAGTGGGCTAGTTCGACCCTAGGGACCCTCATGATTCAAATGAACTTAATCTCCCAACTAAAAACGGACACAGGGCGTGTTTACACAGTGGTGAAGGGAGGGGACGGGGCCTGAGTTAACGTGTGCAAAAACGCCCTGTGGCCTGTTTTAAGAGGTAGTTTTAATCCCCCTGCCCTATTATATACTAGGGGCTTACAGAGGAGGTCATGCTAATCACAGGGGAACCCCAACGCATAATGTTCCCTAGTGTATGTAGGTATTTTCACTGTATTCTAAGTGTCTTTTAACATAGCACTGGCTCTAGGACTGGTTAGTCAGACTCAGTTACCACCAGTATCTGTCTGAAAAAGTTGAGGGTACAGGATGATTTTGCAACACGGCTTCTTTCTGCTCTTTTTTTTGTTCTATCTGCACGTTATCCTTCTTTCTGCACTTTTCTTCGTCTTTGAGGACTTCTGTTGCTTCTTTCTGCACTTCTTTTTTTTCTTTCTGTGCATTTATTCTTCTTTCTTCACATGTCCTATCTCTGTAGGCATAGTTAGAAATTAGCATTTAAAAAACCTTTGAAATTCACAGAAAAAACCATAGGTTTCAGGCACGTTATAGTTAGGAATTAGCATTAAAAAACCTCAGAAATTCACTGAAAAAACCATAGGTTTCAGGGGTGTTATAGTTAGCTGGACTTTTCACTTGTACAAAACCATTGAAATTCCCCCGTTATAGTTAGTTCAGCTAACTATAACTCGTGCACCCGCAATGCACTGCTGATGACGTCACATATTACATCACTCATGATCTGGTCAGTGACATCACTCATGACATCACTGATGACATGTCAAATGACATTACTGATGACATCACTGATGACATCATCCTTGTGATAGAGTGGCAGACCTCCTCTCACCCTAATATAACCTTTGATACACACATTCAAAAATAGAGACTAAAATTTTCAAAACAATGGACATACCAATACCAGTTACAACAACCTCTTCAGTAATTCTAAGATCCACATACACATCCACTCATTCACCAACAGTCCTATACAGTCACTCATACATGTACTCACTCATCATATGTACTCATACACCTATACATCCTGTTACACAATGCCACTCATCCATAGAGTTACTCACACACATTAGTCACGCATGCTAATAAAGAATCAAACATACATTTACTTGCATATACAGTTATACACACACCACCACACTTACTTCTACAGAAACTTACACATACTTAGTCTTTTAAACAATCACTTATAGAAACACATACTTATTCATACAGGAACTCTTTCAATCTCTCACTCTCACATATACTCACTTATATACACCAATAGTCACATATACTAGTTTAAAACATATGTAGTTACTCATAAAGACACTATTGAGACAGTCATTCACTCACTAACACACCCATACACACACTCATCCACCCATACAGTCCTGCACACATGCTGTCTTCAACACATACAAACAGTGAGTCACTCATTCATGCACCTATGCACTATGTAATACCCCGCACCGAACCATGCAGACACTCAGACTGATACTCAAAAAAACAACTAATAACCTATATAGACACCCATGTATCTACTCACCAACCCATGCAGCCACTTATTCACAAAGTGAGAGACTGATACAGATATTTACATATTTAAACATTACTCACTAAGCCATGTATTCACTATGATACACTTAATCAGTCAGTTACACAATCAATTTTTCAAAAACAAATCATCCATTTAGACACTTATATACCCATTTATTCTTCCATCGACCTTGAGATATACATATATAAAACATATTTAATTTTCTGAAAAACACACATTCACTGGATGATGTCATCAGTGATGTCATGAGTGATGTCATTTGAGATGTCATCAGTGATGTCATGAGTGATGTCACTGACCATGTCATGAGTGATGTAATATGTGACGTCATCAGCAGTGCATTGCGGGCGCGGGAGTTATAGTTAGCTGAACTAACTATAACGGGGGAATTTCAATGGTTTTGTACGAGTGAAATGTCCAACTAACTATAACGCCCCTGAAACCTATGGTTTTTTCAGTGAATTTCAAAGGTTTTTTAAATGCTAATTTCTAATTAGGCCTACAGAGGTAGGACATGTGAAGAAGGATGAAAAAATGTGAAGAAAGAAGAAAGAATGCACAGAAAGAAGCAAAGGAAATGCAAAAAGAAGCAACAGAAGTCCACAAAGACGAAGAAAAGTGGAGGAAGAAGTAAGACGTGCAGAAAGAACCAACAGAGGAGCAGAAAGAGGCCTTGTTGCAAAATCATCCTGTGCCCACAACTTTTTCTGACGGGTACTGGTGGTAACTGACTCTATGCTCTATGCTAAAAGACACTTAGAATACAGTGAAAACACCTACATACACTAGGGAACACTATGCATTGGGGTACCCCTGTGATTAGCATGACCTCCTCTGTAAGCCCCTAGTACATAATAGGGCAGGGGGATTACAATTACCTCTAAGTCAGAGGAGCAGAAATGGGCTAATTTAACTAGTGGTCGCGTTTACAGAGTGGTGGAGAAAGGGTGCTGGGCGTCCAACCAACACTCAGGAATTCCGCTACATAGGACTTACAGGAGGTACCAGGAGGGATTTTCGGCCCCCAAACTCCCTCAGGACTAAATTGGACTTCATCCCCCATCCCGTAGTCTGCCACGAGACACGTTTGTAGAGTGGTAGAGAAAGGGGGCCATGGCCTCCGAAGACGTCTTAGCAAACCCACTGTGTGGGACTTACTGTAGATAACAAGAGGGGTAGTTTGCCCCCAAGGACATCCTTCCCAAACTATTACCTCCAGTCAGTCCCACACAGCAGCATTGTTAAGTACTCGTACCAGGCCATGCCCACTTTGCCCACCACTCTACAAAAACGCACTCCCTGGCACGCTCTTGGATGTGGATTGAAGTTCCATTCACTGCTGGGGGTCCTTTAGGGGCCAACTAGCCTACCTTTGACCTCCAGTAAGCCCCACGCAGTGGGATTGGTAAGAGGTAGACAAAGGCCATGCCCCCTTTCTCCACCACTCTGCAAACACGCCCCCTGGCGCGTTGTAAGTTGGTGGATTAAGTCCACTTGACTCTTCAGGGTCCCGGGGGTCCAACTAGCCCACCAGGTACCTCCAGTAAGCGCCACTGAGCTGCATTGCAGAGAGGTGTAAACAGGGTGTGGCCTGGGCCACCTCTCTGCAACGCAGCACAGTGGCGCTTACTGGAGGTACCTAGTGGGCTAGTTGGCCCCCAGGGACCCTGAGGATTGAAGAGGAATTTATTCTCCAACTTAAAACGCGCCACAGGGCGTGTTTGTACACGTCACCTCAGGCCCCGCCCCTCCCTTTACCACTGTGCAAATGCGCCCCGTGGTGCGTTTTAAGTTGGGGGATTAATTTCACTTGAATCCTGTGGGTCCCTGGGGTCCAACTAGTCCACCAGGTACCTCCGGTATGCGCCAGGGAGCTGCCTTGCAGAGAGGTGTTCAGAGGTCACGCCCCTTTTTACACCTCTCTGCAACGCAGCTCTGTGGCGCTTACTGGAGGTACCTGGTGGGCTTGTTGGACCTCGGAGACCCTCAGGATTCAAGGGGACTTAATCCCCCAACTTAAAACGTGCCACAGGGCGTGTTTGCACACATGTCACCTCAGGCCCCGCCCCCTCCCTTCACCACTGTGCAAACGCATCCCGTGGTGCGTTTTAAGTTGGGGGATAAAGTCCCCTTGAATCCTGAGGGTCCCTGGGGTCCAACTAGCCCACACCAGGTACCTCCAGTAAGCGCCACAGAGCTGCATTGCAGAGAGGTGTAAAAAGGGGCGTGGCCTGGACCACCACTCTGCACTGCAGCCCTGTGGCACTTACTGGAGGTATCTGGTGGGCTAGTTGGCCCCCGGGGACCCCCAGTATTGAAGGGGAATTAATTCCCCAACTTAAAACGCGCCACAGGGCACGTTTGCAGAGTGTTGCTAGAGGGGGTGGGGTCTCCGGCACCATCCCGTGTAAATTTCTTTTTTTCTTTTTTAATAAGGGGGGCTGTGTGGGCCCCCCATCCCCCAGGGACTCACCCCTATTTTATTTTATTTTTTTTAAATGGAAGGGGGCCCCGGGGACCCCATCCCGCGGGGCATGGTCAGTGTTTTTTTAAAATTATTATTTGGAGGGGGGCTGTGTGGCCCCCCTCTTCAGGCCATTTATGGCCCGAGGACCCCATCCCCCGGGGCCTGGCCTCTCGTTGGGGACCATGTAAATGTCAAGGTACTTATAGAGCACACTGTCACCAGACGGCCACCTTGCGGTGTCGCCTTTTGCGGTTTCCTGGCGCTGATACTCATACCGCTGTGGAACCCCTCCTGGCTTTCCCTGTGAAGTGTCCACTCCTGGGCACCCCCAGGGTGAAGCCAGGCATCCTTAGCGCTGTTGGGGCCGGTGTGGAGGCTAAGCAAGCTATTGCCCAGAGTTGCAGCATGGGGCCCGTGATTAGAATAGGCACAGAGGCGAGAATAGACAGGTCCGAGGAAATTGAGCCTGAGCCCCGCCGAGGCGGGAATCGAACCCTGGTCCCTGGCCAGAACTCTGCTTCAGGGTCTGCCGCTCTAACCATTGAGCCACACTCCGCACTGACCATGCGGGGAGCCCCAATTCCCCCACTGTCACTGACGGCTCCCCACGTCCTGCGGGAGCCGGCATTGCTTTTCCACATGGGGAGCTGCTGACATGCAGCTCCCGATGTGGAAAAGCAATGTGGTTTGGATTTTGGAAGAGAGAGCAGGTTTCCTGCTCTCTATTCCAAAATCCAAACCACAATTTGCTATGACAGGGCGGGAGCCGCGGGAGTCCCGCCCTGCCATAGCAAACAGCAGTGTCCCGGGGGTGGGCACCCCAGGACACAGCAGGAGCCAGCCCTGGGGGGTGGCAGTCCCCAGGGCCATCACTGGCTCCAAGAGGGGGGCCACGCGACCCCCCTCCCAACATTGACAAAGCCCCGGGGGGTGGTGGTCCCCAGGGCTCAGGGGTCCGTTACTGACCCCCACATTTAAATATTAGTGCCCCGGGGAGGTGGGGGTCCCTGGGGTGTGTTGGGGGGCCGTGTGCCCCCGAGAATGAATAAATAAAAACCCCGGGGGTGACGGTCCCCGGGGCTTGGGGGGGGTGTGGGACCCCCGCAAATATTTTTGAAAAGCCCCAGGGGTGGCAGTTTCTGGGGCAGTTTGGGGGGATTGGGGCCCCGCCACACATTCTTTAACTGCCCGCGGGACCTGGCCCACCCGGGGGCTTCAATTAAACGAAGCGCGGGAGGCCGCGCTTCATTTTTTAAAAAAATTTCTCTGCCGGATAAAGATGCCAGAAACCGGTCCTAGGAAGCTTGTTTCCGGTCCAGGGAAGGCACGGCTTGGCAGTTCGGGCTGGACTGTTCCCATGAGGCACAGGGTCAGACTGATTTGCATATGGCCATGTCTGAACTGGGGTGGCAGAGTGCGCTAAAGAACGGTGATGGATCAAACCCAGATCTGTTGACTGGGAATGAGTGTTTGATTGGTTCTGATGCTCTGTCCATCACCACCCCCTTTTGTACCGCTTTGTTCGACATAAGTTGGCAGTGTATGCTCAGACGTGAGTCCCTTGCTCACTTTGCCACTGGATTCAAGCAAGCCTGGCTGAAGACGGCTGAAATGCCAGAAACCGGTCCTAGGAAGCTTGTTTCCGGTCCAGGGAAGGCATGGCTTGGCAGTTAGGGCTGGACTGTTCCCATGAGGCACAGGGTCAGACTGATTTGCATATGACCATGTCTGAACTGGGGTGGCAGAGTGGGCTAAAGAACGGTGATGGATCAAACCCAGATGTGTTGACTGGGTGTGATTGTTTGATTGGTTCTGATGCTCCGCCCATCACCACCCCCTTTTGTACGGATTCGCGCACCCAGCGCGAATTTGTTTGATTTTAAAAAAAATTTAGGCTTTTTTGGGCCCTGAGTGGGCCTAGGGGATCAGGGTGTTTCTACCCTGCCCCCTTTTCTTGTTTTGCGCGTTTCTTTTTCTCTTTTCTATTGCCTCGGTTCTACCGAGGCACAAGATGGGTGCCAACACTTCCTGGTTTGAAGTGTTGACAGCCAATTAGAATGCAGCTCGTGATCGGCAGGCTGCGCGGATCCACCGCGGCCTTAGATATCGAAACTTTTATTTTTTGATTTTCTCAGCATTTACTGAACGGATTTACACCATTTTAAAAAAAAGGTCTCTTTCTGTACCAAGGGCTACCGTGTTGCCAAATTTGGTGTAATTCCGTTCAGCAGTTCGGGATGTAGTCGTGTCTCAAGTTTCCCATGGGAAATAACATTGGGAAAACACGTTTTGGGACCCCCCTTTTTTCTTGGCCCTTGCGTCCCGAATCTCCCCGAAACTTTCAAGATAGGAGCTGACCGGAGCGCCCCACAAGTTTTGAAAAGTTCGCGAAGATTCGTCAACCGGCAATAAAGTTATTGGGACAACAAAAAACACTTTTCCTATGGAAAATAGGTCCTAACTATAACTATCTACTGGCAACCGCAAGTAGATAATATATGTATGTGTGTGTGTATATATATATAGAGAGACAAATTCAAACTATTGGAAAAGAAAAGCTGTTCGGAGCAAAGTAAATGGTGGGAATCACGCTTCCTACAAATGTACCTGGTCGTGGACAGAGTGCCACGCGGTCTAAGGATACTTCTAGCACCAAGTTATGAGATGCCTAACCCATGATGCGGGACAGGGCGGAATGTAATTTAGGTTCGTCTAAACAGTTGATGCAAATCGTGATTAAATACGCAGACATTGACCGCACTGCTCTACTGGAAGAAATAGCTAAGATCAATGAGGACATTGACGCAATGTAACAAGCCGAGGAGAAACAAAAATTACGTCAAGAAATGCTATTGAGGCTCAAAAAAGAAGAAGAAAAGATTAAGGAGCGGAAAACCTACAAATTTTTTCGTGACAAAACAGATTATGAGGTGGGACATATCTTCACCTTCTCCAAGAAATATGAAGCGTTAAGATTAAGCAAAGACAAAAAATGAGGACTTGCCAAACCATATGTCAAAAAAACGGATGGGGTATCTTCAAGCACATCACAGTCCGACTTGAGTTCAGTTCCAGATAGCGATTCTGAGTAGGAATCAGCTTCTAATCATGGCAGGCCAAAACGTACACTAGATGAAGAGTTATCTTTTTTATGCGAGGACAGACGGCTAACGCTCCGTCCCCGCACGCACAAAACCAACTATGGGCAAACAAGAAATGGAAACGAAAGCAACGACGGAAGGCAAACCGAAACAGAAACAAATCGCAAAAAAAGAGGAGGATGGAGGAGGGGCAAATGAATGTGTCAACAGTTACCAACAAAACGATTGTGAACCTATCAGATATGGAACTAAGTGACAATGATATATGAATACTCAGTCTGGGTTTAACTTACTGCCCTACAAACAATTTTAACTATGTGAAAACAAGACTGGATATATTCGAAAGCACTCGTAAACTAAAGAAATATCATTTACTTAACCGGAACACTAAGAAACAAGATCTACCCATGGCAGCGGGAACAAGAGCATCGAATCCCGCAGAAGTCATACAATCAGAGGAATCATTTCTAAATGAGATGCAGGAACTATGGGACCCACAAATGGAATACAATCAGCATCACAACGAACTGTCTGCCCACCCTCAAGAACAAGCAGGTGAACCACCCACAGAACATAGTATTTTGCAGATACAAGTAAAACATCCTTTAACCCAATTCAAACCAAAGTCCACTTTCAATCCGGTCATGTTACGAGACTCGATTGATTTATTTCATGACCAGGTGACAGATCAACTTAAGGATCTAAACATTAAAACATACAGAGGTAAACCCAAATATAACAAAGAAAAATCAGATTATATTGCCTTGATGTCAAAACTCAGGGAAAACAACAAAATTGTAATTCGTGACAAAGGTGGGAACATTGTACTGATGGCCAAAGACAAGTACACGAAGGAAGCCTATAGACAGTTAAATGACAGAACCTGCTACACGAGATGTAGTGGATCTGAACTTAAAACAATGTATACAATCTTTTACAAGAAATTGTCAACATGGAAATCGAATAATTTGATTACAGGGCAAGAATTCATATTCCTGAAAAACAATCACCCAGTGATACCCACTATTTATTTTCTGCCCAAGTTTCATAAGGACTTTGAAAGTCCACCTGGGAGACCCATTATATCTGCAAGGAATGGATGTCTAGAACATACATCCCAATTAGTAGATTTTTTCTTACAGAGTCTAGTCAATGCCCTTCTGTCATATGTGAGCGACCCAAGCGACTTCCTACGAAAAATCAAGGATTTCACATGGAAACCAAGTCTCTACTCATCGCTCTTGATGTCAGCTCACTCTATACGAGTATCCAACATGCTGATGGATTAAGAGCACTTGATTACTTTTTGGACAAAATAATGGGCAAAATGAGTGACCACAAAAAGATACTTATTGAAATGGTTGATTTCTGTCTAAAGAACAATATTTTTATGTTCAATAACCTACATTATAGACAACTCAGAGGTGTTGCGATGGGGGCCAGCTTCTTCCCCAACTACGCATGTTTACACATGGGTTGGTGGGAGGAGCTGGTCCTCATGACTGAACACCAGGGAGCCATGACGACCAATGTCAAGTTATGGCTGCGCTTTATTCATGACTTATTCATCATATGGGATGGTAGTACAGATAAAGTTCAGGAGTTTGTACAAGCAATTAATGTAAATGATCTGAATTTGCATTTTACTGCCAGCATCAGCGCATCCACAGTGAGTTTCCTTGATACAAAGGTCTATGTCGATAACAATAGAATTGAAACAAAACTCCATTGCAAGGAAACCGCTGGAAACTCGATGCTCCATGCGAGTAGCTCTCATGTAAAACACTTGGTAACTAGTATTCCCTATGGTGAAATGCTTAGGCGGATTCACAGTAAGGAAAAGGATTTGTTGATAGCCCAGACCGATAGCAAACAGAGGTTCAAGGAAAGGGGGCACTCTGAATTGATCATAGATAATGCCATCAATAAATCTATGCGTAAAAGTAGGGTTGAGCTACTTTATGAGACAAAATATAGGACCAACACCACAGGAATTGAAGCGGAAATTAACAGTGATAAAACTGACTGAATTGTAATCCAATATAGTCAACAACGTAAAAAGATCGAAACAATAATATCTCAAAATTGGCCTTTAGTTCTTAGTGACCCCATAATAGATCCCAGATTACCCAAAAGGCCGTCAATAACTTACAGCAGAGGGCGATCCATGAGAGACGACTTAGTTAAAACTAGTCCTGGAGTCATTGAGTCTACTAGTTGGCTGCAAACCCATACCGTTTTTTTTAACTGCAAATCGTGAAAGCCTGCCAACTGGGTGAGAATAAAACTACGTACCTTACTCCCTTTGATCAGAAAAAACACAAAATTGGCAAATTGCTTACATGCAAAACCGAGTTTGCGGTATATCTGTTGTCATGCCCATGCAATCTATGCTACGTAGAGAGCACTAAGCTCCAAGTGCACAAGAGAATTTAGCAACATTTGAGGACAATCAACAATCAAGACAACACATATCCGGTGGCGCGACATTTTAAAGCCAAACGTGATTCCAAAAGTAAAGATCGAAAATACTTTGTAATTGACTCAATCCCTGCTAGCAGGAGAGGCGGAAAAAGAGAAGAGAAACTACGCCAACTGGAAACTAGACAAATCATAGAACTAAACACAAAACAACCTTTCGGTTTAAATGTAACAGAGGATCTTTTTACATGCCTGTAGAATGATTTCCAGTTTATTTGACCACATTCATACTGTGACCTTTCATATAGGAATTTTAGATCTTCCTTTAGAGCAATATTTATGAGATTTTATGATTTGTGGATTTTATAACTATATTTATTGATTATGGATATTTCAGTGATGTTTTTTATATACATATTTATTGGTTACATATATGAATATTTAAGCAGATTTGATCTATTATGGATTGTATTGCATTGCTCATTTAATATTTATTACCTATGTATTCTGCTATTTATGTGTGTAAGGATCAGGGTTTGTCCATAGATAGCAAAGGGGAAAATCTTATTTCCACCATTTGGAACTGACCTTCAACAATATTATTATCTCACATGCTCTTCCATTAGGACTTCTGGTATTTAAACCGATATCCTATCAGTCTTTGACTTGCGTTCTACAACTATCTTGAAATGTGGACCATTGCAATGTCCTGTACTTGTACTTAATTTTAATGTTGAGCCTATTATGATCAACCATAGGCTTACTGGGGCTCCAGTAACCTACACCTTTACTAGCGCTCACAAACAATGACAGCAGTGATCTATGTATTTATACAGACACCTATGGCGCTACAATGCCAGAAAAATCTCCTTGTTGGCATTGCCGTTTGATGATATTTTGAACAAACTTTATTTCACTTTAGCACATTTTTGCACAATTTTGCACAATCTAATAACCTTTTATGCACATGTGATTATTTGTGGAGATGTATATGCATTTAATCTATTTTGCATGGCCTCGAACTGAATTATTTTGAAAGATTTTATTGTCTTTCTTAAAATCCGGGGTTTTTGTATGTATATATTACATAGCCGAGTTAAGCCTGTTTTGACGAAGAAACAAAAGGAAAAAAGACTCGTAGTTTTTAGAAAAGTCTGTCTTCCATATTGACTGGTCTTGTATGCCTCTAGCACCAATGATTACGTCCACGTTTCACTATTTAAACCAATGTGCAATGCTGTACTGTGTCATGTGATCAAGGCCCGTGGGAAGGGCTCAAACGCGTCATGGCGACCTCTTGCACGAAAAGAAATTAATTTTGCACCAAAGTTGGGCCCATATCCGTTTTCTGACTAAGAAGATACGCGCAGTATAAGCGCAGTACTTAGGATATATATATATATATATATATATATATATATATATATATATATATATATATGCACACGCACACACATATATATATATATATATCCACAAACGCCTGCTCCCAATTCGGTGCGGGCTCCGACAAAGTTCGAGATCATCTGCGTGAATCCAACACCACCAAGCAAGGCTCCAGATGTCTAATTTCTCCATTATTAAGTTACCACGCAGACGCGTTTCGGCAGCTATGTCTTTCTGAATGCAGGTAAGTAACAAGTTAGCTTAATTGTCCAGGGCATGGTTCTCATTGGAAGATTTTCAGGGCCTTAGAGAGAGGACTGTTGTTGTCTCTCTGAATGCAAAATTACAAATCGTTAGACTTTGTGTACATCAATTGTCTGCATACCAATACATTTGTATATAATATTCCTGCATGCCGTTTGAAATACTCCAATTATTTCTATGATTGATGTTAATTCTAGCACGGATTGCACACAAAGTCACTGTTTACACAGCCCTCCATTGATGTTTGGCCGTAAACAATTGTTGCCCTCTCCACTCCAAATACCCCTCATCATGGCAGGCCCCTTACTGGAAATTTGCGATGCTATGTCCATAGATGTTGGTACAGTGACCTCCCCCTAAACTCATAATAAAGCCCTGACTCATGCCAGCGGGTGCATCTTGTCATTCCAGCTGGTGCAGAGTCTGTGTCTGGTGATGTGGATTCTAAAATGTGAGTGTCCCGTTATGCGGTAAAATACTGCTCTCCTCTCTCCCCAATAGCAGCAACAAAATACAGATCGGACCTCTGAATTGCCCAGCTTACTCACACTAGGCACACATGCCGACCAGGTCATCACTGCTGGGGGGGCTCCGCAGTGTGTACCTTCATACAATCCTCCCATGACAACAGCAGCCGCGGTGCACCTGAATGAGAGGGCATGTCGGATTCCAGCGCCAGCAGCTTGGATACAATATGACCACAAACGCCTGTTCCCAATTCGGTGTGGGCTCCGACACAACTCGGGATCATCCATGTGAATCAAGCACCACCAAGCAAGGCTCCAGAAATCTCATTTCTCCACAATTTTGTTAAAGTTACCACACAGACACGTTTCAGCAGTCATGCCTTTCTCAATGCAGGTAAGTAATGGGGAGTGTTCAATTGGGCACCACTCCTATTTGAAGTAGTGTTACCTCAAAGTGATTGAAGGCCAAAAAGCTGTTTGCATTTTATAGGTTTAGGCTTCTTTTTCTAGCAACAGGCCTAAGTGAAAATAAAACACCTAACCCCTATCTGTACCTGGAAAATGCTAGCAAAATGATTCACATTTATTTTCCACTTAGTTTTAAAATCTAATTTAATAGAAAAATCTGATTTTAATTACTGTATTATAAAAGTAATTTTATAATTATGTGCTTCATGCTGCCTGAGCCAAAACTGGTTTAGAATCAGGTTGACCAATGATCTCAGCTCCAGAGACTCAATGCACATTCTTGGCTAAAGTTAATGACCCTGTTGTCCAAGGAGCAATGGCTTGGCCTCTAGACCTAGGAAGGGAGAGGAGTTATCAACTACCGACCAACTAGCAGTGGTCAGTAGCAGTTGACAGAACAAAGGGTAGCCTTGACACTCCTTTTTTTGAGTTGGATATGCCAACATCAAGCATCAATCCTAGCAGGACCAAGAACCAGCTTGGACCCTGACAGGTGGGAGACCCAGATACCCTTTTGGTGGAAGTAGTGTGTTGTTATCTTAGATTTAGGGCTCCTGGAAATTTAACCGTAAAATGAAGACATGCTTCAAAAGGAGGTGGGTATGAGATGAGACCGTAAACAGGGTTGGGAAGGAAGAAACCTCTAATCATTGACTAGTGCACAGGATAGGACTGACACCTCATCACCACCTCATCATAACATTCCTGGGCAAACTACACCTGAAGAAGAAGACCCTGCTAGAAGCTATACGACTCAAGGCATCCTACTAGCACCTAGGGACTGAAACTGCTCTCCAGGGATCAAGTGGTTGGTATCTTGTTTGCCAACCCAGGACAAAAAAAGCAGAAAGACACATGACTCCTACAAGGTCCAAGTGACCCCTCTGGACTGTACCTCACAGAAGCCCTAGATGGAGAGAGACCTGATGCCTAGAATACATCCTAATAGTACATTTATTTTAGTGTTCTCATTTTCTGGGGCCAACTAACGTGGTCTTCATTACCTCAAGGTTCATCAGTCACCTAGCTACTTGTCACAGGCATACAAGCAAAATCTGGACAGCCCAGCACCCTAGAAGGATCACAATGATTCAATATCTTAATGCTTTCTTGGTTGTATATAGCTCATTGAAATAATACAAGGTTGATTCTCCTTACCCATTGACTGAAATATCAAAAAAGGGACATAAACATCCAGATTACTAAGCCCTTGTGTTGTACTTGCAATGCAAAGGCTTTACTATAACTTATAAAGCTATGCAAGGGGCTATTTGCGCCACCTGGCAGGACTTTGCAGAGAAATGCAATGCAGCAGCTTGTGCTACGTTATGTTACATTTCATTGTGGTAGGCATTCAATGGGTGGAGCATGATTATTCCCATGCATCCACCCAAGGAATGTGATGCAATTCCAAATTTATGAAAGGCAGTAAACCTGGGATTGAAGCAAAATGGTGCACCTACCACAGAGAGGCTTAACGAGGAGAAATATTTGTATTTCTCCTCGTTATTTACTCACTCCACGTGTGCTGCATTCTGCAGGACACATAGAAAGAGGAAATTGCCTCTAAGGATTGTTTTGTGACAAAGGACTCCCTTCCTGCACAAAATCAATCTTGGCCAAAACACAGGCACCCTTGCAGCAAGTTCTATCCCTTTCACGCAACACCGCGCAGCAACTTTGCTTGCTGCCTTGCATTGCGTGAAACACTAGTAAATATGCCCCAAAGAATGTAAAGAAGATCTACAATTGTGTTTGTACACACATTTTGGCGGGAGAGAGACATCTGTCTGCTGATCACATTGAAGCCATGCATAAGCTACTCAGACCCATTTCCATCTCTTCAGGTACATACTCTTTTGGGGATGGGGAATATTGAGGCAGTTGGTTTTGGAGTACAATAACATTGTCAAACAATTGAAAGATTTCACTTAGAAAGAAGCCCCTGAATCTTTGCTTTGATCTAAAGGGGCACAGAAAGCATTTGTGTCTTTAAAACAAGCATTGTTCTCTACACCTGCTTTAGGATTGCTTGGTTATGCCAACCGCTTCATGTTTGATTACCATAATAGGGCCACATTTGTTTTTGGAGTATTTGTACAAGTTCATGGAGATAAAAATAAACCAATTACTTTTACTCTTCTGCTTTTGATGTCATAACAGTGGAGTTGCCTCCATACCTTAATGCTGGCCTGCTTCTTCCCAGCTAGTTGCCTCCAACAACAACAAGGTGATGGATGGAATACTCAAATTAATCTCACCCACTGTCAATCACTTGAGCCGCATTACAGTACATGAGGAGAAGGGTTGGTACTGATTTGCATAAGGCAGGTCTTCATCCAAACTGGCATTTTGGGTGAAAACAATGGACTGATGTGTGACCCCGAGCGATTGCCATAACTGAGATTAATTCAAACATTCAATCCATCACCTTGCTGTTGTTGTATTTGATGCCCTAAGTGCAGGTCCTGGGCTCAATGCACTATAGGATGTATGCTACACACTACCGATGAGCCACATGTAGGGCAAAACCAGTCTGCAGTTGCATGTGATCCCTTCCGGAGGGGGACCTCGCCTGGCAGTTTGGGGCAGCATGTCCACTCAGGAGCAGGGTCAGTACTGATTTAAATAAGATGGACTTTGCATAGTGGGTGAAAAATGATGGATTGGCGTGTTGCCTTGATTGATTGCCAGTGGGTGAGATTAATTCAAGCATTCCATCCACCACCTTGTTTTTGTTGGTGTTCCCATCTAGTTAAAGCATCTAAAAACATTGTATTGGGATCACTGCTCACTACTATTGTACCTCATGCTGTGGCTTCACCCATATTGACCACTGAAACTCGGTAAATTTCCATGTGTAGATTGTCGAAATATGGTTATCTGCTTCTCATATGTTCTTACAATATCCTCAGTTAAACCCAGCTTTTCTTTTCCCCACAGTGCGTCTGAGAAATGCAATTATCTATTATTATTACCACCCAGTTGACGAAACCTTGCATTGATCTTATTGATGCACCACTACCAAATTGTATATTATGTTGATGGTTCATGTCTCAGAAAGCATAAAGGATCTCTGGTAGCTGGTTATGCCTACATTATATATGAGGTTAAGTTAATATTTATGTCATGTGCTCACGGCTTAAGTAGCCAAACTGATAGCCCTCACCCATCATTGTTTCCTGGACTATGGCAAAGTACTCTATGCAGCAATCAATGTTAACCTCCTGAAGAGACCGCAAACCTTACAGAACTCCACAGCCCTACTCGTTCTCGACCTCCCAAAATGGACCTACATCACCGTGCACCTCAAGAAACTCCACTGGCTTCCCAAACAGGAGAGATGTCAATTCAAGATGCTGATCCGCACCTACAAAGCCGTGCACATCCAAGAGCCAACCTACATCAACCACCACCTGAACTTCCACCAACTGTCCAGACACCAGCGCTCTGCCTCGCGCATACCCCCCACATCTGCTGAAGCAACAGTGGAGGACTTTCCTTCTCCTACCGTGTGGCTAAATCCTGGAACGACCTCCCCCTGCACCTCTGAACCTCCACCTCTCTCCTATAATTCTGGAAGGCACTCAAGACCTGGCTGTTCAACTGAACCCACCTGAAGCAGTAAGACCCACAGCACTATGATACCCTCATGGATGATTGGCCATGCTTTATAAATCATGCTTATTGATTGATTGATAGCTGCACAGAACCTTGTAACCATTTTTACTGATTCCAAGTATGCTTTCAAGGTAGCCTACTATTTTGGGTGCCTCTGGATACAATAAGGGTTCTTTACCTATGCGGAACACCCTGTCAAAAAATAGGTCTTATGTAAATATTGCAAGATGAATTTCAGTTACCTTCAAAGTTGCAGACATTAAATGTGCTGCACATCAAACCAGTTAGGATGAGGTGCCCAAAATGCCTTTACTGATCAAACTATTAAAAAGGTTCCTTTATATCCTGAGTCTGAAGATAATTTACATGTGTTCCATGTTTTTGAGCCCCTTATTCTTACATTAAGGTATATTACCGAACTACTGAGAGTGCCCGAGGCACTGAAAAGAATGTATGGCTAAAATATGACTGCAAAAGTTGGTCTAAAGGGGTGTGGTGGAATATGCAAGGTAGTGATTGCTTTGGGAGCTCCCACATTTAGTCTAAAGATTGGACCATGTTGACAGACACGGCACAATTCATGCCACGGGTACCCAGTAGTTTGCCCTCTACTTCCCTTCCATTGTAACACTTGTGCGACGGGTCAAACCATCAATTCCAGTAAAGGTGCCATGACCACTTCTTCTGCCCATCTGCCCACATGGGCACTCTTTTATGCATGTGTAAATAGTTCATGCAAACCCCACAATGCTGTACGTATGTCTATGTTCTAGTCCTACGGTGGATGTTCTCTGGAATGCTTCCATTCTATCCCTGTGCCCAAGGTGATGCTATTAGTGATGCTAAGAAGCAGCTATTCTGAGATTTTATCCCAATGTTTGGAATTCCCTTGCAGATCAGAAGTAACAAAGGAACTCATTTTACTTCCTCTGTAGCCAAAGGACTGTGTGAAGCTTAAGGTTTTAAGCCACATACTATACTGAGTCTTCTGGGGATGTTGAGACACTCCCAGCTAATAAACTAAGATGAGTTCTTATGGAATGGTAATAGGCCATCCTGTATCACTTATTGCCCTTCATCTAGTGTCTCCAGCTGTACTTCATTAAGATAAGCAATCTCTTCGAAATATGGTATGAAAAAGCCGGTAGTGATTTATCTTCCAGGAATAGAACCAATAAGCTTCCCTTGAGGCCATTCCTTTGGTTAGAAGCCACAATGAGGTTCCAAAATTAATTGATCCTTCCGTTTAAGTTTACAGGCCATAGTTATGTGGGATGGATCCAACCACATACTTTACAGACCCAGGTTGCCAATCAAAACTTCACAAAGATAAGTCAAGGTGGGGAACCAGTTGGGTCCAACATTAGAATCTCCTGGAGGCCTCTTCTATAACTGGAGGGCTGGAGGGTTGCCAACAATCTAGCCTAGAATAACAAGGGTGAGAGAATAGCCATGAGTTCGATTTTCTTTATGCCCAGATCCAAACATAGTGGCAACAGGGGCGTGCTTAGAGGTAGGTTGGCCAATAATCTAACAAAATAATTCTCTCTTAAAGTCAATGTGTGTGTCTTTACGTGCCCCCAAATTCCTATACCGTACAGGGTGGTTATTTGGGCCTTTGCTCTGTATATCTCTAGAATAGTGGACAAATGTTTAGAAAAAGAAGCTTTGTGCGCTGGTGGGATTGCTGTGCCTCTATAAATAAATAAATATGTCTCTGCCCGTGGTGATTTAGGGCTTCCATGATAAACTATTCTCCACCCTAATCTCCAGGTTGTCCATGAAAGTTCCCCCAACACCTAAAAGTCTTCTGTTGATTTAGTACCATGTGCTTTGTTTTTAATGTATTCATATCTAGGTCGTAGGAGTCACAGGAGTTGTGGAATGTATTAAGCAAATTCTGGAGGCCCATCAGAGTGTGTGAATTTAACATGGTTTTGTCAACAAAGAGGAGACTTGAAATTGAGATGTCATTCAGTTTGGGAAAACCATGGGGGCAACACAGTAAAGTAATGTTCATGTCATTAATAAATAAAGAGAACAGAGTATCAATCAATCACACAGGACTGATATAGCGCTGCTAATCACCCCAGGTGGACACCTCTATAGATATGAAAGCATTCTGTCAGCTCATCCTCCCGTCTTCATCAAACTTGGGTGTAGGTATCTTTGTGAAGTCTGGTTACTATAGCAAGTAATGCCACAGATACTCCCATATGCATGGGGCACTCCCATAACTTTGGTCTTTGGACTAGATGAAATGCGGCCTTCAGATCTGCATGCAGCAATTAGCCATACTGAGCCTGTTGCCCACCTTCAGGATTAGCATTTCCTTTACAAAAAATACTTTCCTGCACATTTCGGAATTGTACAAATACAATTTGAATCTTTCTTTATGCATTAGCCATAGATTGCAATCAAGGATGGCTCATGATCCCGAAATATTACAATATGCATGTTGAAGGACACTTCATACCCGAACGCAAAAGCTGAATTACCTGCTTTTCACTTGTTATTCAAAGTGTGCCCTTGCTTGAGCAACAGATTCTGCCCTGTGCTCTTCACCTGGCTTCTGCTGCCTGAGGAATGGTTTGTGACGTTAGACACAGCAGTGTCTTCGTGGGCTACACTGAATGGAAATTAACCTTACGCAAGCAGATTGCACTGGTTGTTTTGCCTGTGTATACCCAAATTATTTGGACACAAACAATCTGTCCTTCTGAAGCTCTGCTGAAATGTAGCCGACTGCTGAAAGACCTGGAACTTATTACACCTGTAGTAACAGAGCATCAGCGTGGTTGCGTAAGGACTGGTATGGATCATGCCATCTCACTTATGTTGGGCTCTCAATTAGACATTTTATAACACAACATTCAAGGGTCCCCTGAAGAGACAACCAAGAGACATTTCAGAGACTGACTAATTCCTTACCATCTTCACCTCAAGTTGCAGAGTAGAACTATCCATTTATAATATACACAGAGTTGCCAAAGTATTAGAGGAGGTGGCCAAGTCAACCATATTTGTCTTGGTTTTGATCTCTGACCAGTTTGTGGGCCATTGAACTACAGTTTAACAAAATAGAATGGCTCCTAATTTTGTCCTAGCTTCAAAGATGGAGTTTGTGCTATCATAGGTACAGAATGTTGTAATGTTAGCCCAAGAGTCTGTTTATAATATGAACAATTGATTCTGTCGGGTAAAGCTAATTCCTTTAAAGCCTTTAAACCAGTCATTGGTTTACTCATAGGAACAAGTAATTTATCAAAAAACCACATATAAATGACACACCTAGGGACACCATAGAGGGTATTCAGAAGTTTTATAAATTACGGCATTTATGAATACCACCATTGATTCATGAGGCTGTCAAAACATAACATAAAATGCATTACAATTTTGTGACAAGGTGAATATAGTGCTCAGTGCAGTAGTGAAGGTGCACAATATGTACAAAGTGAATTTCACAGAGAAGTCGTTTCTTTTGGAAGGCCAGGAAGACAACGATGTTTGAATAGCTCTGTGGCTTAAATGAATAGGTCTTGACACAGGGTCTTTCAACTGGTCCGGGGAAAGTGTCGACGTTTCAACCCAAGGGGCATTACTGTATTAGTCAATGCGGGTCTTCATCAGGACAAGGAAAAGCGGGACAGCCTATGGAGTAGTAAGGGTATCGGTCAGGTGTGTGGCTCAAATCTGCTGTGTGGCTAGTTATTGTATGGACGGCGGAAGACTCACCTAAAAAGCCCAGTAGAGATCAAGGGAGTGTATGTCTTCGACAATTCGTGCAGCTACAACATTCAATTTAGGATTAATCAACCAGGGGACCCTATTAATGAAATAAAGCATTTTAGGGACCAGAGAGGCTAATAGCGTGGAGTAAGAGCCGAAAATTCAGCTTAATGATGACTTACCCCAAGGGAATCAATCGACCACGGTTGTCTAAGGCATTAATTAACCAGGAGGATGGACCGAAGGACCTCAAGTCTCCTGTGCGGTGGAGCGCAACAAATGCGCGTTTCTATATAGAAACAGGGTGAAGGGAGAATTAGCTCCTTGCGTAAAAACACAACGACTCGGGATATAATTTTCCATACGTGAACGCTCACCTTTTACAAAAACCGGGGGACCAACAACGGCGGCAACAGCACACGTCCTGTCTCGTCCGTGGCTGAGACCGGTATGCCGATTGCAATTTTAAAGTGTAAAGGCGCGTGTGCGTAACGTGGCGTCTTTAGGTAGGTTGCTAGGCAACGCATGACGTGCTATGTCATGCCGGGGTGCTGAGAGACCTGATTAGTCAGGTGTGTTGTAACTGGAGGATAGTACAGGAAAGGCCATAGGAAAGACCACGAATGACGTACTCCATTGAGTCTCTGTGTAAAAAACAGCACGTAGGCAATCCCCCTTGATATCATGGGATCACGAGTGTAATATGGAGAACTCAATCAAAGAAAACGTTGTCATGATTGCGTGTAATATGGAGAATTCAATAAAGGAAACCCATTGTCATGATTTATATAGCACATCACTTGGAGAAAGTGCATCGAGTTCACTGATATATCCATTCGGAATTTCAATAGATAACGGATATGCATCACCGAATCAAATCACAAAGTCACCGTATGGGCAGTCCACTGTGATATCATGGGATGTTGAATGTCATTTTGAAAACTATGGTTGTAGAGCTAAGAAGATCATAAATAAGAACAAATCAACAGTTGGTCTCCAAGGAAAACACATTATTAATTAAACTAAAAATGCACATCACTTGAACATTTTACACAGATGCGCAACAAACACGAACGTGCATAGACTTCATAGACACATCAATTAGAAAATAAGGAAGTATGAGCAATTTGGACAAAGATCACACATATGCATCAGAAAGTAAGTAATCACAGTGTAAGACGTGTAAAGTTTGAGCAGTTAATTACTGGGGGCAAATCACTAACCTGGGACTACCCAGTTCAATGGAACTCTCAGGCAAGTGTGTAAGTCAGGGATGGCTCTGGTCTCATATGAGTCCCAGTCTAATATGTAGAATAGTTCAACGGACTCAGTGTTAGAAGTTTTTAAGAGAGGGATAGCTCACCTATCTCTATGTCAGGTATGCGAGTACTAGACCAGGTAGGGGCATAGAGCAGTCAGAGTTGCCCCATTTGTCTAGTAGTCCCTTCAATTTCGTTCAACCCATTCTGGATTGAGTTGAGCGAATGAATCCATCTACATTCCTTGTAGTTCAGGACCCCAGAGATTGCGCCTCCCCTTGGGTCGGGACAGATCTTCTCGATGATCAGCCATCTTATGCTGTCTGGGGAATGGTTGTATGTCAAGAAATGGTCGACCAAGGGTGCCCCCTGTACTTGACACCTTATCCTACTCATATGTTGGAGGATTCTCGCTTTTGCCTTCTGGATGGTTTGCCCCACATATATCAGATCGCAGGGGCAGAGGATGGCATAGATTACATGGGAACTATTGCAATTTGTGAAGTGTGGTTGTTTGTACGTTTTATTATTATACGTAAAGGTCGTTCCTTCTTGACAAAAATCACAGGCTTTGCACTGTCCGCATTTATGGTGTCCACTTAGTGATGGTAGTCCAAAATAGCTCCTTAGGTCTGGTTGCTTAGGTGGTTCTAAAAATGCTCTCACAACAGTATTCTTGATGTTCTTGCCTCTCTTGAAGGCAAAGATAGGTTCCTGTTTCGTCATGAGTTCACTTGCCACTAGGTTCCAATATTTCTTGACAATCTTTTTGATGTCATTGCTCCTGGTGTGAAAAGTTGTAACACAGACGATGTTATCAGATTTGGTGTCTTTGGTCTTGACTTCCAGAAGTTGGTCGCGTGGACAGTACCAAGCTCGTTTCTTCGCTCGCTTGAGCAATCCTTTTGGATAACCTCTCGTACTCAAGCGGCTCACGAGGGTATCCGCTTCTTTGAAGAAATCCACGCGCCTGGTGCAATTCCTTCTAATTCGGAGGAACTGCCCATAAGGCAGGTTGTCCCTCAGGTTGCGGGGATGGTGAGAGTTGTACATCAGAAGTGTATTCCTTTCCATTGGTTTTCGGTATAGGTCACAGTATAGTAGACCTTCTTCCACCCGAAATGTGAGATCCAAAAAATCAATTGAGCAATTGTTACTGGTCATTGTAAATTGGATGTCCTTGGATCTTGCATTGAGCCAGACATGGAAATCATTCAGCTCATCTACATCGCCTGTCCACACCATTATAACATCATCGATGTAGCGTTTCCAAACTGTGATCTGATTCAGGTAAGGATTCTCATTGCAGTACAAGTGTTCCTCCTCATAGTGATCCATGAAGATATTGGCCAGGCTCGGCGCATAAGTAGCTCCCATCACCACACCCTTGCATTGGAAAAAGAATTGTTTATTGAAAACAAAATAATTTTTCTGCATGGCAATCTCTAGGAGCGAGATCAGGAAGTCCGTGGGGATCCAGTGGGGTCTCTGTCGTCCATCCAGTGTGTTTAAGCATACATGTACGCTTTGAACAAATACCTAAAAGTGTTAAGGGATTACATACAATAGATCATGATGGATTTGCATTTTACAGTGTTTTGTCATGGTTGAAAAATCTTTTTGGAGGTTGGGGAGTGAATCATCTTTGTTGCACTAGTATTAATCTACATCTCTGTCTGAGTATGTATTTGCCTTTGACTAGAGTAGCTAAAGGAAAAGGTATATCCCCATCTAAGCCCTCAAAATAATTGAATAACAACAATTTGGATTGACAATCTAATGATGTATCTATCAAAATGTCCTGAGAATTATGCAAATGAAATAGTACAAGAGGGAGTGATTGTGGATTATACTTTTTCCTTAAATAACAAACGTCTAAAGGAAATTCCCATCTTTGATGTTTGAAGTCTGTTTTTTTAACATCTTGACTCCTAAGACAAGAAAGTGTTGATTAGCTCGCTTAGCCGAAATGTTTACATAATGTTTACGCAACCCAAAGGTTGTCTTCTTCCTTCTCATGGTCTCAGTATACATATCTGTATGTTCCCTTTGACTCTATCATTGCAAACGTGAGCGTACTCTTCTATAAATGTATTGCCTTTACTTGTCAAGCATACTCCAAAGCAGTTTGCTGGGAGACACACTGCCTGACTGAATCTGGGACTCAGAATCTGGGACTCACATAGTATTAATTTTTCTTGTGTTGATAAACCCTTTCAGACTTAACATGTGAGCAGATTTTCTTTTACAACTTTGACTGAGCCGACCCACTTGGTGTATCCAGTCTCCGCTGCATGGCGATCAGCCTGAAATCGTGCAATGCTAACTTTTCAGTGTGAACTGTCTTTTTTCAATGGAACTTTACTTTTTCTAGGTGCTTTTTGCCTTATACCTTTAGAAATATGTATTTCTAATTTCAATAATTTCAGTGTAGTTTTACTCATTATAAATTGGGTTAGAAATTGTATTGCACTGTATTGATTTCTTGACACTAAATGTGTTGGTGCTTCTTGAAATTGACACTAAATGCTCCAGGGATTGCCAGCTGCTTGTGCCATAGCTACAAGGGCTTGAGAAAGGATGATCTAATACCTGCGTTTTGGCCTAACCAGATTCTGTTTATTAACCCCTTCAGTGCCACGCCCTTTCCTCCTCCTGTGCCGGGCGTTGCACTAGTGGGTGGGGTTCATGACGAGATAGTCTCGTCATGGGCACAGCGCAAACCGTGCTCCATGACGAGACTATCTCGTCATGGGCACTGAAGAGGTTAAGATGGTAGGAGGTCGGCCCCTCTTTTAAAGTAATATACTAATTTCTGACAACATCCTTAAAAATGTCATCATCTCGTAGGCTCACATTAAGCACATACTCCAAACTTAAATTAATTATTGGTCATTGTCAAGACCCTGAATCATTGGGAAATGTGATGACAGAATCTCCACTGATAATCCAGAGATTATCCTCAGTCCTCCTCTGCAAGGAGACTAATGAACCGTGCTCTTTCTGAGGAAAAATGGGTTTTAGAGAAGGGAAAGAGAGAAAGACACTGTATACACGCCTATACATGCATCAAGGTAGAAGTCCCTCGCTATCGTTCTTTAGTAAGTGGATATGTTAAGAGTAGATACATAGATAAAGAAAATATGGTAGGAAAGTATTATATAGTCTCTCTACAATACTATCAGAACTACCCTCACAGGTCTGTTTTTTCTGCAGCAATCTTGCTGGATGTTCCAGAGACCACAGTTGTTGTCAATACTAGGATGTACTGGGAGACCATCTTAAGCTCAGCAGCATCAGGTCACCAGACTAGGAACAACAAGGAAACTTGCAGAAGTAAGATCATCAGAAACTGAATGGCAGTGGGGATCTACACAGAAACACAAAAGGACCACACAGAATGCCTGTGACCTTCCATTGAAATGATGCAGCACACATTGCAGGTGCTGCTCCAATGGGCTTGGCTCAGAGTCTGCCATGGAAGGCCCTCCTTTCATTCCCCCACTTCAGCTTCCACAGACTGGTGCTCCAGACCTTCCAGTCTTTTCAATTGAACCGCTGTTTCTGAGAGGCCTGAAATTCTCCCACTGGATTTACTCTACAGATCTTAACTTTATTCAACCCTAATATTCTCTTCTGTTAGTTCAAGACACTTGTCTTGTCTAAATATATATAATCACAGAACGCAACATAGGCCGTTTCTGAGTTTTCTGTACCCTAGAGGTTTACCGTGTTCTATCTGTGTGATTTCAGAAGGATATTAATGTTGTTAACATTTAACTAACTTCCTCTTCCTGTGGCGGCTGGCAGTTTGAACAGGTGGGAGTGGTGAGACTACTCCACACATGTGCACACATACATGCTCACACTCACCCATCTACATGCACAGTCACTCAAACACATACATTCACAAGCATGTACACACGCACACACCCATTCACAGCACACACACTATATGTTTGGTCAAAAGTTTCTTAATGTGCAATGGTTACTCCCGACGGAGCCTTCCCATGCTAGGATTGCCCTATCCAGATTCAGAGGTCAGAAAAAGGAAGAGAAAAAATTGGCAAATGGAAAAACTGGGCTTGAGGTAGAATTGGGCCGGTTAAAATTGAACAGTGTGGGGAACACAATGGCTATTAGAGGTGTCAAGAACAGGCAAATATGTATGAGAGCGATCACAATTTGGTGATTTGGTGTCTGCACCATTCATATTTCTTAGTGCCACAACACACTGCTTTGGTGATGTGATAATACACGTTATCTTTATGTGTCTTCATTGTGGAAGTTCCTAATACTGAGAGAAATAAAGGAACTGATAACTTTAGTACTATGTGTCTAGCTAGTAATGACTGTTTACTTATACATAGGTATTTGTTTGAGGATTCTAAAAGGAGAGGCACATTATATTTGTCTTGATAAAGGTGGCCATTACTCCATGAACACCTCCGAAACGCGTCGACGCTTGGGATAAACTTAATCCAGTGTACCGGCCAGTCATTGTGATAAAAACACTTGGACTGCATACATGTCTGGCATTTGAGTGTTTGTTTTACCTGGATTAGTTCACGAACCACTAATAAGTGTACTGTCATTATTGCTGTCTGTCTCTCTCTCTCTTCTATTTTTATTTTATCTTTCTTTTAGACTATGCACTTTTAATTGTTTTTAATATGTGGATATACTGTATGCACTATTTGTAGGATTTATATATGTGATATGATATTTGTTATCGATACTTGATGAATGTTTGCATCTCCCTCTTGATTAATTGATATGCTGTCTATGTAATACATAAAATTGTATAATGATATATGTGTTTTATACAATATGAAGATTTATGAATTCTGCGTAATGAGCACATTTTTAATAGTTCCAACATTTTTTAAATTAAATATAGGTGGCATTCCATTATTAGTCAGTGGTTGTCTTGTGGCATTGCAAATATATGTGTATGGGTTTTTTGTATGAGTGACATGAATGGTTAGTGGTATATTTGAGATGACTGGTTGAAGAATTATTTTTTTGGGTTACCGAAGGGAATTTATCTGCTTCTTTAAAAAAGGAAAAACTTAGCCGAAAGTGACCAGCCAGAAAGGAGGTTGATGAGTTAGGTTATCCTAAACAACCACGTTTTAAGTTTCTTAATGAAGATTGTTTCAAGAGGTTCTTGTCTCAGGTAAAGGGGCAGGGTGTTCCACAGCTTCGAAGCCGAAAAACCAGAGGAGCACCCTTCCAAGCGGGATATTTTTATGACGGGAACTGTTGCCAGTACGGCGTTCATCGATCTGAGTCTTCTATTGGGTTGGTAGGGTTTAACCAGCGGGAGGAGATACCGAGGGCCTTTGCTTTTAAAAATTCTGTGGCAGAAGGACATGGGTATTTTGCTCAATGGCAGCCAATGTAGATTTTCCAGGGCTGGGCACATGCCTTGGGAACTTAAGCAGTAGGTGTGCTGCCATATTTTGCACTCTCCGCAGCTTTTGTAACCTGCCATGTGTGGCTCCGATGTAAAGTATGTTACAATAGTCCAGTTTGGACATAACGAGAACCTGAACTACTGTTTTCCTGGCAGATATGGGGAGAAGGTCAATGATTTTGGCCAGAGTCTTGAAAATGGCAAAACACTTCCCAGCCAAACAGGATATTTGGCTCTCAAAAGTAAGATTGGCATAGAACAGGATACACAAATGTTTTACTTTGGGCTCCGGGACTAAATTAGGACTGAGTTCCTTTGGCCACCAAGCCGATGACCAGACAGAGGGTTGTTTTCCAACAATGAGCACCTCTGTTTTATTTGCGTTCAACTTGAGGCAACTCCTGTTCATCCATTCTAAGAGTTCCACCAAGCAGGATCTGAAGTGGAGTGCAGCACCCCCTCCTCCTGGGAGAGAGTGACAATCAGCTGCGTGTCATCGATCGGCATAAGACAACCATGGAGACATTGTGTCGCTCGATGAGATCAGCGAGGGGGTGCCTGTAAAGATTGGACAGATTAGGGCTCAACATTGAGCCCTGAGGCACCCCCTGTGGGAGAGGCACTACTGCCGAGGAGAAAGAGGTTTGCACTACTTGAAAAATGTGATTCTGGAGGAAGGAGGCCAGCCACATCAGGGCTAGGCACCTGATACCATAATTCCCTAGTCGAACCGAAGTCCATGGGATACAGTATTGAATGCTGCGCTAAGGTCCAGCATTATCAGTGTGGCTGTTGAACCTTGGTCAGCACAGAATCTAAGAGATTTGGAGGCCAGTAATAAGGCTGATTCTGTGCTGTACTGGGCTGGAAACCTGATTGTGTTTCATGGAGTACATTATTAGACTCCATGAAGCTTGTCAGTTGGGCATTGGCATGTTTCTCGGCAATTTTAAAAGAGGGAAGGAGCGATATTAGCTTAACATTTTCTGATGGGGACAGATCTTGTGATTTTTTTTAAGGAGCAGCTTTACAATGGCGTGCTTCCAATAAGGAGGTAATATGCCTGTTGTAAAAGGGATGTTGATTCGATTGCTCAGCATAGGCATAATAGTCTCTGTTCCCTGAACCAGAATTCTGGGTGGGAGCTGATCAGAGAGGGATCCAGATTTTTCTTGATGAGAAGCACATGAAGTTCATCTAAGGAGGGGGAGGTGAAGGTTCTGGGCTGGAACATCAAACCAGGCCCATTGGGACCGGAAATCCCTTGCTGTCTCAGGAAATGTGTTGTAGATTTTAGCGACTTTGTCAGAGAAGAAACAGGAAATAAGGTTACAGCTCTCTAAGGATGGCACTATGTGAGCGGATGCACGTTCCAAATATGATGCAGCTTTAACAATTGAGAAAAGTTTTTTTGAGGAGTTAGACGAAGACTCAATCTTATGCGCATAAGATTGTCTTTGCGTAGTGCGGATAAGCTTATGGTATTCCCTCAGGGCCAAAGAGTAATTGGCTTTGCTATTGGCACTGAAATTTTTATGCCATACGCGCTCTAGACATTTACAGGATGTTTTCCGTAGTGATAGTTCCTCATTGAACCATTCTGGGGATGGTTTGGAGTGGGTCGTGCGGTGTTCTGTCAGCAGTGCAATCCTATTAAGGGCCCCTGTGATCCAGTCTTCAAAATGCTGGTTGATTGACTCAATGTAGTTTTTAGGTTGAGATACCTCCTTCATAAGTGCATCAATGAAGGCCTTGGAGTTGACCTATACCCATTTCCTGATTTTACATTTCACCCCTCCTTGGGAGCTGAGATGGGACTAGCCAGTTGGAAATGTGAGACCTAATGACAGGTATAGAGTCTAAAACTATCAGTGGAATTGGAGAAAATAGGATCTAGCGTATGGCCTAGGATATGGGTGGGAGAAGTGGCTCGTGGCAAAATCTGGAGGATCTCTAAACCCTCGATGAAGTTGGAGGCAGGACAACAGCTTTTGTTGCCAAAGTGTAAATTAAGATCTCTTAATAACTATAAGGTCGTAGTAGCGCAACGGGTAGGAGGGCAGGATGTCTGATAGTGAGGAAATAACATTTGCGGCTGGTTCAGGTGGACGATAAATTAAAAATCCTGCCACGGTAATATTACTGGAGATAGTTAAGGTGAAAAAGACTGCTTGACAATCTACAATACCAGCATGTTGCATGGTACAGCCGATAGATTGTTTAAAAATGATCGCAATCCTCTGTCCTTATGGGCGATGCGGTCCTGTCTGACTAATAAGTAGTCTATCGGGATCGAACTAAGAATCTCAGGAATGAATTTTCAGTAAGCCAGGTTTCCGATAGAAAGAGTACATCTGGCTGTTTATCTGTACACATACATTCATAAATACACAAATTCATGCATGCACCAAAGGTTTAAAAAAAAAAAAAAAAAAACATATCGGTCGGCATCAGTGATCTTGGGTGGCTGGAGGAAAGCCTCAGAGTTTCTTGGAGGGTCGAAATAACCGCCTTCTCCCACTGGCTGACCTTGGGTCAGCAAATGAGGAGGTGGTAGCAGTCTCTCTTGTTATAGAGCGGGATGGGATCAGTGAGTGTTGCTTACCACACCCCACTCTGTGACGATCGTCACAGATGGGCACTCGGCCCTGGGCACTTCAGTGGTTAAAAGTGAAGCACCCAGGCCCAAGTCTATAAGTGAGGCCCCCCCTCATCATGAAGAGGAGGACCGCAAGGTGCTTTTCTAGTCTGAAGAGGTCACATCCACAGGGCTGTGAAATCCTTAGCCCAAAAACGTGCAGCTCAGACAGCCAGGTGTCCCAGGCATTAGGGAAATACTGGTGCTGCATACAGGCGTTGAATATCTCAGCAAGGTGATCCACTGCAGCATCTGGGAGCATCTTGATGGCTTGGTTGACTATTCTGTCCTTTCCTGGTGCCTTGCCGTTTTTTAGTGTCTTTACCAGGGCCGATAACTTGCCTGTGGAGCATTCCTCAATGTTTGCAGCTTCGGGTTCTGGTGTGTGCTCCCGGTGGTGCTTAGCGACCTCTTGCTTAACTTCTGCTGCCAGTTTGCTTGCCTGGTTAGGCCTGAAGGATGCCTCCAACGTGTCATCAAAGACCTCAGCCTTGTCCCTGTTGCTGCATGCCAGGTGAGTCTTCCCTTGTATCGGTGGGTTTGATTCCTTCTTCCCAGTCAAGCGTCGGGTCATTCTCCAGAGAGAGTTGTCCGAGTCCTTTAAGTTAGCCGTAGCTGCTTCCCACTTTTCACCTCTGTGCTGGCTTATTTGCATCTTCAGCTGTCTTGTCAGCTCGTTGTATTTCTTCAGCAGGTCGGGGTGCGATTCCTTTGCCACTCTCTCCAGGATCTGTTCTTGTCAGCAATCGACTGCTTGATGCCCTTCAGGAGGTCGTAGATAGAGCAGAGTTGGAGTTTCTGCTCGGGAACGCTGCACTCGATGGCAGTGTGGACTGCAGCTGTGAAGTGGTGAACCGCCTGGTCAATGTCTTCAATGCAGCGAAGGGGGCCAGGGGCCAGTGTCTCCTCCAGGCTTCTCTTGTATAGGCTCCAGTCTGCCTTCTTGTAGTTGTATCTGGTGCCCTGTTGCTGGTCTTCAAGCACGTCGCCAACTGGGTTGTGGTCGGACGTCAGTGCAGTTAAGGTTTCCAGCTCCATAGACTGGGAGAGATTCTTCATGACGACGATGTCCAGGACGTCCGGTTTATGCAGTGCAGAGCCTGAATAGTGTGTTGGTTGAGTTGGGCCAGCCACTACAAAGTCCTCCTTCTTTGAGTGGGCAAGTAGAGCGTGTCCTTTGCTGTTTGCCACGCGAGAGTTCCAGCACTGGTGCTTGGCATTTAGGTCTCCGCCAATTAATGTTGGGATGCGGGGGTCCAATAAAGCATCCAAGTCCTTTGGGCTTAGCTTGCCTGGGGGTGAGTAGGCGGCAATCAGCCGTAGGGGGCCTGCAGATGTCTGGATCTGTATGCCAGTTGCTTCAACACTCCCCACTGGTGGTAGTGAGATCTCGTGGTGCTTCACTTTTGTGCTGACAATCACAGCTGTTCCTCCGCCCTTGGCTCCGGTGGTGCGATCTGTGAGGTACACCCTGTGGTTTGCTAAGTTGAGCTTCTGGCTTCCTTGGAGATGGGTCTCGGAGATAAGCGCTATACTCACATCCATAGTTTCCATCAGGTGCAGGAGTTCTGCAGTTTTCTTCTGAATGCTGTTAGCATTCCACATCAAGAAGAGGGAGTTTCCTTTAGATTGTGCTGTCATTGCGGGTGTTTTCTTCACCGTGGAAAAGTCCGGCGATGAGATTCGCCACCATTGTCACCAAAGGGTGGATGTTCATGTCTGCGACTGTTTTCGCAATCTTCGTGATGAGTTCCTGCCAGTTGATGGCTGAGCCTATTTCACAGGATGGTGCTGGGGCAGTTGGTGGTGGTGGTGGTGGTGTTGTTGGTGTTGGTGGTGGGCTGTCCTGTTTGGGTCCTGTTACTTCTGCGTATGTTCTTCCATCCACATGCGCGTCGCTTTGGCTGTTGGTTGGATTGCCAGTTGGGATCCTGTGTGCCAATGCGGTTTGTAATTCTTCCTTTGTCCCTGGTCAGTTGCAGTTGAGTGTGGGTAAGTCTTTTGTGGTTGGGGTGGTTTGCATGGTCCATCCTTCTTTGCCTTCTGCAGGTAGGGACAGTCGCGATAGCTTGCTGGGTGGGGTCCTGTGCAGTTAGCACATATTGCTGGTTCGGTTTCACGGTTCCTAGTGCATTGGTTAGAGGTGTGCTCGCCTCCACAGCGTATGCACTTTGGCTTCTGGTGGCAGAAAGCAGAGGTGTGCCCCAAGCGCTGGCAGTTGTAGCACATGACCGGTCCTCGTTTTCCTCTAGGTGCTTCTGTGGTGACGGTGCAACTGCAGAGCCGTGTGACTGCTGAGAGGTCTGCTGGCTTCCCATCCTGGCTTGCCGACAGGGTTACCACAAAGAGGGGAAACTTCTTGTTCTTGTCCGCTGGAGAGATGATCTGCGTTATATTTTTGACTGGAAGTCCAAGTTCCGATAAGTCCTGAGTGATGTGCCCAAGGGATGCGTTTGCTGGGAGCCCGCGTATTACAAAGCGCTGAGCTATTGCAGCGGTCAGTGAAAAGGTGTGGTACTCCATTTTCTGTTCTGTGAGCATGGTGGTCACGCTCCTGTAGTCCTCCGGTGTGGTGAGCATGATCTTGGCGTGGTCCTGCCGGGGCTTGATTGTGAAGGGGGCGGTGCAGTGTTCCTCTAGTAGCTCCACGAGGTCCTTGTGGGTGGCCAAGTTCTACAGGATGATGGGAGGGATCCGTAGTCGCTTTGTGGGACCTGAAGAGGTCCCGGGTTCAGATGCCGTGTTGTCCTGGGAATGGGCGTCATTGTCCTGGGTACTTTGGAGAACCAGGTAGCGGTTTGAGGTTGGAATCATGTTGTTTGCGGGGGGTGCGCGGGGAAGCTTTGCTGCCTTTTCTGGTGAGTTCGGGCACGACTCACGTCCTCTCTTTGCCTTGGTCTTCCATTCCATGTCGTCTTCTTCGGTGTTGATGGATTGAGCCGTGGCGTCTGACTCCATGGTTGGTGCTGCTTGGTGGGGGTGCAGTGGAGCACCTTGGGAGGCCGGGCGAGCCAGAGGGCGAGGGCCGAGCTTTGGGGTTCAGCCGCACAGGGTATGGACTCTCAGTCCCTTTCCACTGCGGTGCGCAGCCTGGTCCCGGTCAAGCCAGGGAGGTGCAGGCCCATCACCCCAGAGGAGTGGGAGAGAGGGCGGAGCGAAGCGCGAGTCTCCCCCCGAAAATCGGAGCGCAAAAGAATCAAGCAATCAAGCAGGGTGCGTAAATGATGAATCTCAGTGCAAAATTAGTCAAACAGAGCGCATAAATGATGAAATACACTCCGAATAAAAATCAATCAAGCAGAGCGCATAGATGATAAATTGCAATCTGGATGTAAATCAATCAAGCAGAGCGCATAAATGATAAAATGCAATCTGAATGTAAAATCAATCAAGCAGAGCGCATATATGATGAATCTCAGTACAAAATTAATTAATCAAGCAGAGTACATAAGGGATAAAATGCAATCTGAATGTAAAATCAATCAAGCGGGCGCATATATGATGAATCTCAGTAAAAAATTAATTAATCAAGCAGAGTACATAAAGGATAATATGCAATCTTAATGTAAAATCAATCAGTCAGAGCGCATCAATAATATATTGTAATCAGATTATAAAATCAAGCAGCGCACGTTTAAGCAAGCAATCAAGCAACAATTGGCATAAAAGGTAAGTAACGCAGGGAAGCAGGGCCCATCTATCACAAAGGATAGAAAATGGCGCTTACCAGGTCGACTTGCTGGCTGGCTGCTTGGCAGGGATCATGGGGGTCAGTCCTCAGGCCTTCTCTGCTGCTGGGAGGAAGCCACGAGCGTCGCTGATGCAGGGATCACCACCGGAGGCACCACCGATGCAGGAGGATCCGATCCGCCAATGCAGGAAGGTCCGATCGTCTAGGCGCTGGCACTGGATCAAAATGGCCTCCCAGGAACGTCGGGTCATCGTCTCAGGAGCACCACAAGGAACGCCCGATCATCTCTCATCAAATGTCGACAGCCAGGTGCCTACTCATTTAGCACATTTATAGTGCCTGGTCGCCTGATCTGAACAAGAAGAGTGTGTGTCAGACTCTCTTCTTGTTTATAATAAAAAGGTTGGGGTAAGGCTGCTCTGTCCTTAGGGCGGGCTTGATTGTGTGGGTGGCTAGAATGAAATATCTGGGGAGGGACGGCTATGTAGATTATGTGGTAAAGACCAAGAAACAGCTGATCATGTACTACTTAGTTGGACGAAACTCATCTCTGAAATATATAACCAGAATAATTCAATTAAGGGATATATGTAAAATGAGAATCTAAGAGCATTACTAAATATAAGTACACAATTTGTACTTGTTACAGTTTCAAAACTATAGAGAATAATTTGAAACAAAAAATGTGGCATGTTTTCCAAGTGTCAGAGATTCTATTTTATTCTTATTTTATTCATAAAATAAATGCACAATATTTAATTTGTACTCTAGTTTTCCCATACGGCAGACAGGGCCTTCCACAGTGAAAATGGCTTTTCGGGGGTTCTCACTGCAGGGACATTGTTACATTAAATTTCTACATGCACCATTTTTTAATTCTATGTACTTTACCTTGCGGGCTACAAGGCCTACATATGGGTAAGTTAATAATATTTAAAAGGGAAGGTTTCCCCCCGTCAAAAGGGTTATTTGGAAAAATTGGGCTACACATTTAAAGTGCAGCAGTCTGGCTACAATAGTAGGCCTGAAGCCATGTTCTCCTTGTCACATTAGTGGATGCCACAATAATTGCTGCCGGCACAGGTGACATTTGACTTTCCATACCATGGGTGTAGTTTCTACAACATATACTATGGCAATATAATGGTTAAGTATGCCAATCAGGGATTAGCAAATGCCTACATGTTTTAGTGGTCAGAGCACATCTACTGAGCACTGTACAGGAGTGCCGCAATGAGCAGAGTCTAAAAGTAAGAGATATAATTCAGCAAAAAATGGTATTGATCACACAAAAAAGGCCATTTCTCATAGTGTTTATAACACAAAGATCAGAGTTAAATACAATTCTGGCAAGGATTTTCTTTATTTCATGGACATCATTATGGCATTCTTGATTGTATTACACTATATTTTTAGATAGATATGGTTTCTTTTGTATAGGTTTTAGTCCTTTTTAGGTTGAGCATTCGAGACCTCTTGTACATACTTTAGTATATATACACTTTAGTATATACTTATATGTACTTTGTGGGCTGTGGAGATCAGCCCTAGGACTTGTCTGCTTCCGCTCAGGGACTTTTTTCTGTTCAACTGCCTCTATTTAACTGTCTTGATAGAAAACAACCAGCAGAGGTCAGTAAAATATCAGAATTGCTTTCTGCTGAGGGACTTTTTATTTTTCTGGCAACTGCCTCTATTGAACTGTCTTGATAGAAAACGACCAGCAGAGGTCAGTCAAATACCGGACTCATTTTAGCATTCTCTAGATTCCAGTACATAGAAATTATCTTCCACAAGCACCCATAGACAATAATATTTTTTTCAAGTCTTGTATTTTCAGTGATATGACCACCGAAGGCCCTGCTTTAATATTAAAGCAGAGCTTTGGACTATACCATTTCCCGCTGAAAGGCAATATTTCTCTCCATGTGTTCCCATACCTGGCATGTCACACAGTTTGGTGCTTACTTTCCCTCCATGTTAAAGAACAGTAGATGTTTCAGCACCCAGGCTTATGTGCTGCATAGCTAAATACATATAAGGTCCCAAAGGCGAGACCAATTGCATTGCAAATGCTTGTTATATATAGCTGGTGCCATTTGGGGTCCCGGAGCCAGGGCTGAGTGTGAGGGTGCCTTACAATCAGATGCAACTAACTATCATTGTAACTCATTGTGAAACACCTTACCTCCGAACTCTGGCACTGGAACGCCGACACGCACTGACTTCAGCTACCTGCTTCATAGATAGCCGTCATATTACTGCAAGACTCTTCTTCTTGAGATAGGGTCAGTCTGTTTTCCTTGTGGTTGGATGTCTTGTATAATAACATAGACATGCTACAAGGGATAGAGGTTTTGGTCAGAAATTGTTTAGTTGAGTAAAACAAAAAAAGTGGAGCACTTCTAATGTATATGAGATATTCATTGCATAAGTCTAGGTCAACAGCTGTGATTATTCCTATATTTCAAATGCGCAGAATATTTTTCCATTAAGCAATGTAATCAGTTATTCCCAAAAAAATCCACCAACGCTCCAAGTGCTAAGGTGAATATTATTTTTACTTAGTCCTGATATCACAAACAAGCAAACAATATCATAACTATAATTAAAATGTTTCAACACCAACAACATATATATTGCTAGAGCTGCTTCATACATGGTTTCAGTTTAGTGGTGTGCTAGTGAAATTGTAGGCATTTTCCCCATGTTTTCTTTGCTTTGGTGGGATGGGGGTCGAGTAAGGTCGGTATGCTTTTATAAAACAGTTTTTAATGAGCTTTTTAACAAAAACATCTGCATCAAGGTCCTCACATGACAGGCAATAACATGGAGTAGGCCATTGGCAGCAGGAGTGTACATGCATTCAAGTATTCGAAAACAACAGCATTTATGAGGAATTGGGACAGCTATAAGAGGTACAGTGGCTGTGCAATGACTGACTAGAAAGTAAGCTATGGCCTGTGTATGTCGAGGGGGTCTCAGCGTAAACTGGGGGAGTAAGGGTTTGCTTGGCCAGGAAAAGCACGACTGGTGAAATGTGCCCTCATATCCATGCATTTATTGCATATAAATATACCCAGGGCTATGGTCTTCCATGTGGAAATGGAAATGTCAGAGACCTCTGTGACCTCATGGAGAGTGGCCTGAATCTAATGCCAGCAGGTAGAGAGGGTTGAACAGGACCATATCAAATGGCAGAGGTTCACGGATGTTGTGTGGCAAGGGGGCAGCCAAGTAGAGCAGCGTGAAAAAAACAATTGAGTTATTCAGGTGTCATGTAAGGTCTGTGGAGAAATTGTACACTGTTCAAGCACGCATTGCGGGACACCCTCTGGGGAATTTGAGGGCCATGGTCCATTCTGTATCATGGAGGACCCGCCCAAAGTCATCCTCCCATTTACCCCATAGGTCCACCAGAGATAACCCTGTGTGGTCTTTGAAGGCTTTTTAAAGCAAGTTATCAAGTGGTGACCTGTTCCCATATGTAATAGGGTGTAGAACACCAAGTGAGTTTGTGGTTCTTCATCATGTGTAGACCAGAGGGTTCGGAGCTGTTGGTATGTCAAGTACTGGCCCCTGGGGAAACCATTGTCAGTTATGATTTGATCTAAGGAGAGAAGGTATCTGTAGTAAAGTGCCCCTTTTGGACATGAGGGGCACGGCAGGGTTGCGTCCTAGCGCCCAATCTTTTTTCACTGTTCATAAATGGAGTGGTGAAGTACCTAGCTGAGGTTCACGCGGAGGCCCCCAAATTGGGAGGAGTGAAAATTACAACCTTACTGTTTGCGGACGATACCCTCCTGGTCTCAAAACCCCCAGTGGCCTTCAATTGCAGCTTGATCGCTTTATGTCCTTCTGTAAATCGAGAGGATTCGAGATGAACTGCTCAAAAACCAAGCTCATGCAGTTAAATCCACATAAATCATTCACGTCCAAACTATTGCTGAATGGGACGCCCCTAGAGAGAGTGGACACTTTTGATTACTTGGGCGTAACGCTTGAGGAGAATATGTCCTGAAAACATCACATCTTGAAACGGTCCCTCCAGCACAGAAAAACTACAGGGGCATTACTGAAGGAACACAGGGCTTCACAAACTAGGCCGATAGCTGCATTACTCCAAATCTATGATCAGAAAGTGGTAAACTCTGCTCTTTACGAAGCTGAATTGTGGGGCTTTGATAACCTTGAGGGTCTTCGCACTGAAAATAAATTCATGAGGTCCCTTTGCTCCCTCCTGCAGAGTTCTCCACTGCTCCCTCTTAGACACAACATGGGTAGATCCACAATAGTGGACAAAGCCAGATTATGCCCCATTCTTTTTTGGTTACATCTGGAAAAAGCACCTAAGCGTATCCACTATGTGGCTGCCCTTGAAGAAGTTTGTAGTCTAGACCACTCAACAAAAAAATTGGGTGGTTTGGTAACATTCAAAAATCCCTCTCTGCGGTTGGTCTGGGGAATCTGTGGGCTGAGTCTGATATTAGTTTGCTACCTAGTAGTGACTGCATCAAGACCTGCTATTGGAATTGGGTAGACCAGAGAAATGCATCACTAGCAGGTGTCCGCCTTACAACAGAATTTCTTGAATTCAAGCTATTTAGCACGTATGAGCAGTATATAGAGGTAATCACCATCCCAAATGATAGAAAGCTATACATACAGTTCAGATTTGGTACTCTCCCACTGAATTAATTTACAGCAGACTGGCAGCGGGGATCTGACGAAGCACTACGTTGCTGCCCCCACTGCTCAGGAGCTCATGAGACGATTAACCACGTTTCTTTGCATGCCCACAGTACAAATCCCCGAGGCTCAAGTGGTTAGCCCCCGTCTGTAGGCTGATGGGCACCTGATGCCATCAAGAGGCGCTGCGTATTCTAAAAACAGACTCTAGGCCACTGTTAGTTTGTGCAGTGGCCACATTTCTGGGGAAAATGTGGTTTATAAGAAGACTTAGACTGAAGAATGCCTAAACTACTTACTGTAGCTCTCTAACTTCACCCTGCCCTTTTAGTTTACAGATATAGTTAGAGCAAGTTACACCATTAGCACTTGTATCTGTAGTTTTGTTATCTTGGCTGTGGTCTCGAAAGTAAATATTCACAAATTGTACTACGGGTTTGAGATGCTATGGAAACGAAGCAGACTTTTTATTATGTATATATGCCCTATTTATTTGCGCATTTGTTTCCCCTTTATTAGGGTAAAACACTGTAAGCTGCATTTTTACTAGCTAAATAACAAGTATGTACAGTGATATCCCTGTGTTATAAGCACTAGCACTTTTCTTCTCCATCTTCCACTCTGATGTTTTATGTCTGAGAACACTGTTTGGAGCTCATCTTTGCGCTTAACTTTATCAATACGAAGCTTTGTTTTATTATGATATTTGTAAGCTTAGTCGACTCAACTTAAAGGAGTTACTTAGATGAACCAAGGTAACTGCGCCTATTAGACATTAGTTACATGTTTTTAATAATTGTTCATTGCTACTGTATGTTTTTTATCGACAAGTTAAAATTTCTCTTTTTAAACTCTCAATGTTTTATCTATTTTTAACCTTCTTATGAAGATGTATTAATTGTCAGCTAATATTGTATATAGTAACATCAGTAATTATTGTAAGTGTTGGTTAATCTACTATCCTGTACCCATTATACTTTGATGGTCAAATCAACTGTATAAAGTTTCTTGACAGACTGACATGGTCACCCCCACTTTTTGCCTGGTAAATAATGTAGTTTCAACAGAAGTGCATTGGGTTCCTGCTATCCAGGTCCCCAGAGCCAGATCTCTTTCTCTAAAATTGTACAATTGTTCCTCCAATTGACAATACCTTTAGCTCCCCCTGTAAAACTCCCTAGTAAATGGTACCCTTGGTATCTAGGGCATTGATGCTAAACAGGACACCTAAAGGCTGCAGCAGGTATTGTGCCGCCCTGAGGGACCCCCGCCACGCTATTGCTAACTGCCATCGCAGGCTACGTGACATGGTGCAGACAAAAGTGGTGGTGCAACATGGCACACCTCCTGTGAGCCATGCCTGCAGACACTGCAAATAATATCTGTAAGCCACCCCTACAGCAGGCCCTACAGCCCTAAGGCAGGGTACATTATATTACATGTGACGACATATCCACATAAGCAGATATGCCCCTGTGGTGTCCAAGTCGACTCTTGGACATTGCCAGTGAACAGGGAAGCCATCTTGAGTATATGTACCGTGATTTGGTGATTACGAGTTCCCAGCTACATGATGGCTTCACTGAAACCAAAGATGTTTGGTATCAAACATCTCGTAATAATAACCCATACTGATTCCAGTGATGTATTTATTAATATATGCACCAAGAGTGTATGTTAAAGGTACCCTCTGAAAACATACCAACCTCAAGTGTGCTGGTGGACTGGTGTAGACCAGCCTGCCACCACAGACAGGTTTCTGACCTCCTGCAGGTGAGAGCCCATGCTCTCTGAGGGCAGAAACAATGCCTGCTGTGGTACTGTCAAATTCGGAACCGTGTAGGTGGCATGGTCCCACCATGCCAATTTTGGTATGAACGAACCGCAAATGAGTAACGCGGTATGTATGAGTGTTTTCGTCATGTTTCACTGATGAATTCACCGTGCATACGATGCCACATATTGAACCCTTTGGGTTCCATTTTAGAATAGTAGCCATTTTGTGGTTACCCTCACATAGGCTGCGCACTAAGGCCCTGCCTAGGCCTAAAAGGACACGTACACCTTCTTTGACTTCTCTCTGACCTGTGCAAACTGACTCCACTGCCCGAGGTCAATCCTGTCCGGCCAGTTCCTTTTCTCGCGGCCTAATGTGATTAGCATCAGGGCTCGACCCATCATAAAGTCCTTGTTCGCACACGATCTCTGACTAAGCTATTTCACACCTGACTCTGTTTCCTACTTTATGACTTGTTTTACGAGCAGGAGGTGCCCGTTTTATTGGGGTCCGCTGTTATCTGATGAGGGTTCTGAGCCTTGCTGGGTAAAATGACTGTATGCTTAATGAACTGAAATGTGGGATTGTCATTATGGCTCTGCTGTTTCTTTGAAACTAAAATATGTGAATGACCACTTGTAAAATAGGGGCGGTATTGCCCCTAAGCGTAGTTTTGTGTATATAAGTAAAGACTTGTTTTTGGTTCGGGAGCAGTCTCCTGAGAACATACATCGTGTTGTACTTCTCGGATACCTGTGATTGGTCTGCAGCCAATAAATACGTTCTTTGATTTCACCTAGAAGACTCTGTGTTTCTGTGGGTCTGAAACAGGAAGAATCCGAAGTCTTAGGGTGTGTTCCCCTGCACCGCTGGGTTCTAAAAACCCGGTACTTCAGTTGGCGTCCAACTCGGGGCGATTTCAGTGGTACCGGTCCAAGCCAGAGGTTCGTGAGGAGCTTCGTGTGGAAATTCTGGAGGAAGGCCGCCACTTCATCGACCCCTGCATGTCGACGTGGTCCGAAAGTCTTTTCTGCGAGGTTCTCCGCGTCCCGACGGCTACGAAGGACTGCTGCCCTGATTAATCGCCCTGTTTTGGACCCTTGACGATTTGGTAGATCGAAACAATTGAGAGAGTCTTCTGGTGAAGTCATCGATACCTCAGTTAAGTATAAGTGGAGCGTCTCCCAGTTTGTTTGGTATCCTTCGGGATTTTGGTATCCTTCGGGATCGCTTTGATTTGGGTCTTGCAAGTGCCAAAGCCAGAGGACTCGTGTATTCACGAGACTATCGTATTCGATAATCCTTTGAAGTTTGAAACTAGACTAGTGAGCGAAGATGCCTGGTTCTAGTATATTTGGAAATTTGTTTTGTTTAGGTTGTAAAAGGGATTCCCGATTAGAGGATTCGTGTCCGGTTCCTCCAATTGGAACTCCAACTTATGAGCTTTATGTGAAACATGGCGTGGGCCCCATTACGTATCATGAAGTATGGATCCGATACACCAGGAAGGATGGTGTTTTAAAATGGCCCCAAAATGGTAGTTTCGACACAGAGATCCTAGATAATTTAGAAGTTAAATTGTTCAAGAAGAAAGCCCGGCCGGCGATGTTTGATTCTTTCCGCCTATGGCGAAAGGAAGCCAAACAAAAAGAAATTAAATTAGCAAGAAGAATAAAAGAGAGAGAGGTATGTCGATAATGCAAGCAGCTTTGCAGTTTAAGGATAATGAAGAGGACCGAATGAATGAGCAGTTGCACAGGCAACGCAAACTAGTCATTGATAAATGTTACCCAGTTTTGCCACCCCTTCAACAAGATGAGTCAAAAGAAAAAGAGAAAGACCCCCTAATGTCGCATTTGCTAAGTTCGCCACCCCCGTATGCGCAAAATGCTACAGCGCCTCCGCAACCCGTAAATGTACAGCCTCCAGCTAATGCACCGCAAGCTTTCCCGCAGCCGCCAGCTCCTCCTCAGCTGGCTCCTGTCCCGGTAGCACAGCCTTCCCAAGGGACGCCGATTTTGCTACCTACCACTTCTGCGCTCCCTGCGACTTTACCTAGCACATCAGCTGCCTCCCTTGGTGCCCTACCTGTTACTACTCCTGTATCTGTATCTACACCCGTTTTTCTTCCCTCTGTTTTCCCCTGGTTCTTGCCTCAACTTCTCCTTCTGCACGACAACGAATAGCTAGGCAGGCGCGTAGCTAGGGGGGGGCGGTGGGGGCGGACCGCCCCAGGCGGCACTATATTTAGGGCGGCCGCTCGGCACTGGTGGCCCGTTGTGGCTGCGGCGGCTTTTATAATTTATTTAGGGACACAGTGTGTCACAAAATAAATTATAAAGTCCGCCGCGGCCGCAACGGCGCGCGCGGCCGGGCGGCCCAGTTTTGAAGAGTGTACTGTGCAAGCAGCGCGCTGCGCACTGCGCGCACCTCACCTACCTGGTTGTAGTGCTGAGTGCGCCAGTGCGTCAGCGCCTGTTGCTGCATTGCAATCCGCACCATGACGTTGACGCTACATTTTGGCCGGGCCCTCGCTATGGGAGCGTAGCGGTGCGCTTCACCGCTACGCACTCTCGTGAGGGTTGATCGACGTTTTGCCTGGGTCGCGTCGGAGTCCTGGGCAGCAGGGTCCTGTGCATTGGAGTTCTGTGAGGAAACTGAAGACACTAATCTGCATCGGCATACTTGCCCTTGCTTTTTGGAGGTTCCTGAATCGTGTCTGGGTTCCTGTGTGGCCGGAGGTTCCTGAATTGAGTGGGAGATCCCTGTGCGGCCGCAGGTTCCTGAACAGCGCCGGAGTCCCTTGTATGGCGTTGGTATCGGGTGAGACAATTATATTTGTGCAATCTGCCTTTTTGTTGTTTCCGTCGTTTCCCTTGCTGCACACAATTTGATTTATTTGAAGTCAGGTAGGACCCTGTAGGCAGGTTCTCTTGTTGTGCATATTTAGTTCTTTTGCTCACCTGATTCTCTCCTCTCTGCGCTGGCGCCAGTAATTAATTTTTTTTTTGCTCTTATTTATTGTTTTGGTATTGGGTTATCTTTCCGTTCCTGTGGATTAACAGGCCTTACTGGGGCCCGTTTTTCTTTCGTGTTCTATTTTATTTTACAACCTTCATTATTTCAGAGAGATAAGGGGCACTGGTGGATGGTGGCAGTGAGGGAGTCCAAGGAGGAGGTCATGAGGGGGAGGGGCTATGGGGAGATGAGGGGCACTTGTGGCGTGAGGCAGTGAGGCAATCTGAGGAGGAGGTCACTAGGGGGGCCATGGAGGGATGAGGGGCACTGTTGGAAGGTGGTAGTAAAGGTATTTACGGAGAAAGAGGTTATTAGTGTGGCGCCAAAAAAGACTTTCGCATCAGCGCTAAAGCCGGCCCTGTCATGGCCTTTCTATTTTTAGGTCGAGGGACCATCCGGTCTGCCGAAGGCAGAACCGGAAGTCCGGAGATTTAATGTTTCTTAGAGTGGCTATTTAGGCCGCCTCTCTTTTTAGCTCTCCTCCATTGGCTGGCTTCCTAAACGGAGGCCAGCCATTGGAGGAGAGAGCCTTCCCTCCAAATAGGCTCCGTCTTTTTCAGATTCGGGGGCGTGTTCCGTGCTGTTCTTTCCACTTTTTAGCCACGCCCTTTTTGGGCGTGTTTTTCTCTCCTCCTGCCAATGGCAAGAGGAGAGAAAAAGAAACACGCCCCGAATCCTAAACCGCCGCTGCGTTTCTCCGAGGCATTTCTGCTTCGCCTCGGAGAAAGGCAGCGGTGTGCTTCTTATTGTGTGTTCAATTGAAATAAACTCGGTTTTCTTTTGTAGTTAAGGGTGTTTTCTATTGACGGGTATTTGTGTGGAGTTTGACTGGGGAAAGTGCCTCCGTATTCAAATGCAGGGCACCTTTCTTGGGTGCCTAAAAAGAGCGATCTCTGCGCCGGGCACACGCATTTCGCATGTCCGTAGTGAGGGGGGCGGATGGTAAATACTTTGTGAACGTGAAAAGCCCCCCCCCTCCTGATCTATCTCACTCCCAAATATGTAAAAAAATAACTTCCAGAATCTTGAACGACAAAGACTCCGTAACCCTTTTGCGTCCTACGTTGCGCATTTTTTAATACACATTAAAATGCAGTCATTTAATATCCTAGAGTCTGTGTGCGTAGTTTATGCAGGGTGCACACACCGCAGTGTCCACGAATCCCAGCAGTGTGCGCGTGTACGTGCGCGCGCTGTCTGTTGAACCAGCCCCTGTGTGAGACCATCTCAGTGCCATCCTCGTTGCGGGCCATAGCTACCCACCTCTGCCACGCTCTGACCCGGCCCCAAAGAGGCGCGAGCGGGGAGTGTGCGTGGGGGCAGAGGGTGCCGGGCCGTCTGCTGACCGGTTGCTGTCACTGTGTGTTCATCCTCCCGGAGCACGGCATTCCAGAAACGGTTGCGTCAGGGGTGTTGGGAGAACGTGACGTTCATAAGCATCAAACATGTTTCTTCTTAAGTGTGAAATCCCCCGACATTTTTCTGTGTTTTGAGTGTTCTTTGAATAGAATAAATGGTGATGTTTCCTAATTTGTGATTTGTTGTCTGTTGCTCTCCAGCATAGTTTGGGATGAAAAGGAAAGCGCAGTATTGTCTCGAATAGGGGAGCTGCCTTTTGCAAGCTTCAGGACTGTCTCTTCCGCTCTGATCTAACACTATGCCTGATGGACTTTCCTTTTCACGGTGTTACGTTAGTGCGTTCTGCAGCTCAGGGCGCATTTGGATAGACAGACGGAGCACTTGTATATGACACGTGTTTTTACGGTACTCATTCGAAGTTGGAAATTACAAATGTGTTAACATATCTCGGAGTTTCGGGCAATTGGGCGCTTGTTTTATTTGTAATGTGTTTCATTAGCGTGGGTTATGTTTGAGAAGAACATGGCTGTCTTTGTAAACTCTTACCCGACACATATTATATATACACCATGTTTACTAAACCTCACTAGGTCTGGCGCGAGCCTTGCCAAGACCGGGGCAGTTCTTTTATAATGCCTTTCGCCCCCCAAGGAATGTTGCCCCGGTACCGTTTACTGTTTAATGCGTGGTTTTACATATACCTTACAATGCACTCTAAATAAACCAGAATGCACACCTTCATTAAATACTAACACATTCTATAAAATATGTGCAAGTGCATTTCGTCGTTGTTTATTTGCGTGCACTTTTCACAGAGATTTATTTAATTTTAACAGCGCTTATAACGTGCACATATTTCTAGGTTATTATACGTACATACCAAACAGGAACAGTATGAAGACTTTAAATTTAGCGCCTTACGTAGACTTTATATTTTGATTGTGCTGCCGCCATTAATGTTAGCGCCAATTCATTGCACAGCACCCCCCCCCCCTCCACCCACTGCCATAATGCTGAGTAATGGCAGGCTAGCCTGTATTTGTAATATGTTGTTTATTTCCGTGCACTTTTCACAGAGATTTATTTAATTTTAACAGCGCTTTTAACGTGCACAGATTTCAAGGTTATTATACGTACATACCAAATAGGAACAGTACCACTCTGCTTACATCTCACTACCTCACAACATCACTCTCCCTCACTACATCACTGTTTCACTACCTCACTCTCTCTCACTACATAACTCTCTCTACCTCACTACTCCACTCTCTCACTACCTCACTATCTCACAACTTCTCCCTCTCAAAACATCACTACCTCACTCTCTAGCTCACAACTTCACTCTCTCTCACTCACTACCTCAATCACTCTCTATCTCACTACCTCACTCTTTCTATCTCACTAACTCACTTTCACTCTCTCTTTCACTACCTCTCTCTCTATCTCACTACATCACAACATCACTCTATGCTTATATATCACTACCTCACAACATCCCTCTCCCTCACTACCTCACTCTTTCACTACCTCACTCTCTCTATCTAACTACCTCACTCTCTATCTACCTCACTCTCTATCTCACTACCTCACTCTCAATCTACCTCACTCTCTCTCACTACCTCATTCTCTATTTCAAAACCTCACTCTCTCTATCTCACTACCTCACTCTCTATATGCTAATGCAATAGGTATCACATATGCAAAAAAAGCTAATGCCAATAGAAATGACAATGCCATTTATTTAGGGATACAAAAATGATAAAAAAATAATGAGCAATACCAATAGCTCTACCTATAATATTGCCGAGACCATTGCATTGTAAATGCTTGTTGTTTATTTAATTAGCAGTTGGGTCATAAGGGCTACTGTGGAACATACTTTAAAGTGCATGCTAATTATATTTACTGCTATATTCAATGTTTTAAGTTTGAAGGTGATTTTACTAATGTTTTTACCGGGAAAAAGCAAAGTGGAGCCCGATGGTGCCTGATATGGGGCTGGGGCCCAAGGTCAGCTGTGAGATAAGGTGCACTGGAAAGAGGAGAAGTGGATAATCAAGCCTGGTTGGGAGAGCGTTGCCGAGTCCGGGGTCAGGTGGAGGTAGTAATGAAGAGGGATTCTCCCTGAAGGCTCGCACAGAGGGAGCCTGTAAGGGAGTGCGTTGCAGAGTCCGGGGTCAGGTGGAGGTAGTAATGAAGAGGGATCCTTCATGAAGGCTCAAACAGATGGAGCCTGAGTAGTATCACTTGCCTGATACTCCCACCTCAGAAACCTCCTCTTCCCATCAAAGGAACATTACATGGAAAGTGATAATATTTAGAAAGAGATTTGGAAAAGAGTGAGTTTTACTGGTCCTATTTTTCTTGTTTCTTCTGAATATTCAAGGAGTGCCGCAGCGCCGGAACAGTTTGTCCCGGGTCTTGGATAGAGTTGAACAAGTTCCCATGGCCCCCACAACTGTGTTTAAGGATTGTGATCATAATGTGTCGCCCCTCCCTGTATTTTAGCTTTGGGCCCCCAGGCAGGCTGTGCACCATGTGTGTGCTGAGGCTGCTGTGAAGGAGAGATGCACTATTACAAGCTGGTTTTGGGTACCAAGAGCACATGTCTTTTCATTCCCAGGGAGTTGGTTGCTGCTGCTTGGAAGTAATGACAGGGAGCGACCCCTGGTTGTTGCCTTTGGGCCACCAGAGTGGGCTTTGTATCCGGTCTGTGTTGGCAAGGTGGAGCTGACTGACCCCTTTGTGCTGCGTTTAGTTTTAAGGGCACACAGTGAGTCATTCCCTGTGAATAATTAATTTGCTGTTTTTGAAAGATAAAGTATCACAGGCTTCGACACTGTTAAGTTGGTTTTGGGTCCACAGAGCACATCACGTTTGTGCAGGTCCCCACTGCTTTAATGGGGGGGACCATGATGTATGGTCATTTAATGTCAGCTGTAGATGAAGGTTACATGAACAGTGTCCTGTATGTGCATGTTTGCATTGTGTTGAGGGGATTACCCGGTAATTGTTCACGCAGCTCTCTGATGGATGTCACATGCGGTTTTTCTGAGTCCCCAAATAGATCATGCAGTCTGTGTGTTCTCTTTTGTACTGCCAGTCACCGGTGTATTCAACTGTGTAGCCTTGGACCGTGTCATGTATGTGCATGTAACTTGCATGATCAAGGTAACTATTAGCGGCGATACTACGTGTCTCTCGGACCTATTTGAAGTGCATGCCCCCCCCCCCCCGGGGGGGGGGGGCGGCAATCTGAGGGATAGCCCCGGGCGCCACAAGCTCTAGCTACGCCACTGTAGCTAGTGCAGTCACTAGTCTTATATCACCCCTCTTTGGGTCGTCTACTACGACCCCTGGTCCACAACGTAAGCAGTTACGTAGTCAAATACCTGGTTCAAGAGAGAAAGAAGAACTGGACCGCATGGCACGTAGATGGATTGTTTATCCTTCTAGATATGATGTAGAATCTGTTGTTAATGTTTTTCATCAGTGGGAAGCACCACAACAGAGATACGTTTTTGAGAAAATGTGTGAAATCCTATGTGAGGAATTGGAAGATAATGATTTAGACTCCAGTCCGCAAGAGTTGTGTCAAGTGCGATTTGAATTTGGAAAAGGTACGATTGTGGGTTCTGATGTTGAGAAAGCAGTAGCGACACTGCTGTCTTTCAGGACTGGGGATTGTCAGCAGCCGTTGTTTGAACAGGAATTCCCTGAAGGGAAACAGGTAAAGGCGTGACAATACCCGATGCGTGAGGTTCCTCCAGTCTGGAGACCTGGTGATCCACAGGCTAATCCACCTGTTCTGCCACATTTTCAGCGTGTTTGGGTACATGTTCCCTGGAAACGATCTGAAGTTTTAGCGCTTAAACAGACTCTACCTGACCCCCGTAAGAACCCTGCAGGATATTATAAGGAGTTATCGCAGACTGCAGAATCGTGTGTCATGAACCTGGCTGACATAGATATGTTGTTCGGAAATGTTGTTCCACAGCCTTTGTGGGGATTGATTCGTAATGCAGAACTAGGTGACACATGGGCTAATGTCATTAATGCAGACAATAGACAGGTTGGTGGTGCCAAGCCTGAGCCCGCGGTAGCAGAACTCCCTGGTAGAATAATTAATTATATGAAAACTTTAATGCCCGCAATACGTGTAAATTGGGATAAATTATCCGCATGCAAACAGAAGAAAGATGAAACAGTGTCTGATTTCTTCACCAGATTTGAAGAAACATTTATCGACCACAGTGGTCAGGACATAAGTACAGAAGGTGGCCAACGGTTATTTGTTGATAAATTTGTGCATAATTTGCTTCCGGAGTTGTGTAAAAAATTAAAAGATTCGGAGAGTTCTTGGGCCGTTTCCTCTTCAGCGCAAATACTGGCTACTGCACAGTATTACGAGAATAGGGATAAAGATGAGAAGGATAGAACAGACAAGAAAACGAAAGAGTTGAAAACAAAGGTACTTTTACAGCAGGCTTATCCGCCACGTGGAGGTCAGAATAATTATAGGCAAACCCAGGGTATCTATCAGCAACCCCAACAATTTCAGAATAATGAGCAAATGTATGGGTATTATCAACCACGTGTCCCTGTAGGTCCCAATCAGTGTTCATATTGCAAGGAGGAAGGTCATTTTAAAAATAATTGCCTTAGATTGTTGCAGCGCACGAATAATGCTTATGGCTCAAGAGGTAGAGGTGGCCAGCAAACCCCAAGAGGTAGAGGGCGTGGAAATGTTCCCCAGAACGCGCGTCCTCTTCCGCCCCAAAATACGATGAATAGTTTTGATCAGCAAGCCAATGCAACTGGCAAGACAGCTCAGTACTATAATAATGACTATTATGTAGAAGATGATAAAACGGAAGGTAATGAATACTAGGACAGCCATAGACAGAGAGAGGGAGTTGTTTCAGTGCCAGTGGATCAGAGCGGACCATATGTTAAGGTGACTACAGCGGGTGTAACAGAGCCCTTTCTGCTGGACACTGGTGCTGCAAAGAGTTCTATTATGCGCTCAAAACTCCCTGGCGCGCCTTTGTCTGGCGAAATGAATGTTTCAGTAGGTTTTTCTGGCGCCCCGGTTAGGAACCCGATCTCAAGTCCTATGGCCCTTTCTGTTGGACCTTGTGAGCTGAAAGCACCCCTTATCCTAACGACAGGATGTGGTGAAAACCTGTTAGGATTGGATCTGTTAAAGAGATTACATGCGACATTATATTGTTCCCCCTCGGGAGTACAACTTACGCTGGATAAGGAAGTGATTTCTCCCATGTATTTGTCAAAGAATAAACTGCCAGCTGAATTGTCGTCTCTTACTGATGCCCTTTGGGCCACTGGCCCTAATGATGTGGGCCTTTTGGAAATACCGCCGTATGTTGTCACTTTGAGAGCCAATGTTAAATTGCCCCGCATTCCCCAGTACAAGATCTCTAAGGAAGGTGAAAAAGCGTTGTTAGCAATTATCTATGATTTAATTGAGAAGGATGTAATTGAAGAGACAAGAGGCAACGTTTGCAATAGTCCAGTTCTGCCAGTTTTAAAACGTACTGACCCTTCTCAGCCACCTGTTTACAGATTTGTGATCGATCTTAGAGAGGTCAATAAGGTAGTTGTGCCACAGTTTCCAGTGGTCCCTGATATAACTGCCTTGTTGACTATGATCCCAGCTTCCGCTGCTTGGTTCTCAGTGATTGATTTAAAGAATGCTTTCTTTAGTATCCCGATTGCAGAGGAAAGCAGGGATATTTTTGGCTTTTGTTTAGGAGGTCGAAGCTTCCGTTTTAAACACGCTCCACAGGGCTACTGTGAAAGTCCATCAATATACAGTCAAGCTTTAAAAGCGCAGCTTGATGCCCTTGTTTTACCTAACGGTGCTACCCTTATCCAGTATGTTGACGATTTACTAATCGCCGCGGATACTGAGGAGATTTGTAAAGGAGCTACATCATCATTGTTGCGTCATTTGTCTGCCTTTCATCACAAAGTGTCTCTCTCTAAACTGCAATATTGTCGACAAGAAGTGACCTATTTAGGTCATCTCTTATCGAAGGAGGGAAGGAAGCTGACCCCAGAAAGAATCCAAGCCATTGCACAATTAAGCGTGCCAAGGACAAAGAGAGAAGTGCGTGCCTTCTTGGGCATTACTTCATACTGTAGGCACTGGATCCCGAGTTTTTCTTTGCTGGCAAAACCATTGCTAGCATTAACATATAAAGATATACCGAATCTTGTCCCATGGTCTGAAGAGTGTCAGAAAAGTTTTTGGGAATTACGCAAGGCATTATGTTCAGCTCCTGTGTTGGGTACCCCCGACTATAGTAAGCCTTTTACCTTGTATGTTTATGAAAAGGACGGTTGCGCATTGTCAGTGCTAACACAGCCTTTTGGAGACAGACCGCGTCCATGCGCGTATTTTTCGTCGAATTTGGACCCTGTAGCGAGGGCATTGCCAAGTTGTTTAAGAGCCACAGTGGCAGCAGCTGTGTCTATTCGACAGTCTGCTGGACTAGTGATGAATAACACATTGATTGTAATGGTTCCCCATGCGGTGGACACATTGTTAAACAGGACCAAGACACAGCATTTAACTAATGCTCGATTGTCAGGGTATGAATTGACACTGTTAGCAAACCATGTGCACATAAAAAGGTGCAACACGCTGAATCCAGCCACATTATTGCCAATTTCAGCAGACACAGATGAGGTTGAACAGCAGGATTGTCTGTTCAGAACAGAAGAAGAAACAAAAGGGAGAGTGGATTTTAAAGATACTCCCCTGGTTGAATGTGATGGTACTTTATGGGTGGATGGTTCGTGCTTCAAGCTTCCGAATGGTGATACGACTGCCGCATATGCTGTCACGACTCTGCACACGATTGTTGAAACTGCACGCGTACCACATAATTCAGCCCAAGCAGCAGAATTAATTGCACTTACAAGAGCATGCGTGTTGTCGAAAGGAATGAAAGTGAACATATATACTGACAGTCAGTATGCTTTTGGTGTGGCCCATAGTTTTGGGCGTTTGTGGAAAGAACGTGGTTTCCTGACCTCGCATGGAGCTAAGATTCAGAATGGTCAGTTAGTGAATGATCTCCTTGAGTCACTGACCTTACCATGACAAGTCGCGATTATGAAATGCAGCGCACACAAGGTGGTTACCGATGATGTTGGGCGTGGTAATGCATTTGCTGACGAAACCGCGAAAGAAACAGCAAAAGATGTGACAACTCGAATGTATGTTGCAGGCCCTGCAAGATGGGTTGGTGATGTTGGAATGTGTGAAGACACGATAGAGAGTGTGAAGTCCCTTCAAGCTGAAGCCACAGAGAAAGAATTGAGTATGTGGAAAGAGAGTAAGGGTAAATTAGATGAAAACGGTTGTTGGATTGATTTGTCAGAACACCGGCGATGGTTGTTACCTGATGCATATGTGCTTCCAGTGGTTACGATGGCGCATGGAATGGCACACATCTGTGTGAAAGGGATTTGTAAGTTGTTGGCTCCAGTATGGCAGAATGCTGGAATCCCTAAGTGTGCGGAGAATGTGGTCAAAAATTGCATGGTATGTCTGAAATACAATCCTGGTAGGGGAACCCCAACTCCACCTGGTCATTTTGCGCCTCCATCATATCCATTTGAAGTTCTGCAACTAGACTTCATCCACATGGAAAGATGCAACAATTTGAAATATGTACTGGTTGTTGTTTGCGCTTTTTCAAGATGGATAGAAGCATATCCCCTAAAAGACAATACGGCCTTATCCACAGCTAAAGCCCTTGTCAAAGAATTTTTCCCTAGGTTCGGAATGCCGAGGATGGTATGGAGTGATAACGGGAGTGAATTTGTAGGTAGAGTGATGAAGGATGTGTGTGAGGGATTAGGCATTAAGCAGAAGTTCCACGCTGCAAATCACCCCCAATCAGCTGGATTAGTAGAGTGCTACAATGGCACTTTGAAACTTAAGTTTGCCAAAATTCAGGCGAGCTCCAGTCTTAAATGGCCTGACGCTCTGCCCTTAGCACTCCTGTCAACAAGAATGACTGTGCATTCACGAGTGGGACTTAGTCCGTATGAAATTGTGTTTGGCCGTCCGGCCAATGTATGGGGAGTGCCAAGACCGACAAAATTTAGTGAAATCGAACATCCAGTACTGCTTGATTATCTGTATGAATTGACGGCTAAATTGCGTGTCTTACACCAACAGGTTCACGATACTCTGCCCCAGGCCTCTGAAGCTCCAGGACACCCTATTAATCCTGGAACATGGGTGCTAATTAAGAATTTTCAACGTACGAAAAATGATGAGCCCCGTTGGATCGGCCCCCACCTAGTCCTGCTATCAACAAGATCAGTGGTTCGAGTGAAAGGGAAAAAGAATTGGATTCACGGCACCCACTGCAAACGGATCCCTTTGCCCCTACCATATGACCAGTGGGTCCAGGAGGGTATCGCTGATTCTGAAACAGACACTGTACCTCGTTTTGTACCATTAAGTGATGCACGCGTAAGAGGCGCAACTTCAGAACAAGAAAGTGACGATATTTTGCAAGAAGCTACATCGCCATTAATCCGATTGGACACCACAGAGCCTGAACTTTTGTTTCAGGACCAGACAGTACCTGGCAGAAGTCGCTATAATTTGAGGCCAAGAACTATGGACAAATAAAAATTATTTTTCTTTGATATTTTCAAAAGTGCAGCTCTCTCCTCTGAAAAACTTTTTGCCTTTTTGTTTTACGAACCACCATCCGGGTTCAGCTGCAGGGTCGCGGTGCCAAGACTTTGGGGTACAAGCCAAAGACGTTAGGTCTACGGTTCTGGTTGGTCTAGGGCGTTCCCTGAACTGACAGGTGTACTCCTTAGCAGAAGATACTCATCCGCCGCGAGCAGCACGATTAGAGGATGGAGTTTTTCAGGATGGAGAGGCCCACCGAGGAAATAAATTTCAAGAGCAGAATATGTAAAATAATGAATAGCAAATGTTTTGTAGTATTATGTCTGTTTGTGCTATCTAGCATAATGATGTTTTCTGTAGGTTGTGTATTGTTGTCTTTCCAAGTGTCATTTGCACCCACTGCAGCCCACACCTCTTCCTACTGTTTTGCGGCACTCTTTCCATCCTCTGCCAGAACACGAACAAGCTAGACGTGCTGAATTTGTAAACAATTCGTTCATTCAACTCCTACACCAGCACCAACTGGTTATGAATACAACAAACTGCTGGGTGTGTGGTTTGATGCCACACACCATTAATAAGGGTATCCCATATCTAGTACTGACGTTTAGCTATAATAGTTCACCATGGGCATTCCAGACCATGTTTCTTTTTGCGCTTGAAACCTACTCCCAGCGACCACCGCGTTCCACTAGACTTAACTCGAACAATAAAGCCTTGATGAGAGGAGTTGCAGATAAGAGTAGAGATATCGATGCATATACATCTATTCCCAAGGATGAGTTGCGAGCTTATGTGGGTTGGAACGCGACGGGGTATAGCATTAGTTTGGCGAAAAACAGCGCAAAAGTTCATCTCCAATTTGGGTTGTACCACACATGGGTCGCCTTTGTTTACAAGGCAATGGTAAAAATCCAAGAGCTCAACTAGGGAAGAGTAACTGTACTGAAACGTACACCTTTCCATCCCAGTTTTCCCCTGCGTTTTTAGCTGCCAAGGGTACATACTTTGTCTGTAGTGATCGAGCATATACATGGTTGCCCCCTGATTTCTCGGGCACGTGTTATGTTGCAAATTTACTACCGCCGACATTTACTGCTGCCTCTAATTATCACAAGACCAGAGTTGTGAGAGGCGTTGTTAGTAAGGAAGATACTGCCGGTCAGGAAGCGGGAGACTTTTTCCTGGGTTTCCTGCCGTTTTGGGGACCAATGGTCAATAGTCGGAACCGGAGACAACTGACTCGTGTAGTTGAATCCACTGTTAATGTAACGGCCGGTGCCCTTGGTAACTTGACAGCTGAGCTCCAAGCGGATCGCCTCATGACGTTGCAGAACCGTATGGTTCTAGATGTCATACTTGCAGACCGTGGTGGGGTATGCAAGGTTATCCAATCGAGCTGTTGTATTTTCATACCAGATAACGCTCCGACAGTCTACCAGGCCATTTCCAAACTACATAAGATTTCCGAATCCATTCACGTGGATAAAGGAGATTGGTCAATGATGGGGTGGTTGGGGGACTGATATCAGCTTGGGGATGGAAGATTCTAATAGTCATTGGGATGATCTTAGCCATTCTTTTCCTGTTTTGTTTATGCATACAGTGTGCCCCTGTAATGTGTAGCCTCTGTGTTACATCATGTGTAAGGAAACCTGTATCAAGGGACGAGCTAAGCAATAGGATGATGCTACAGCAACATCGCCATGACTTTAAGAACATAGACTTGGACTCAGATTAGTATAGTTCTTGCCTATGTAAGGGCAAAAGGAGGGTCTGTGGTACTGTCAAATTTGGAACCGTGTAGGTGGCATGGTCCCACCATGCCAATTTTGGTATGAACGAACCGCAAATGAGTAACGCGGTATGTATGAGTGTTCTCGTCATGTTTCACTGATGAATTCACCGTGCATACGATGCCACATATTGAACCCTTTGGGTTCCATTTTAGAATAGTAGCCATTTTGTGGTTGCCCTCACATAGGCTGCGCACTAAGGCCCTGCCTAGGCCTAAAAGGACACGTACACCTTCTTTGACTTCTCTCTGACCTGTGCAAACTGACTCCGCTGCCCGAGGTCAATCCTGTCCGGCCAGTTCCTTTTCTCGCGGCCTAATGTGATTAGCATCAGGGCTCGACCCATCATAAAGTCCTTGTTCGCACACGATCTCTGACTAAGCTATTTCACACCTGACTCTGTTTCCTACTTTATGACTTGTTTTACGAGCAGGAGGTGCCCGTTTTATTGGGGTCCGCTGTTATCTGATGAGGGTTCTGAGCCTTGCTGGGTAAAATGACTGTATGCTTAATGAACTGAAATGTGGGATTGTCATTATGGCTCTGCTGTTTCTTTGAAACTAAAATATGTGAATGACCACTTGTAAAATAGGGGCGGTATTGCCCCCAAGCGTAGTTTTGTGTATATAAGTAAAGACTTGTTTTTGGTTCGGGAGCAGTCTTCTGAGAACATACATCGTGTTGTACTTCTCGGATACCTGTGATTGGTCTGCAGCCAATAAATACGTTCTTTGATTTCACCTAGAAGACTCTGTGTTTCTGTGGGTCTGAAACAGGAAGAATCCGAAGTCTTAGGGTGTGTTCCCCTGCACCGCTGGGTTCTAAAAACCCGGTACTTCACTGCTCTGGCTAGATGTGTTGTCACCTCCTCTAAGCAGGATGGCTAATAATCATTATATCAAGGCCGGAGGCTTCAAATGCTTCTGCCACCTTTGATATGTGAGCCAGGCTTCCTCCAAACAGGGAAATGCCACTCTCTGCCCGAGGCCCTTTTAGCACTGGACACGTGGTAAAATTACCTAGTCAGGAGATGTGTTCACCATCAGGCCACTTCCAACCCTAAGGTGGGCTACCTGATCTGAACACAAAAACTTGAATTCCAACATCTTGGTTTTTGGTGGAATTAGGTTTACTGGGACACGGTTATGCCCACTTCCCCCAGGATGTGGTCATACAGGTGGTGCAGTTACCCTAAAGGTGAGTAGCCTTTAGGCTACTACACCCGAGTGCCCCAGCGCGGGTTATCATGAACTGACTGTCTGCCCTGCTCCAAAGATTCTTTGAACTGAGCTGTCCATCAGGAGCTCCCAGACTTGTCCCCAACTACCCCTCAGTAGCCTGTTTGTAGGTGCCCCCCCCCCCCTCTTTTGGTGTAGCGTGTAAGACTACCAACCTGACCAGCATCCAGTTGCCCCAGGGCATGGAACCTCTGACTGCTGGTAGTAATTTGGACCTTACTCCTCCCCCCCCACCTTAGGTCCTGAAGGGGACCCCAGAAACCTACTGCAAGTACCTGTATACCGTATATGCCTTTTTCTCCCATAGGAAAGAATTACGCATAAAGACACATTTAAGTGAACAGTTTACTTATCCATGAAAGTCGATATTTTAAAAAGTACTTATTTGCTTACGAAGATCTTGGTATCAAAATGTATATAAAAATGCAAGTTATTTTTCTAAATTAGTTCTCAGATTTATTCTTTGAGTGTGTTTCACATTTATTGGCTGTGTGAGTACAACAAATGCTTAGCACTACCCTCTGATAATCCCAAACTGCTTGCCCACATCACCACAAATGAGAGCATTTAGTGTTAGAATTTTGCTTCTGTAAACCAATAAGGGTTGCCTGGACTCCCCAAACAGTGTACCTCATTTTGGCCCACTATATAGAGAGAAAGCTTACTACAGTGTCCTTCTGCATATAGGCTGTCCACTGTGGACAGAGAGCAGTTGTGCCACTGTTTGAGGTCAGCCATGGAGTAGGAGTCTGAGATGCATGGCAGGCCCCGAAAGGGGAATGCAGGCTCGTAGGGTGGGATGTGGCATGTAAGGTAGTAGGCTCTTTTTAGACACTTGCAGGCGATAATCGCCTGAAGTGATTGGGGCTAGAGGGACTGTATGAGGTAGGAGCAAGCCCTGGAGAGTGGATAGGGACAGGAAACCAGATCCATTACTAGTTTCTCCCGTATAGCACTCAGTCAATAAGCGCAAGACCCATTGGAGTAGAGCCGTAAGGAAGTAGGCCTCAAATGAGGGGGCGCCAAGTTCCCCCCCTGGCCACTGCGATTTGCAATTTACGTGGTGCAATACGGTAGCGCTTGGTACCACAGATGAGTTCTCTCAGCATCATATCTATTTCACGAAAAAAGCTCTGGGGGTGATAACAGGTAAGTTGACAACATAGTAAAGAAGACGTAGGAGTTATAATTTTAGATAAGGCTATTTTCCCTCTCGTGGGTAGGGGTAGGGTCTTCCAAAATTGCACCTGTGATTTTAGGGCAGTGAGGACCCTCCTTAGATTGCCACCGAAGAGGTCTTCTTGGGAGTGATACAGCCTGTTCCCAAGATATCGGACTATGTCGCACCTCCACGGTAACAGGGCATCGAGTCAACGCACCTCGCAGGAAAAGGTATAGTTGAACCCAATTGACTGGAAGACCAGTAGCTTGCACAAACTACTGCAACATAGCATGTAGTGGGCGAGATCTGAGCAGCTGTCATGGATGTAGAGAAGTAAGTCATCCACATATAGGGACACTGCATGTGTTAATCCATCTAATGGTATCCCCCAGGCCTCTCCTTCCTGGCGAAGTCTGGTGGTGAGTGTTTACATGGCCACAACAAGGAGCAGAGGTGAGAGAGGGCATCCTTGCCTGGGATCTCTCCCCACTGGGAACGGCAGAGAGATTACTCTGCCCAGGAGAACTTTGGAAGTGGGATCTGCAAAGAGTAATTTTGTATACCTATGAATATGATCATCTATACCTATGGCAGTCAACACCCGAAAGAGATAATCCCAGTCCAGAGTGTCAAAGGCCTTCTCCAAGACTAGTATGAGGCAGGTCACGTGGGGGTGTCATGTGGAGGCCTGGCCAATTATGTGAAACAAGTGCCATATGTTTTGAAATATACTGTTCCATGGGACAACACAGTTTTGGTCGGGGTGTACTAAGTTTGGTAATATCTGAGTGTACCTCTCAGCCAGGATCTTCCCAAGATCTTATAGTCTGTGCTCAGTACGGCAATCAGCCTGTAAGATGCAAGGCAGGTTGGGTCTCTATCTGGTTTCAGTATGGGTACTAGGAGGAATTCCCTCAGGGAAAGAGGCAATATCCCCGTTTTCATTGCCTTGTTGAATATATCAACACGTCCGGGCGCCAGTTGTGTAGTGTGGTCTCTGTAATACTTCAGGGGGAGACCATCAAGGCTTGAAGTTTTATTGCCCGCCAAATTTTGGATAGCTTGTTTGACCTCAGGGAAGGCAATTTGCTTGTCTAAGTCAATCGTTGGAGGATCGCTGGAATGTATGGAAGAGAAGGCAGAGCGAGGAGTGGCTCAACTTTGCCAACTTGTAGGTGAGAGGGTGCAGAATATACTGAGCAGTTGTAAGTGCAGAATGCTTCAAGGATTTTGGGTTGTGCATATATGGTGGTGTCAGGGGATGAGGTGATCTCCAGGATTGGCCCAATGTGGGTGTCTTGACACATCAACCATGCAACAAGGAAACCAGATTTGTCCCCTTATCGTGCATTTTGGCTACATAGGCAGTGAAACTGAAGCAGCACAGCTGCTTAAGTAGCGAGGCATTGTGGGCTTGGAGAGTGAGGGGTGTTTGGCAGAGTTAACTGCTGAGGTTTTTTCGATAATAGCTGCAGGAAAGTAGGATCTGCTTTTATGGTAACCCCCACTTTTTGCCTGGTGTTATGTTGTTTCTGACTAGTCTGACTGGGATCCTGCTAATCAGGACCCCAGTCTCTGTGCTTTCTCCCATAAATTGGTTATGGTGAGTACTTAGGTACACCCCAGATTGGCTACTGGTGTATCCTTATAAGTCCCTAGTATATGGTACTGAGGCACCCAGGGTATAGGTACACTAAGGGTCCCCCATGGGCTGAAGCATGTATTATGCAACCCATGGGATACCACGCAAACGGTGACAACAGGCCTGCCATTGCAGCCTGTGTAAGCTGGTGCTAGCACCACTTACAATAGATATAGGTTTCCCTATATCTATGGTCACTGCGCTTAAAACCTATAAGTCACCCCTAAAGCTTGCCTTTCAATTCTGAAAGCAGGGTGCTCAGTTCTAAGTGTGAGGGTGCCCCTTCATGAGCAGGACACCCCCTACAACCTTCAGAGTCCATTCTCCCAGGTTGTAAGTGTATCAGCATCAGCCGTTATGATATATAGCGTGGCCATACATCATTACACCATGGCTAACTCTAAACTTGCTGTAACAAACCCTGTCATCTTTGGTATCAAACATGTTGGAATTAGATGGTGTGGGAGGTATGATTCCATGCACTGTAAAACTCCTCCGGGAGGCCCTCAGTGTTCCCGGTACCAGTCTTCTAGACCCGGACAGCACAAAATGGCTGCTGCCAACCAGAGACACGATTCTGCCCTCCTGCCGCTGAGCAAAGCTCGAGCAGGAGAAGGCAGAACAATAGATATCCTGTCACAGGAAGGTGTGACCACCACCCAGACAGGGTGCCCTCCTTGCATAGTTCAGTTCAAACCAGTTCAGGGAGCCATTGGCTCTCACTCTGGCACCAAAGTGGACAAAGGACATGAGAGTATCCTCCCCACTGTCTGCCCCCTCCTCTGGGAGGGAGCCTTGAATCGTCCTAACCCTAGTACTTAAGGGCTTACCTGAGTGTGGGTCTCTAGATTCAGCATGGATAAGATTCATATCAAGACACCACTTCATCTTTGACCATCTGGGCACTCTGGACTTCGCTGGACCTTGCTCTGGACCTAGAGACTGCAACTGGGATGACTCCTGCTGCTCCTGGTCTCATCCTCCTGCAAGTCTTCTGCAATGTCTGTACCCGTGCTCTATACAGGAACCTTCCAAGGCCTGTGAACATCCAAGACACCTAAAGGAATCTCCCTTGAAGTGAAGGAGTCACTTGCCTCCATCTGCAGGCACCGCAACAAAGCTGACATGTCTGCTGAACCTGGGCTCCCACATATTTTGAAAGGCTCAGCAACACAAGTGGTGGTTTTTCATATCCCTCGAGGCTTGCCCTGTCCTCTCACCTAATTTAAAACGGGTATCCTTTTTTGGAGCAGCAGGAACTGAACCCAGTGCACTGTGTCAACTTGCTGTTGCAAAGTCTTGTTGGTTTCCTTCATCCAAGATCTTTGGGTTCCAAGTAACCCCCACCTCAAGCCTCTCCTCTTCGTCCTCACTGCATCACTTGCATCATGGGCCTGCATCTTTGGTGAGCTGCTCAAGGTCCTCTTGCGACTCCAGTGCCTCCAGCCTGTGGGTCCTGTTGAGGTTCTTCTTTGATTGTAGTGTGTTCCCCTGCTTGCTCAGGGCCTACTCTGACTTCCCTGTTGGTGGTGAGTCACCTGGACCTTGTTGGTCCCGACTCTGCTCCATAATCGCTTTCCACGTTGGTTGCAGTTGCCAAAGCTTGTTGGACACCAACCCATCAACTCTCGACATCCGACGTGGGACAGCTCGTGAATGGCTCCTGGTCTTCGACAGCGTTGACTGATACACACATCTGCAGCTCCAAGGTTAGCGCCAGCTCTACTGCAACACCCGACATCGGTTGGCACTCGTCTTCCGTGCCTCTTGGTCACTCCTGAGTGGCATAGAATACTCTGTCCCCTCTGCTTGCAGGTACTTCTATACCTGAATCCACCATTAGGTTCCACCGGCACTTTCACCTTCTCGAGCAGTGGCATCTTCCTGAAGTCCTCTATGTAGTTAGACGTCAGTTTTCGACACCACTTCACACCTATGCACCTGGCTTCTCTGGTGTAGGTATCCTGGTTTCGATAGTATCCACAGTTGGGGTGGCTCTCCAAGCTTCTGTCATCCAAAGGGTTTCCTCGAGGACCACTGGGAAGGGTCCTTCTTCTTTAAAATTGCAACCACAACTTATCCATTGACTGGAATTCAGCACTCGGTCGTGCTCCCACTCTGCACACGTCCTCCGTGGAATTCCTGGGTACTTACCTTGGGTGGTTCCTTGGGTCCCCAACAATTCTACGTCTTTTGGGTATAGTCTTCACTTGCGTTGTGGTTCGCATACCACTCTTTTAGTATTTGGTTTGGTCTTCCCCTGGCGACCACTGTGTATTTGTGCTCCTTACCTGTTTTCTATGCAAAGTATTATGTGCAATGTGTATATCTCCGGGTAGAAGTGTCTTATAATAAATGCATATTTTTATAAATACACTGTGTGGTTATTTTTCACTTAATCTATATCAAGAAGATTATGCTCTGGTAAAACAAGCTGCTTTACACTCCTTTGGACTACGCCTGAAAGCTGCTCTCCACAGCTACCACTTTGAGAGCTTTCTAAGGTTGTCTAAGACCACTAAGATCACCATAAGGGTTGTCTGGGTTAGTGTAGCGTGCCCACTTACATAAGCGTGCACCATATACTAAGCCAGCTTCTCACAATAGCGATCAGTTGTTCGCAGCACCCAAGTTCTCTATCTAGTGTTCTACGGATTCCTATTATCTCCTGTAGACAGACCTCCCTGGTGAAGACCTTAAAAGTGTCCCACTCAAACGCTCTAGTAGAGGCTGTGTCTTTGTTTTCCGTGAGGTATTGAGTGATGTTTAGGCAATGGGATTCATAGAAGGCAGGGTCCTTCAATGTCTTCCAGGGAAGGAACCACGGGGAATGGGGGCTGTGGGCATTCCATGTCATCTCCAGGATGTGGCATCGTGGTCAGGAACAATGCAACACAGATAGTCGGCGTGTGTGGCCAGGTCTATAATGAAAGTGGAGAGAAGAAAGCTGTCAAGTCTAATGTACATGTCATGTGCCGCTGAGTAGAAAGAGTATTTTCAGGAGACGGGGGTCACAAATTGCCAGGCATCCACTAGGGCCCACTGGCTAGTCCGGCTCGTGGAACGCTCTGTCTGAGCATATGGGGGAGATCGAGAAAGGGGGAGCCGCAAACGGTGGAGTTGGAGGTCAAGAGGGCAGTTATAGTCACTACCCAGGTAGAAAGAGTTGTGAAATTAAGGAGCTTAGCCAGCATGAGGCATGTAGCTGTTCCCGGGATTGGTGGTCTGGTCAAAGCACAGTGGGCTCTCTTCAATAAGAAGAATTGTGTGAGGTCACAACGAAGGAGCGAAACCAGTTTCCAAGGAACATCGGGGGATCCCGGCCTTCCAGAAGGCCAATTATACAGATGTTGCTCCTACAGGAGCGCCCCTCTGTGTCATCCACCCACTCTTCAAGCGTCTTCACTCGGTTTTGGAGGGCCTCAAGTGAGCGGGAAAACAGTGGATACCTGTGATTGTAGTGTAGAGATCTTTTCTCCCCCTCCGACGCCCTATTAGAGAGTTTGCGGTAGTTGTCTATCAGAAAGCCCAGTTCAGCTACCAAGGTGCTCATTTTTCAATCTGTCGAGATCCTAGAGTGCTTGATGGCCTCAAGAACTTTACCGAGTTTGTTGTCTGGTGGTGGCAGGCTCTCTGCTAGGGTTTCAAGGAGAGGAGTTTCCAGTACAGGTGTGCATGGATCAACAGTGGCAGGCACTGGTGTAGGTGCAATGTTGCGAGAGGGCAACTGAGAGAGGGGGTGGGGTTCTCCCTGTGCTCAGGGGTAGTCAGACAGGCAGAAAGGCAGTTGATAAAGGGCTTTATTCCCAGGACAAGAGGTCGTTGACTCCTGTAGTCAAAGCTCTTAATCGTATTCCGGCAGGGGGAGGCAAAAGATCGATGGGCGGCATGGGCCCTCGGAGGAGGCACAGAGAGTTAGTGATTTGTGAGATGTCCTCCCAGGGCCCCAAGATCCCATCTGGGAGTCCAGCAGTAAGTGACATGACAGGGGGAAGATAAAAAGGAAGGGGGCTCTGGGATGCTCCTCTGGTCTTCCCAGCGCTGGCACCGTTGATAACGGCTGCCTCCTGCTCCCAGGCACAGGCAGTCAATGCTATTTGTGGGGAGGTCCTGTCTCCTCTGTGTGGGTCCCCACTTCTTCTGCCTCCCAGACACACAGCTGGGCTCACATTGTTCCATGGGGGTACATCAGGGTGCTCTCCCCGTCCCGGCCTTCCAGCGGGGTAGTAAAGTCAGCAGGTGCTCCCCTGACCTCAAACAGTCAAGGACAGGTAAAGGCAGTGGAGACTGCACCTCAAGGACCCCAGAACAATGTCCTAAACCCCAGGAGAGGCATGGATGGCAGAGTGGGAGGCTTCCCCAGAGGTGCTATGGGACTGCCATAACCCCTGTCGCTGTGAGAGACATATTTAAGAGGAGAATGAGGGCCTCTTCAAAGCTCAGAAGCCGCTGTCACAGGTCGCCTCCCCACCATGTCTCACCTCTGGATCGTCGACAGCCATTGGGGTCCTCAAGGGGGTTTAGAGTTCCCGAATTGATCACGATGGAGGCAGGCAGTTCGCCGGGAATCAGCATGTTGCACAGTGCAGGCACTCTGCAAACCTCCATGACTGCAGCGCCGGGCCCTGGTGAGCCTCTACGGTGTTTGGGTGGGTCGCATCTGGCAAGTCCCGGCTGGTGGCCACGAGGGGCAGTCCTAGGTGACGGTGCACCCCATCGAGTCCAGGTAGTGCCGCAGGTTCCGATCGGGCGCAGGCAGTGATCTTGTGGGCTGCACTGCCGCAAACTCCCCTGGTGGGTAGGCCCCGTCTTCATCCCCCAGTACCCTGAAGGCCTCAATGGGCCACTGCAAGTCCATCCAAGGGGATGCCGGTCAGGTATCTGGCCTCCAAGAATTGGGTGAGAAGATGGAAGGTGATGGTGGTACCCAGGGGATAATTAGGAGGATTGTACAGGCCGGTGGTGCGGAGCTCTATGCAAGAGCAGCCACCATATTGGCTCTTCAAACCATGCCTCTGAGGAAAGTTGATATGTTGACCACACGATAGCTGTGCTTGGAAACACATTCATAACCGCAATGGCGACTCCCGATAAGGCAGAAATTCTTCTCAGGGCCCTTATTAACCTCTGCAAATATTGTCTAACAATTTATCTGAATTGCCCCTTTCGGGGAAGGGTCTAACTGATTTGCTTATGTAATTCTCTGTTGTAGTAACACAGACAAGCCAATAATACGAGCACAGGCTCAAGTATACTGATTACATTTTGGTAATTAGCACCAAGAGAGCAGCCTTTTGACTGGTAACCAAATGTATATGTTGATTTACCAAAGTCCCATCCATCCTTTTTTCATGGAACTACCCAAACGTTCATTGTGCAAATGGAGTAATGTGTAATACATCAGCATAGAAATCATAAGGGGCTCCAAGTCAGAAGAACAACTATGTGCATCTAGAGTTTGGCAGACGTGGGAGACATCCATCTAACGATAGAAGTTGTCGCATCTTCCCCATGTACTGTGTAAAGATGTACATGCACTGTAAATAGGGCTAGCGTTCGCAGCCTTTTGGCAGATGTCTCACATCCGCCATATTCTAAATAAGCCCCTATGTTCCTATTCATTCATCTTCTTATTACATGGTTAAAAGCTCTTGGATGCACTACAAATATTTATAACTTTTTTCTTTCCAGCGTTTTTTTTTAGTTTTCTTCACTCAGTCTTGCTTTACTAATGTCTCTGGCTCCCATTTCCTTCCATAACTTTCTGTCTCCATTTTTCACTCTCGACTTTGCATTGGTGTCAGTCTCAGAGCTTATTCACCAGTGGCGGCCACCACAAATAAAGGGTGGTGAGGCGGGAGGGGGAGCGCGGGTCACGCGTGGGAGGTAGAAATAATAGATTTTATTGTTAAACAAACCTGAAGCCGCCTCTTGCGTCGCGTACGCAGCCTATCAACTAACTGGGTCCCAGGAGACCCTGGGACACACTCCCATCCAAACCTAGTGTTTTTCCAGCCCGACTGCTCAATGCAGCTGGGCTGGAGGCAACCTAAGGGCGCATGTGTGTTTTGGTCGGCCTGAGACTGCCGGCCAAACACACATGAGCACTTGGGGAGTAGAGTGCATGTAGCACTCCTTCTGCCCCCTCTCATGCCTAGACCCCGCCCGCCCCTCCCCACGGCGCTGGCTAAGAGCCGGTAAATGCAAAATAAAACAATGCAAGACCATTGTTTTATTTTACATTTGCTGGCTCTGAGCCAGGCAGTGGGGTGAAGCTTCTCCGCCATTGCGGAGGAGCCGCCACTGTTATCACACTTGCCTGCCTTTAGTTGTAACAGATCTTCCTCCCTCATTAGAGAAGCACTGAAAACATGATTCTCAGTCTCTTTCTTCAACTAAATAATATAAGATGTGTGTTCGCTATCTAAGGTCCCAAAAAATTAATCTACACCAATGAAATTGCAGATCCTTGATGGAATATTACTAATTGCAACGTAATGTTGTTATGCCTATTTGTAATCATAATTGGTTTCTAGCTAGTGCTACATACAGAGCAACCTCTGTTTCAAAGCGCTTGTGAGATTTTATAAATGAGTTCTTTCTGTCAGAAGAACAGTGCTCATTCGAAATTTCTATTTCGAAATAGCATCAGTTCTATTTTAACACTTCTATAAGTGTCACTTAAATATGTAGACTTTTCCATTAAAATGCATAGAATGGAAACAGCTTTTCGAAGAAATGTTAAAAATAATTTTATAGCACATCATTTCAACCTGAATTAAAAACATCACCCGCTGTAACATAAATTAAACAAACTGTTGTAAATAGCACAGAAAAGATGTTTAAATAGCTGAAATGACGCTGGTGTCCGCCGTGATTGCCATGCACAGGTTATGACAGAGCCTTGCTGAGTGACATTTCAAAGATTTAAAATAATCAACAACATTTATTCCCGGTGGCGAGTCTCCATCTCACAAAATGTAACATAATTAAAGAAATTATGCTACTTTTTAGACATAAAAGTATGACAAAAAATATTTCTTTCCAAGTGAGGAGAACAAACACACTGCCCTGTTAGGCTGCCAAATAGAGGGCAGAGTGACATATGAACGTAAAGAAAATAGGTCATAAGTAAAAACGCACTAAAAGCGATGCAAACAAACTAAAGCTTGCATTATTCCCTTACACATACTTAAATTGTGTTGGATGCAGCTCTGTGAGAGTATTGGCAAAGCAACACTGCAGTAGGCTACCAGTTACATTGGGAACCGTGACACTGACTGAAGAGCTGATTTTAAAATGTTTAACATTTATCAGATTTCTGTACAATTCACGCCTAACAGCATTGTGTAGTAATCCAGTCCACATCCAGAATGTAGTTTTAAGTAGATTTATTCAAGTTGGTTACAGATCAGAAGTGGAGTAGTATTCAGAAGAGGAGTATTCAGAAGAGAATCAGCCCCACCAGGAGGCACTATAACAAGATACTACACATTGCAACTTTTAGGGTTCCAAGTAGAAGAATGCCGTCTGTTTTTGTCTTAATTAAAAATGTATTGTGGGAACACTGAGAATCATTTGTTTTTTCGAAGCACCTTTTTTTTTACAAGTAATAAATTAGGAGTAGAACCTTCAGAAGTGTTAATTTCGGAGTACTGAGGTTTTAATCCTTCAGGCCTCCCAAGACAACAATCCTCTAAGGTAATAACCTATGTGCAATCATAAAATCCTGTGGCATACACAAAGAAGACGACTTTGCAATGGCAATAGGTCTGGCTTAAAATTGAAAGATAAAGGTTCCTTCTATCCATGCAGTCACTCATCCATCCTTTCATGCAGTCAGTCCCTCATCATCAGTGCACTTAATCACTTCTCCTTGTACTCTTGCAAATAGTAATTCGCCCTTTGATTCATTCTTGCATTCTCCTACTTGCCCATCTACAGTAAAGTACACAAACTCACAAATCAATGAGTAGGCACTTTAATTTATCAGCCAGATCTACTGGCTTGCAGAAAATGTGTAAGGCTTGTGCGAGTGCTATCAGTAGTTTGTGACTGCTGGACCATGAGGGGGTTGTGAGTGCATCCTTTGCTGTGTGACTTCTATAGTCTGTGAGGGGTGTGTGGGAGGTGTGTGAGTGTTGTTGTACCTGTGTGACAGCAAGCCCGTGAAGGGTGTGACAGTACTGTCAATACTGTGAGACTGCTAGGGTGTGAGAGGTGTGTGAGTGATGGCAGTGGTTTCAGACTGCTACTCAGTGAGGGGTGTTAGTGTTGGTGCTAGTTTGAGAAGTGTGAGCGTTTCTGGTTGTGTGTAAATGCTACTCAGATGAGTTTTGGGAGTGGTGTCGGTGGTGAAAGTCTGCTAGTGTGTGAGGGTATGTGAGTGATGGTAGTACCTGTAACAACTCTGCTAACCCTGTAACAGAACCGCCAAGATGTTCATGTAAACATTTTTTTTAAAATAAAATATGTGAAATAAAACAAGAAAAGATGAGTGATGGTAGTAGTTTCAGACTGCTAATCTGTGAGGAATGTGTGTGCTAATGCTAGTTTTAGAAGTGTGAGTGTTTCTGGTAGTGTGTGACTGCTACTCAGATGAGTGTGGGCGTGCTGTCAGTGGTACAGGTCTGCTAGTTTTGAGGGGTGTAATAATCTTTGAGTGTGACAGATGTAAGAGTGCTGTTGGTATTTAGGGAGTTTTGCTGTCCTCTATATGGGTTTTAACAGTTGCACTCATGCTTTCATTTAGACCATGAGTAAAGTCCCATTGTGTACTTAGTTTATGATGGGTGAATAGTAGTCTTGAAATACTGGAGTAATCCTTCCCAAATGGAGTTCCTTTCCTCCGTTTGTGAGCCTTAAAATCTGATTCTCTTAGTAAGTGGCACGAAGATTGGAGGTGGGAAGGCCATTAGTGATCCAGACTGGCTATTCATTTATTTTCAAGAACCTTTGCACAGTGACCACAGGAAGACATCTGCACCCACCATCCCCCCACATTGATCACTGACCCATACAACCAGTTGTATTTGCGAGTGTCCCCAAGCACCTTTTACATTATTGAACAGATTCTCATCTCCATCCCCAAGGACTCCTTAGTGCTCACAGCACTAGTGCATTTGACACGGTCTGCATTAACAACATCTCTGTAAGATTTGAGCTACTTCATAGAGGCCTCAGAAAACTGCTGCCCAATCAAATGCCGGTGAAGAACATCAGCATAGGGGTGGAGCCAAACACACACTCTCTATACTGCTTTGTAATTCTGTTGTTTATGATTTCTTAAGCAGCTCTGGAAGGTAGTAAAAGCTATCTCTAGCTAGACCTAAAATAAAAACATTTAATACACAAATATCTGCATTGACACAAAAAGCCTTCGTTTGAGAACAACAACTATTATCAGAAGATTCCCACATAAAATGCACTGCACTGTGTCAGTATCATTACTATCAGACAAAAGTATAGAAGAGTTGTTTAAGATGACTCGCAATGACCAAGTATAATACAATAAGGTTTACGGCTAGCTTAAGCATCAGCATTAATCATATTAGGAGTTTTTATATATTAATAAATACTTAATTTCACTATTTGATCACTACATCGCTTGAAGTGCATGATAAAGGCATGCGATTAGCTGACCAATGTGACTGCATACATGGAACACTGATGCCACGGCCTAACATGAGATCCAGCTTAGGGTAAAGGTTAATACCAGAGAAACTCTCCCTAACAAACGCTACAGTCAGCTACACCAGCATTGCGGTCATTCACCCAAGCTCCTGCATCAAGGTTACCAGGCAGCTATGATACCTGTACAAGCAACACCTATGGAACGCCTTCTCCAGTCCTCACTTCACTCCAATTATTTAGTCACACTCAGCGGACTCCAGTTATGACATCAATTGGAATACTATTATAGGTGATCCATCTGTCTGTGTCTCCCCCAAAAAGATTTTCTCTCCAGTAAACATCATAAGGAGCAAACCCATTCTAATCTTTAAAACACTTCTCATCACCAGCACTTGCACAGAATCTTCTATGAGTCAAACAAATTGTTTTGCAGAGTGAGTGTGCACTACCTGCCTTGATCTGTTCTCATGATGCAGCCTCTCAGCACTAAGGAGTTAATCAATCCAGTTCTAATTGTCTACCCACAGTCTTGAACTCTAGTTTATGCAAACTAGCTCGCAGACTTTACTGAGAGTTTGACTCTATTATCCCCTTTTGTGTTTGGCTGAGTGCAACTAATTAAGGCTCAGCATCCCTGGTCAGTCACACATACCACTGTATCCTAGCATCATGTCCTATCTGCCCCATCGCTAAGAAATTATTATTTATTTTTTAACCAATTTTTATTGAGTTTTATCGAAGCATCACCTCGGCATATAGCAAACATACGGATCAATGGTACATATCCCCCAACCCTGAGAGATTAAGAGGTGTCCTCATTTTACAAAACTTTTTCATTAAGATGGAGATTTGCTATTGAATCCATCCTCTAGAAGACATTTTCACAACATGCAACTTTAGGAATGGTGTAGGGATGTTACCACAGGAAGCACCATTGTCATCTCACAAGTCTGGATAACTAAGTATGAAAACTCATAAAACTGTACCAGGATTTGTGGATTTTAAAGTCAGGAAAAGCAGCATGTTGGGAAAACAACCATACAAGTAACTCCATGAGAGATTCCAACATCCCAAGTACCGAATGATGGAGACTGACACTTTGATTCTTCTTGGTCCCAACATGACGTGCTACTACAAAGACCCTGCAAAGTGAGCTCTTGCCCAGGTGATTCCATGCCATGAAACTGCCACTGGTGTCCAGTTGACACAACCAAAACTAAAGTGATGTGCACACCAGACACTCCAGATACAGTGAACTAACCCAGAGAAATCAACTGCATGGATCGGATGATTGCATTTATAGAGCTGACCTCTACAAGCACTGTCTTCTGCCTGGAGCTTGTTCACATGACAACTGCTTTTTACTGTGGGTTCCTAATAACCCGATTTGAGACTGTTACATTCATCTCAAACATCACTTGGGACCTGTTCTCATTTGGGTGTATCTGGCTTGAGGCAAACTTCACAGTTCAAATTTATTTTTGGTCAGAGTCCCCAGCCTCAAACTTATGACTTGGAAAAGACCAATTGAGGAACATAGTTTTAGTTACTAGGATATTTTAAAATTTGTATACATGTTACCTAGCTTTCATTGACTTTCGTTATTACAAACACTCAAAATTTGTTTGGAAATTACAATGTTTATAAATACATCTCCAAACTTTACCTAGACCTTTTTTTAAATCCTTACCAGCACTGCAATTGATATGTCGAGGATGGCATCCTCTACCATCTTTGAAGACCAGGTCCTCAGCTCATCCTGTGCCTCACTGGTTACAGCTGTGTTTATTCATTAGAAACTGCTGCAAACTCTCTCAAAGGAAAGAGCTGAACCCAATTGATTAGAGGGAAGGCTACCTGATGTAAGCCTGTCAAAAGGAGTCTCCAGCTGAATCTCTGGACCTGAAAGGCCATTCTAAAGGCTAGGCAGAGCTGCCCAGAAAGAGACTACTTTCAAGGAACATCTCTCCCAAATTCCAACAATATGAAAGATTCTAGTTGCAAAAAGAGCTATGTTTTCTGGGAGAAAACAAGCAAACTGGTGGCAACTGAGAATTTGGCTATGGTGCTAACTAGCAGATGTGCGAAGCCATTTTGCAACGTGAAAACATGGGCTGGTGTCCAATAAACTTTCCTAAACGTTTAGAGACTTTTAGAACAACCGAGAACAATTTCAGTACTATGCCTGGAACTGCAGACTGGTGTCTGAAGAACAAGTGCTGAAGACCTGGACTGTTTTTTCATCAGCTACCTTTTTGTAACAAGTGAGTGGTTTAAAACAGCTCTAAAAACTATTTTCTCTTAAAGAAAACCTCTGGAAGGGTTTTGTTGTATTTCATTGCTTTAATGCAAAACACTCTGCCCCTTAGCATTATTTATACAGATTCCCAGCTTAAATACTGTTTTGAATAATTTTACTTACAAAGCTTGCCCTTTGATTCAAAAGGCTTGCCCAATGCACTTTTTTGATTGGATTTGATCTTTACATCAAATGTAGATGGAGGAGGCTCCACAAAACATAACCTCTCACGTGATCATTATGCTATAGCATTAAATCCAACGTCCTGAAAGAGAGTATAGAATGCAAGAAACTGAAGAAGAGAAACATGGAACAGAACCAGAGAAATTACAGAGTCACATGATGCGAGATACGGTCTACTCTTTTTTAAGGTGTACCGAAAGTTCTTCATCCTGATTCATGCCACCTGGACTCTTTTTGCCTGAGTCTTAGTGTTCTGTTACCTCCTCTATGATCCGTCCGGATTTGTTCAAAAATAAAATATTTAAGTAACGAGGAGTTTGAAAAATGTCTTTATTGAAAATGGCGAGCCACTGGATACTTGGGATCTTTATTAGTAATCGCTCGCTTGTGTTCAAGAATTCTCAAAAGGCTTGCCCAATGCACTTTTTTGATTGGATTTGATCTTTACATCAAATGTACTTCATTTGTCACCATTACATTTCATTCTTTTTAACTAGATTAGTTTGGAGTTTTTTTTATATATTTATTTCTTAACTGTATGATTGTTTTGACATTGCTGTTTCTATCTCACTCACATTTGTTTCCTGAGGAGGGGTCTCCAGCTTGCACCACTTTTCTAAGCATACAGTCAAGATTCCTCACAGAACCCTGTGTACCAGAGTGCCTTTTATGAGCTAGGTTGCTTTCATTTGTTGTTATAAAGTGCCACAGCTCACTTCAAGACTGCAGCTTCTCTCCTCCATAGAGTAACGGCCCAGTTTCCTACACTGAGTATGTGAACTGGAGTCACAATGAAAGAAGAACACATGTTCCAAGCCTGAAAACAGATTGAGCACCTTGTTACATAAATGATGTGTGTGTATATATATATATACTATTTGCTTTATAATTCATGGAAGCAGTTGAAGCCAAATAAACCGCTTCTGTAAAGGATTCCTGTGTGCCGTCCTTCAGTTGGTCTTGGTGATGGAGTGGTGAAAGCAGGGCTGTTTGCAGAAGCTTTCTTGAATATATCTATATAGAGCTCTATCTATCTATCTATCTATCTATCTATATATATATATATATATATATATATATATATATATATATATATATCCTTAAAAGCGAAGCTCCTTCTGGACAGCTGGCCCCCAAGGAAAGTGGCGTACACGCCAGCGGAGCGTGCTGGCAATCCTCAATGCAAAATCCAAAGTAGGTACGCTCTCAGTCAATGAAACAAATTCTCACGAATAATTGCGACTAGGCTTTATTCCACACAACACGTTTCAACTGCATCCGCAGCCTTGCTCACGTGAATATGGTGCGCTGGCATAAAACATACATTAAGTAATCACGGGCATTGCGTCATAGTCATGAGACGATAAAACATAAAGAAAGGACATTATCTGTGAACATCTTGGCAGCCATATTGGAAGTGCCTAAACTGTTCGTTACTATTGTACAAAACGCCAAATAAATGTCAATACGTAAATCATATACAGCGTAACTTATATTGTGGCCTCGCATGATAATGAAAATGCCAAAAATCACAAAATGTGTGATTATAGTCTCATGACAAAATAAGGTAACTGAATGTTAACTACACACAGAGAAACCAGGAGGGAAAAGAAAGTGACACAGCCATAATGGATTCATGAGTTGTGACATTCTACTCACTATATTAAACTCAGTTAGTGCGTGTTAAATAAAAGGAAAAAGAAAGGCACAAGTAAAGCGTTTCATCCAGTAAGAGATAGAGAGAAAGTGTGGAGGCACAGTGCTCGTCTTCGTATAAGTAACAAAGAGCATTATGGTGCTATTCACTCTGCAAGTATTCCAAAGTGCTGAGAGAAAGTTCATAGCGAAAAATATATAATGGCTAAGCAAGTGCTACAACATTGTGTCCTTCAGCCTTGTACTAACAGTAATTAATCAACACCATCTCAAATAAAGACAATTCTACAAAGAATAACAGACATTGCATGTGAAGATTCATCACGCCATATTGTGCTAGTGCACCATAATCTACTATCTATTATTTAAGATTGATCCAATGGTCCAAGTGGTGAAAAATGTAAATACGATACCAATTTGTCAACCCAGAGGATCTTCGCACTTAAAGGAGAGAGAGTACAACTATGTTACCCTCCGCAGGTGTGATCAATACGAACTGTCCGTGATAACATCCTGTACATCAGATTCACCAGATGTAACCAAATAGTGATATCAAAAAGAGAAGTCGAAGAAAAGGTTAGGCAACCCGTGTAGTGGGGAACAACCTTTACAACGCAACTATTACAACGCACTACACTTACAACGCAATTTTTACAACGCAACATCCACTACAACGCATTCCATTACATCGCATGACACTACAACGCATTTTTAAAAACTACCTTTACAACGCATTACATTACATCGCATACTACCTTTACAACGCATACCATTACAACGCATAATATTACATTACAACCCCTACACTATCCAACACTTACCCCACTGTTGCACCCCCTGGAGTTAGAATAGTAATTTTTACCCCCATACTATCCAACACTTACCCTACTGTTGCACCCCCTGGAGTTACAATAGTAATTTTTACCCCTATACTACCCAACACTTACCCTACTGTTGCACCCCCTGGAGTTAGAATAGTAATTTTTACCCCTATACTATCCAACACTTACCCTACTGTTGCACCCCCTGGAGTAAGAATAGTAATTTTTACCCCTATACTATCCAACACTTACCCTACTGTTGCACCCCCTGGAGTTAGAATAGTAATTTTTACCCCTATACTATCCAACACTTACCCTACTGTTGCACCCCCTGGAGTTAGAATAGTAATTTGTACCCCTATACTATCCAACACTTACCCTACTGTTGCACCCCCTGGAGTAAGAATAGTAATTTTTACCCCTATACTATCCAACACTTACCCTACTGTTGCACCCCCTGGAGTAAGAATAGTAATTTTTACCCCTATACTATTCAATACTTACCTTAAATGCAATGTAATATTATGCGTTGTAATGGTATGCGTTGTAAAGGTAGTATGCGATGTAATGGAATGCGTTGTAAAGGTAGTTTTTAAAAATGCGTTGTAGTGTCATGCGATGTAATGGAATGCGTTGTAGTGGATGTTGCGTTGTAAAAAATGCGTTGTAAGTGCATGCGTTGTAAAAGTGTGCGTTGTAACGACATACATCCCGTGTAGTGGTTAGGTACCTTCCTTCTCTCCTGCAAAAGAAACAAAATAAAATAACATTACACATTGAAATGACAAAATTCTTAAAAACACAGTTCCTAATGCACTCATTACAAGGATGGAGGAGGTTCCACAAAACATAACCTCTCACGTGATCATTATGCTATAGCATTAAATCCAACGTCCTGAAAGAGAGTATAGAATGCAAGAAACTGAAGAGGAGAAACATGGAACAGAACCAGAGAAATTACAGAGTCACATGATGCGAGATACGGTCTACTCTTTTTTAAGGTGTACCGAAAGTTCTTCATCCTGATTCATGCCACCTGGGGCTCTAGTCTGTAGATCTATGATGTACCTAGACTCTTTTTGCCTGAGTCTTAGTGTTCTGTTACCTCCTCTATGATCCGTCCGGATTTGTTCAAAAATAAAATATTTAAGTAACGAGGAGTTTGAAAAATGTCTTTATTGAAAATGGCGAGCCACTGGATACTTGGGATCTTTATTAGTAATCACTCACTTGTGTTCAAGAATTCTCTTTTTAGCCATAAGAGTGGTACTGCCAATGTAGTACAGTCCACAGGGACATTCTATTGCATATATAACAAACGTGGTGCTGCATGTTAAGAATTGAGTGATTTCTCTCTGATTAGGACCACTAGTATATTCTTTGCGGAAAGTGCTAGCCGAACACGCTTTACAATGCCCACACGGGAAGAATCCTCTGAGATTCTGTATACTACTGTCATGTATCTGAGTGATGTCCCTGTGTACAAGCTGATCTCTAAGGTTCCTACCCCTTCTATAGGTGATGTTGGGTCTATCCTTGATGGTATTGCCAATACTCCCATCATTTTTTAGTGTATTCCAATTTTGTGCTAAAATCCGTTTGATGCTGTCTGATTCAGAGTTGAAAGTAAGGATCATCCTGGTGTCTACATCCATGGTGTCTTCTGAATTGGATGTTTTTTCTATCAGAGTATCCTTCCTTTCAATGTCTGCTACTCTGTCAATTGCTTTTTTAAGGACCCACGTGGGATAACCTCTCAGTCTGAACCTTTCTTGAATATATCTATATATAGCTCTATCTATCTATCTATCTATCTATCTATCTATCTATATATATATTCACTGAAAAAACCATAGGTTTCAGGGGTGTTATAGTTAGCTGGACTTTTCACTTGTACAAAACCATTGAAATTCCCCCGTTATAGTTAGTTCAGCTAACTATAACTCGCGCGCCCGCAATGCACTGCTGATGACGTCACATATTACATCACTCATGACATGGTCAGTGACATCACTCATGACATCACTGATGACATCTCAAATGACATCACTGATGACATCACTGATGACATCATCCAGTGAATGTGTGTTATTCTGAAAATTAAATATGTTTTATATATGTATATCTCAAGGTCGATGGAAGAATAAATGGGTATATAAGTGTCTAAATGGATGATTTGTTTTTGAAAAATTGATTGTGTAACTGACTGATTAAGTGTATCATAGTGAATACATGGCTTAGTGAGTAATGTTTAAATATGTAAATATCTGTATCTGTCTCTCACTTTGTGTATAAGTGGCTGCATGGGTTGGTGAGTAGCTACATGGGTGTCTATATAGGTTATTAGTTGGTTTTTTGAGTATCAGTCTGAGTGTCTGCATGGTTCGGTGGGGGTATTACGTACTGCATAGGTGCATGAATGAGTGACTCACTGTTTGTATGTGTTGAACACAGTATGTGTGCAGGACTGTATGGGTGGATGAGTGTGTGTATGGGTGTGTTAGTGAGTGAATGACTGTCTCAATAGTGTCTTTATGAGTAACTACATATGTTTTAAACTAGTATATGTGACTATTGGTGTATATATGTGAGTATATGTGAGAGTGAGAGATTGAAAGAGTTCCTGTATGAATAAGTATGTGTTTCTATAAGTGATTGTTTAAAAGACTAAGTATGTGTAAGTTTCCGTAGAAGTAAGTGTGGTGGTGTGTGTATAACTGTATATGCAAGTAAATGTATGTTTGATTCTTTATTAGCATGAGTGACTATGTGTGTGAGTAACTATGGATGAGTGGCATTGTGTAACAGGATGTATAGGTGTATGAGTACATATGATGAGTGAGCACATGTATGAGTGACTGTATTGGACTGTTGGTGAATGAGTGGATGTGTATGTGGATCTTAGAATTACTGAAGAGGTTGTTGTAACTGGTATTGGTATGTCCATTGTTTTGAAAATTTTAGTCTCTATTTTTGAATGTGTGTATCAAAGGTTATATTAGGGTGAGAGGAGGTCTGCCACTCTATCACAAGGATGATGTCATCAGTGATGTCATCAGTGATGTCATTTGAGATGTCATCAGTGATGTCATGAGTGATGTCACTGACCATGTCATGAGTGATGTAATATGTGACGTCATCAGCAGTGCATTGCGGGCGCGCGAGTTATAGTTAGCTGAACTAACTATAACGGGGGAATTTCAATGGTTTTGTACAAGTGAAAAGTCCAGCTAACTATAACACCCCTGAAACCTATGGTTTTTTCAGTGAATTTCTGAGGTTTTTTAAATGCTAATTCCTAACTATAACGTGCCTGAAACCTATGGTTTTTTCTGTTAATTTCAAAGGTTTTTTAAATGCTAATTTCTAACTATGCCTACAGAGATAGGACATGTGAAGAAAGAAGAAAAAATGCACAGAAAGAAACAAAAGAAGTGCAGAAAGAAGCAACAGAAGTCCTCAAATACGAAGATAAGTGCAGGAAGAAGGATAACGTGCAGAAAGAACAAAAAGAAGAGCAGAAAGAAGCCTTGTTGCAAAATCATCCTGTACCCTCAACTTTTTCAGACGGATACTGGTGGTAACTGAGTCTGACTAACCAGTCCTAGAGCCAGTGCTATGTTAAAAGACACTTAGAATACAGTGAAAACACCTACATACACTAGGGAACATTATGCGTTGGGGTCCCCCTGTGATTAGCCTTACCTCCTCTATAAGCCCCTAGTATATAATAGGGCATGGGGATTAAAACTACCTCTTAAAACAGGCCACAGGGCGTTTTTGCACACGTTAACTCAGGCCCCGTCCCCTCCTTTCACCATTGTGTAAACACGCCCTGTGTCCGTTTTTAGTTGGGAGATTAAGTTCATTTGAGTCCTGAGGGTCCCTAGGGTCCAACTAGCCCACTAGGTACCTCCAGTAAGTGCCACAGAGCTGCGTTGCAGAGAGGTGTAAAAAGTGGCACGGCCTGGACCACCTCTCTGCAATGCAGCTCAGTGGCACTTACTGGAAGCACTTGGTGGGCTAGTTAGCCCCCAGGGGCCCTCAGTATTGAAGGGAAATTATATCCCCAATTTAAAACGTGCCATGGTGCGTGTTTGCACACGTCACCTCAGGCCCCGTCCCCTCCCTTCACCACTGTGTAAACGCGCCCTGTGGCTGTTCTAAGTTGAGAGATTAAGTCCCCTTGAATCCTAAGGGTCCCTAGGGTCACACTAGACCACTAGGTACCTCCAGTAAGCGCCACAGAGCTGCGTTGCAGAGAGGTGTAAAAAGGGGCTTGGCCTCAGAACACCTGTCTGCAGCGCAGCTCCCTGGCGCATACTGGAGATGCCTGTTGGGGGCGCGTTTGCAGAGTGCTGCATGGAGGGGGCATGGCCTCCGGCACGATACCAGTCTTTTATTTATTTTATTTTTTTAAGAAGGGGGGCTGTGTGGTTCCCCTTCTTATTCTAATTTATTGGCCCTGATGACCCCATCCCCCAGGGCCTGTCTCCTAATTATATTTTTTTGACCCCAATCCCCAGGGCCGGCCACTGTTTTTTATTATTTTTAAAAAATATATATTTATAGACACACCTAGGACATGCTGGACAAACCGTACGTACCTATCACCATGACGATTTGCGTGATATTCATTAAAAGGCGACTATGCATGCAATTAATCCACGTGGAATGTATTTACACCACTAGTGAAGCTCTGACATGTCTGATGCTCTACCGTGCCTAATCCCGGTAGACACCCTTGTCGTTTATTTATACAAACATGGGTAGCTATTGACGGGCACATTTAATACACATGCACACCAAGCCATTCAAAGGGGATTCGACAAAAATTCGACCAAAACTATGCAAGAAACCCCCCTCACAGTTAATAAAACACACATCCACTGCCGGATGTGTAATACTTTTTATTTTACTCTCTGGAAAGGGGACGAACATCACTTGCGAGTCACAGCGCGCTCCTGACAGAGCCCAATGCTGTGTTACACCCACCATTGCCTGCCGAGTGCCACACACCTCTGTATTGTATTCCACTAGCTAGTGCATATGCTAGGACACTCTCTAGCCCATGTGCACTGTAACACCACCCCGTGAAAATGTCATGCCACACTTGTCTTCGCACGGGTTATATTGCCCCATCTAACGTGCCTTCCTCGATGCCTATGTTATAACGCACAGTGCTATGCCATACATATTACAATTTGGGATCCATATCTTTGTCACAGTGCATATGCAACGTTACACTCCCCAGCACATATTTTATATTACAACTTTAGAGACTAGTTAGGTTACACAACACTGCCCTGTGCATATTACACTCCAAGGCGCATATCGCATAGCACACGCTAGTGCCTGTGCTATCTCGCGCTCTCCAATGAATCTGTCATTGCGCACAATGTATTGCATATTATATTTCACGCCTGGTTCATCTTATATCACACTTTTTGGTGCATAGTTTATACCATACACTATATCTAGTTTTCATTTTCAATCGTGTTCTCAGGACTATGTTCTATATAACACTGTGTTCACCTACCCTTTTCACGGGCATTACATTTTGCGATAGGGGGTGGAGGGTCAGGGGGTGTTTTTGCCAAGTGAGCCCGGAGTCACAGTCACTAACGTCTTCTTCTTCCTGAATAAAAGTGAGATTATGCTGCATACTTGTTCATATTTTAAGTAGTTTGCACAGACAAAATGTTTTAAAAACAATAAAGTTTCTAATACCCGCCTTCTCTGAACAGTTAGCTTGCTGCCCCATCCCCCTCCTCCTTATCCTCTGTTGTGTGAATCCATGGACTAGCCTCCTCCCTCCTGCCATGCATGGTCTGATGTGCTGCCACTGCCCTCAATTTAGTATGATGTACCAGTCCACTCCTCCTGCCCTCCATTGCCCAATTCTATGCCCCATCATTGACCTCCTGCTTAAACTCTGTGCTTAGCTTGCTGCCCCTATTCTCCTTCCCCCTGCCCTCCGATGTCTTTGTGCATGCCCCTGCTCCATCCTTTTTGCCCACCATGTCCCATGGACCTGCCACTCCTATCTACTCTGAGTGTTCTGTTGAGCTGCCACTCCCCTCCCACCTGCCTAGCATTGTCAGATGACTGTAACCTGTCCCTGCCACCTCCACCCTGCCTGTCCACATGCCATGCCTCTATCCTCTTCCTCCTGTCCTACATGGTCCATTGTACTGCCACACCCTTCTGCCCTCCCTGGTCTGTTGTGCTGCAACTGCTCCTCCTGCCTGCCCCGTGTGGTCTGTTGTGAGGCCCCTTCCCCTGAACTTTCTTGTCTGTGCACAGGTCCTGACCCTCCCTTCTATCCTCCATCGTCCTTTGTGCATGCCCCTGCACCCTCCTTCTTGCCCATCATAGCCATTGTGCTGCCACTAACCCTCCCACTTGCCATGCATGGTCTTCTGTGCTGCCATGGCCCCTCCCACCTTCCCTGTGTGGTCAGTTAGCTGCCCCTGACCCCCTCCCACCTTCCCTCCATGGTCTGTGTGTATGCCATCACAGTCTCACTGTTGCTCTTCATGTTGTGTCTTGCTTCTAGTGCCCATCCTGCCTGACCTCCATGGCCATCTTGCTGCTCCTGCCCTGCCCCCTTGCCCCCAGCCCTCTGTTTACATGTGCAGACCCCTACTCCCTCCCTCCTGGCTTGTCTGTTCCATTGTAATGCCCCTGATCCGTCCCTCCTGCCCTTTATGGTCTGTTATGCTGCAGCCTTCTCTCCTGTCTGTCCATTATGGTCAGCTAGCTACCATTGCCTCTTGCCCCTCTGTTCTCTGTTGTCCATGTGCATGGTCCTGTCCCCTCCCTCTTGCTTTCTATGGATTGTTGTGCTGCACTCCCGTCCTGCATGCCCTGTGTGGTGTATTGTGCTGCTGCAAACCCTGATGCTTGCCCTGCAGGGTCAGTTTGGTGCACCTCTCCATGTCTCTCCTGTCCTCTGTTATCCAAGTCCATGTCCCTATCCCATTTCCTTCCATGATCCAATGTACCATACTTGCGAACATTTTGAACTTGGTAAGAGGGAGATTTTGAAAAAAAACTGGGGTATTGATTTTCCCCTTTGAGTTACATTGAAAAAGAGGATATTGTAGACAGGAGACAGATCAAATAAAGCCCATTTGAGCTTAAAAACATTGGACGTTTCCTGGCTGAATCGGGTCTGTTGGCATGTATGGTTGTACTACCATTGCCTCTTCCTTCTGCCCACAATGGTCTATTACATTGCCACAGCCTTGAAGGAGGGTAGATTTTGTATCACAGGGGGCCCCTGGCCCGTTCTGTCCACACCTGAAGTATGAGACCCTTGTCCTTGCCCTGCCAGCCGCATTTGTAGGCCGTATTAAATTGACCAGCGGGTCCTGTGTTGCTATATAATTATCCTGAGACATCCTTACCACTCAGCCAGCATAAAACCCCTGTGTAGGCCCTTCTGTTCAATATGTAGGCCTCTTTGTTAAATTGACCATAGCTCTGCAATTTTAGTGTATAGCAGTCTGAAGGCAGGTCTGCGAGGCCTTCTGCTCCAAACTAGTAGCCCCCACCCTACCCGAGTGCTCCGTGCTCGGTATCAAAGTTCAACATCCCCCTGAAGCTGTCGACATACAGTAGGCTGCATCCTGGACTGGTACTTGCTTCCTGGGCAGGTTTCCCGCTTTTAAGGAAGTGGCAACCGCAGAGCGTCAAGTTAGGAGAACTGAGGAGATTTTATACATGAATATATTGAATTCCTGTACAATACCCATTATTTTCTGCTTGCTCTATGGAACTTACGATAAGCGATTGGCCTGAGAGACTGACCTTTTCACCCAGTCCATTGTCAGCATTAAGTGGGTAAATGACGAAATGTCTGGTAAAATCTGCAGACGAAGCTTTTGGGTAGCATACGTAGGTAGATGTAGCGTGCAAAGGAGCCCACAAAATGATATAAAAAGGGAGCACCCACAGATATCGACGGACAACCTCGCCGTCTGTATGTAGGTTAACAGGCTGTGCAGGTTTTCCCCAAGAACTGGGAGCTCTTGTCTTCCTTTGCTTAAAATGTCTTGCTCGGCTTTGCTTGAAGTATCTTATTCTATTTTACCTATATGAAATGTCATGTTATGTTTAACCATTTTTCTCTTTACTTTTGCATTTAAAAGATGTTGTATTGTAATTGCAGGAATGCTTGCTCTAAGAGTAAATGTGAGTGTCCCTAGGTAACATTTTCCTTGGTGTAACTTGTTTCTCATGATGCATTTATAGATGTGTTTTCTCTCTCTCTCTGTCAGTCCATTAATTGAGATACAGAGAATATCATGACAGCTGTATGATTATCTGGATTCTGTATTTTGTACTTTAGGTCTCTATTCTGCGGTTTCTTTGAAGTTGCATCTTCTCATTAAACTGCCATTGTATTCTGCCTCCAATTCCATGTCTCATATGTCTGTTTTCTTCATTTTTGGAGCAAGCGTTCCTAGGCACCCCGGCTCAAATTAAGGTGCCCCTTTTGTCCCTGACTCACTCTCCTGCTCAGTTCTGTGGTGGCTCCCGGGGCTCTGGGGACCGCCCCTAGCTTCCTTGACCCGTAATAGATCTTCCCTCCAACAGCCTCTCTTGCAAGTCCTGTATTGTTGGTTTGTTGCCCCTGCCCCCCTTTCCACTGCCCTCCATAGTCTGTTGTGCTTCCACGGCCCTTCCTGCCTGCTCAGTGTGGTTAAATTGTTGCCTTTGCACCCTCCTACCTGCCTTCAATTTTCAGAGTCCGTGCCCCTGGCCTCTGCCTCTCAACAGTATCCTAATGAACAACTAGATTGCTAACATTCTATATTTATTACAAAAGTGTGGAGCGCCTGACATCATCTTGATGTAATCAAAACTGTAATACCTAGAGCATTCCTTTAGAAATTACATATATGAGAGGGTCTTATTGGCATCAAAATTATGGTTAGTGCTCTAAAAGACTAAAATAAGGACATATTTTCTGAGTTTTCAAATAGCGACAAAGCACTTTTAAATTATTTGTTATCTTTATGTTTTTTTATCTAGTTGACAACTTGATTAAATGTTGCACTTAGGGGAGAGGATGTGGTGTTACTTCCAGAACTGCAGACTTTGCAACTGGGGAACCAGGTTGAAGTTTCTGCTTCAGCTCGACATTCTGTGATTCTGGTCAAATCACTTAGTCTCCCCATGTCTACAACCAAAATGAATTTGTTCTTGTGTGATGTAACCAATGCTCATGTAAAGCACTCCAATACCTGACAAGTCTGCACTATATAACACTGCAAAAACACAAAATAATAAGTGTTTTGCACACTTCTGTCATTGGGCTATATTTGGGCTATATCTGGGTGATTTTGGGCTACATTTGGGCTCTTTTGTCTCCGGTGGCCATCTTGGGAGATTTATTTGTTATGAAGTTTCCTAATTTCCTCATGTACTGCAGTCTCCTCAGTCGGAAATGCTTTCAGTTTTTTACTTTGATTCCATCATGAAGGTATTCAGATATGTCACACATTTGCCATGAATTCTGAATGTTAGCACTCTAGTTGCTCATTAGATCACTGTAGTAAAACTACTGCTCACCATGGAAGTCTGCTCCTGGTATTAAAAGTGCATGTTTCAGTCTGCATGTCAGAATTTTTTAATGAAATAGAAGAGGATTTGAGAAGTCACTCAAAATGTGCCCTCATTTTCTTTCTTCAGCATTAATCATAATTTCTATGGCAAAATGAACCCCCTCATTGTGTTCCTTTTTAAATTAAATGTTTTAAGTGTTACCAGTTTATTCCAATCAAGATGGCTTCAGGTGTGCCATACTTTTGTCATAATGAAGACAGTAAGTGCTCTAGTTGTTTTTAAGAACATTCTTGGACATTCTGTCATTGGGCTATACTTGGGCTACATCTGGGTGATATTTGGGCTACATTTGGGCTCTTTTGTCTCTGGTGGCCATCTTGGGAGACTTATTTGTTATGAAGTTTCCTAATTTCCTCATTTACTGCAGTCTCCTCAGTATGAAATACTTTCAGTTTTTTACTTTGATTCCATCAAGAAGGCATTCAAATGTGTCACACATTTGCCATAAAATCAGAATGTTAGCACTCTTTTTGCTCATTAGATCACTGTAGTAAAGCTACTGCTCACCAGGGAAAACTGCTGCTGGTATTGAAAGTGCATGTTTCAGTCTGCATGCCAGGATTTGAGAAGTCACTCAAAATGTGCCCTAATTTTTCTTTATGCAGCACTAATCATACTTTTTATGGAAAAATGAACCACCTCATTTTGTTCCTTTTTAAATTAAATGTTTTAAGAGTTACCACTTTAATCCAAGCAAGATGGCTTCAGGTGTGCCATACATTTATCATAAGTAGGACGGTTAGCGCTCTAGTAGTTCTTTGGAACACTCTGGAAAGCTGCAGTAGAACACAAAGGAACCAACTGACAGTCTCTGCTCTTGTTGGATGTACATGTTTTACTGAGAATGTCAGACTTCATTCTCACATGACTGAGAAAGATAATGTGAATTTACAGAAAATAAGCTCTCAGTTTAGCTTATAGATCACCTTCCAAACCTCTGTGGTAAAAGCATGAGAAAATATTTTTCTCTCAATCATGATATCCCAGCAGAAGGCTTTTTCACATGGTGAAATCACCTTAGAACATACCACAATTCCTAAAATGAGTATGGTACCATCAACAAATGATTTATAATGTAACTAAAGTCTTAAAATCTTCTATTAACTGCAATGCTTTTTAATGAGGTGCTATCATGTATATTGGTCCCAAGATGGCTGCCAACACTTCTTGGATGAAGTGCTGACAGCCAATCAGATCTCAGGATGAGATGTGTGGTTAGGCTCCGCCCACATATATATATTGATTTAAATGCTATTTTCTCAGGAACTACTGAACAGATTTACACCAGACCTACAAAAGGCACTTCCTTGACCTGAGGACTACCTCTCTGCCAAATTTCAAGTAACTCTGTTCAGCCGTTCGGGCTGTAGCTGTGTCTAAAGGTCCTATGGAAAAATGCATGGGAAAAACGCGTTTTGGGACCCCCCTTTTTTCTCAGCCCCCGCTTGACGAATCCCCCCGAGACTTTCAGGGTAGGAGCGGAGCGTAGCGCCCCACCTATTTTGAAAATTTCGCGAGGATTCATCGACCGGCGCCAAAGTTATTCCAAATAGAATGTTGCGGATTTCCTATGGAAACAGGGTCCTAACTATAACTATCTACTGGCGACCGCCAGTAGATAATATATATATATATACATATATGAGTTTGAACAAGGTAAAGGAGAGGGGGAGAAATACATATTTGAAGAAAATCCAGTTGTGACCCTTCTCAAATATTTCAGGGAAGGCAGGCTCTGTTGTTCTATTAGTTAGAAAGTGTAGGCCCGAGAAAACTAGACAGCCCTTCTCCCTGATAACTACCTGTTTAACCTTATACTTTCTACCTCATACTTTCTACCTCTATTTAGTATGTATATAAAGAGATCTGCCAATAACCAATCATAAACATCTGTATACAGTGCATGATCAGTGTCTTGTGAGCTAGGTTTGTTTGCAGGTGGGCATATTGTCCTATTGTGGATGGAGTAGACCCCCTCCTTCAGCTACTGAAAGATTTCTATTGACATAGATCTGCCTGGACTCTGAGACGGGCAAATGTTTATTAATGATTATGATAAAAATCAAGATCCACAGGTTTCCCTGAAGCCACATAGATAACTTTGCCATCTCTGGTGCTGGATGTTTCCTCCAGCTTGCACAGTACATCCGTCTGCAGGGATTGCTTTCCCAGATGCCATATGTCACAGCAGAGAAACACAATGACTACTGCTCAGAATTATTGAGTACTTTCCAGTGATCCTGGAAGTCTCGTCCAGGGACTTCAGGTGAAGGGACAGGATCCGAACCACAGGGGCAAGTGGAAGCAGCTCCTGGCCTGACTCTGCAGTAGGAAAGCCCCACTTTTATGTTTACACTGTGCCCATTTTTCACAAACTTTGCCTAGTTGTAAAATGTTAAGTTCTCCATTTTTAAACCCAGCTCTAGGACCTTGCTATGGTGCATGCTGCATTTAGATCTCTGCGCTGCTCATTTCCTCAATGCTAGGGCTAAGCCTGATTCTTTGCACAAGCTCTGCCAACCTGTCTTGCTGCTGACCCCACATTTGTGAATACCCCCAACCACTCCAAGAATTTCAGTTAGGTCAACACAGAAGGTGCGGTGCAACGGCCAGAACAGCTGACTCCGGAGCGCGGGGTTATCGGTTTGATACCTGGTGCTGGTAGCAGCTCAGCTTCATGTGACTCTTGGCAGTAGCTCATTTAATCTCCCCGATTGCCCCCAGCACCTTGAAACCCAACGGGGGTGAAATGTTCACGCTTTGCAAACAGGAATTATTATTATTATTAGAAGTGTGAGAAAAAAGCATCTGTACCGATCACCAACGACCAGAGCATGGCTGCTCAAGACCTATCTACAACTGCAGGTAAGTAGAGTGGCAACTTTACCTGAGGTGCACACTCCCTTCCTGTGTCCACAATTTTTTTTGTGCCTTAGAGCAGGGGCCATACATTGCTGTTGCCCAATACTCCTAGTTCCTTCAGGAGTGACACGGGGCAAAGGTCCATCATCACTCTCAGTTGAATGGGTGGCAGGAGAAGTGTCAGAAAGCCACACTTGGGGGCTCACCGACGCTGTCTTTCTGAAAACAGATCTAGCACCCAGATGCATTGAATACCACCAGATTCCGAAGCTCAAATCCATCTTCTGTTGCCCTAGTGTGTGCCCTTTGTGCCTAAGTTCCACATCCAATTTCTTCCAAGATCTGCCCCTTCTTTAAGATGACGAGTCAATGCCCTGATGTCCATAGCATCTTTGGATGAATGAATAGATCACTTGTATAGAGCCCTGTCACTCACAACAGAGCATTCTGGTGCTGAGCTGGATGACACAAGAGACCCCTGTGTAATAAAGTAGAGGGCAGAAATAAAAAGGAAGGAAAAGTTAAATGAGGGAAAGACATAGAGCTTCGGGAGCCTGTAAGAGCCAGGTTTTAAGGCATTTTTTTAAATTTTCTTTCAGTTTGAATAAACCATAGAGAGATTGACAGTAGGTTCCAGGATATGACCCCAACAACGTAAAAGATTTGCCTCCCCTGGTTTTAAGTCTAAAAAGATCATAGGATATCCAACCTTAAAGGTACTGTCCCACCATAATGAAAATCAAAAAGGAAGGTGGAGGAATTTTATTTCTGGCTGGGTTACATCCCAAATGTCACCAACCACTACCCAGTGCAGACCACTGAAATGGAGATTACCTAAACTGAAGCAATGCCTGATACTTTGTTTCTTTAAAGATGTGTGCCACTGCCATGGTTTGGTACTTTAAAAAAAAATGGATATAGCTGTATGGAGCTATTCATTTTTGTTTACAAAGTGCAGCTGTTGTTTGACATTCTGTCTTTAGTGCAGCTATTACTACATTAAACTGTATCTGATCCCAAGATTAACATCATTGCTCTTCAGCTCCACCTTGATTGCTCAATGAACAACACAAGAGAATGGCGATTCACCAAGCATAGTGTAATGAGAATCAAGATTTCATTAAGACACGAAGGCTAACATTATGGATAAATAACTTTTAATGCCACTCCTGCAGCACCTTTAAAGAACCCACAACACATCAAAAACTAAAATAGAACTCTCAAGTCCATAAATAATTATTCCACTGAACATTCCTCCTCTTTTAATGCAGTGACTCTATCCTCTTCTGAATATTCCACTTCAATCGAACTGTATCCAACACTACTACTTCTTTATCCTGCAGAATACAAAACAAAATAAACAATAAACCTAATCTTTACTTTTTTTTTAGATTTAGAAATTATTATTTAACCTTGTTATTCACCATCCAACAACAATCCCTCCATTACTATTGCTTCTCAAAGAATTTTTTTTAATTGTAACAATCTTTACCTTATATTCCTATCCACATGGGCAGCGGAGGGCGGTGTAAATTTAGCCTCTGTATCTTTAATGAAATCTTGATTCTCATTATGTTATGCTTAGAGAATCACAGTTTCATTTCAAGTCCGGAGGCTACCATTATACACGTTCAAATCCCTAAACCCCACATTTGAAATATGCTTAATTGGTCTAAAATAATGCCTTGCAAAAGTACCTGCATTTGACCATTCTGCCGCTTTCAAAATTTCTTCCAGCCGACCACCGGACAAATACATTTCACTCGCCATTGCACCACGCAGAGAATGCGATTTCAATCTGACCATATCAACACCACTCTCCTTCATCAGTCTTGACCCACCTTGCAATCATTGCTGTGCTCACTGCTCAAAAAGGTTTCACATATGAGATCAGCAATTGATTCTTCTCTCCATCACTCCTATGCTCTAAAACGCTGTTCTCATACTCAATCATACAATGTATTACACATAATATCTTTTCCTCTGTAAAGATAGGATAAAAGACTGAGTTTCACATAGTCTTTGTCCAAATCTCAAAATACACTCTGTAAGCTACCATCAATATTTTACTTACTTCCAGTGCCTTCTCATCCGATACCCATTTGTATGATACTAGACATAATAAACATGCCAATTCCTCAGAAAGTCTATTCAAGTCCAAATACCTATTTGTTGCCATTGTAAAAAATGCAATAGCATGGCATTAACATCCCTCATCACACTGTAAAGTGCTTTAGGTGGTCTCCTAATCCTCATACTTTTTAATATTCTACATACAATTACATTTCTTTCTACAGACCTGCCGTCCACTTGAGAATGCCCTGCTGAAATTGTGGACCTACAACAATTAACTGTTTTGTATTCTAAACCATCCTCAAATTTCTCTCCCAACAAATTAACCACCTCCAGTACAGGAGCTTCCACGGGACCCAAACTCCTTTCCAGGCACCATCTAGACCATAACCTCCAATTTCCTTTATACCTAATCCTAGTTCCCGGAGCCCAGGATTCCTCCAGTAATTCAGCAGACTTTGCCAAAAGTCCATTGAAACCGACATATCTCCTGACACTTTCCAAACCAGAACGTTCAAAATCCCGCTTTGTACTAAAGGATGTTCCTCTTCTTCTGTGTTCCTCAGAAGACCTATTGTGGCAGGAATCAAAAATGATTCTGTACATGCTAACCCCATCGCCGATGGAAACCATACCTGTGATACCCAAAATGATGTCACCAGCACTATCTGACACTTCTCCTTTCTCAATTTCATTAGCACTCTCTTTATCAAATCAAACGGAGGAAAAGCATAGCCTTTTCTCTCTTTCCACACCTGCTGGAATGCATCTACTACTGACACCATGGGGTCCGCTCTCCAATTGAAAAAACTCCTCCAACTGGTATGATAATCGACTGGCAAAAATATCCACGACTAGGGGACCACACACACTGTTTATCTTGCAAAAACAACTTCTGTCCATCTTCCGATCACTGAAATCGCTCAAATTCCTTGAATTCCAATCTGTACTTATGTTTAATTCTACCGGTAAGTATTCTGACTTCACCACCATCCTGTGTTCTAGGCAAAAATGCAAAAAATCCTTGGCTAAATCTGCTTAACCGCGGGATCTCGTCCCCCCTAATTTGTTCACATAGGTCACCGCAGACACATTGTCCGTTCTCATCAACACAGTATGTCCCTTCAATTCCTTTCTGAAACTCTTCAAAGCATTCAAACCCGCTGTTAATTCCAAGCAATTTATGTGACCTAAATTTTTACTTTTTTGTCCAAACACCACCTGTTTCCACTTTTCCTAAACAAGCTCCCCAACCACTCAAACTCACATTTTTCTCCAAGACAAAATCTGGAGAACTTCCAAAAATTGCTTGCCCATTCCAGGTCTCCATATTATCCATTCACCAGAGTTATTCTTCCTTTGCCTCTGCATTCCAAGGCATCCTGTCTCCCTGCCATAAACCTTTTTTTAACGCCTCTGCTTTCAACCTCTGCAACACACGATAATAGAGAGGCCCTGGGACAATAGCTTGTATCAAAAAAGATAAGAGACCTATCCTTGCCAACTCTCTCAACGTCACAAACTCTCTTTTCAAATTCTGCTGAATTTCGCTCTCTTTATCATTTTTATCTTCTTCTCTGGTAGACACAAAATACACTCTACTGGGTAGGATTACGACATTCTTAAAGAATACTCTGAAATTTGAAGTACTCTCCTCCCATAATGATTTCCAATATTTTAATATGCTGCACCTTAAAGGCCTGATGACAAAACCTTTTTATTAATCAATTATTATAATATTCTTTTTGGGGGCGAGGTGCATAAGCTTGCAACCTTACTGGAGGAGACAATGAATTGGTTATTTAACTCTTGCAAAAAAGATCCAGAAGTGTTATTGATGGGCGATTTTAATGTATAGTTTTGCCCCTTTGCACTAAACTGAATATGTGGTCTATTTGACGAGGACGGAAGGGAAGGGTACACTTATTCCACAACCAGTATGGGAACATACTAAACAAACTTATAACCATAAAATGTCTGGAAATGAATCCCGTATTGGAAACTACCGGCCATCCATTAAAAACCTTTAGTTCTAGCCTACGTAGCTCCACTACTGAATTTATATTGATGCCCAGCATCCCAGAGAAGGGCCCTTAGTAACACTGTGGTTAATCCAAACGGTGTATCCTTGCAACATCAAAAAGACCACACAATTATTGACTTGGAAACTGCGACCCAATTGAGTTCATCTATTTCTGCTAGCGAGGTTGAAGAGACGCTGATAAAAGGCATCTCTGCAAAAGCCCCAGGGCCAGACAATGTACCTCTAGACATGTTTAAGGGCAATCTCCAATTATCGGCTTTATTTTTGGCAAATGTTTTTAAATCAATAATAGTGGGTCGCATCCCTACTACGTGGAAAGAGCCCGTGGTGGTGCCGATATATAAGAAAGGCAACAGGAATGATCCTGTATGCTATCGGCCCATATCCCTAATTGATGCAACATGTAAAGTGCTGGGGAGGGTAATTCTCGCCCGTCTGGAAACCTGGGCTAATAACTCTGGTCTTATATCTCAATCACAATATGGTTTCCGGAAGGGAATGGGAATGAATGAATGAACAATGTCTCAACCTGTCCCTAGTTATGGGTAAGTACATGAAGGCCATGGGTGGATCTATCCACCTGGCCTTCATGGACTTATCCAGTGCCTTTGCCACAGTCAATAGAGGGAAGTTGTGGACATTAATGGAAAGAATGGGCTTTGAGGAAGCACTTATGACTTTATTGCGTAGATTGCACTTGCCAACCTCTGTCTCTATACGCTATGGACCAGGGGGCGAAAAAACTAGGCCTATTGCTTCTAATGAGGGTGTCAGACAGGGATGCATATTGGCCCCCTTTTTATTCCTTTTATATACAAATGGGGAGGAGAAATTTTTATTGGATCAGCAGCTGGACTATCCGAGAATTGGAGGAAAGCGGGTTCCCCTTTTATCATATGCTGATGATACAGTACTGATGACTTTAACTGCTAATAGCCTACAAAAAGCTTTAATGGCTTTTACTGACTTTATGACGGCACTGGATCTTAAAGTAAATTTTAGTAAGTCTTTTTTTATGGTGTGTGGCCCAAAACAAACAAAAACGAGGACATTTGTGGTAAAGGAAAATACTGTAGACAAAGTACCTAATTTCACATACCTGGGGAACGTCTTCAACAATAAACTGAATTGGGATCATCTGATCATAGTGAGGGCCCAACTCACTAGCAGAATCATAGAGGGCTTGTTCCGCTTTACATGCAAGTTGGGTCATAAGCCGGTCGCGGAAAGGCTTACCTTGTATAAATCAAAATGCCGGTCAGTTACAACTTATGGGGCAGGAGTATGGAGCTATCAAAAATGTAGCCAGATACAAATTCTGGAATTTTTTTTTAAAAAGACTATTGATGGTCCCTATTAGTTCTCCTATGAAATTTTGTCACTCCGAATTGGGAGTGGATTATGTTGAAGACTGAATTAAAATTGCCCCATTAATTTAATGGGGGAAAGTGTGGTCTTCAGAGGAATTGTCATTTACTAGAAAGATCATTAAGGACTGCATGAGCCTGGAAAATGTATTGTCCATTCCTTGGCTCCGTTATGTTAAAAATGCATTCAATAAGATTGGTCTGGGAAATTATTATGACAATCCCGAAAGTATACCAGCTAATATGAAACCAATCATAAAAAATGCTTATTACAAAGAATTAGGAATGCTTGACTCGGTCGACAAGCTTTTAGTTTAAAGGCAGCTAAGAGACCAGGAATGCTATCTATCTTTTCGCACCCATTCACAATCACGCTTCCTTCTGACTAGGTTTTGTTTCTGCACAGTGCACTTTCTTCTGGCTTTTCCTAACCCAGTGAGCGGGTGTGAGAGACTAACTCCCTGTTCATATAATAATTTAGCCCAACAAAGCACAATGCACTTTATGCTCTTTTGCACATTATATAAGGATATAAGGGCCCGTTTTATTAGGCCAATTTTGAAGGAAATTTGTCCTAGTTCGCATCAATAGGGTTTTAATTATTTATTATTTTTATCTTCGGTTGCCATCTGTAGTGCTGTGCTTAATTTTTATTAGAACTGCATTATCAATTAGGAAACGAAATGAATTGTGTTAGGAAATCCAGGTAATGCGATTGACTGGTTTAAATCCATGCAGTTATTTTCGGATAGTGATAAAATATGCTGAAAGCTTAAGATAATGTTTTAACATTTTTATATTGTGAAATCTAAATATTTATCCACCCCAAATATTGTATTGGAACATTTTAAAGATGTTTTATGTATAATGCTTACTTTTATGATTCAATGAATTAAATAAAGTTTATTTAATGATGATGAACACTGTGGACACATTTTTAGGGTTCAGTGGTCATGCAGCAGGATTCTGCCAATTATGTTGGGGAGGAATCCATGGTTCCTACTTTCACATATAAAACCATACATGGCAAGGAAGAATTGGTTAACACTTAAATGGGTGAGTATAAACAGGGCCGTTCTAATCTCCTGGGTGGTTTCTAGCAGGCTCAACGAAACAGCAACTTGCCTCGAGCCACACCCAGTCCCATTAAGCACCATTGTGGCCTTCAAATCCATCCTGTTAGAAGTCAAAAAGAATCTCTTGAGGAGTGGTGGGCCTCTAAAAAGCAAGTGCCAGAAGTGGTTTGACTGGCATTGCACTAAAGCACTCTCCCATCTGCACCACACACTGATGTCTGTTCCAAGAAACCCCATCCTGGTCAAACAGGCTCGCTTATGTATTCCACAGCCAGGAGGAACAGGTTAAAGATCTTGAAGAAAGAAGCCTGGAAAAAATTGCTCCAAGCGTCTGCCACAAACAATTCGAGGGACGTCTGGGCAGTGGTTAACACTCCATTGTTAAAACCTTCAACAGATCCCAACCTCGACAATCATGTGGACGAGGATTCCTGGGTGGAGCACTTCAGTAAAAGTTTTAATGGAATACTGGAGGGTTCCCGGGTGCTGCATGAAGACTTAGTCCTATTCCCCAATATAGTTGTTACTTTTAACTATTTCGAAATAAGCGACGCCTCAGCGCAATGCACAAGTAACAAAGCTCCTGGCCTAGATTGCACCCCTATAGACTTTCTTACTGTCTATCCTGAACTCTGGGGGCCTGTGCTCACGAATGTGTTTAATGCAATAGCTAAAGAGGGCCCAACCAAAAGCAATTTTAAAACCTATACATAAAAAAGGAGATATAGCCTACCCTAGAAATTACAGGCCAATCTCCCTCCTTGGTAGCACGCCGAAACTAATGGGCAGAGTTTTATTAAACAGATTGGAGGCTTGGGCAGAGGCATACAACATCTTGACCTCGGCCCAATACAGCTTTAAAAAGGGTAGGGGCACACAAGACCAATGTTGTAACTTGAGTCTGTTGATAGCAAAATATACCCATGCTTAACAAGGCTATTTATACATGGCCTTCATGGACTTAAGCGCAGTCTTCGACTCCATTACCATCTTTGGAGGATCATGAAAGATATGGGGGGTTTCCCAAGCAATAATTACTTTTATAAGGCAGCTGTACTCAAACTGAAGCCTGCGTATGCTATGGGCAACAGGGGGAGTGCACCAGATGGTTCCTAATTACTAAGGGGGTCCGTCAAGGGTGCATTCTTGCCCCTTTCCTGTTCTCCTTATACAAATTGAGTAGAGTCTTAACTCCTAGAATCAACTTTAGACGTACCCATAATAAACGATACGTGCATCCCAATTCTACTATATGCAGATGATGCAGTGTTAATTGCTCGCATGGATAGGACTCTTCAGAAACTGCTAGGCACATATGTAAACCACATGCAAAGTCTGGACCTAAAAACAAATGAGGCCAAGTCTTTTATTTTAATTGCAGTTCGAAAGGGGAAGAACCCCCCCTTCCTTTTTTATTTCTGACCGCAAAGTAGTGCAAACAGAACTGTTTTTATACTTAGTTACCTTTGATCATAGATTATTGTGGACCAATATGGTGTCAAACCGAGGGATGATGCTAGAAAAGAGAACTAATACCATCCACTCGTTTGCTAAAAAGCTGGGCTCAAGACTTTTAGACATGGTTAAAAAGGTTTATGGGGCTAAATCCAGTTCAGTAGCTTCCTATGGTGCGGGAGTGTGGGGCTATGCTAATGTAAAGGTAATTCAAACAAAAATGTTTTTGGGAAAAAAAATTGAGTCTTCCAATTAGTTGCTAAAACTGTATCCTACATTACGAGCTGAACATCCCCTACATAACTGAGCAAATAAATTTAACACCAATTCTCCTTTGGCACTCAATATGGAGTAGAGATACAGTTAACATCACCCAGCAAATCATTATGGATTGTCTGTCTCTACAACATGTACAGAGTATAATGTGGGTAGCGAATGTCAAAAATACTCTTTATGCCTTGGACCTAGGGAGTCTGTACGATACCCCAGAAAAATGCTTGTCTATCTCGAAAAAAGCTATAAAAGTCCACTTTTTAAAATTCACTAACGAGGCCAGACTTACTGCTCAGACCCTTGAGTGCTCAATGCTGGGTGAGGGGGTTCCATCCTACTTGGATCTTGTAACAAACCCTTGTAACAGATTTATTTTTATTAAGGTTTCGCCTTAACCTCATTCCATGCATGTTGGGCTTTCCTACGGGCATTTACTCTTACAATGATCTCTCGTGTTACACGTGTGATGGCTCCTCGACCCAATCCGATTTACACATTTACTTTTTCTGTAAATTTTATTGTGAACATCGCATTTTTAATTCCAATTTGTTTCTTCACCACCACAGTTTTCATGGCGGTGAGGCTTCCATGAAAACTGTGACGGCGAGGAAAACAAATGGGGCTGTACAGGGTATCCTGTTGCCTCAGGCCAATCGGATGCCTGCAGGGGGGTACATGTTGTGCCCCCCCCTGTGTGCAGTCGCCCACTTCGCTGCACCAGTTGCGGAACGGGCTTTGGCGTTCTCATTGAAGTGCCTTTTTAATAGGCACCGCCATGGAAATACCAAAGGACCACCCCAAGCGGTCAAGTTTGGCGGTCCTTGAGTAGGGCGCTGGTATGGCAGCCCACTCCGGGACCACCAAACTCGTAATCAGGCCGTTAGTCTCTACAAGAAATAATTCCCTCTTTGACATATTAAGTGGACAGGTTTTCAATAGTAATATGTGCTGTAAACCCAGAAACGTCTGATATAGGGGCCTGCAACAAACTGTACAATCTCTGTACTCTGTGTAATTGAAATGAGATTTGATGAAGTGCAAAGCAAAAACATGTGCTGTCTATTTAAGCACATTCACATGTTAATAAAAAAATTAGGAAAATCATATGGGTTTGAAATCACAAGTGTACCCACAACATGTTCTTTCTTGGGCTTACTGTTTATGTTTGGCGCAGGAACACCTTGAAGGGGGTACTTGACGCTGATCAAGGAGAGCTCTATAGAGACCTGCTATAGGGGAGTGATATTAATTAAACAAGTATTGGCAAAGTCAATAGGTCTCACCAATGTGACATATTAGCTTTGCAATACCTTTTGGTCATATTTTACAGTTTAAGGCTTTTCTCGATGATGTGCATAATCAGAAGAAAAAAAAGGTGCAATGATGCAACCACAATGCGGTGTAGTCATTCCATTGGTGCATGTGTTAGAATGTATGCACTTGCCAGCGGAATGAAGCCAGTGTCATCCAAGTGAGGGTTGCCACTTGGATCAGTAAATAATAAAAGCATTTGAGCACTAAAGAGCAAAGTTAAATAAAAAAAGTAGGATCGCAGGTGTTGGAGGGTAACGGAGGAGCTTATGGGGTAGAGGCTGGTAGCGCGGGAAGGAAAGCATTGCAAAAGGGAAAGAACAACACAGATGGGTGGGGAGAAGCACACATGGAGAGAGGAACACAGAGCATGGTGGAGAGAAGAAAACGTGTGGGGGCTGGAGACATATGAGAGAAAGAGAAGCACACAAAAGTGACAGAAACATGAATAGCAGGGAGAAGCACACAAGACCGAGAACATGGAGCGCGAGGGGCATGAAGGGCAGAAGTACATGAGAGAGAAACACGGAGAGCAGGGTGGGCATTTGAGGGGGACCATAAAAGGACTAGAAGGAGAGAGCAAGAAAACACATTAACTCTCACTGTGTGCTTAACCAAAAAGATAAAGTAGTTCCCTAAAAGTGGATAATTAGAGAAATTGTAAAGAGGCTATGCTTCAGGGGAAGGACATGGACACACTGGACAAGCTATGACAAGCAAATCCATCAAATAAGAAGCAAACCAATGGCAATAACAGTAAAGCCAACCAATGACAATACAGGTCCCTTTGCTAAGAAGTGACACTGCAACACGTGTCCTGCTCTCTGCTGTATGGTTATGACTGGAGATGGACTCCATCAGCTATTGTTTCTATCTACTAGAAGCTAGACTTGTGGTAAATGACAAAGTAGTAAAATAAGGTTAATGCATTCAAGGCACAAGTTACATCTCTAAATAGCTAGGTCAAATTCTATTCACTGGGCTTTGCGGTCACAGCAGAGGGTGAGCAAGAACGATTCGAGGAGCTCCTTTAGCAGAGATCAGCAGCACGGTACATCGCTGTGTGAAATGTGAATGTGTAAGATGCACAAGCTTACCATATTGCTGTAGTGTGGAGTACTCTTAGGCTGTGACTGTCATACTTAAAGTTAGTTCTTAAATTGTAAAAATATAAGTGCCAGAGTTCTCGCCAAGAGGCCACTGCAGCTTGCACCATACATTACCCCTGCCATACTGCTAATGATAGTAACTACTACTATTCACCTCACTGCTCCTAGAAGTGTGACATTTCAGACCATTTCAGGCCCCAAAAGCTTTAAGAATGGCTTGGGCGGCAGGTAATGGTCATTTTTAATGTATATTGTATTAATAATTAATTGTTGTTGTGGTCACCTCTGAGTTAGCCGTACAGTGCCACTGTGTGGCAGACTGTCACAAGCACTGGTGTTGAAAATTAAGTGCGGGTGCCGAGCAACGGAAACCACCGCCTCAAATTAAGCACTGCTTAAAGTGTGCCCAGTACTGAATACACAAAGAGACCCGTATAAGTAGGCCCTTGTGGCTTGTGAGCAGAACTGATTTTTCAGTTATATGCCGCTTGTGATTATTGGTTACTGTTATTTGCAGCTTTCACATCTTTCATTAAGTTAGTCTGGTAGTTGAGGGCATCAAATATTTTGGAAAAAAAATTCAACACAAAATCAACAACAGAAGGACAAAATAAATGTGCTATTTCTGGGATTTATTTAGTCGGGAACTCTGTTATGAAAGAAAAACACGAAAGTATACATCAGGTTTCATAAAAGATAATGAAATTAAAAAACTCTAGGAACAATCAGCGCTTTGCTGTCATAGCTCAGTGTGAACAAGAAATATGCTCTTATTACTTAAGCAAAAAATAGCCACTCACAACTCATTACAGTGTGCCTTATCAGCAAGCCACAGGAGACTATTTCTTTATTTAAAACTGCCTATTATGGTCACCACAGAATAGAAAATAATTTAATGTTGAATGTATGACGTTACAACACATCCCATTACAACACATACTTTTACAACACAAATTTTACAATGCGACTACCATTACAATGCATATTTTTACAACGCAAGCCACTGCAAAGCATGTTGAGAGAGTGCCATTACACCGCCAACCATCACAACGCATAGCAATACAACGAATACCATTACAATGCATAATAAATATGCCATGTTAAACGCGCACATGTAATACGTGTGAAAACAGTAAAATAAATATTGAAACAATAATACTTTTCAAATAATCTTTTTTATAAAAATTAAAATGTTTCCACATCTACATAAACTTCCAAGAATAAAAAAAGTGTGGAATCATCACCAAAACCAGCATACACCTAGAAAGCATAAAAACGTGATGTCTTTCCACTGTTTCCACTAAAACATCCTAGGCATTATCGACTCTAGAAAAAATGATATCCTTCCACCAGTTCCACTTCATCTGCCTACCCACCATCTACTCAAAATGGCTGCCATTTTGAACGGAAACATTAAAAACAACATTTTACACACAACATAGTCAGTTTCTGCATCATGCAGAAAAATAGATTTAAAAATATATTTTCATTTAAATTTTCGTTTATACTTAAACATATATATTAAGCCGGCCACCATTTTGTGCTCAGTGGTGCACGGACTACCCTGATAACCTCACACATCTACAGTAGCAGGAGAAAACTGCCAGCTTCGACTGCAGACACTGCCATCTGCTGACAGAAGTGAGTGTAAGTTGAAAACGAAGCACATTTAGATTAAAAACAATCAATTGAAAAGCCTATTTTTTTTTTAGCACTTTTAATATATTCACAGAACTTGAAAAAGACATCAACAATACAATACCTAAATTCTGTCAAAAGTAAGTGTATGTTTAAAATAATTATAAATTAACCTTAAGTGAAAAAGAAGCAAAACTTGCAAATTACATTTATTTTAAAAAACTTTTACAGACTTTGACCATACTCATACAACAATCCAAATTGAAAGAAATTTCAATGGAATTTCTTCTGTAGTTACCATGAAAAATGTGTTTGTTTTACAAAACAAAATATTTTCCAAGTGTTAAATAAAGCAAAATTACCGTTCTTTATCCGCAGGCTGCTTACCTCAGGGAATGTGCTGGTCAGTAGTGGGGGACAAAATTACTATTCTAACTCAGCAGGGTGCTTACCTCAGGGAAGGTGCTGGTCAGTGGGTGGGGGGGGCAAAGTTACTATTCTATATTACACCCAAACATACTCTGACATTAACATTCCTCCTGAGTTAGCTGTCGCTGTTACTAATGAAACCTTTCATTTGCATGACAACAAAAACCCTCAATACAGAATATTAATCTTTAGCACACCCCATAACCTTGTAAAATTGGAGACTAGTGATATATGGCTGATCGATAGGATGTTTAAATCCACACCCCATCCATTCACCCAAATATACACTATTCACGCCTACATTAATAACACTGTAGTTCCCTTGGTGTACAGTTTACTCCCTGATAAGCAAACCTCTTTTCATCAGGAATGTAAGTACAACAGTGTTGAACTTTCAGCATTCCACAGACTCCACCCTCTTTTGCCAATAATATATCAAGGGCAAGTCGATTTTGCATTACCATAGCATGCATGGCAACCATTTCAGTGTTTACCAATAAAAATCCTCTAGCGGTGCTTGTTGACAAGCGATCCACTACTGTTGAAAGTGTTCTAATTTTGTTTGCATTTAGAGATATTCCCACTGCTGGTATCAATGCTCCAAAAATGTCACCCACAATTTCTGACCAAGATTCTCTCTTGCTACGTGCTAAATAACTACCTAAACTATGTACACCATCTTCTCCTCTATCCATATGAAAAATCTTCGGGAAAACCAGGCCTACATAACATGTGCCATACCAATGGTATGGCAAATGATAATATGCCCTGTTCCCGCAAATGAAATATAACCCAGGAAAAACTGGATCTTTTCCACCTTTAAATCCCCATCCACCCATGATTCGGTATGTATCATGGCACTCACTATTACCTACAAAATAATTATCATATGCAGTTTGATTCCTTTTAATACACAATTTCCCTTTCTGAGGCCAATCTAAAGCCATAGTTGGACTAGCTTCTCGTTTCAAATGTTTTTCCATTTCTACATCCCAAACTGTTTTCTCCACTTTTCCTTCAGATGCCTTTCTTTGCATTTTCAGTCTCCTTTCTTCAACCATATCTAAAAATGTATTTTCCTCTTTCTTTAAACTGCATGTCAAATTGTTCTTAAATATATATTCTAATGTTAGTTTCTTTAGTCTCCAAGAAAAAGTCACCTAATACCTTTGCAGGTTTTACCTTGTTTAGCTTGTTAATTGACGGTATTTGTGAAAATATAGTATCTACATCTGAAAAATATTACTCTAATTTCCCTGTTTGATAAAATAGACTAGCTATTACACTACATGTTATTCCATATGTTACTGGAAGGTGGTGATAGGTCACTCCCTCCGATACAGAGGCAGGTAACTGCACACAAATGTAGCAGTCCCTTACATCCATTGTCTTTACATATTCATACAATAATTTTGAAAACACATTATTAGAAAAATCAGTTATAAACCTGTCTTTATGTAAATAGTTTTTATCTATTCTAGTCGGAACTACCTTTTGAATCTATATTAGTTTTGTTTTCACTATGTCCTTCTATTGTATCTATTGTAACCTTAAATGAGATCAGGAGAGCAAGTACGCTCCACAGAAGCATTAGTAATCCTGTACAACAACAACACATTTTACACCATCTTTTCAAAAATGTACATCTACCTTTTCTACTATCTATGTTTGCCATTTTTGCTAAAATGGACTGTGTCTTTTGACTTAGCCTCTTCTACTTCACAACTAGTTTTCTAACCCAAGGCTCTAAGCACCTACTTGATTCTACCAGTTTTTGTCTTTTTCCGTATTTTATTGTCTTTCCATCAGTAGTTTTCTTATCGCATTCAGTTTGGCATTTCGTCATCTTCCACCTTTCCTTTGTGATCTGAATACAGAATGTCCTGAACATCTGCTTCTTCTCCAATATCGGACAAGATAACTCTCAGGATTTCCGATTATTCGGCCTCCTCAACCACTTCTGGTACAACCACCTCTGGATTTCCTTGGCTATCCGCCTCTTCTTTTACTTCAGGCAGGGCCACATACGTCCATTCTGGTGATTTATACTTCTGGTTAGGTTTTCTTGTTCTTTTGGTCTCCTTAATTACAATGGTTTCTTCGTCTTTTGATTTCTCCTGACTCGTCACTTGGTAAATTTGTTCGTGTCAATCGATATCTTAATTTTTTATTTTATTCGGCCAAACGTCGTCCTTTGCTGCTCCTTTCAGTTTACTTCCTTTATCGTTCTTTTCAGTTCTCCAAACTCTCTTTCTTAGAACTCGACCTTCAGGTATTTCATTTTCGCTTTCCTCTGACTCTGTTTCAACTTGCTTTTTACTCTCAACAGTTTCTTTTTCCACCACTGCTTTTGTTTTCCCTACTTCTGTCCCTCCTCGAATCTCCGACACGCAATCTTCCTGCTGACTACTTGTCCCTGCTTCTAACTGGATGTTGGAGTTCCCTACACCTCCTCGGGGTTCTTCCGCAATAATCTTTCCCTCTCTCTCTGTATCTGGCACCTGTCCATCTAAATGTGTTGTTTCAGGTGGAGTTTCTCTCAATCTTTCGTCTGGCACTTCCTTTTCATTAATTTCTTTTATTGTCTCTTCACTGTCTTTTTCTTTGTTCTTTCCTTGTTTTTTCCTAGAACATTGCACTCCTTGTTCAGTCTCTGAGTCTGAACTGGTATCAGAAATCTGTAACCTCCTTCTCAGGGAACTACTTCTGGGGACAAATGTTAGACTTGGTTCTGCTTCCCCCCCTTTCAGGGTTTTCTTTTGTTTTTGGCTCTCCGTCATCTGACTCAATACTAGATTCTGATTCATCAAAATACTCTTTTTCTGTGCTGTCCACTGGATTTGGAATTCTCAATGTATGTCTTGCATGGATCCAGGTTTTCAATCCAGCACACTTTACAGCTGTTGTTGTGGCCAAGCTGACTTGTCTTGGTTTTCCCCACCTTGGAACCAAACAGTTTCTTCTTCTGTGGACTTTTATCCTCACCCAGTCCCCTAGATTCAGATCATGGGCTGGCTTCTTTTAAAGGGTGGTGGCATCCGCTCCAACCTGATGAAACACAGAATGAACTGCGTCAGCCAGGCTTTTACAGTATTCCAACACCATGTCATCAGTTATAGTCATCAGCTTGTTGACTGGTATAAACACGTGGCGCATGGCTCGTCCCATGATGATTTCATGGGGGCTTAACCCTGTAGTTCTGTCTGGAATTGATCTAATAGTCATGAGTACCAGAGGCAAGACATCAGGCCATTTCATTCCTGTGGCTTAACACATTTTCCCTATTCTGTTTTTGATAGTACCGTTCATCTGTTCCACTACACCAGAAGCTTCTGGTCGGTAGGCACAATGTAGTTTTTGTCGTACATTCAATGCTTCACAAATCAATTTTATGATCTCATTATGGAAATGTCCTTCTCGGTCTGATTCAATTGTCACTGGGAACCCAAATCTAGGGATAAATTCCCTCAAAAGTAACTTTGCTACTGTCATCCCATCATTTCTTCTTGTCGGAAATGCCTCTACCCATCTAGAAAAAAGACAGACCATAACCAAAACATTCCTCAACCTGTTACAGGGAGGCATCTCAATGAAATCCACTTGCATTCTGGTAAAAGGCCCTCCTTCTCGACCTATTGTTCCTAGACTCACTACTGACTTTCTTCCAGGATTTTATTGCTGACATATTAGGCATCGTTGACAAAGACTTTCTGCAACAAGACTGAATTTTGCATTGTACCAGGTTTGTTTAAATGACCTGATCATTGCATCTCTCCTAATGTGTCCCTGACCATGATACATCCGTGCCATGGCAGACATCATGCTATCAAGCATAACTGGTCTTCCATCCCGATAGACCCACACATGATCCTTCTCTCTGGGTGCACATCCTGCTTTTACCCACTGCTTCATTTCCTCATCTCCTGCCTCTTCCTGCAATTGTCTTACTTCTTCCCATGTTCCCACAGTATTAGTAAACATCAAGGAGCAAGAAATCACTTCTCTTTCCTTAGCCCGATTGATGGAATTCTGATTACGTGCACAGTATTGTGCCATGTCATTCGCATATTTATTGCCAGTAGTGATGTAATCGCCACTTTGACCATGGGCCGCACACTTCACAACAGCCAATTGTCTAGGCAGCTGTATCGCCTCAAGCAATTTTCCAACCAATTCAGCATTCTTAATGGGAGTTCCACTTGATGTTAAAAATCCTCTCTACAGCCATATCTGACCGAAGTCGTGTACGACTCCGAAGCCATACTGGCTGTCAGTTATCACAGTCACTCTGACACTTTTCCCAATCTTGCAAGCTCTAGTCAGAGCAATAAGTTCTGCTACTTGGGCCGATTTTACTCCTTTCAGATAAGATGCTTCCATCACTGCTGCAACAGTGCATACTGCATATGCTGCACTTAACACTCCATCATCTGTTCTCAAACAAGACCCATTAACAAACATAACGAAATCACTTTCTGGTAAAGGTACATGTTTTATGTCAGGTCGTGGTTTTGCACAAAAATCAAGTACATCCAGGCAGTCATGATCTGCTTCATCTCTGACTTCCACATTCTCAGCATCAGGCAGCAATGTTGAAGGATTCACATTCAAGCATCTCGCAAGACTTACATTTGTTGCACCTAGTATGAACTTTTCATACTTAGTCAACCGACTATGTGTCATATACTGAGTACGACTCCTTGTTGAAAGGATCGCCACATCATGAGGTACAAACACTTTCACAGGATATCCCATCACAATTCCCTCACTCTGTTCCAAACTCCGGCATGTAGCAGCTACTGCTTTCAAACACCCAGGTAGGGCTACAGCTACTGGGTCAAGCATTGATGAAAAATATGCAATTGGTCTCCTCAGTTTTCCATGCTTCTGTATTAGCACAGAGAGTGCACATCCATTTCTCTCACTGCAGTACAACTCAAACTCTTTCTCGTAATCAGGCATACCTAATGCAGGTGCTTCACACAGCCCATCTCTCAATCGTTTAAAAGCCGCCAATTCTTCCTTGTTCAAATCAATGAGATCTTTCACATCGCTTCTCGTCAGTCGTAGCCAGAAGTTTTGCGATCAACGAAAAGTTGCTGATCCATTGACGACAATATCCAACCATTCCAAAAAACATTCTCACTTCTCTTTGAGTCAACGGTGCTCTCATTCCTTTTATGATCCTGATTCTGTCTATCGTTATTTTTCTCAGCCCTTTTTCAATGTTATGTCCTAAATATTGTACTTCTTTCTTGCAAAATTGTAATTTTGATGGTGACAACTTAAGTCCTCCATCTGCCAAATGATTCAGCAAGGCTATAGTGTCTAGCTCACAAGCTTCACGGGTTTTCGACGCCACAAGAAGGTCGTCGATATATTGAACTAACACTGAATTTTCTGGCATTTCTAGACTTTCCAAAGACTTCTTTAGCTGATTAAATATTGAGGGGCTTTCTGTATAACCCTTTGGAATTCGGCACCAAGCCAAAATACGCTTGCCGAAACGAAATGCAAAGATTTGTTGGCTGTCATGGTGCAATGGGATGGAAAAGAAAGCATGGCATAGATCAATCACTGTATACCATTCTACGACATGGGGAATCTGATATAAAATCACAGATGGATTTGGTACAATGGGACAGCATGACACAACAATTTTGTTTATCTTTCTCAGATCTTGTACTATCCTGAACTTTCCATTAGGCTTTTTCAGTCCCGTTATTGGTGAGTTACATAGACTACTCGTTATTTCTCTCGCAATTCCTTGTCTTATCATTTTCTCAATCACAGGAGTTACTCCTTCAATTATTTCAGGTGTCAATTTATATTGAGGGACATTTGGATAACTTATTCCTTCCTTTACTGTTATTTTTACTGGATCTACATTTCTCATTAATCCCACATCTTCTCCTGTGAAATCCCAAACATCTGCTTTTACAGACTGTTTCAATTCTTTAGGTAATTCATCAGGGTTAAATACAGCATAGGTTTCAGTAACCTCTTTTTCCCTGTTTGCCATTGTCATTTTATACAACACATTTTCATCCGGGGTCTCAAATGCTATCCCATCCGGGGTACAAAATATTGTGCAGTTCATTATGCACAACAAATCCCTACCTAATAAATTCACAGGACTTGTATCACACATTACAAAGCGGTGCATTTCAGAAAATTTCCCTATGCTCACTTTCACCGGCTTTGTAAGATAAGTTTTAATCTGCCTGTTGGATACACCAACTACTTGGATTGTTTCGTCCGAGAGAGGAAGATTCTTAACATCAGCTGATCTAACAGTTGATCGAGTAGCATCAGTATCAACTAGGAAAGTAATACTTTCATTATTAATCTTCCCATCTACAAATGGGCCTGTCTGGTCTACTTCTAGAGTTTCGCCAAGTACGCACTCTTCTTCCTCCCTTCTGCACCGTCAATAACCTTCTTCTGAATCACTCTCATCGCGTTGTAGCCAATACTGCGAAACAGCGCTAGCGCGTGGCAGCTTATTTACCTGTTCTTCATTGTAGAATCCCGCTTCGTGACTAAATTTCTGAGAGGTTTTGCTCTGTGATAAAGGCGATTTTGGCACCTGATTCTGTTGTGTTACAACCTGCTGCTGTCGCTGCGGTTGACCACTCACCTCATTCTGCACCTGTGAATTCAATGATGGATTTTCATTGTTAGTGCTTGGGGGAAATGTACACTCGGATTTCCAATGCCCTATTCTACCGCAATTATGACATGGGAATTTCTTCTTAGCTTCTTCTATATTTCCTTTACCTTTCCCAGGACTGAATTTTTGTCTTGATCCTGTATTATTCGCTTGTTCCGCTAATTTAGCTTCCTGCCTCTCCGCTACCTTTACCTGGGCCCACATAGCCTTTTCTTTTAATTTTCGCTGCTTTGCTTCAATCACATCACTGAAATATTTAGCATGTCTCAATACTTCGTCTATTTTCTTATTTTGCCAATCTACAGTATGTTGTTTTATCATTTCACTAATTTCTGGACGTAGACCATATACAAATCTGTATACAAAATGACTTAAATCCTTTTCACTCAGATTTTCATCTCCACTAAACTGTTTAAAGGCCAATATCAGTCTTTCATAATATACATGTACTGACTCTTTACTTTCCTGTTGTGTTCTGTCAATTTTCACCTAATCTGTCTCTTTAGGAGGAACCTTGTTTTTCAGAAAGGCAATTACCTGTTCGTATTTCTTCATTACCTCAGGGTCTGGAGCCCCTGTTTTTGGATCCCTAGGGTATTCTTGTGTTGGCCAATTTATCATGAGTTTTCACTCTGTCCATAAATCTGCTGGTACTATTATGTCAAATAGGCTATTCAGGTCAATCCATAATACTTTAGACAACTTCACAAATCTGTCTACCTGCCTATACCACTCGACAGGCTTTTCACGTAGTCGAGGGAAATCATTTGTAAATGACAAAATATCCTGTCTTGTCCATGGAACATGCACATATCCTCCTCCAGCAATTTCTCTCATAGGGCATTCTGTTACTACCTTTTCTTTTTCTCTCACAGGGAATGCTGCAAATGTTTTATCTGAGGCATCATCTCGTTTTCGGTACCATCTGCTTCTCCATTTATCCACATTTCCCCATTTTCTCAATAAGATAATTATTTCCTTAATCTGACTTATCCGTCCTGTGGTGTTCAAGTTTTCAATATCTTTTTCAGTGAAATCTATTCGATATGGTTTTTGCAAAGCCTTTACCTTTTCAATATCTATACCCATTTAATTTGCTACTTCGAGTCGTTCATGTAGATTCTTCGCTCTCCATGTCACACTTTTGCACAAAAATAGTAATTCCTCATCTTGGTAAGTTTTTAATTTCTCTGTGGGGCTAGTTCCTACTATTAACTCTTCTAATACCATTCGTAACTTGGCCACATCTATTGATTGGGATTCTTTGTCTTTTCTCTGCAAGCTCCTCAACCATTCACTAATTCTTCTGTAGGTGGTCCTACTGGCTTCTCTACATTACCTCGTTCTGAATCCTTTTGTGTTTTTAATATTGACTTCACTGTCGTTATACGTTTTTCAGTAAAATTTTGGCCTATAAGCGGGTTGTTTGAAACATTTGGTTCGATCATACTTATAGTCTGTCTCCAGGGATTATCATTTTGGCTCAGTTTTGGCTGCTCAACCTGTTTATTGCTTTTATAAGGAACTGGTAAACTATGTTCGCTATCTTTCTGTTTATCAAAAATAGGCATTACTGGACCTATTGTCACTGGAACTGTTACAGCTTCCAGATTTTTAGTCAATTCTCTTATCTTATCTGTTAATTCTAAGGTTGTCTTTGCTAATTCTGCTGAATTTTCACCATTTATTCGACTTTCTGACTTCCTCTCTACTTCTCTAATGGAATTATTTTTCTCTAAATCTTGGGACACTGGTTCTGACTTTTTAATTCATAAAGTTTCTTTCATTGGGGCACTTGGTATTAATATTTCTGGTTCTGGTCGATACGGAGGTGGATTTTTATAAAACATGTCATCCAGGACATCATCCTCTGATTCATTCACTCCATACCCTCTTGACTCCACAATATGTCTTTTTTCTGTACATTTTCTTCCTCCATCATCCTCTGCAGTTCTTACGGGAAACAACCCTTCAGTCATACTTGCATTCCGCTACCTTCTCATCCGGTCATCATGATTCTCATGTCCGTATGGTCTACCAAACCTATACCTATACCTTCCGCCACCCCTCTGTCTCTCTCGGTCATGCATCTCATCTTCCCATTCTGTCAATGCTTCAAATTGTGTCGGTCTAGGTCTCGATTCTAGATTCATCATTTTCTTTGTTAAATTTCTCAGAACTGCCACATTAAATGAACCATGTTCTGGGAAAGCCAAGACTCCGCCATCTCTAGTGTACTTTACCCAATTGTCTAACCAAATACAAGTGTGATATCCATATTTCGCAACCATAAAGGATGCAGGGGTTTTCGGTGGAGGAAGTAACTGTCCTTCCCTAGTCACAATCGGTTTGTCCTTCTTAAACCACCTTTTAATTCTCCCAAACCAGAACTTTTTCTCCTTTTCTGGTGGATTGTAATACATTTTTCCTGTCTTCCGTGTATCGCTAGTCTCTCCTTACAACTGTACCATTATTCTGACCAATCGTAGCGCGACTCACACTAACGCACCAATCAGGAGCGTCTACGTCACCCTGTGACTTTCCACTCCTAGCGCGGCGTACACTAACGCACCAATCAGGAGCGTTTTACTTTTCCAACTGACTGGCCAATCCCAGCGCGGTCGTTCTGACGTCAGTAGCCGCTGCCGCACCTCATGCTCCTGTCTACCCCTCCTTTACAAAATTCACTCGGTAAGTTTTGTTTCAAATTTACAAATCTGTTAGTAACAACACAAAAACACCACCATTGTCCGCTTCTCTAACCAAAGAATAGCAAAAGACCTTTCTCACAAGAATTCCGTCTTTCCCGAGAGCAGCGCTTACCTCTGCCCTACTACAGAATCGTTACTTCCGTTGATAAAGTAGCACATCCCTCTACTTCACCCTTCTAACAAGCATCAGCTAACCGCTTCTCCAGAGTTAAAACACCTAGTTGGAGACCCAATGCTCCTGAGAAATAAAACCAGAGTTTCGCAATTAACCGGAATGCCTTTTCCATTCACAGGAAAATTGTAGTACATTCACACAGAATTCTGTCTTTTCCGAGAACAGCGAACAGTCTGTCCAACTACAGAATTATGAGACTCGTTAACAAAGTAGCACTTCCCTCTACTCTGTCCTTCTAGCAAGCTCAGAGAATACCTGCTACCTTTCTAGTGATAAGCGTTATCAGAGTACCTTCTGGCCTCCTGGTGCCTAGAACCAAAAATCTCACCGATAATCTTCGTTATCATACATTCTTCTTTTATACAGAAAATGTCTCTAATGCCAACACACAACGATGCTACCAAACCGAAACCAGACCGTGCAACTCCAATCGTCGCACGTTTCCCCAGTGTGCCTACAGGGCAACAACAATTCCGTCTTTCCCAAAAGCAGCGCTTACCTCTGCTCTACTACGGAACCATTAGACAAACTTCTGACTTCCTACATCCCAGAAGTCGTACAGACAACATTAAACTCGACGCAACTCCACATAGAGTGTTAATACATAAACCAATCAATAAGCAATGTACAAGCAATAACTACCAAACCAAAACAATAACAACCATCATCCTGCTACCAGAAAAACTGATGCAGCGTGGAATGTCAAACCCTCTTTTCGTCACAGATCAAATATCACACTAGTACATTCGCTCAAGACATTCACCAACACTTACGCATTTCTGATCTGCTCTTACGGGAGGGATACGTTTTCCAAACGCTGACATCAAAGGAATACGTTTACGCCTAAAGAACCTATTTTACATGAACATACAATGAATACCTTTATTAAACTCTGAACCTTGAGATATTCCCTCCATTTAGTCGATAGATCAGTTAGTTGTTTGGGTAATTGGTAACTCAATTCTTCTGTTTTATCTTTAATCTCAATCTAATCTCTTTGAATAAACAACCCTACACATTTGTTTTTCAATCAGTACTTTGTTTATCTAATTAATAGCAAAATTTAATAGATCATTAATCAAACCACAGAACATCATATTTACCTAATCTGGCTATTAGTCGTCCTCTAAGTCAATTAAGTCATCAAAGTCGGCAGTAATTCAGTCTGTCAAATATTCAGGGAAACAGCTGTCCAGCAGTGTCACCGTCCTCTCCGTCAGCATAACGTCAGGAAATAACCATCAGTTTGCACGTCTGTGTCAGGGAGATTATCAGCAGCAGCCCGTCAACTCACTATTCTACCATCTTTTATAATGATTTCAATGTCAAAATGTAACAAAATCAGTTTTAGGCAGTCCCTTTTGGTGGGTTTGGGGTGATTCGGTGAAGTTCTCACATAGTCTATTTGGTTAGGTCATCACACTTGCTGGTTCCGGTTTAAAAAACAGTCCTTTGTTTAATAGTCTTGGCAATTCTCCCATTAGGACCTTGATGGGTACATCTTGCATGGGGTCAGGACGAGGCCACTGTTGCTCGCGGTGGCGCAGGCGCACTTCACCCGAAACCTCGTGGAACGGTGACTAGTGCCGTCAAGTCAAAAGTCAGCCATCTTAACGTAGGCCCAATCGGTCAACTTAAGCAAAACAAACACAAAACTTAATTAAAACATGGAAATAGCTAATAAAATGTTTAACCCTCACTAATTCCCCTATGTGTATGTAATTATCTAGCATAATAGCAACATTCAAAGCGTTTATATTCACCCAACGATGTCATCTGTTGCGACTTACAATTACGTCACAAAAGCAACATGTAGCATGCAATATTCTAATTTTCTAGCATTAGTATGCGTACATATATTAGTATACAAATTATTTTAGCCATGCAAATGCAAATCCCACGTGTAATTATTTCATTAATACGATTGATTAGATATCACTTCAAACAGATTAATAGTATTACAATTAATAGATTATTCGGATTAATATGAACATGCAGAAATGGGGGGGTATACAAAATTTTGTACTACCCGCTCCATCAGAGTAAAGACCAATAATGCCATGGAGGGATGGCACAACTCCTTAAATAAATCAATCGGAACACCTCACCCAAACTTTTATCCTTTCTTGGAAATTTTGATGAAAGGGCAAATTTTCCAAGAAATGAGAATAGCGTAATTATTGACTGGTTGTCTGAAGACACGAATTTCCAAAAGAACAAAAGTAATGTCCAAGAGACTATTGGGACAAATTCAACAATTTTCGTCGATGGTTGCTTCAGACTACCTAGGAAATATTGCACACATACTACATTTCTATCAGTAACACCTATTCTACCTATTCTGTCTCACTTGCCTGTTTGCATTTCTTTGATTAAATAAAATTGGCATTTTTCAAAAAAAAATTCCAAAACCATTAAAAGAAACAACGGGATTCCTACCTTCAATTGTCTTCCTTCTTCGACTCTTGTCCTTCTGTAAAATTCCTAAGTTCAGCTAGAGTTTGCAGATCACCAAATATCTAAAGTCTCAAATCCATATTCCACTATCCAATCCAAAGCATGTGCATAACTATCAAAAGAGACACGGATTGGCATAGCCATGTTTTACAGCAAACCAACTGCTGCAAAATAAACTGTGTAAACTAAAAAAAATGCATCCCAAAATAAATCCCGAAGTATTAAAATAATTTTGCAAAAAACGTAACAGGAAATCCATAGTTGCAATCCTCTTTGCATCGTTTTTCTGTCTGAGGTGTGACAAATGGCAGAAATCCAAACTTTAAAATGTTTAAAAAAATCCTGCATTACCTTAAAAACCATTTGCAAAAAAAATTCAGATTTGTCCAAAACATCCATGCCATCTGTGTTCGCCACAACTCCACATGCTCGAACATCCCTGAATTCTTTTTTAAAAACACGATGCACCAAAAAATACAAAAAATTGCTTTCTTTACACATTGATTTAAACAAAATATTAATAATTTTATCCACATACATTTTTTTTTTTTTTTTTTTTAACCAAGAGTGTAAAAAAAGAAATTAATCCGACATGGGCCTACAACTGCTACCTGTATAAGAATACATTTGTGGTTAAAAATGTAAAAACACGCTTCCAAATACTAACATCTATCCAACTATTATTTTCCTCTCTGCTTATAATAAAGTATGCCACCCACAATCTCTATTTAATAAATAAAATCTCCCCCGGAAGATCCATCCTCATATCGCCCCATTTCCCTTATAAACTTTGAACCAAAGTTGTTGGGGAAGGTATTAGCCGATCACCTGTACAGCTGCATTGAAGAACTGATTCACCCGGACCAATCGGAGTTTATGCCACACAGGGCTATTAGACATAACATCCGACGAGTGCACAATGCATTGCGGCAGCCCCGACGCTGGGTTGGCCAGCCGCTTTGCTTCTTGCCGACATAGATAAGGCGTTCGACTCCCTGAACTGGGTGTATTTATTCCAGCTCCTCGAGGCGATAAATTTGGGACCTCACTTTTTGGCTTACGTGCGACTGTTATATACGGTTCTGACGGCGTTGGTCCGAGTTGCGGGACATCATTCACTGCCCTTTTCTATCCAGCAAGGTACCAGACAGGGCTGCCCCTTGTCCCCGTTATTATTTGCTCTGGCGATAGAGCCTCTGGCAGCGTGGGTTCGGAGTGATCCAGCCTTTGAGGGTTCGACTGGTCCCAGTCACGCTCGGACCGTATAGCATTATATGCAGACAATGTCCTTTTTTTCATGACTGATCCCTGGAACTCAGCTGCCCATATATTGGAAATCCTCAGGGTTTTTGGGGGCACCTTGGGCCTCCATGCTAACCCATACAAATCTATTCTGTTCCTGGTGTGCTGACATCAGGGACGCGACACCTGGGCATCACAGGTCTTTCCGGCGACGGGGGGCTTCAAATATCTTGGTATATATATTTCCCGATGTCCGAAAATCTCCTGGGCATGCAATATCTCTCCCTTATTGGCTAGCCTTCACAACGAAACCACTGTGTGGTCCTCTCTCCCTCTTTCCCTGTACAGGCACTCAGCCATCTTTAACTGCCTCATATTCTCTATGGCCTCCAGAATTACCCATATCCCATTCCGCGAACATGGTTTGCTCAAGTGGCAGCCATACAAAATAAATTCATGTGGAACGGCGGGGCGGTCAGAGTGGCGCTCCGCACATGTGTACAATCCACATATTGTGGCGGGATTGCCGAAGCAGACGTCTATGCTTATTATGTAGCGTCCCACGTGATGGTAATAAACAAATGGTGGTATTGATCTCCCACAGATCCAGCACGGTTCGTCTTGATCACCTACCACCAGCTTGCAGGGTGGTGATACAACTCTGGCGGGCTAAGACCCTACAGATGGGATGGCGAGAGACACTTACTCAAATGACTCCCCTATGGCAGGGCACATATCTCCGATCTGTATCGACATTAATGGGATTCAGGGGGTGGGATCGTGTCAGGATTTAGACCCTGGGCGATGTAATGTGTGGTACCACAATGAAATCTTTTCAACAACTACAGACCGACTTTGATTTACATAAATCACAATTCTATCAGTTCCTTCAGCTTCGACACGCACTTCAACCCCAGATCCACACATTAGAATCCCTCCCCGAGTATCAATCCTTGGAGGGACGACTGCTTACAGGAGACCTGGGACCTCACAAGATCAGACACTGACGACCCATGCACCCACCACACTGGATAAGACGAGGCTTGCGTGGCAGGCAGATGTACCTGAAATCACCAACAATGATTGGGCCGAAGCCATCGCCAGCCCTAGAGGTGCTGCGGTGTCCATGCGCTTTCGGCTTATTCAATTTAAGTACCTACACCGCGCATTTATGGCGGATGGGCTTTATCCAGTCCCCCATGTACCTGAGGTGTGATAGGGAGGAGGGGTAATTTTTACACACGGTTTGGAGCTGAACGGCGTTACAGCCGTTTTGGCGCCGAATTTGTTCATGCCTCCATGAGGTGCTATCATGGGATCTCCCGCTCAACCCTCGCCTTATTACACTCCACTGAAGACATAGGGAGGAATAGGTATAAGCAGCACCTCCTGTTCTTAGCACTCGCGGTGGCCAAGTGGGACATAGCACAAATGTGGAAGGCAACATCACCCTGGGCAAATGGAAAACTGAACTAGATAATTGTATGGGGGCTGAGAGAGCTGTTTTTGAGGCCCGGGGATGCACCACTAAACACCGCAAAATCTGGACTCTATGGGCGGACTATCGTGGTATCGACCTCCCCCTCTTGCCCGAGGCGGACCCCTAAAGATGTATCGCTTTATTTTATGTGTTGGTGTATCCCCACCGAGAGTTTTGGGGAAAATATGTATGTGTATGTATTCAATGTGACACACTATGATGACTACACCGCCTGTACGAACATGGAGATCGGAACCTGTCTAAGTTTTTCGTTTATGCCACCTACGTGTTTGGTGGGTGTTGTTATATATTTGAAATTTGGTAATTGAAATAAACTCACAGTGCATCTCTCTGGCCATGGTGGGGCTGTGACCCCTACATATTGCAAAATAACCTAATAAAATGTATTTTTTTTTAAAAATCTGTCTTACCTGACCGCAGTTCTTCCTTGTTTCCGATCTTGACCGCGTTGCTCAACCAACTGTAGAAACAAACGGTCAACCGCGTATGTCATCTGTAAAAGAAAAAAGAAAGCACAGTTTAACCCACTCCCTCCAATGGATAAACGTGGGAAATATTTAAACAGTTAGATGTTAATGTACTCTTTTGATAAACTTTTTTTTCCTTTAATAATATATTATTTTACATGTTTATATTTATGTAATAACATTTGCTAATTCAGAGTTATTTATATTTTTTAACAAAAATACATTAATTTTATTATTATATTTGACCTGGTCCCCTGTGAACGGTTGTGGCAAATACTGGGTGAGATGGGGATCCCCTGTTGATCTCCAACCTGTTGATTCGATTACACAAGGGCAATTATGCACAAGTGCGGTGGGAGTCCCAAGAACAGAAAACAGACCGGATCCCAGTAAGCAGGGGAGTACGCCAGGGCTGTGTTATGGCACCCATCCTGTTCTCTCTATACATGAATGGGGTGGTCAGCTTCCTCCAGGAGGTTTCAGCTGATGTCCCAGCCCTGGCAGGAGATAGGGTACCCACTCTCCTGTTTGCAGATGATACCCTGCTGATCTCTAAGACCCCGGCAGGGTTACAAAGACTTCTGGATAGATTTCAGCTTTTCTGTAAATCTAGGGGGCTGGTCATTAATACTTCCAAGAACAAGCTTATGACATTTAACCCCTATAGATCATTTAGAGATAACCTCACCTTAGATGGAATCCACCTGGAGAGAGTTAGCACGTTCGATTGATTACCTTGGTATTCGACTCTCTGAAAAAATGCATTGGAGAACTCACATTGATAAAATGCTTTTGAACCATAAATGTACGGTCGGGGCACTAGGTAGAGAACATCACTCTTCGCAGAGCAGACCAGTGGCCCAGCTCTCACGATTTATGCTGCAAAGGCAGTTAGTTCGGCCCTTTACGGTGCCGAACTATGGGGTTTTGACAATGTAGAAGAAATCTGCAGATCCAAACATAAATTTTTGAGAGACCTAGTGATGCTTCCTAACAATGTACCACTGAAACCCCTGATGAATGACATGGGCAGGCGCTCATTTAGAGACATTGCTAGGCTGTGGCCTCTGCTTTTCTGGGTCCGCCTATGGCGGACTGCTGAACTTTCTATCTATGCCGCTGTGCTCACAGAGGGAATGAACCAAGATGGTAATCAAAGAGTCAGCTGGATAAATAATGTCAAGAAATCACTTATCACTATTGGCCTTAAGGAATCATGGGAAAGTCAAAACCCACCCAGCAAGGTTGAGCTTAAAACACTTTATTGGGCCTGTGTTGACATGCAGGAGCTCAGCAATCCCAAAGCAGGAAGGCTGACAGAAGATTTTAACTCACATAAGCAGCACATATGCTTGGAACCATATCTGGATTTCATCCAGATACCACAAGATAGGGCGCTTTACATACAGTTCAGGGTAGGCTCACTTTTGGTCCGTGAATTAACTGCAAAGTGGAGCCCCCCCTACCAAACAATTGAGGGCTGTCCCTGTTGTGAGGCATCGAAAGAAAGTGTGGCCCATCTCATGTTTGCAAGCCCAGCATATAAATCAGCAAGCTCCAGATGGCTAAAACCCACCTGTAGACAACTGCGCACTTCTGACCATTGTGCTGCTTTGCGTATTTTGAAGTCAGATCCAAGAACTCTCTTTGCTTGTGGCGTGGATAAGTATCTAAGCTGCGTCTGGATAGTCAGGGCAGGGCGGTTTGATGAAACATCATGGTTTTATCCCATCTTTTACCTGAGCACAAATAGCTTGTCCAAATTATAATGCACCGTCACTTTAAATAACTATTTTAAATGTAAATGTCCTATTTTAGTATTTAAGAAAGGAACCAAATTAATTTTATTTTTGAATTGAGGACTTGTCTGATATAGTTTGTTCCTGGTTTTGATATGGCAAGGTAACAACCTATTATGCCCTGACAGATTTGCATATTTGTATTATTACCATGTTAAAGATAACTCCGATTTATATTGATGGATTGTAAGGATGATTGATGCTTTTATGATACTTGTTATTGAAATAAAGCTATTTGACTTGGCTTATTATATATATATATATATATTTTTTTTTAAGTACTTGTGGGCCTATCAGGATGTCGGTCGGAAATTCTCCCCGACTGCCATGGTAGCGGGAAAAGACCGCCCGCTAGGACCACGGCATAACCGCCGGTCGAATTAGGATGCTCCGCAGTCGAAATCCGACTGCGGCGGTCGGATTCTGGCGATTAACATTGTAGCGGTTGCTGCTGCCAGCAGCACCGCCGCGGTGTGAAAAGGAGTATGTCATGCATGTCACTGCAATGTGTGGCAGGCACTGCACACTGCCTGCCACCTGGTACAGGGACATGTAGGGGGTACCATGGGAACCCCCCCCCGTGCACCCACACCCCCCAACACATTGGGAGCCCGCAATGGGCCCCCGGAGACATTCTCCGCATGCCTTTCCATGGCGGCTCCACCGCCGCTGAAAGGCTGGCTACCGCCGGCATCATAATTGTGCCGATGGAGCCTGGCCCTGCACCGGCATCAATGTAGCGGTCCAGTTCTGCCGGCTAGGCATGCGTGCGGACTGGTACCGGCTGGAAAGTGGCGGGCGGAGATTCTTACCACCGCGGTCGTTACCGCCATGCTAATGGGACCAGCGGTTTTCAGGGTTGCGATTGCGGGCGGATGTCCGCCGGCGGTTGCCACCACCAGCCCGGAGGCGGCCTTCCGTCCGCCATCCTAATAGACCCCTTAGTGTACATATATGCATTTTTACCTATGTTTACAAGTTATATTAACTCATTACATATCGACTATTCTTTCCTAAATAATGTTTTTTTTAACTACTCACCCCTTCCCCCAAAAATCTATTTCTCTATCTCAACATGCCACAATGTAAATGTTAAATGTCTTTTTTTGTGTGTGTAAATTAGTAAAAATATTTTTAAACTATTAATAATAAAAAATTAAATTATAAAACAAGTATTAAAATTAATAACTGACTATTAATACACTCCCCACCCAAACCCCTATTTCCCTTGCATCCCATGCCAGAGAAAGGATGTCACACCCTCACAAGCATTACTTTGAATTAATAATAAATTACTTAAAAATATTATGAAATGTAATATATATTAATACCCAGGTATTAATATTAATACCGAGTAATAATAAACCCCCACCTAAACCCCTATTTCCCTTGCATCCCGTGCCAAAGAAAGGGTATCACACCCTCCCAAGCATTATTTTAAATTATTATTAAATCACTTTAAAGTATTAGTAAATGGAATCTATATTAATACCCGGGTATTAAATTAATACTTTAGTATTAATACCCCCCCCCCCCCCCACACACACACAGACACATATCCCATTCCCGTTGCATCCCGTGCCAGAGAAAGGGTGTCACACCCTCACAAGCATTATTTTAAACGATTATTAAATTACTTAAAAATAATATTAAATGTAATATATATCAATACCCAGGCATTAAAATTAATACTCAAGTATTAATACACTCCCCCACCCACAACCCGTACTTCCCTTGCAACCCATGCCAGAGAAATAGTGTCACACCCTTGCAAGCATTATTTTGAATTATTATTAAATTACTTAAAAATAATATTAAATGTAATATATATTAATACCCATGTATTAAAATGAATACTCTAGTATTAATACACGTCTCTGCCCAAAACCTCTATTTCCCATACATCCCATGCCAGGGAAAGGGTGTCACACTCTCACAAGTATTATTTTGAATCAAAATTACATTACTTTAAAATATTAAATGTAAAAAGTACTAATACCCAGGTATTAAAATAAAAATATAACATATACATATTTAAATTATGTATTAATACTTACCTAAACACATACATTAACTCTCAAACTAATAGCATGCATTGTAATCGCACATTTGTTGTAATGGCTGCGTTGTAAAAGCATTAAGATGTAATGTATGCGTTGTAATGGATGTTTCCCTTTAATGCCACGTTGCACTATTAATCATAGACGTAGATTTACTTTACCAAAAGGTAGAACAAGTTTAAACATATTTGTGAGGAGCTAATACACAATGTTATTGGCTTCACCACACAGCTTCTGGAAGACTCTGGAAATTAACAAAATTGAAGACTATAATGTTTTCTATTGGGTGGGACTAATTAAAGGGGACCTGGTGGCTTGCACAGATTTCAAGATTATCACTTCAGTAGCACATTCTGTTAGGACAACTTCATTTGATTTTGGAAATTTTATTTCAGAAGGGAGCGGTTATGTGCATGCCACAAGTGAGGCACCATTTTCACCGGGAGACCTGGGGGAATGCTGGGTGGTGGGATATTTGTGTGAGCCCGGTGATGCTACAACTTTCCCACACAATGTGTGAAAAAAGTGATTTTTTCATCTAAAAATGAAGTTTGCAGGGGATTCTGGGTAAGGAAACGTTGGGGAATCCACGCAAGTCATACCTCCCTGGAAGCCCCCTGATGTCTAGTTTTCAGAAATGTGTGGGTTTGGTAGGTTTCCCTAGATGGCCGCCGAGCACGTGGCCAAAAACCCAGGTGACCCTCCTTGCAAAACCAGGTGGTTTTGAGATAGGCAATTTTGATGTCGCCTCACTATGTTTTTGGCCCTTGCCTGTCGCGGGTACTTGGGCCTCCCACACAAGTGAGGCACCATTTTCACCGGGAGACCTGGGTGAATGCTGGGTGGTGGGAAATGTGTGAGCCACAACTTTCCCACACTAAAATGTGTGAAAAAAGTGATTTTTTCAGCTAAAAATGAGGTTTGCAGGGGATTCTGGGTAAGGATATGTTGGGGGGTCCACACAAGCCATACCTCCCTGGAAGCCCCCGGGTGTCTAGTTTTCAGAAATGTGTAGGTTTCCCAGGATGGACGCCGAGCACGGGGCCAAAAACCCAGGTGATCCCCCTTGCAAAACCATACCGTTTTGACATAATTAGTTGTTTGTTTCTACAGCGTGAGAATTTCGGCACAATATTACAAGGAAAATGTGACAGACATTTTGAGGTTTGCAGGACATTGTGGATAAAATAACTTTTTGGAATTCACAAGAGAGACATCACCATGAACTCCCATGGGTTTACTACAATATCTACAGTTGGTAGGTTATTCTTAGATGAAATGTACACCTTGGCAGAGAAACTAAAAAGACAAAGATTCCTGCACAGCCATCTATTCCTCAAACACACACACATACTGGTTGGATTTGGCACGAGGGCGAGTGATGGTTCAGTATTTAAATTTTATTAACTAGAGATTTCACAAAAATGAAATGCACTGTCAATAATTAAATGGAAAACAAAATGAACCAGTGACTCGCAGCTCGTGAGCTGTAAAGCCACGGCAAGGCACCAACCGCTTTACAGGCCATTCACACACCTTTCATACGTTATACACACAAGACCATTCACACCACCAGGCACAAAAACAACACATTACAACATTCACAAAAAGGGACAAGGTACACCCTACTTCAGAAAGACAAATATTACTGCACAGCCATCTAATCCTCAAGCACACACACATACTGGTTGGATTTGGCACGAGGGTGAGTGATGTTTCAGTATATACAATTGTATTATCAAGTGATTTCACAAAAATAAAATGCACTGTTAATAATTGAAAGGGCGAGAAACTGAACCATTGACTCACAGCTCGTGAGCTGTAAAGCCACGACAAGGCACCAACCTCTTCCCAGGCCATTCATACACCTTTCATACGTGTGACACATAGAAAACCATTCACACCGCCAGTCGCGGGCCCATCACATTACAACACTCACACCAGCAGACAGCGCCATTCAAGGGCCCATCACTTTCACATGCCCACATTCCTGACACAGCAACCACAGAAGCTGATGGATTGCGTGGAGTGGCACTCAGCTAGCAGTGTGTGTAGTGACCAGCAGCAAGTCACTACTCACACACCGCCAGCCGAGCCCCAGTCCACGCACATCGCTAGCCAAACACCAGTCCACGCACACCGCCAGCCAAGTGCCAATCCACGCACACTGCCAGCCAAGCGCAAATCCATGCACACACCCAGCCAAGCGCCAATCCACGCTCACTGCCAGCCAAGCACCAGTCCACGCACACCACCAGCCAAGTGCCAGTCCACACATACCACCAGTCAAGCGCCAGTCCAGGCACACCGCCAGCCAATCGCCAATCCATGCACACCGCCAGCCAAGCACCAGTCCACGCACACCGCTAGCCAAACACCAGTCCACGCACACTGCCAGCCAAGCGCCAATCCATGCACACCACCAGCCAAGCACCAGTCCACGCACACCACCAGCCAAGTGCCAGTCCACACACACCATCTGTCAAGCACCAGTCCAGGCACACCGCCAGCCAATCGCCAATCCATGCACACCGCCAGCCAAGCACCAGTCCACGGACACCGCCAGCCAAGCTCCAGTCCACGCACACCACCATCACATTTAGGATTTTTTTTAGACAAAAATAAAAACACAAACAAATTGCAAATAGATGCAAATCTACTAACACAAAATCTGAAACTAAATACATTGCACTAATGCCAACCTTGAAACAGAATCAACTTTTTTAAAGAATACAAACCAGGCAGTTCACTTTACCACTCATGGATGCTCCCAAAAATTATTATCCGTGTAGTACGCTCTAAAACAAGCAGGGACACACAGCCCAGGGTTAGAAGGACACTCGAGGCAGTACATATGAGTCTCCTTCCGTGGACCTCTTCGCCAACAGACTCTACATCTCCTAGTGGAAAAGTCTTTTGAGGATGTGGGAGGAATGAAATCAGGAAAGTGGTGATCTTTCAATTGAGCCACATCCTCCACCACTCCAACTCTAGGAACACTTGCCTGTTCAACAACAACAAAGCTGCCTATCACAGATTGCTGAAGCTGAACAAAAGTCAACTTTGATGCCGGAGAACACTCCTTGAACACAACAAAAGCATTGAAAGTTGCTAAATTAAAGAGATGGATGGCCAACTTCTTATACCAAACGTAAGCCTTACGAATAGCAGTGTAAGGTTCCAACCTCTGATCTACTCAATCAACACCACCCACGTGCTTATAGTAGTCTAAAATGCACACAGATTTGCGCACTTCAGAAATCTGACCCCAAACAGCCACAGGTGAAGTACTCTCATCATGGATGGTAGTCAGCATGTACACATCCCTCCAGTCCACAAATGTCACAGCAAGTAGTTCATCACTACGCAAGGAATTGCACTGCCCCCTCTGAAGTTTTCTGCAAACAAGCTCTTTTGGATAACCTTTACAGTTAGAGCGGATTGTGCCACAAGCAAAAGTGTCTACTTTGAACAAGTCCTTAAACAGTTGCACAGCAGTGTAGAAGTTATCAAGGTACAAATGGTGGCCTCTGTTAAACAGTCCTCTAGCAAGATCCCACACAATTTTCTCAGAAACTCCAAAAGTGTACGGACAACCAGGGGGGTCAATTGTGGAATCCCTACCGGTGTTCACACGGAAATTAAAAACATATCCTGTCCTACTCTCAGACAACATATACAGCTTAATTCCATAGCGTGCCCTCTTGCTAGGGATGTATTGCCTAAAAACCAAACGGCCCTTGAACAAGACCAAAGACTCATCAATAGATATTTCTTTCCCTGGAGTATAGATCTCTGAAAATCGATCTACAAAGTGATCAAGAACAGGCCGAATCTTAAAAAGACGGTCACATTCAGGGTGATCTTGTGGCAACGCCAAAGAATTATCAACAAAATGCAGCATCCGTAGCAAAAGTAAATACCGATCACGAGTCATAACTGCAGGAAATGTGGCCGTTGCCATCAAGGGACTGGTAGACCAATATAAAGCCATGGACGGCTTCCTTATCAAACCCATCAATAAAGTCAAACCCCAAAACTTCTTCATCTCTTCCAAATTTGTGGGAGTCAACCGGGTAGCTCTAGAGTGGGGCCTAAGTTTGTCACTGTTGACCCTCAAAAACTGTTCAGCACACAAATTAGTTTGCTCAACCATCTCACCCAAAAATACATCATCGATAAACAACTTTAAAAAAATGTATAGGCAAAAAAAATTCACTATCCACTCTACACCCTGCATCACCACTAAAGACAGGCAACACCAGCTGCACCATGTTTGGATCAACCCAGAGTCCAGCACTTCCAGTAGGAAGGCTAGCAGCCTCAGGCTGCAATCCAGATGCCTCCTGCACCATCGGCACAGCAGTATCCTCCTCTAAAACAGGCACTTCATCCGCACTGAGAGTAGCTTCATCTGCACTGAGAGTACCTTCATCATCCGATGATTCCATGTGGAGAGAAAACTCACTGCCTGAATCTTCCCCTCCCTCCTCTCCCTCAGATGCACTGTCAGTCTCATAATCCTGCTCAGAGGAAGATTCAAGAAGCATACCAACCACCTGCTGAGCAGTCATTCTACGGCTAGCCATACTGCTTACTAATAAAAGTAACTTGTCAACAACAACAAACACATTGAAAAATAAGTAATAAACAAAATGCACCTTTATCAGAAATACCTATATACTCCAAAACGATACCACTCACTTGCCCGAAGCAGCTAAATTCACCACCACCTACTCTGCACAGACAGTATGGATCAACAATATCCCACTAAAAAAGAAAGAGAAAAGAAAATTACACCTAAGACAATGCAAAACACATCGCAAAGAATTCCATGCACAATACTAAATAAGCTGCCATTATGACACCACGAAAAAAATTCATCCATACATGACAAAAATACTCATGACAAAACTGCAGAACACCACTGTCGAAATCGCAAACCGGAATCAAAAGCTTTACCCTAGAATAAAAAGGAGATTAAAACATTACAATCACATATGCAAATAATGCACCAGTCCACACACAATCCACCAGCCAAGCTAAAGGGTAGGTGGGCCTAAGAGTATAAATAAAATATTCACCCCCATAAAAGGGGAGCAACCCTTGCTCTTGAGGCCACTCCCAAACACAAAAATGAAAAACAAAACAGGTGTCTAGTGGCTTCGACACCCCTAGATGGCAGGTGGGCCTTAAAACATACTGCTATTCTGCCACCCAAAGAGGGCAGAAATGACCACAATCATACTCCCATAAAGGGGAGCGACCCTTGTCCAAGGGGCCGCTCCCCAACATATAAAAAAAAAAACGGGGTGGCCCTACAAAAAAACAAATCAGCCGTTCTGCCCCTCAGGGTGGCAGAAACGGCCAAATTAATGCTCACCAAATGGGAGCAACCCTTGCCCAAGGGGCCACGCCCCACAATAAAATCCCTGGTGGTCTAGTGGGCCCAATTGTTTAAAAAACATGGTGATCTGGCCCCCTGCGGGGCAGACACAGTCACAAATATTGACCCCAAAGGAGAGTGACGCTTGCCCAATGGGTCACTCTCCACAAAACTCCCTGGTGACCTAGTGGGCTCTACATTAAACAAGCATTTGCAATGCAATCGGTCTCGCCTTTGGGACCTTATCTGTACTTAGCTATGCAGCACATGACTAGGTTTAGCTGGCAGTTGGTCTTTATGTATCGCTCCTACACAGTGAGACAAAGGGGAATAGGTGTGGCAGGAAAGGCCATCTCTGACTTGATCAGGGGGCAGAGCTCTCTCCTGCCACATCACAAAGCCTCTGCCTCAGCTCATTCAACAAGGGTATGACACCAGTCTTTTGTGCCACTAGACAAGCTATGGCCAGGGTAGGGAGACAGGACAATCCAAATATTTCTGGGGGTAGAAGCCTCTAGAAACGTCTCCTACTTCAAAGCTGGCCCCAAGTATAAATATTGGACCCTTAGACCCAACACTTGAGTACACCTCTGTACCTGTGGAAGAACCAGGAGGACTGCTACTGTGGTGCTCTGCTACTCTGTTGCTCTGCCATCGTGATGCCTGAGCGAGAACGACTGGACCTGCATCTTGAACCCAGGATCATCAGAGTGACTTCAGGGGCTAGTAGTCTGGCCTCCTGATCAGCACCTCAGGGACAGAAAAGGCTATAAGTTTCTTGAACCCAGCACCTGGACTCTGCCTGCTGTGAGTCTTAACTCCCTAAGTGGTGCCCCACCAGTCCTGGAACCCTGTAAGTGGGGATGGAGGGAATAGCACTTAAAGCAACGCATGCCATTACAACGCAAGTCATTACAACGATGCGTTGTTACATTGCATTCCTATACAATGCAAGTCGTTACAACGACTTGCTTTGTGGGGGCGCTGGAGTTTAGAATAATATAATTTTACTATTCCAACTCCAGTATATGCACCAGTAGGCAAGGTGTTGGATTGAAAATCCAACAAATCCAGCACCTTCTGCCCCCTACAGCAAGCCGGTATAACGACTTGCGTTGTAATGGCATGAGATGTAACAACGCCTCATTGTAACGACTTGCGTTGTAAAGCCATGCGTTGTAAACTTTATTACCGGATAGAGGTGCTTTGCCAGCACAGCTGTCATCTTCGACTCCAGATGATGTAAAGACTCGCAAAGCCGCCCAGACCGCGTACCAGGATTTAAGGTACTATGTGCAGCAGGACTACCCTGGTCCCTGTATCTGGCCATGCTAAATCTGTCGGGACAAAGCAAAAAAAAAGCCCTGCAAAGCCTCGCCGCACAGTACAGCTACAAGCTACATTGGACCCACTATGACGTGGAGCCCTGCAGAGCCATGCCTGAAGCAGCATAAAGCCCCACAATGCCTTGCTGCCTAGCGATGCAACCTAAATGCAGTACCTTGCATCGCAGTCCTCACAGCTCCTTGCAACGGACGACAGAAGCTTCTGAAAGAGATGCCGCGCTGCAGCGCCTCAGAATTTAAGGTACTTGGTTCAGCTGCCCTAACGTGCCCCTGTATCTCATCTGGGCTGCACTCCAATGCAGTCGGCCTTAACCTGTGACTTGTTCCAAGTCCGGCACAACCAGATAATCACAGTTGGTGCTTTGTGCTTTTTATGCACTATTTCTACTTAAATCATTAAAATGCATATCTTCGGTTTTACTCAAAACATTGTTGTCATTTTGGTCTCAAATAATTGATAGAATTCTACTGTATTTTTCTAAATTAGTGTGGGATTTTTCTTGTGTTGTGTTTTCACTTTTTGAAGTGATGTATAAATACTTTAGACATTGCCTTTCAGTTAAGCCTCACTGCTTTAAGCCAGAGGGTTGAGCACAGGCTAATTTGGGGTTTGTTTGTGTTTCGCTCAGCCAAGAATTGTGTTTGCTTCTTAAGTAGAGTTTCACCCTCCTCAAACAATAATCCAATTTCCTATATTGGTGGCAGTGCAGGGATTAGGACTTGTGGGTGTGCAATTCCATACCATGGTTTTGTATTACACTAAAATCTTAGATAAATAATTTGATACAATTTTGAGTTTCTTTTAAATTTTCCCTGATTGGCCCTTTTTTCTTTTTCCAAATTCAACCTCATTCTACCTGTCTGTGGACTTGGACTCATCAGGGGTCATCCCCAAACCTTTTGCCTTCGCCTCCTGTTTTATATTTTTTTGGGGGCTTTTAGGACTTTGCACCCTTTCCCATCAAACATGGTAGAATTCACATTCACCCAACTGACACATTTAATTGACTTGTAAGTCCCTAGTAAAGTGGGCCTGCAGTACTCATTGTGCCATACACTTAAGTAGCCCTTTAAATATGTCTCAGGCCTGCCATTGCAGCCCATGTGTGCAGTTTTAAACAACCATGTTTACCTGGCAAAATAAACATTTTGCCAGGCCACATCCTTCCTTTTTAATACAGATAAGTCACCCCTAGGGTAGGCCCTGTACAGTCAGAGGGCAGGGTGCAGTGTATTTTAAGGTTCGGGCATTTATATTTAAATTTTACATGTCATGGTAAAAAAAAACATGTAAGTTTGTTTTTCACTTCTGCAAAGCCTACCTCTCCAATAGGATAACATTGGGCTACTTTGTTCCATTTAATAAGTGATGTATTTCAATTGTGAGCAAGTAGGACCATGTAAGTTATAGGTCAAAGGAGATCTTAGACACAAAACATTTGATATACTCTTAACAAGCCCTTCTTACAGTCAGGTATTTCTGCAGTTGAGAACCACCATTTACAGCAAATGGCTGACCTCCACTGTAGACAATGAAGACATCAGACATCTGTGATGTGAGAAAGTGGAATACACATCTTGAAAAAGCTAAACTCCACACGACAGCTAAAACACATACATTTCTTCTCACGCAACAGCTCAACATCTAAGATTTGTAATTCCTAACTACACCTCTTTCTTCTTATACACCATATGGATTTGGCATGAATGTGGCATAGCAACATGATGTGTCCTAAGTACAGATTTATCATAGTGTTGTGTTGCCCGTTTGTCACGCAAGCTAACACAAGGGAACTGCAGCACTAAAGTCAGATTAACCAACCAACGCAAGGCCACCTTGCATGGCCCTATGGCTCTTGGTAAATTTGGAGTAACACAAGGCAGGACAAGGCGTACCAGGGGTGGAGCGTGGGTGTTCCCACACATTCACCCATGGATTATGGCACATTCTTAGATTTACTGCGAGTGGTAGACCAGGGCATTTGTCAAAATGCTACTCCTTCCCAGAGGAGGCATAATGAGGAGAAATAGGTTTATTAATCCACGTTTTTTCTCTTTCTACATGTACTGTATTTTGCAGCACAGATAGAAAGTAAAACAAAGTCCCAGAAGATTGTTTTTGTGCAGGAAGGTGTCCTTTCCTCCACAAAAACAATCCTGCCTACAACATAGGCATCCTTGCACCAGAGAAAAGGGTGCCAGCATTGGGGCAAGGAAGTACATTGTGCGCCACAGCAAGGTGAGGACAGGAATGCACCATATCATGTTAAATATGACGCATTTGTACCCTCTCCCTTTCACACAGCACAGCTAGATCTCTTGCTGCGTTGCAGTGCGTGAAAGTTTGTTAAATCTTGGCCCTAGTGGTTAGATTGCTGACTTTTTGAATTTGGGGGACCAGGATTGAATCAAAGCTTCAGCTCAATATCCTATGATTCTGGACACAGCATTTATGCACCTGTAGTCCATAGTCTGCTTGATGTTGTAAAGGACTCTAATATCCTGGGGCAAATCAGTTTTTTTAGTTTAAAAAGTTTTATTTGAATAAGAACAGGGAATACAAAAGGCCAGCATTTCAAATAACACAGTAAAAATGAATACAAAGCGATAAAATGACTAGCAAGAGAAAAGAAATGAAAGCTGTTTAAATTTTATATGAAAGGAAGGCGGGGAGAGGGGGGCAGGAGGAAGAAGGGGAAAAATCTTACAACATAGTAAAAAATAATATTGCATGTTTACAGGGGAATGTGAACAAGAATTATAATATGATTAATAAAGAACAATAAACCAACCAGGGTTAGAAGAAAAAGACAGAGAAAATCAATGTTTAAAGAGGTTTAAAATTTTCCGCATTTAATCGAGAATCATTTGCAAATGTTTGTTTGTCTAAATCGGTATTGAGTGGCAACCAGAGGAGCTCCCTATTAACCATCGGTTTGCAAGAGGAGGCAAAGGCTATATCAAGTCGGTGAAAATGACAGAGGCTATTCCACCAATATTGAATAGAGAGCTTTGTTAGAGTTTTCCAATTAAGAGTTATGTGCTGAAAAGCCAAAGCTAACATAAGGTCAAAAAAGACCATGTTGAGGAGTGGGATGGTCTAGGGAGTCTGACAAACTCCCAGAGAAAAGAAGAGGAATAGAATAGGGAATGAGGATGTTAAACAGGCGAGAAATATAGGTCCATACTTTTCCCCAGAAAAGAGATACTGAAGGGCAAAGAAAGAGAAGGTGTATGAGGTCAGCGTTAGGAGAGCGACAGGTCCAGCAGTTTGCATCAGTAGAGTGGGTAAATCTAGCTATAGAAATAGGAGTGAAGTAAAGTCTATGGTAAAGGAAAAACAGAGATTGAGTAAGAGAAGCAGAACGAGAGATTTTGAGAGAGTGGGACCTGAATTTTTCCCAAAAACTGATAGTTTATTCAAATTCCAGGTCAGATTCCCATGAACGCTCCAATTTGGATTTAGTACGATCAGGATTAGGAGCTAAGGAGAGTTTATAAATGAGAGAAGCTCTGGGTAGAGAAAGGAGAATCTTAAGTAAAGGGTTTTGGTCATAGAGAGAAGGAAGAGAGTGAAGGGAGTAGAAGGTATCAAGGATAACTGCCATTAAGATAGAGAATTTCTGGAGGAAGGAGCTAGGACATTGGAAAGTAGCTTGAAATTGGGGGAATGATCACGGAGATAAACCATCAAATAGGTTCTTAACCCAAGATATCCCCCTTGATCTCCAAGACTTACAAAATATGGGTCTATTATTGATAGCAATACGGGAAATGTGCCAATTTGGGGATTCTAAAAAGGATTCTCTAGAAACATATTTAGGTTGGGTCAAAGGACCCATCCAACCTCTTTTCAATTTTAATGCTTTGGTTTTTGTAAGACAGGTTTCTTGTAAGAGAACCAAATCAGGATTTTAAGATGCAAGATAGGATAGTATTCTCTGTCTCTTAATTGGGCTAATGAAACTTTTCACATTCCAGGAAACAACTCTGAATGGAACATCAAAAATATATTTTAAAAAAATGCATGCAACAGTAAAATTATGAAGTAAGAGGTAGGGAAAGAAAAAAGAGGGAAATAAGGAGAAGTCATCTGAGAAAGAAAACATAAAGGAAGAGATATGCAAGTCAGTCAAGAAAGAAGACAGGAAACATACGAGGAAGAGGAAAGAAGGGAAGGGGAGAGAAAGTAGGAACAAGAAGAGACAGTACATGTCAAGTGACAACTGTAATACGTAACTTACAGGGAACAAAAGGGAAGGATGAGAGGCGGCAACGGACAATGGAAACAGCACATCCAACAAGGGGCAACACACCACACCAGGACATCAAATAGACAAGAACAGGAGTGGGAACATGGATCAGAATACAGTGAACCTTCAATGAGCCTGTAAAGGGAAATAAAGAATAATGCATGAATAACATGAGAACTATGAAGACTAAATAGTGTAAACCATAACAGTGGATTCAACGCAGCAATATAACAAACGGAGTACTACAGTCAAGAATCAGAAGAAGAAGGAGTTGTCTCCATTGAGGCAGTAGATTGAGAGTGAATAAATCTTCTGAGGTCAGCAGGATCTTCAATAGTGGAAGTCTTGTTGAGAAAGGTGACCTTAAATAGGCATGGATGGAACAGACCAAACCTTGCACCTAAGGAACGAAGAGCCGGACGCAGATCCAGAAATTATTTTCGACGCTTGGCAGTTATCAAAGAGACATCCTGGGAAATAAATACTTTTGTACCATGCCAGAGGAGCTGCTTTTTGGATTTGGCAGTATTCAATACCAGCAACAGGTCAGTGAATTGCAGGAATAAAATAATTACTCCATGAGGCTTAGTTGGAGCAGCTGAAGAAGAGAGACGTGTGCCCAGTCTATGCGCTCTTTGTATATTCAGTGTGGTTGTAGGAGGTAGACCCAAAAACTGTGGCAAGAAGGAGGTAAAGTACGCAACAGGGCCTTCACCTTCAAGGCCCTCAGGAAGACCATAAATGCATAAGTTATTACAACGATTTCTATTTTCCAAGTCTTCAGATGCTCTTCTCAATTGTAAAACTTCCATTTCCAAATAAGAAATCCTAGAAGAAGAATCTTGTACTTCGTTGAATTGTTGTTCCACCACATTGAGGCGAGACTCCATCGATGACCATTTATTGTCCAAAGTTTGTAGACGAGAGTTAGTTTCCTCAATAAAGGGTTGCAGAGCGCGGATTTCCTCCAAAACGATGTCTAAAGAGACTGGAGAGGCAGATTTAGGAGGAGAGGGAGGATCTTGTTTAAGGCTCTTGCCAGTAACTGCAGATATTTGAGCTTGAGATGCCATGGTCACAGTATTACTTGCGTTAGTAGAACAAACCCCGTGTGCTGATACTTCAGGTAAGTATAAGGAGTTGCTAGGGGAAATTTCCCTAATGTCACAAGCAGCAGGAGCGTTTGATTTCAATCTTTTAGTGTGGTGGAGTAGGCTATTGCTCCTACCCATAAAGTGAGGTATAAAAAACCCAGGGACAGGCTGGGATCAGATTGGTGAATAAGTAAAAGTTACCTCAGAAAACACAATGATATGGGCAAGTAGCGTTGTCCTCCAATATTGAAAGAAGCTTCTTCAAAGAAAATGTGACACACAAAGGAAACGTCGAAAAACTTAGGTTGCAGGGCGCCATGTGAGGAGACATGAAGAAAACCGCAGGAAGAAAAAACAAAATGACGGCCGCTAAGCAGCAAAAAACAGTCACCTGTTAAATAACATCACTTTTCCATGCAAGCGAAGAAGGAAAAAGGCAGCACCCGGAAGAGCCACAATTCCGATTCAGGAATATGCCTACATAGTAGGGAGAAAGGCGCTGGAAACACTCTTGAGAAACCGCGAAGTCCGGCGCGATGCGGAGCTCAGTCGTCAGGCGGCCATCTCGGGGTCGCGGAGCGTGTGACTCCCCCCCTTGGGCAAATCAGGGATATAAAAAAGTACAAAAAACATAGCTGAATACATTAGTTTTTGGATCTGCAAACAAATTTGATTGGATTGTCTCCATTCTGAAACATTATCTTCAATGTGGTCTTTTACTCATGATGCTATTCCTTACCTCTCATTTTAAGATATGTTACCTACTTTCAAAGTGCTTGTAAGTTGCATCAAGGCACTATAGGCTACTGGATATGAAAGTAATGAAATCATATAAGCAACACTGGCCCTCTTCTCAAATCAAGGACAGATGTTCTATGCTTGAAAGAGTCACCTGCTGTGCTGCCTCATTCACACTGCATATTTAATGAGGGGTAAATCACCAACCACTGAATTATCAGCCTACCCCTGGGACTTATTCCAGCGAGGGGCAATGTTGTAATTGGTCGTAGTTAGGTCCACTCCCAGTGGCTCCGGGCCTTCGGCTGTTGAAAGGGTGGTTGAGGGGGAGCTGGAGGTATCTCAGTGAGGGCACACGGATCTAGGGTGAACTGCTATTTAAAGATGTCAATCAACCAATCTGAGGAACTATTTTCTAATAGCTTTCTTCTGCACTGGCACTTTACCTTGTGTATGTCTGGCTCAATTAAGGACAATTACTGAAGAGTCCTCTTGTTTTTAGTATGTTATTGTACCTTTCAACTGTTTTTTATACTGGTTACATCTTCCCCCATTCGTCACTCTCATCTGCGACGTACTAGCTGTTTTTGATAGCATTAAGGACAATTATTGATGGGTCCTCGTGTTTAGCGTGTGCTTTTCGATCTCTTACAATGTGTTCTGTTATCATGTAAAGGTTTTGATTAACTACATCATGATTAATTAATAAATACAAGTACAAAAATATGGTGAACTTCCCCACTCTCCACCACCTCCAGCTCCCTGTTACAGAATCACAGATTGAAGGTTATCCGGTCCTGGTTTTTTTCATTTGCTGTCTGGTACTTGTAATCTTGTTATGCCATTATACATACATGACTCAAGTCCCCGGATGCAAAGAAAATCAGACAAAACATGAGCTGGTTTTGTTTTTGAAATAGAAAAAGAAGCACATAGACTTAAACACCTTTTTTCTTTTGCTATATGTAGCCCTTTTTAAATTATATTTAGTGTTGTAGCTTGTGTCTGCGATGTCCTATGTCTAGGGTTTTTTCTTTGTGTTAACTCAAGGTACACGGTAGGTGCCAAAGTTGAGTCCTATTTCTAGGACTGCTCTAGTTTTTGGTTCTAAAAATCTGATCACACTAACTCTCACATTAAGGCGCATTGCACAACATTTCTCAGGTTTTGCACCCCAGTGCGCTCTAATCTAATTTTACTTTTGAACAGCTTATCTCTTTATAGTTTTCAAAGTAGTGCCTCTCATGCTGCTTAAAACACGTGTGCACTGTAAAAACTCAGAAACGCCGTGCACATTCCCAACCTCGAAAGGCCCATGCTGTTTTTTTCTACGAACGGCGGGGGTTGCTTTTATCTTTTCAAGCTAAACAAAATTGTCTCCTTCTGGCAAATCAATGGCTTCATGGACTCTCGCTAATGATGAAGTTGTGGCTTTCTAACAATTAAACATTTATAGCTTGATCCTTTTTTTTGCTAAATGCCTTTTTGCTGTGTTTGTCAGACATAGGATTCATCCCTCTCTCATCAAATATGCTTTAATTCTCCTCGTGCATCCCTTTTTTTTATATGCATCTCGAACAGAATGAAACGATATGTTTTTTCATAATTTCCGATTTGTGTGTTTTAGATTTTTAACCGTTTCCTTTTCATTTATTACAGGACTATTGCTGCCAACTTTTTTGCTTCCAGTGAGTGAATGTACCCTACTAGACCAACTGCAAGTTGCAAGCATTTGAGCCATCAGCTCTGAACGGCTTCTAAGACCTTGATTTATAGTTGCAAGAAACGAAAAGTCCATGTAAATCCGCTCCGACTACTAAATAAAGAGATAGTAGCCTGTGGTGGCACCCAGTGCCATAATCTTTGTTGGCGCCCAGCCATAAGAACCCTCCTTTTCCACGGGCTCCTTCACTACCAAGTGCCCCTTATCTCTCCACAGCCCTCTCTCACATGCATAGTACCCCCAGGGGCAACCCGCTGTCCCCCCTCCCCCATAATAGGTTACCCAAATGACACACACAAGACAGTTGGTGTTGGGTAACAATGCTGCAGGTTTATTACATAATTCCAGAATATGTAATGGATGGGTTATCTTATGGGCGATCCAAGGGCAGGCAACCAACTGGGTCGCCTGCACGCCTGATGAGCCGGGCAGCGCGGGAGCGATGCCCGCCGGTGCTGCCCTCCAGGTGATTCTTTCTACGATCACGTGCCGTTGGTAATTCTACTCACGCCCCCCCTCTCGGGGCGGAGCGTCGCATAGCAAGCCCCCGGTTGTTAAGGACCACAACCGCCCGCAGGACTAGCGGGGCGCCGACACGGCTTCCGGGACCTCCCTTGAGGCTCCTCGGTTTCGGCTCAGGCACCCCCTATGGTGCCTCGCAGAGGTACCCTTTGTACCGGCCTGCTTCCAGATCGCCCTGTAACTCCGCCTGCAACGAAAAAGAAAACATTACAACGCTCAGAAACCCCCCCCCACCCAACGCCTACGCCGGGTAAGCGGTAGGGAGGGAAATGGCGAGGTGGGCGACAAAGAGGTTGCCAGGAGGGTGGGGGAAGGCTAAATAGCCTCCCCCTCACACCAGGCCAGGAAGTGACACACATAGCGCGTCACTTCCGGCCAGCCCGAGGAGGGGGGCTCCGGTCTGTGTCCCCGCCCCCCCCGGTGGGAGGGGGTGTGGAGGGGTGCCCAGTGCCCTAAGGCGCCGACCGCCGATTGGCCTCCTGCGGGGGCCGAGGTCAGCGGCATTTCATTTGTTTTAAAGCGCTACTCATACCAGTGTATTGAGTCAGAACACTTTACATCACACACACATTATACAGAGCAATGCATCATGTGTGTGTAAATCAGTCTGTAGGAAATGTTTGAAAAGGCAAAGAGGATTCCAAGGTGTAGGAGTCACATGCCACTGATAATAGCAGGCAGTATATGTTAAGAATGTTTGGTCTGGAGAAATACAAACTCAGGATTTAAAAACATATCACTGGAGTTGGGGCGATGCTTTAAATGGGGGGAAAATGCAGGTACTCACCAAATAGAGCCATGAGCGAGGGGGCAGGGCGAGGAGGTGGGTTTAGGGGTCGGGTTACTGGGAGACATTCACTAGGAATCAATAGTTTTTTGGCTTGAGTGATAAGTTAACTGATACAATTCCACAGTCTATGGTTTGAGAAGCATGCTGCTGGAATAATTTTCAGGGTGGGGGAGCTGCAATTAATGTTACAACTCTGAATTCATAGGGATTGTGAAACGTCCAAGCATCACACATAACACAAGTGTAGCAAATGAGCCACGTCCAGCATAAAAGTGGTAACAGTGTGGTATGTAAAGGGGAGGTGCATGGTGTGGTAACGATGAGAGGCGGGAGCATTTCTTTGCCAAATATAGGAGCAACCTTGCATGAATACAATTTGGAATTGATGAGAACCAGATAGCTGGAAGTTTAATTATGAGACACTTCCTGCCCTGATGAAGTCCCTATATAGGGATGAAACACGTTGGCTGCGTCTGTCCAAAAAAGATTGGAAATTGCCTTAAGAATAAAGACTATTTTAAAAAAATTCAGTGCTCGGAGAACAAATTCTTACAACAAAGATAGACTTTGAATATGACCTCCTGATCATAAGTGATTACAGCTTAAATACCATGGACATTATCATCTATTATGTTATATGTTGCTCTCCCACAAAATAGTTTTCTACTTGGTTTGGTAGCGCACTATAATTTTGAGACAGCACATTTCGCATTTACGTGACCATTAAATTTGCAGAAACATGCAGTGTTAATGATAAACCTATACAACGCACCAAAGATCATTTGTGGAATCGGGTTCCATCCAGTGGCGTAACTAGTGTGTCATGGTCCTGAGTGCAAGGAAGGACACTGGCCCCTGTTTGACATGTCAAATACTGCAATAATCCGGGTTCAGTAGATCTTCCAGGCCTCTGTTTAATTCATTCCGCATGGATTACATCCAGGCTGGATTATTGCAATGCTCTATACCTGGATATTAATAAGACTGTCCTATCCAAACTGCAGCTTGCCCGAAATGCAGCAGCAAGATTTATTCTTGATGTTCCCAACTTTCAATCAGCATCTGGAGGGATTCAGAAGCTGCACTGACTACCGGTAAATAAATGAATCAACTTTAAAGCTCTATGCATTGTCCATAAGGCACTTCATAACATGGGGCCTGATGCCATTAAAACTGTTCCAACGGCACATCCCATCCAGACAGGGAAAAATCTCTTGATCATTCCTAAGCACCGCAAGGCTAGGTGGGAAGGCAGATCCTTCTCAGTGGCCGCATCTGAGCTTTGGAATTCTCGTCCCCATTTCATCTCCAGTTTGCAAGCACATGCTCTTTTTCGTAAGTCCTTAAACACCTGCCTTTTTACTCTCTAATGTAGTCCCAGGGCTGGAGTTTGTGTAATTATTCCTCCTTTACCCACTGGCGTAACGAAAATTGAGGGGTCCTCTCTGCAAGGAACTTGAAGGGGTCCCCTCCGGACTCAATTATGAGCTCTCCGGCAAGAGTGCTGTGCTGAGGGGGCCCCATGGAGCTTGGGGCACCCCGCACCGCGGGGGCCTGTGTTACGCCCCTGCCTTTCCCCCTCCTAAGACTAACCGCTATCAGTGCCGTGACGCCTTGGCATTTGTTGTGCTTTACAAATCGGTTTCATTCATTCATTGACTGTGCCACTGCACCTGCTGAATGAATGGACTCTGGGCCACTAGTTCCAGAGAATATTTATCTTTTGCGCATCAACCAGTAAAGTATCATGCTTTGTTTTGATCCTATTAAATTCTTCCATGACACTTCAGAGTTACAAAAGAACTGCTTCATTTGTCATTTCTTACTTCTAATTTTTAAATATTTGTAAAGTTAATTGACAAGTTTTTATTTTTTGTTGTGTTACCAAAACAATGACATCCCATAGACTTTCAAAAATCCTCTCACTCTGCAGTCAGAGAAATAAGAGTAAACATCAATCTTCAAGTTAAAACAATAAGCAGCAATGTGTCAGATGTAGTGCCTGATATTCGACCTCTGTGACAAGAGAAAAGAAAACAATTAAACGCATCTTTATGCTCTTGCACCTTCTTAGCTCCATCTTGGTTATTTTGGGGGTCACCTGTACTTCCAGCTCTTGTGCCGCTTCCTGTGGGTTAAGAGCTTGACACAAATGCAAAAAAACAAACTAAAACCAAAATCAGCCCAACAAAAATACAAGAGATTGTGCTCCCTGAGCACCAGCATTAACCTGTATAAAAAAGTGATGAGTCCAACTTACCAGTGCTTGTGCTGATTTTTAGCACCAGGAATTTGAGCCACATTGTAAAATCAGTAATAAACAGCACCATACACAAGATAAAAACAAAGGGCCATGTTAATCATGTAGTTGCGTCACTTTTGCACCATGCAACGGGGTGCATGCACAATGCAACTACTATATGCGATTTATCAAGCCACGCAAGGCCACCTTGCATGACCTTGAGCGGCTTGATAAGTCTGGAGTAATGCAACGCAGTGCAAATTGTTGCATTACTCTGCCCCAGTGAGTCATTTAATGGGTGGTGTGTGGGTGGGTGTTACCAACACCCTTGAGCGGCTTGATAAATCTGGAGTAATGCAACGCAGTGCAAATTGTTGCATTACTCTGCCCCAGTGAGTCATTTCATGGGTGGTGTGTGGGTGTTACCAACACCCTTGAGCGGCTTGATAAATCTGGAGTAATGCAACGCAGTGCAAATTGTTGCATTACTCTGCCCCAGTGAGTCATTTCATGGGTGGTGTGTGGGTGCTACCAACAACCTTGAGCGGCTTGATAAATCTGGAGTAATGAAACGCAGTGCAAATTGTTGCATTACTCTGCCCCAGTGAGTCATTTCATGGGTGGTGTGTGGGTGTTACCAACACCCTTAAGCGGCTTGATAAATCTGGAGTAATGCAACGCAGTGCAAATTGTTGCATTACTCTGCCCCAGTGAGTCATTTCATGGGTGGTGTGTGGGTGTTACCAACAACCTTGAGTGGCTTGATAAATCTGGAGTAATGCAACGCAGTGCAAATTGTTGCATTACTCTGCCCCAGTGAGTCATTTCATGGGTGGTGTGTGGGTGCTACCAACACCCTTGAGCGGCTTGATAAATCTGGAGTAATGCAACGCAGTGCAAATTGTTGCATTACTCTGCCCCAGTGAGTCATTTCATGGGTGGTGTGTGGGTGTTACCAACACCCTTGAGCGGCTTGATAAATCTGGAGTAATGCAACGCAGTGCAAATTGTTGCATTACTCTGCCCCAGTGAGTCATTTCATGGGTGGTGTGTGGGTGCTACCAACACCCTTGAGCGGCTTGATAAATCTGGAGTAATGCAACGCAGTGCAAATTGTTGCATTACTCTGCCCCAGTGAGTCATTTAATGGGTGGTGTGTGGGTGGGTGTTACCAACACCCTTGAGCGGCTTGATAAATCTGGAGTAATGCAACGCAGTGCAAATTGTTGCATTACTCTGCCCCAGTGAGTCATTTCATGGGTGGTGTGTGGGTGTTACCAACACCCTTGAGCGGCTTGATAAATCTGGAGTAATGCAACGCAGTGCAAATTGTTGCATTACTCTGCCCCAGTGAGTCATTTCATGGGTGGTGTGTGGGTGTTACCAACACCCTTGAGCGGCTTGATAAATCTGGAGTAATGCAACGCAGTGCAAATTGTTGCATTACTCTGCCCCAGTGAGTCATTTCATGGGTGGTGTGTGGGTGCTACCAACACCCTTGAGCGGCTTGATAAATCTGGAGTAATGCAACGCAGTGCAAATTGTTGCATTACTCTGCCCCAGTGAGTCATTTCATGGGTGGTGTGTGGGTGTTACCAACAACCTTGAGTGGCTTGATAAATCTGGAGTAATGCAACGCAGTGCAAATTGTTGCATTACTCTGCCCCAGTGAGTCATTTCATGGGTGGTGTGTGGGTGCTACCAACACCCTTGAGCGGCTTGATAAATCTGGAGTAATGCAACGCAGTGCAAATTGTTGCATTACTCTGCCCCAGTGAGTCATTTCATGGGTGGTGTGTGGGTGTTACCAACACCCTTGAGCGGCTTGATAAATCTGGAGTAATGCAACGCAGTGCAAATTGTTGCATTACTCTGCCCCAGTGAGTCATTTCATGGGTGGTGTGTGGGTGCTACCAACAACCTTGAGCGGCTTGATAAATCTGGAGTAATGAAACGCAGTGCAAATTGTTGCATTACTCTGCCCCAGTGAGTCATTTCATGGGTGGTGTGTGGGTGTTACCAACACCCTTGAGCGGCTTGATAAATCTGGAGTAATGCAACGCAGTGCAAATTGTTGCATTACTCTGCCCCAGTGAGTCATTTCATGGGTGGTGTGTGGGTGTTACCAACAACCTTGAGTGGCTTGATAAATCTGGAGTAATGCAACGCAGTGCAAATTGTTGCATTACTCTGCCCCAGTGAGTCATTTCATGGGTGGTGTGTGGGTGCTACCAACACCCTTGAGCGGCTTGATAAATCTGGAGTAATGCAACGCAGTGCAAATTGTTGCATTACTCTGCCCCAGTGAGTCATTTCATGGGTGGTGTGTGGGTGCTACCAACACCCTTGAGCGGCTTGATAAATCTGGAGTAATGCAACGCAGTGCAAATTGTTGCATTACTCTGCCCCAGTGAGTCATTTCATGGGTGGTGTGTGGGTGCTACCAACACCCTTGAGCGGCTTGATAAATCTGGAGTAATGCAACGCAGTGCAAATTGTTGCATTACTCTGCCCCAGTGAGTCATTTAATGGGTGGTGTGTGGGTGGGTGTTACCAACACCCTTGAGCGGCTTGATAAATCTGGAGTAATGCAACGCAGTGCAAATTGTTGCATTACTCTGCCCCAGTGAGTCATTTCATGGGTGGTGTGTGGGTGTTACCAACACCCTTGAGCGGCTTGATAAATCTGGAGTAATGCAACGCAGTGCAAATTGTTGCATTACTCTGCCCCAGTGAGTCATTTCATGGGTGGTGTGTGGGTGTTACCAACACCCTTGAGCGGCTTGATAAATCTGGAGTAATGCAACGCAGTGCAAATTGTTGCATTACTCTGCCCCAGTGAGTCATTTCATGGGTGGTGTGTGGGTGTTACCAACAACCTTGAGTGGCTTGATAAATCTGGAGTAATGCAACGCAGTGCAAATTGTTGCATTACTCTGCCCCAGTGAGTCATTTCATGGGTGGTGTGTGGGTGCTACCAACACCCTTGAGCGGCTTGATAAATCTGGAGTAATGCAACGCAGTGCAAATTGTTGCATTACTCTGCCCCAGTGAGTCATTTCATGGGTGGTGTGTGGGTGCTACCAACACCCTTGAGCGGCTTGATAAATCTGGAGTAATGCAACGCAGTGCAAATTGTTGCATTACTCTGCCCCAGTGAGTCATTTCATGGGTGGTGTGTGGGTGCTACCAACACCCTTGAGCGGCTTGATAAATCTGGAGTAATGCAACGCAGTCCAAATTGTTGCATTACTCTGCCCCAGTGAGTCATTTAATGGGTGGTGTGTGGGTGGGTGTTACCAACACCCTTGAGCGGCTTGATAAATCTGGAGTAATGCAACGCAGTGCAAATTGTTGCATTACTCTGCCCCAGTGAGTCATTTCATGGGTGGTGTGTGGGTGTTACCAACACCCTTGAGCGGCTTGATAAATCTGGAGTAATGCAACGCAGTGCAAATTGTTGCATTACTCTGCCCCAGTGAGTCATTTCATGGGTGGTGTGTGGGTGTTACCAACACCCTTGAGCGGCTTGATAAATCTGGAGTAATGCAACGCAGTGCAAATTGTTGCATTACTCTGCCCCAGTGAGTCATTTCATGGGTGGTGTGTGGGTGTTACCAACAACCTTGAGCGGCTTGATAAATCTGGAGTCATGCAACGCAGTGCAAATTGTTGCATTACTCTGCCCCAGTGAGTCATTTCATGGGTGGTGTGTGGGTGCTACCAACACCCTTGAGCGGCTTGATAAATCTGGAGTAATGCAACGCAGTGCAAATTGTTGCATTACTCTGCCCCAGTGAGTCATTTCATGGGTGGTGTGTGGGTGTTACCAACAACCTTGAGCGGCTTGATAAATCTGGAGTAATGCAACGCAGTGCAAATTGTTGCATTACTCTGCCCCAGTGAGTCATTTCATGGGTGGTGTGTGGGTGTTACCAACAACCTTGAGCGGCTTGATAAATCTGGAGTAATGCAACGCAGTGCAAATTGTTGCATTACTCTGCCCCAGTGAGTCATTTCATGGGTGGTGTATGGGTGTTACCAACAACATCCATGGATTTTGGTGCATTCCCAGATTTACCATAAGTGGTAGACCTGGGAATGTATCAAAACTGCTACTCTTACACAGGGGATGCTCAACACGGAGACATATTTAAACTGGCTGTCATTTTTATCTCTTTCTGTAGTACATATAGAAAGAGGAAAATGCCTCAGCAAATTGTTTATATGCAGGAAGGTGTCCCTTCCTGCACAAAAACAATCCTACTTACAGCACATGCATCCTTGGTCCCTGGTGCAAGAGTGGCTGCATTGGCACTAGGCAGAACATTGTGCGCCAGCACTGGGAAAAAGCAGGAATGCACAGTATAATGTTAAATACGGTGCATTCCTGCCCTTTTCCAGTCATACAGCGCAGCAACTTGACTTGCTGCGCTGCATCGCATCTTGATAAATATGCCCCAAAGTTTAAAAGCATCTGTATTGCTCATTCATCTGTGGAAGTCCAGCACGGTTATTTGGGGGGTGCTACAGCACCCCGGCAGATCTACTTCCCGTACCTATGCATGTCAGCTGCGTTGCACCCATGAATGCCAGTGCCTGAATAAGGTCTACTTTGATCTTTGACAATAGCCCAAGCTACCCACCAGTGGCTTAGAAAGGACACTACTGGCCTTGATACTAGGAAGGAAAATGGGCCCCTTTGCCTGGGTATTAATATACAGCCATGGCTGGAGGTCAGAGGGCCCCCAAGGCCCCTGTGACCCGGTGTAACTGCACCTGCTGCAGTATTTGTAGATATGTTCCCTGTTCCCCACCCCGATCATGTCCTGGAAAAGCAAACAGAGTCTGGTCCCAGGCAGCCCTAGGCAGACCTGCTAGTCACATTAGGTTCCTTCCATGTCTAGTCCCCGGTACCACTGCACCAGCTGCACCACTACCTAACTCCCTGGCCATGCGAAATGTTTGGAGGGGCCCCCGGGATAGCAGATACTCATGGCTTAACTGCCTAAATGTAAGCAAGATAGCACCAAAAACCCTTTGTGTTAATGCCATGCAAGTAACTTAAACACTTACCAGTGCTAGGCATGGAAAACATTTGCTCTGGCATGCCATTAATCGGGGGTCTAGGGATGGTAGCAGAAAGCAGGTGGAGTCACAACCAGACTGCATTTTAAGATTTCTTACAGGTTGAGGCACATGCTTTTTTACCCATAAATTTCCAGGATATAATAAAAGTAACATCTATGGATCTAGGGTCTAGGTATTGCTGCAGAAAGTGATATAGTCATGAGGGAAGGAGTTATGAGGAGCAACGTCTGACCATTTATTTAAAACTCTGTTCCAGATAAAGTGCCTACAAGGACAAATTGGATAGTAAATTGTTCTGGCTTACTTAACTGGTCACAAAGACTACAATTTAAAATATCTTACCAGTTAGAGCAACTGCTCAGAGATCTTTATTACCTAGCAATTTTCAGGGTTTAATGAAAATATCACATTCTGCTGGCTAATGCAGTTGCTGTAAAAATGTAATCAAGTCCCATCATTTTACTCAGCATAAAACAGCATAGAGGGTTAATGTGCCTGCTCCAAAGCACAAATTGTAACATGCAGGCCTTGTGGTATCTGTAGGTCACACAGTATAATTTGTGTACTGTAGTCAGTGATTTATGAACTGGTAACAGGGAGCTGGATGCAAACTGCAAGGCATAGGTGTAGAAGCTTACTTTGTTTCTCAACCTTTTCGCTAAAATGAGTTATTTTGCGTAGTAATAAGCATATATTAGAAAGTGCTCTATGTAAATAGTTATTATCGGCTTATAGCTTATCGGCTGATACCCCTTCTCCCCAAGTATGGTCTGAACACTTCTTTGTCCCTCTTACGCTCAGGGTGCCCCAGAAGTTTTATCTGGAGAAGCCCCCTAACAAATTCCATCAGGGGCCTAACTGGGCACGTATTGTCGGTAATCCCAATCTAGCTACCTTGGCGCAGGTCTACACGCCTGCTTTGACAGGTAACACAGAATTAGATTCACGTTTATTTCAGTCCTGGATGTCTAAAATATGTAATATTCTTTCCCCCCAGAAGAAGTGGAATAAGCCAAAAAAAACAAAAAACTTAGAAACCCCTTGGTTTACGCCCCTGCTGGCCCAAGCGCACTTGCTTTGTAAACAGCTTGAGCGACAATGGAGAAAGTTTTATAATGATGAACAAAAAATAGTGTTTAAAAAAGAGCAGAAAAGCTTACTTTCGTCAGATTAAACTGGCAAAAAAAGAATATTTTACTAATAAAATATTTTCTGCTAAGGAAGATCAGAAAACCATCTTTTCTATAGTGAAGTCATATACAAACCCCAAAGCGGAACAGAAGGAACTTCCAGCCTCGCAGAAACTGTGTGATAGTATTTCACTATTTTTTGAGGAAAAAATTAAAAAAATTCAAAGAGATTTTCCAGTGCCCCCTATCTATAACCAGGAATCCTCTCCTGATCCTCTTTTGGGGGAAAGTTCTGTCTCTATTTGTACTTTTGAATCAGTCCCATTGGAGCTGATTTATGCGGCAATAGTAAGTTGTAAATCAAGCTCACCATTGGAGGCCTGCCCCCGGATGATTCTTCATAAAATTCTAGAGATAGTGAATCCTACTATTAATCATATAGTTAACTCCTCCCTAAAGACAGGCATTGTACCAGACGAGTGGAAGCTCGCGCTGGTAAAACCATTAAAAAAGAAACAAAATATTGACCCACTGATCTTGTCAAACCTTCGTCCGATCTCTCTCCTTCCATTGTTAGGAAAAATAACAGAAATTTGTCCATAAGGAATTAACTAAGTTTATTGAAGAGCAACAAATCCTCCACCCACAACAATCTGGATTTCGCCCAAAACACTCTACTGAATCAGCTCTCATGGAAATATCGGATATTCTTAAAATGATTGCCGATTAAGGTAAGAAAGCGGTCCTGATTCTCTTAGACTTATCGGCCGCATTCGATACCATTTGTCACGATATCCTCTTGAAGCGCCTCGAATGTAGCGGCATTTCTGGTATGGTATTGGAATGGATTAAGTCTCTAACCGGAGACAAGCAGTTACTTTAGGTACGTTCCTCTCTATCGAACGCAACCTTACGGCAGGGGTCCCTCAAGTGTCTTCTTTAATTCCCTTATTATTTAAATTATATATGACCCCACTTATCTCTTTGATTGGATCTTTTGGGATAGAGGTCACCTCATATGCTGATGACACCCAGATGATCCTCTCAATAGATAATGGTTCCGTTGATGCTGAGACCAATTTTAAAAGTTGTTTGACTGCTGTTCTTGGGTGGATGAGGAATAATCAGTTAAAATGTAATACGGACAAAACCGAAATTCTCCCAATAGGGAAAAATGTTCTCTTCCAACCTTCTAAATGGTGGCCTCAAGGTGCGACTCCCCCGCCAGATATAGTAGAAGTTGCCAAGAACTTGGGGATTCAATTTGATACCTCACTCTCTTTTTTACCCCATGCCAAGGCAGTGGCAGGAACCTGCCTTGGACTGATTAAATCCTTAATTTTTTTTTTTAATTCCAAGTTTTCAAGTTCAAGTTCAAAGGCTTTATTTCGATAAATCAAATCATAAAAGCATCACATTAATACAAAAAGACATTTATACAAAAACAAATTTAAATTAACCATTAGTTCCAGACATTATTTCGAATACATTTTTAGAACTTTTTTTTTCTATAAAAATCTTTAAATATCAAGGAGAATAAAAAACAGAGTTAAAAATTTAAGATTTGAGGTTAATCCTTCGATTAAAAAGCAAATTAAACATTAGATGCTAGCCTTTTGACTCTAATGGACCATGTCCACGATAAAAATTTTGAAAGACCACAAACATACAGTGGTCGGGTGTCCGATGTTAGAATACGGAGTGCCTCACTTGAGTGCCTAGTGCCCATACACCGACATATCGGTTTAAGCCACACTTGCCTTGGGCGCACATAGGCTGGACAAACAAACAAGATATGCGGTACAGTCTCTACACTAGTTTGGCGAAAGGGGCAAAAAGGAGTTGTCGGGAACGGGGGCTTTCAATGGGCAGTTAAGGCACGCACTGGAAGAGACCCTACCCTAAACCTAAAAAATAAGGCCCTATCATAAGATTTCCACACCAAATCTAGGTAGAGTTCCCGGAATGGAACATCCATATGTCTTAGGAATCTTCCGTTAGCCTGCCAAGAGTTGGGTCAGTACTAACCCTATTGGTAACCCATTTCCAATAGAGGGTCTTTATAGTCGCTTTCGGGGGAGAGGACCGACTATCCCAGGCTTCGCTAAGGCCTAGCTTACCAAGGAGATGTTTAGCATCTTTAAGCCATTTTATTTTTTGCCATCCCACCATTGACATTACTTCCGCTAGGCCCTTCGCATACTTAGCAAGTTCTGGGACTCACCAGAGTCTAGCCCATAGAAGCAACGGCCGGAGTTTTGCCAGATCATTAATGGGTTGGCAACCTAGGTCAAGCAACAAGGGTATCATTGGGGTACTCTGCGGAAGTGACATAATGCCCCTCAAAAATTTATTCTCAGACCTTGTCAGTGAATCTATATTGGATGTGCCCCAAAGCTCTGCACCATAGAGGGCAGAACTAACACCCATAGCCTTATAGATGTCATTAACAGGTGCAATAGGTCGAGTCGTGGCAGATCGCTGCTCCTTATACACTGCCCCTGTAACCCTCTTATGATTTAGCAGCATTTTATGGAGATGTGGGGTCCACTGCATGGTATCAGAGATACGGATACCTAAATAATCGAATACAGTGACCCTCTCCAGGGATACATTGTTCAGTACGGGGGATCGCCCACGTTTTTTCGGAGGATTTAGCACGAAAAACGTAGTTGTGTCTGTATTAATAACAAGGCCACGTTGATCGCAAAAGGCCCGAAAATAATCTAGGAGGCCTTGAAGGCCTACCGGGGTTTTTCATATTAAGAGCGTGTCATCGGCGAATAAGAGGGTGGGGATTCGCTCCCCTGCCAGGGATGGTGCATCTTATGGTTTTTTGAGTAGATGCTCAACAACCCCATTCACATATAGTGAGAAAAGGGTTGGAGCAAGAACACATCCCTGGCGAACCCCTCTCCCCACCGGTATCCTATTCGTTTTCTGCCCCTCGGTACCCCACCTCACTTGCGCGAAGTTACCTTCATGTAGCCTCACTAGAATAGACAAGATATTAGGCGGGATCCCCATATCTGCCAACACACTCCATAGTTGTCCTCTGGGCACAAGGTCAAAGGCAGTCTTTAAGTCGATGAATGCAAGATAAAGACTGCCTTTGCCTATGACAACCACTTTCCAGTATATCAACAATAGCCTGAAAGCCTGCTCTATAGTGCTGGTGCCAGCCCTAAAACCCACTTGATAATCAGAGAGAACCTCATTATCTTTAGCCCATTGAAGGATTCTCTCAAGAAGCACCTTCCCCACAACCTTCTGGGTCGAGTCTAATAAACTTATAGGACGATAATTGGCTGGGTCCTCCCTCTGGCACTTTTTAAAAATGGGGACGACCTCAGCCCCCTTCCAGGATTCGGGGATAGCGGCACCTTTATCAATTGCAGTAAGTAGGATATGAATAAGCTTCCCCCATTGCGGCAGATTAGACTGAAGCAAGTCCCCAGGGATGCCATCAGGGCCAGCTGCCTTTTGGGGCACAATGCAGCTAATCACGTATTCAACCTCCTTAACTGTAAATGGGAATAAGATGTTTTCTCCTGGTAGTATTAGGGAGCTGCAAGGAGCAGAAGTAATAGCGGATCCTAGCTGACAAGAATACAGGCTTGAAAAATGGTCAAACGAGGTCTGCCCAGTAATGTTGCAGGTGATAAGTTCGCTATCAGGCCTGTTCCTTGCCCTTATAGCGCTCCAAAAACGACCTGGTTCCCGCCCAGCACTGGCCTCTCTAAGTGTATGCCAATATGCATCCTCCCACTCTTTTTTGGCTTTTGCAACCACCCAATTATATTCTTTCCTGGCTTGCTGGATCAGGGGTTGTAACTTCGCCTTGACAGCCTCAATTAGGGCAGATTTCTTCTGTCTACATTTGAGTGTGTACAATCCCTGCTTCACATTGGGCCTCTGGCGCCCTGTTGCCCTACCCCCATATGTATGCGCCACAAATTGATTACCTACCGATTTTAGGGTCTCCTGGAACAGTGACGTAACTCTAGAGAGATCAGAATGTTCTAAAGAGTACATCTCCATCTCACTTAGCGAGGCATCCACAAGTTGTCCTATAACCTGAACTTTTGCCTCATCTAGGGCAAGTTTGCGCCATTTAAGGCGCCTACCACAATTAGATGGAATAATTATAGATGTGGACTTTAGGTTGCGCAGTGGAGCTAAGCTATTATGTTTTGCCCATAGATGCTTTAGGGTTAAAGACAGGAAGTTGTGATCGCTGTCTACAGTAGGTATTACTACCATATCTAGGACAAATCGCCAAAGAGATAAATCAAGGAGAATGTAGTCAATCCTAGACGTATGATTCGCCCTATTGTACGTGTGGGCGCCCAAAGGATCTGAAGTAGTTCTGCCATTTAGTGCTCGTAAGCCATACTCCAGGGTCATAGCGTTCAACTGAATCGCCCTCTGTGTCCATCGTTTAATTGGTTGGATCGCTAGTATGGGTATACCCCTCTTGGAATCATCCTCAGTGACATCTAGAATGTCTTCAGCCGCAAGGGGCTCGAACGCGCAGTTAAAGTCCCCCGCAATCACTACTTGTATGCCATCACAGGTATCACCAAGAGATTTTTCCAACAGTGCTACTGTGGGGGATAAAGAGCTACCTTTGGTGCCCCTGGCATATACATTAAATATGTCAAGAGAACTCCCGCTGCCTGATCCTCTCAGTGAAATCCTAAGGATATCAGGTGAGATACTATGTTTTTGGATGATGCTGCAGCCCAGTGAAATGCTCACCCATATGAGGAGGCTCCCCGAAGGCCGACCCCTCCCCCATGGGGGCAAAACTGCAGGTAAAAAATATGCTGAATAGCCGACCTTATAGTTAGGTTCAAGGCTCCATGTTTCCTGAAAAATACATATAGTGTAGGACTCCACCTGGTTATTCCAGTCTGGAAGAGCTATTTTCCTGGCAATTCCTGCTATGTTCCAGCTCATAATCCTCAGATCGGGCCCAACAGCCTCCACCTTATCCTGCAGACAGATAAAGTGATCACTAAGTGGTGTTGGTGATTCACCTCCAGAATAATGGCAGAAGAGCATGCGATGGAGAAGCCTTGCTCTTCCGGACAAAAGTAGCTGCTGGAAAGATGGAAATCACTAGGGGGGTAACAGATATATTGTTACAGTGCGATAAACCAGATCCGGAGGGAGAATTATTAACACACTCCCCCACAATTGCTATGCAATTACTGGTTGCCTCCACTCGAGATTCTAACTCGAGTCTATCCCCCTATAAATTGCCTCAGGTTGGACTGAAAACGGGGGTTTAGGAGAAATCCCAGGAGAAGTAATTGGGGACCTGCACCCTTTGGGCCTTCTACTATCATCTGGGGCTGACAAGGGATTCAAAGGCAAGTAGTCTCTACGTCAATACCTGGTATTGTTTCCGAGGTGAATATCTCCTCTGACAAAAGCAGGGTTTGAGTAGAATCCAGAGTTATCAACTTGCCCTCCCCACAGTTGGTTACCGATGCTCTGTCTCTGATACCAGCTTAATGGCCGCGGGTAAAAGTACCCCAGGTCCCGGTTGCTAATTCCACCCTCACCGTGCATGTTCTGCTGGCTACAAATAGTCCTTGCTATTCTACTGTCTTTAAAGTTAACTAGGATACAATCCCCTTGGATGTCCTTGGTCCTTCTTCCCACCCAGCCAACTCGTCTAACAAGAGTAATCCTGCCATCTAAGCCCCTCGGAAGTGGCCTGTTATTATTTAGCCAAAATGTAGCTTTATTTTTAAGTTCGGTGTGTGATTCCGTTTTTCCCTGCTTTAAGCAAGGGACTCCTGCCAATACAGCTACATAGGGCATACAAGCTGGAGGCAAATTAATACATGGAGGGTTAATTTCTCTACTATGAGCTAAGTCAAGATTTGAAGATGGATCATTGCCTTGTCTCTCTATATTGCTACAATTCTGTTTGTCCTTCTGTATCTGGGTAGGTGCGCTATCACGTGTCCCCTTATCCCCTTTAGATGGTAATTGGAGCGTTAGATTACTAGCCTTATTTGATTTTCTGGCTATCGCTGGAACTTTGCTCATTGGCGCCGTTCTCTCCGGGGGATTAGTTCCTCTCGGGGTCTCTAAGGCGCCATCCAGCTTTATGGATGAGCATTTGGCCACTTCAGAAGGGGCTACCAGTGAAGATTGTTTCTGAGCATCTACTCCTGGGCTATATTTAGAATGTAGCTTGATTAGGGCCTTTATGGAAAAAAAAGTTGTCCAAAGTTCCCTGCTCAAAGCGGTCAAGTCTTGCTGTTAGCTCTTTCAACCTCTCAGTCAAAGGCAAGATAAAAGACTTCAGGATACGCTCAATACAAGCAATCGGGGGCATGTCCCTCTCAGAAGTGGGGGGGCACGGCAAGGTGGTATTGCCACCAGCAGGATCGTTGCATTCCTGGATATCAAGGAATTTATCAATGGAGGTCTCTATTCTTTCCTGAGGGCATGCATCAAGAAATAGACCTTGGGCCTCAGTAACAACTGCAGCATCCCTAGCTGCATTGTTCTCGGTAATCTTGCCCCTTATTGCACAATTTCTAACGGGCACTTTCTTTGTCTTGGTTCCCTCTGCTAGCCCCTTGCAGCTTCTTACAGTTGAACAATCTTTAGCAGCGTATTTGGACTTACGCTTCGCCATCTGCCCTCTAGTTCTTACACTAGGACTATCACTGCTTACGCTTGAGTGCGAATCAGAAGCTGAACTAGTGTTGACAGGCGTATTACAACTCCCATTATCGATAAGAACCCCAACCTGAGACTAAGAATCAGTAGTAGCCTGGATTTGAAAAGTGGGAGGGGTCAACGATAATCTAACAAAGGAAGGGGGAATCTCTGAGGGGGAGTTGACCGCCATGGGGGTTAAATTCTGTAGCATCAGGGGATAACCACCACCTGGAAGAGCAACAAAGGACGGTGCCAGTAACGAGTCCTGGGAATTGGTAGAGAACAACGATACATTAGCAGGGAGTAAGGGGGGCACAGAGCCAACAGGAAGCGAGAGACGACGCTCGGTGCTTTCAATGGCATTGACCACCACCCCTATAGTTTTTTGGAGCATGCGGTCTATAGCGGTTAAACTAGGGAGCTGAGGTTTTATAAGTTCTTTTTGTTTAGGGACTGGGGCAGGGACAGGTATTACAGGGTTGCGCTTCCCCATTCCTTATCCTTATAATATCAGACTGCATGTAACACTATAGACAATAGATATGTAACTTTTATAGCCTTTAACCACTGATATTACACAAGCAAAAACCCTAATTTAAAATAACAAATGGCAAATAACCAAAGTACGAATACAAAGAGCCAAAAGAGGTGGCCCGGTCCGGCCTCACACGGCCACTAACGGCCAGGAACGATCCCGCCCTTGTCCCGGGCTTCTCCCGCAAGGCGGGAGATCAGCCTGATTTTTAAGCACCACCGGGCGCGAAGGGGTCGTGTCCCATGATGTTTTGTGCAGGGGCTTCTGGGCCAGGTAGTCTCCCCGCACAGCGGCCGCGCCTAAGGTGTTTGTAGGCGGCGGCAGCGGGGGAGACAGCAGGCAGGACACAGAGCACCAGGCAATGGGGCAAAACAACAGCAAGCAGCCCAGGGACAGAACAAGCAGCACAGGTCCTTCAATCAGCAATCAGCAAACAAGTGTCCCCAATATAATATATAATATATAATTCCGTTCTTTTTTCGCTCGCATCTGTTCTATTTCAGTCTATTCCACTCTGCAGGAGACTCCGCAGGAGACAGGAGCGGAGGCGGTTGAGGGCGACACCAGCAGCGGGGGCAGGGCCGAGCACGGGCGAGTCTCCAAGGTGGCAAGAAGCGATGACGAAGGTGGCACCGCAAGTGGCGAAAATCAGTGGCAGCAACAGCACCAGCCAGCTCCAGCCGGCACCGCTCCGCTCAACAGGGGGGGGAGGGGGGAGGAACGGGGGAGCAGCAGCAGCTGACCGACCTGCCGACCTACCAGGAGCCAGGGCAGACCCCTGATCGGGCAGAGAAAGGACACCGCCGGCCCCCAGCGGACGCGGAAAATTCAGGCTTCTTTTTTCCTTCCGGGCCCCTGCGGGCTCTTTGTGTATTTCCCGTACTGGCGCGTATCCGCGGGGAGAGCAACGGGAATGATGGCGGCAGGCTCGGGATGCTAGACAAGGCAGGGCAGGGCCTCGCTTTGGCAGCAAGGAAATCAGTGGCTGTGGCCCTGATACTTTCGCGCCTAGATTATTGTAATGGTCTCCTGGTAGGAGTCAATTAAGCTATCTTAAAGAAACTACAAGTCGTGCAGCATGCTGCAGCACGGCTAGTGCTTAAACTTCCAAGACGATCTTCAGCCTCTGCTGCTTTGAATAGTTTGCACTGGCTTCCGGTGCATAAGAGAATTCTTTTTAAGATTCTTCTGATCACTTTTAGAGCTAAGCTTAAGGTGGGACCCAAATACCTGACGGCACGTTTTGTCCCATACACTACAATAAGACCCCTCCAGTCTTCTTCAGCAAACTTGCTTAAACTCCCTAATTTTAGATACAAATTGAAAGGAGGTAAGACTGTGGCTCATCTGGGTGCAAAGGCCTGGAATCTGCTCCCTTCCCATCTTAGGCTATGCAATACTGAATCTGTCTTTAGGAAGGCTTTGAAGACCTGGGTTTTCAGTGCCTCTGACGAATTCTGCCTAGCTTTGATTTAATTTCATATAGTGCTCATGCTCACCGCCTATCTAGCGCCAGGATACTCCTCACGGAGTGATAGTTGCGCTTTACAAGTACCCTTTCAATTCAATTCAATTAGGGTAATTACTCATATAGACAGATACATCTAGCCTTCCTACAGTGCATTAATATCTCAGACATACAGAGCTTAGAAAACTCATACATTTGTTTCTAAATCATAGTTTACATTCAGCATTTGTAAAGAGCAAAGCTCAATGTCTTTGTTTATTGTCTTTTCTCATCAAGGTGCTAAGCACCAGGTATACACCAGCCAGGATGAGACTTAAACAAAAATGATGCTGATGGCCTTTTAATTGAGGCATTACTGTTGGGTCCAGCTGAAACTGAAAAAAACCCTCCACTTAACCCCTGCAGGTTGCTCATCTGAAAGCTATGTTGTGTCGTGAACTGTACTGGGAGTTACCAGATTTCACAGAAGCAAAGCTGGATCCCAGATCTGGCTCAGAAATAGCTGCCAGATTTGGACGAATCCCCACATAAAGATACACTGCGGAATGTCCCTTTGCACAGCTTGAATGCCACAATGCACTTGAATATAGTGTGTGGTGTTGATGGCACACTTTAGAAGCAAAATTCACAATGAATGTGTGTTGGAATGGTATGCTCATTCCATACTGTGCAATATGTTATGGCTAGCAAACTGATGACGGGATTAAGCGCCTGCTCCATGTGCAATGTGAGAGGTGTCAATGGCTGGGTGGACCCCAATCATTTTGTGGACCTTATCCGGGTGGTGCTGTACAGTGATCTTGGTTGCTGTTATTATTCATAAGCATGTATTAGTAATGGTAAGGTCTATTTTGTAGTGTTGAGCGAGTGAAGGTCATTGTCAAAGAAGACCGGCTTTAAAAAGAAAAGCATCAATGCATAAAAACGTATGTGCAGAGTCCACACTGTAGATTAGACTCAAATGAGTAGAAAAGTGTGCTAGAGAGATACAGGTAAGTAATAAATATAGTAAGAAAGATGTTGTGCTCAGTTGCATGGAGAGAAAGTATTTTGCTTGCATTTGGGATACTGAGGTGAGAAGAAAGCAGATAAGGAAATCTTATTTCAAGGTATGGTCCTGGTCAGCTGAGTAAGAGGAAGGATCAAAAATAATATACATGGGTAATTACACAACGTCCAGCAGACAACCATAAGACGCAAGAAGTGGAAAATATAGGTTTCCCTTTTTCACATATCACCAGAACTCAAGCTATAGCTATGGACAAACTATAATTGAAATTCTCCATTAAATTAAGTGCATTTTGAGAACAATGAAGCTTCTGGAATGCAACTTTACTTTTGGTAAGCTGGACAACTGTGGTGCTCAGTATTTTTAGTAGGCCCCCATGAGTCTCCTAGAGATATGTTGTGTCAACAATTTTTTTCTGACAGGTGCGTCTTACACACATATTAAATAGAAACAAAAAAGAAAGAGTGAAACATTTTTTAAATGTGCTGAAATTCTCAGTTCTTAAAGTTATCTATGATAGATGACATCTCTGAATAACGAAAGGTATCGTTTAATCCCATCTGTCCCTGAGATAGAGATAGCCTTTAAAGCTCCTCTGAATTTTTTCCCTTAGACACAGTGTCTCCAAATGTGCATCTCCAACTACTTCTAGAGACAATGATTTTTTGTAATCAATCAAATTTATTGTTCGGTTAATAAAAACCATTACAATAGAAATCATAAAACGCATCATAAAGAACATATATCAGTAAAACCCATTCATTTGATGTTAAAGTGCAATCTACTGAAGTATCCAGATGAAGTATTAAAATATACTAAAATATACACATTATCAACAATGAAAACACTTCAACTGTTAAAAACCATTACCTTCCAAGACAGTGTTGTATATTATTGATATACGTAGGACTAAATCCCCCAAAAGGCTAGAGTCATGGAATGTTCTAGTGAGGGGCAATATGGAAGATATGTTTTGCTTCCCATATCTTAAAATGCCTTCGTAAAGTGCATTAGTGCGGCAAAGGCAAAAGGGCCTAGTCGTGCTATGGATGCTGGGGAAAAACAACGTGACAAAATATTTTTTATCATGGAATAGCCGGTAATATTCTAGTGAGAGGCAACATGGCTGATGTGTTTTGCTTTCCATACCTTAAAATGCAATCTTAAAATGCATTAGTGCGGCAATGGCCGAACGGCCTAGAGGTGCTAAGGGTGCTGGGCAAAACAGCGTCACTAGCAACTTATTGATTTTTGAGTCTTGGGGCACATTGTAAAGATGCTTATGGCTAGATTAAACCTCACTGGTATTTACCACTTCCCAAACCTTAAAGTGCAGTATTTAAGTGCGTTAGTGCTGCATTAGCCAATGTTCCTAAAAATACTAGAAATGCTAGAGAAAAGTAGTGTAGCTAATGCTTATTGATTCGCGGGCCTAAGGGCACATTGTCCAAGTGCTTAAGACTAAACAGACCAGTAGGCCTGAAGGTGATATCAATAAACAAGAAAGACAACAGCAATTTACTCATTAAATGTCCTCCGTACGGCTGAGTATGCTGAAATGAGCAACGATATATTGAGGACTACATGCTCCTAGTTGTGAAAGCCCTTCTATCGCGTAATCCCAATAGCGGAAAGCTTCAAGCTACCCTCAGTAGTATGGACAAGAGGAATCATGTTTTGCCATTTCTGCTTTCTGCAGCCTGATTGTTACTTCATCCAAATACTGTAAAAGATGGCCTGTAAGGTGTATGTCACACCCCTGCAAGCAGACTGTGGTTGCTTCATCAACTGTTTTCACACTAAGTTGGTTAAAACATGTGCAAAGATGTTTTCTTCTTATAGCAATGACGCATGGGCATATCATATTATATGTAACAATGATTCCACGGATAACCACATCCATGACAACATTTACAATCAGGGGAATTCTTCCAACAGTCTAATGATGTGAGAGGAAATAGAAGAAAACTTAGTGGAGTAAATTTCATTTGTGCAACTTGTTTCATGTCCTACAAAAGATATGACTGAGGAGAAGGAGAGTCATGGGAAGATAATAATTTGGGTCTGGACAATTTTTTATATGTCTCAAGATTTTTCTTATATGAATGCATCCATGCCACTATCTTAACTTGAGCTTGAAAATAGCTGTTCTCTGTCCCTTCCTCCCAATATTCCATGAGCTCTAGATCTTTCAAGATCTTGATTGGATTTGGAATTCCATTTTACTAGCATGAGAAGCATGATGGGCTGAGTGGTTTCACGCATGAGGCAAGGAAACTGCCCGCAGGCCCCCGCAGCAGGGTGCTTGACCCTCGGAGATATCTAAGGAGCTGTATTCTTCTTACACCCTGTAGCATCCCATCGCACAAAAACTGGTATAGAGATTTAATGGTTGTTGCTTGCTTTCTGCCACTCTACTGCATTTTGAGAATCATAAGAGGATGTTAGTAGTTAATTTTTAAAATAATTTTAACAAACACAATTCTGGCGTTATCGACTCGTTGAGATCTTTTCTGCTGGCTTTTAAGTGTGCCACCAATGTTTACTTTTCCATCATTCTCATGGCTGATTTTAATATGCAATTGTGTGAGGAAGATCCCTAACTTTATGACGCACCTCGGGATTCTAGAACTGATTGCACGCTGCATTTTTTTAACCACCCCTTCAAGGTGGAGCTCGTGTACGTTTCATTGAATACATTTCATTTATATTTTTCATTAAACGGTGGCTAAATATAAGTCCTTAATTTATTGGAAGGGGTCGTCCATTAATTACTAATTACATTTTATTTCTGCCCACTTTGGTCATTTGTTCAGTAATTTAAAGTAAGGACTAGTGTTTTACTGACCACAAATCTGTGCCCCTTCACCAGAATGCCTCTTCTGTGCTTAAAGGCTTCTGTGCTCGTTGCCCAAGTAAGGCCACTCACATTCCACCTTCTGACAATTGCCTGGCTGCTGCTTATTACTTGCGGTTCTATGGCCTAAATCTTCTGTCACTGTTGCAAACTCACATGCTTCAGTAAGGGTTCTTAACTGGTCCATGTGCAAGCCTGCCACTCCTCTGATGCTGCCAGTAGGACCATGTGTCCCACACACATGGTGCCGATGTCCCCTCCTCTAACAGCCAACAACAAGAAGCCCATTCCCAACACAAGTGCGAGTCAGAGGGCACTGCTAGGCCCTTGTTGTACTGATCTCATCTTTATACAGCTAATGGAGCTCCCTCTCATTAACAGGCGATGCAATCTCTTCTGGACAGTCTCTCCCCACATCTCCACCACATGTGCTTATTCAGCCCAACACAATACATAATCCAACTACCCACCCACTTCCAGGGCATTAAGGAGATATCTTCCGGTGTAGTAGCCGGAGTGGGTTTCTTTGATGATTGGTGTGTCGACTATTTTGGGGAGGATTATTATCTTTTAACCAATCGCAGGGTTTATGGAAAGTGAAGTCACCGAAAGCTCTCATATTGCTCCACTACCTATCAATTTAGATCGTAACCTTTCTATTGCTTACACAGTCTGAAGCGAACTAGAGAGAGTAACCATCTCACAACAGACTGCATGGCCGAGTGTGTAGTCATTATATAGCTCTTTAATCCCTGGAGACAGAGCAACCAGGATAATGTGCTGCATGGCTAAACACTTAAAAGGTCCCAAAGGCGAGACCTATTGGCTATGCCAATGCTTGTTTTTGCCAAAGTTGACTTCAGTTCATTCAGATTGCTGTAGTGCTGGAGAACCATTTAGGGGCCAATTGGAGACTAATTGTGATCTCATCTAATAAAGCTGTATTGTTTGCATATTGCAAAAGTGGCAAGGACTGCGCCCTCCAACTTTGTTTGGGGGGGGGGGGGTAAGTTTTTGAATTAGCCAGTGCTGCCAATAGGTCTACAGTGTATGAATTAAAAAGGACTGGTGCCAACACACATCCCTTTTTCAGTCCCCTGTTCGTTGGTGTCTTTTTAGAAATGTTCAAGCCATTGCCTTATTTAACCCTGACCCAGGTAGCGGTATGCAGCAATCTAATGGCCATAAAAAGTTTGTACGGCATGTTTCATGCATTCAACCTTTTCCTCAGTGTGCCCTGGTTGACTTCATCAAAGGCTACACTGTAGTCTAAAAAGCATACATATAGGGAGGATTTCTGCTCGATTGCTTATGTTACTAAAAGATTAACCCATGTGATGTAAGCCAGAGTTTTGCAACCTTACCTGAAGCCCGTTTGAAGCATAGGCAGGATATTGATCCTGTTAATCCAGTCTTTCAGGTTGGCCAGGAATAATCTGGCAAATATCTTTGCTTTTGTGTGTAGAAGTAACACAGTACAGACAAATGGTCACTGTAGAAACAATTCAAAAGGAAAAGAAAACAAAGAAATCAGTGCATTCACGGTCACTCAGAGTTCACTGCAACAAATGCATTTTGATGAGCAGCGTATCAAATAATTGATGTCAAAAACACAATTAAAAATGACAAAATCATACAATTGTTGCAAACATCTGAATATTATTGATATTTGAAATAAAGGTACTCACAGTGAAGAGAGAGTGTATAGTGTTCAGGAAAAAAGTGCATTGGTGAGGGTAATAGAGAAAAGGAGAGGTAATGTGCCATTTATACATTATAACTACACATGTGGTAACCTGTCCAGCCTTTCACAGGTAAAGAATTGCATGGAAATACATAGCATAATGAAGGACCCTGATAACATATCTCAGTGGTCACTGCTTGTTATGGTAAAACAGTCAACGTTTCGACCCCTGCAAATGTTCTTGGTCAATACGTCCTTAGGGTGGGGTCTTCATCAGGACAGAAAGGGGAAGAGCACCTATGGATAATGGAATGCTCTGTGTTAGTCATACAAAAATTATGGAAAAATAAATGAATGAATGCAACTAGTGTCAAATGTATATTAAAATGAATCACCCAGTAATGACTCGGCAATGCAAATCAAGCTGAACAGTTTCCAAAGGTGGGCTCATTTAAGCTCCTGCAGAAAGTAATATAGAGAATGAACCAATAACAAAAAACAGTGCCTCTGAAAATCATGGAACAATGCAAACTGAATGAGGTCACTGTGACGTGTGCGATCACGTTAGGCTGATAAACTATCGACTCTAAAGTGTGAAGGTATAGTCACGCATGTCAAAAAATGGAAACAAATGGCTTGCAAAACTGCAGTTCAGAGGATACCGCATGATGAGGTCCCTCAAGGGGAACCGTGAAAGTGTCGGGATGCTGGATATGTGTCTCTCCCATCGGAGTGAGTACACGACTAAAAATGGACGTGTCTAACCCATGGCTGCATGGCGTTAAGAATACATTTGTATGCGCATCTACCCAACTCAGGCGTGCAAGATAAAAATGTTAAGTGGGCACTCTGTGGGCCTGAGTAAATTATCTCAAATGCATATACAATAAACAAAACAATTCCAAATACCTGTCATAGGCTTGAAACGGTTATAGACCAGGAAACTAAAAAATCAACAGAGGAAAACGGGTAAATATCAAACAGCTTTGTGAATATTGAACAACGGCTAAAGCAATCTTCGGCTAAAAGCCAAGCACTACATACCTCCGTCTCTTCGGATCGAGCCTATAGCATCTGGCACCGGGACATGGAAGAAGCAATCATTATGACGGCTCGCGCTGCGGCGTGCACGCCAGGTGCAGCCGCTGGATAACGGCACGTAAAACATTGCCTGGCGGGCGGGAGGGACACCGGAGGCCCAGAGAGTCTTTCTTCATAATAGAGACGCCTACACGGATCACTGCCGTGCTGGAGACCATTTAGGGGCCAACTGGAGACTAATTATGATCTGATCTAATAAAGCAGAATTGCTTGCATATTGCAAAAGTGGCAAGGACTGCGCCCCCAATTTTATTTGGGGGGTAAGTTTTTGAATTAGCCAGTGCTGGCAATAGGTCTGAAGTGAATAAATTAAAAAGGACTGGTGTCAACACACATTCCTTTTTCATTCCCCTGTTCATTGGTGTCTTTTTAGAAATGTTCAAGCCATTGCATAATTTAACCCTGACCCAGGTACCCGTATGCAGCAATCTATTGGCAGTAAAAAGTTTGTACGGCATGTTTCATGCATTCAACTTTTTCCTCAGTGTGCCCTGGTTGACTTCGTCAAAGGCTACACTGTAGTCTAAAAAGCATGCATATAGGGAGGATTTCTGCTCGATTGCTTATGTTACTAAAAGATTAACCCATGTGATGTAAGCCAGAGTTTTGCAACCTTACCTGAAGCCCGTCTGAAGCATAGGCAGGATATTGATCCTGTTAATCCAGTCTTTCAGGTTGGCCAGGAATAATCTGGCAAATATCTTTGCTTTTGTGTGTAGAAGAGCAACAGTTCTGTAATTTTGAAGATTATTATCTCCCTTCTTATGAATGGGATACAATATGGATCCTTTCTGTAGTGGCTTGTGAGTTTTATGACGGAACCTTTTTGGCTCCTAGCGGACTCCGTAGAACTGTGATGTAGGTGTCAGAGCGGAATGCAATGAAAGCTTGCTATAGAATGTTGAGTTCACAGTTACACACAGCAAAATAAAGACGTATAATTTTAAACTCCATGTGTGGCATAGTCATTGATGTGTGTGCCCAGAGTGCGGAGGACACTATTAAAAGGGACGAGATAGGGGATAAGTAAGTAACCTGAAGAATGACCGTCTGCGCCCAAAGAGTTTGCCGTGATCCAAGCAAACTGCTCGTGCGTGCCACGTGTACTGCTGTTGAAGTAGAAAATTGGTGCTTCATGCATGTAGAGTCAAAGCACCACTCCAGCCGCTGTAAAGTAGTTGAAGATAACGGAAGGACTGCAAAGAATATCCATGCCGATGGTCCAGAACCTGATGGTCAAACCATCCATAAAGGTACTGTGCTGCCACGCAGGATAAAGTTAGACTTTATATGGAGTGCTAATGCTAAAGGGGGATTCAACCTGGTTTATGAAGCGCAGCCACTGAAAATCAGAATTTGCTAAATATCGCTGTGAACAGAAGCACTGAAAGGTGGAGATCAACCAGGTGTCAGAAAATGCAAATTGACATGTAGAAGAAAAGAAATAAACGACTTACTGAATAAACTAAAGAGAGTCATTGTACTACAGCACTCGGTGAAGGTGGCTGAAGGAGAAGTGCTCAGGGTTGTGCTTATGGAGTCATCTATACCCGAGGCGGGTCATTCACAAAGTTGTTGAGCAGGGCTCAGAACAACATCACAGGTCTTTGAAGAGTAAACAGCCAAGAGCAATTCTTGGAATTGTGAAATCTTTCAGATGGCAGCAAAGAAGGTCATGTTTCCAGCTAAAATTAAAGATGATTCAGAGGCCTGCACCTCGCAGGGTCTCACAGACGAGTTGCCTAAACCAAGTAACAGTGATCCACCAGCGGTGCAAGAAAGTTCCACACTGGTCCACAAGCTGCTGCTTACTGAAACCACCACCAACATTTGATGCAGCCAAAAGCAAAATATTGGCGATATATGCACTGCTTGGATAGAGGCAGTGTATGATTTTATTGATGCACTTGAAGAAAAAGATTATCAAGTATCTCAAAAATATTGCTGGGGATGGTGTGAAAGAAGTCAAAGAAAATGCTGCTAATTGATGAAGAAATCACATACTGTCAGATTAAAGAAACACTGAATTTCAAGTTCAATCTGGTATCAAATATTGATTACGAAGGATAAATTTCAGTCAAGAGTGCCAAAACGTTGGTGAAACTATTGATGAATTTGAGGAGAGACTCAATACCTCATCAAACACTGCAGGTTTAATTAATTTAATGATGAAGAATCAATGCGTCTTAGTTATTGATGGATGCTTGTCATATTCATTCAGGCAACGAATGCTGAGAGAAACTCTTAGTTTGGAGCAAGTGTTGATGGCTGCCAGAGTTAAGGAGTGTACTGAAAGACTAGCTGCTGACTTGGTGGCCGGATGTGCCCAGAGTGAATCAGTTATGATTATAAAAACTAAGCCAAAGCAAACGACTGAAGGACACAAAGTGATGTCTACATGTAAAAAGAAGTTATGTTTTAGATGTGGATTTTTGAATTTTACATGAAGGTAAATGTCCTGTCATTGGTCAAATATGTAAATGATGTGGGTGAAAGAATCATTTAGTGACTGAGTGTGGAAAGAAGGAGAAAGCAAGTGCGTCACATCGTGAAGTTAAAATGGCCACCAGAACATTCCAGAAGCAACGTTTGACACACCCACAAGGCCAAGTGGCGCCATCAATTGAGGCAAGTTGACATTGAACGTAGTCGATCCTCACCTAAATCATCGGCAAACAGTTCTTCTGCCTCAATATCAAGTTAAAGCGAGGAAGATGGTTGTTACTTTTTGATGTTTACCTCAGACAAGTATGTGTTAGAATAGAAATTGTTTATGCTTTCGCAGTGCTCCATGTAAGTTAGCATTCGCGGCGCCATTTTCTATTTGGGCGCCATTTTAGGCTGTTCGAAACTGATTCAGTTAAATTTTGAGAAATGCTCCCTTGTGAATGTTGTTTCTTCTCTTCTGTCCCGTTTTAATAATAAGCATACCGTTCATGTTAGCACATAGCTTTCTCACTAGATAGCGGCCCTCTCTCCCCCTTGTGTGCTGGCGGGTTCCAGATGGAACAACCTTGGACTATGATAGGTTGTGTAAGATAGGAGTGCAAAAACCGTTTTTTGTATTTCACTGTTTAACTGCACCTGCCTGGAAAATTCCACTGTGGGCCTGGTTTCACTGAGTTCCGAAACGTACATAATGTATTTTTATGCTTGTTGATTTCAGTTGCCTCTGGAGCACTCTCAGCGACTGGACAGAAGGGGCTCCGCTCTGAGTGTATATGAATAAAAAGTTATTGGTTTGTATTCTCTACTGTCTGACTGACTCTTCCTTTAAGGGATAAGGGATCCCTGCACGAAGAGTTTCTATTGCTCGCAGTTGCTCCTTCTGTCCTGCCAGATGGTGCCTCGCCCAGTGGTCATCCTGACTGGAGTCCTGCACAGCGAATCCCTTGGATCTGACCATTTGGTCTGAAGAGTCAGCAGTGGAGAACTGGTTCACTGAATTACTTATATCAGGTGAGTTTGTTTTGGTTCTTTGTGGATGTGGTACCCTTTTGGTTAAAGTTTGGTATGGTCTAAGGGCTGTTTCGATAACAAAAGTATTTGCAAATACTTTTCCAGGTAAAACTAACGACTTTGTTTTCTTTTCGAAATGCCTGGCCTAAGCAAACTTTGCAATTTGTGTTGTCGTTGTTGTTCTGCAGATGCTCGATTAGAAGAAGCTCAACTTACGCCTCCTAAAGGGAGCCATAATTTTGAAGTATGTAAAACATTGTCTTGGCCCCATTATGTTTAGTACATTATGGCACAAATATATGAGGGATAATACAGAGTTACAGTGACCTTTTACGGACACCTTTGATGAACAAAAGATTGGGTTTTTGCAGGAACAGGTATTTAAGAGACGAAGTAGACCATCGATGTTTGACTCCCTCAGGACTTGGCAGAAGGAGGCCCGACAGATGCGGTTAAAGATGGAGAGGGACACCCGGAAAGGGAAAATGCAAACATTGACACAGAAAGCTGTGGCATATGATAGAGAAAAACAGAAAACAGGAATTGAATGTGAAGATAGGAGACTTCGGCTGCATATTGACAAGTCTTATTTGGCCAATAAGGAAAATGATACTTTTGTGGAGGAGCTGTTAGATAATCAACCCCGCCTCCATATGCCCTGCAGAGGATATATCCCACTGTTTCTTTACAGTCACAGCAGCCTGTTTCATCTGCTTCGGTTATTCCTGTATCCACGGCTGTTATCTCGACAGCTTTGGCTACCACACCCACTGCTCCTTCTTTGTCCACGCCATCTTTGATGACTGTGACCTCTAGTACAACTACTGTTTCAACACCTGTGTCCTCCATTCTTTCTCCTCCAGTGCAAGTGTTGACAACGACTGTACCTGCTACTTCTGTAGCTTCTCCTTCTCTGGTTTTACATCCTCCGATACTTTTGCATGCTTTGACGCCAGTACGAGGATTTGAGGACACGGATTGGGCAAAAGTCAGGGAATGGATGGGTCCGTTGGTGCGCTCTGGAGTAAGAGAAGATGAGATGGAGATGTTAGCAAGACAGGCTTTGAAGTGGGCTAGTAATCCGATTTAGGGCGCTGAGGACATTTGGCAGACTGTTCATGAGTTTGAGCCTTTTTTACTGCAGCACGTTCGTCAGCATATGTCCGCTACACTGATTAACCTTTGGCGCACACACATTAAAATTGAGGCTCCACAAGTGTTATTTGATTTTAAGGACCGTGTTTATGTAGCTGATTTAGACCCAGGACAGGTGCTCGCGAATATTAATACTATAGTTTCTTACAGAGTTCGGTTGTATGAAAAGAGTCCCACTAAAATTACTCCATTCCCAATGCGTGAGGTCCATCCAATATATCATCCAGAGATACCAGTTCGGTAACGTCACTAGACCAGCTGTAGCTGCCTGTTTTCAGGAGCAATGGGTTTATACTCCGTGGAAAATAAGTGAAGTTTTAGCCCTTAAGGCTACGCTGCCCGGCCCTAGGAAAAATCCTACAGCTTATTATAAAGAGTTAACAGAGGCTGCCTCTTCTACTGTTATGACTCTTGCTGACATTGAAATGTTTTTTGGTCTTCTTGTTCCAATCAATATTTGGAGACAGGTCCACACTCAAGATCATGTTGCAGAATTGGGCGGTACATGGGATGTGATTAAAGGATGAGATCAGGAAAGGAAGGCAGGTGATAAACCCCCTGCTGAGATACTTGCTTTGCCTGGTCGTATCATTACGTATATGCACACTCTTATTCCACCTAAGAAGGTAAGTTGGGACAGATTGACAGCTTGTCGGCAGAAGAAGGATGAGAGTGTGTCTGAATTTTTTACTCGGTTTGAGGACACATTCTTGGATTATAGTGGGCAGGATATGTCCACTGAGGGAGGAGTCGATTGTTTGTAGACAGATTTGTTACTAACCTTCTTCCTGAAATAATGACTTATTTGCAGGTATCTGAGAGTACTTGGTCTACATCTTCTCCCTTTGTTATTCTGAATATGGCCCAAAACTATGAACACCGAGAACAGGAGGAAAAGCGTAAAACTGATAAAAAACATACAGATTTAAAGACAAAGGTGTTGTTACAGTAAGCATTTAGGGGAAATAATAGGGGACGAGGAGGTCCTTCTTAACAGCTGCCACCTACTCAGCAGTCTTCAATGACACCTTTGGGGCAGAATAAGTGTGCATATTGCAAGGAGAAAGGACATTGGCGCAGCCAGTGTCCAGTGCTTTTACAGAAGGTTGCGTCCTCAAGAGGACAAGGTTCTGGTGGTAGAGGCCGTAGGACTGATAGAAATCAGAGTACTGCGACTTCTGCGGGCCGGTCTGACAATAATTATTTTGATGACCCAAGAGAGGGACAGTATTATCATGATGATTATGACATGGATGATGTGACGGGTATGTCTTATAGTTAGGTCAGCCAGGGACAGAGCGAAGGACCAGTTCCGATACCTGTAGATCAGCGTGGTCCTTATGTCACAGCAGATATGCAAGGCTCAAATAAGGAATTTTATGTCGATACAGGTGCAACAAAGAGTTCTATTTCTCGACATATGGTCTCCGGGGCGGCTCTGTCTGGCCACAATAATGTTTTGGTAGGTTTATCGGTTGTAAGCCCCATTTCACATCCCCATGCATTGACTGTTGGTCCTTTTATTGTGGAATCTCCGTTCTTGTTAACATATAATTATGGTGAAAATTTGATGGGTTTGGACCTGTTGAAGAAATTACATGCTACTATTTATTGTTCCCCTGCCGGTGTCTATATTACTATGGGTCCAGATGTGAGTACTAAGTAGTGTTTGTCTCAGGTTGCGCTCCTTCCACCTAGATTTGCTCAGATACCACACATGCTGTGTGCCACCGGTGATACAGACGCATGTTTGTTACATATACCACCGGTTTCTGTACAAGTTAAGGTTAATGCTATTGTACCCCGCATTCCTCAATACAAGATACTGCAGGCAGGCGAATGGGCTCTTCTTCAGAATATTCAAGATTGGATACGAAAGGGAGTGGTTGAGGAAACGTCTGCCAACATTTGTAATAGTCCTATTCTTCTGGTTCTTAAGAGGATACCTTCAGGTTCTCCTTATGCTCTTGATGATGTTTATCGCTTTGTGACTGATTTGTGAGAGGTTAATAAAATTGTGGTTCCACAGTTTCCAGTGGTTCTCGATATAACAATGATTCCATCCACTGCTAAGTTCTTTTCTGTTATTATTTTGAAAAATGCATTTTTTAGTATTCCTAAAGGCAGTAGGTATTTGTTTGGATTTACACTTGCCGGCAGAAGCTTTAGATTCTGTCGTGCTTCTCAGGGCTATAGGGAGAGTCCTAGTATTTATAGTCAGGTATTAAAATGTCAGTTGGATTCACTTTTGCTTCCTCCAGGTAATGTATTGGTGCAATATGTCGATGACCTATTGAGTGCTTCTGATACGGAACAGGGTTGCAGAGATAGTAAGGTGAAATTGCTATTGCATTTGGCGCATCATGGTCATAAGTTTTATCTTTCCAAATTTCAGTATTGTCGACATGAGGTTACCTACTTAGGTCACCTGCTGTCGAAAGAGGGTAGGAGATTGACCCCTGAGCGTATCAGTACCATTGTTAAAATGCCCATTCCACAAACTCAGAAAGACATACACGCTTTTATAGGTAATACTTCTTATTGTCGACAGTGGATACCAAATTACTCGCTACTGCTTACTTTAACAACGAAAGCAGTACATGGGCCTTCGCCCTGGACGCCCGAATGCCAGCAGTCTTTTGAGTAATTAAAAACTGCACTTTGTTCGGCTCCGGTACTTGGCACACCTAATTATAACAAACCGTTTGTGCTCTATGTCCATATGTCGGCTGGCTGCGCACTTTCCGTCCTAACACAACAATTTGGGGATAGGCAGAGGCCTTGTGCTTATTTTTCTGCTGTACTTGATCCTGTCGCTAGGGCCCTTCTGAGTTGCCTGAGAGCGGTCGCGGCTGTTGCATCTTCAATCAGGCAATCGGCTGGACTCGTACTTGATATAGACCTCACAGGTATGGTACCCCATGCTGTGGATACACTTTTGAATCAGACGAAGACACAGCACCTCACCAGTGCACATCTTACTGGCTATGAATTGACATTGTTTGCTAAGCATATTACTCTCAAAAGATGTGCCACTCTGAATCCAGCCACATTACCACCCCTCCCCCTTCTTAGAATAATGCAGTCGACAAACATGACTGTATTTTCCGCACAGAAGAAGAGACGAAAGGATGGGTAGAGCTGACTGATGTTTCCTTATCTGACCCTCAAGGAGAACTATATGTCGATGGCTCTTGTTTTAAATTACCAGATGCCACCACCACTGCAGCTTATGCTATCACTACATTGCGGACGGTGGTACAGACATCACAAGTCCCTTATCAGTCGGCTCAAGCTGCTGAGCTTGCTGCCCTTATTCGAGCTTGCGAATTCAGTGAAGAGCTGGTTGTCAATATTTATACCGACAAAAAGTACGCATTCAGGGTCGCGCATAATTTTGGGCGGCTGTAGGGCAGAGAGAGGGTTTCTTACTTCCCATGGTACAAAGATTCAGCAGGGGCACCTTATTTTGTGGCTTTTGTCAGCTTTGAGGCTCCCCAAGAAATTGGCAATCATCAAGTGCAGCTCCCATAGAAAAGTTATGTGGGTAGAGGACATGCTTTTGATGATCAGGTAGCTAAGGAAATGAATGTTCATTGCATGTCCAGCTAGGTGGGTTCCTGAAGTTTGAGAATACCCTTGAGAGTGTAAAAGAGATACAAAGTGCAGCTATGATAGAAGAATTAGAAAAATGGCAGGAAAGTACAGCACAGTTGACTGAGGAAGGGTGTTGGATTGATAAATCGGGGCAACAGAAATAGATGTTTCCCAATGCATATGTTCGTCCGGTGGTTAATATGGCACATGGTCCAGCTCATATTAGTGCAAAAAGTATTTGTAAATTGTTAGCCCATGTGTGGCATAATGATAAAAATTCTAACACAGCTGCAGATTTGGTGAAATACTGTATGGTCAGTATGATGAATAATCCAGGGAAGGGTACCCTTACACCACCTGGCAATTTTGCATCACCCACTTTTCCTTCTGAAGTCCTTCAAATGGACTACATCGAATAGAGAGATGCAATAATCTTATGTATGTTTTGGTGGTTGTATGTGCGTTCAGTAAATGGGTTGAGGCCAACCCCAATCCAGATAATACGGCCATTACGACTGCGATGGTACTCCTTAAAGAGTATTTTCCTCATTTCTGCTTGCCCCGAGTTCTTTGGAGTGACCACGGAAGTCATTTTAATGGGAAAGTGATTACATTGATTTGTGAAGGATTGCACGTTCAGCAGAAATTTCACGCTGCCAATCACCCACAGTCAGCTGGCCTCGTTGAGAAGTACAATGGTACTCTCAAACTGAAATTGGCTAAAATTCAAGAGACAACAGGGTTAAAATAGCCAGATGCTTTGCCGTTAGGTCTTTTGTCAACAAGAACAGCTCATTCTAGAACAGGATTGTCTTATGAGGTTGTGTTCAGGTGCCTGGATAATATCTGGGGCGTTCCACGCCTTTGTAAGTATTCAGATATTGAATATCCTGTGTTGCTTGATTATCTTGGCCAGTTAACAGAAAGTTTGCGTTCTATTCACCAACACATATGGGAGTCTCTGCTTTCTGTACCAAAGGGGGTCCGGCCACGACATTCAGCCCTGGGACTTCGTGCTTATCAGAAATTTCCAGTGTAAGTAAAGTCTGGAGCTGCACTGGAAGTGTCCTGAGCAAGTTCTGTTGGTGACACGGACGGCTGTAAAGGTTGCTGGCCGAAAGAACTGGGTTCATGCTACACACTGCAGGAGAATTCCTTTGCCGTTGCCATACGATCAGTGGGTGAAGGAGGGCGTCGGCGATACAGAGTGCGAGCAGGTGCCAAGGTTTGTTCCCTTCAGCGATGCCCAGTTGATCTGGACCCAGACAGATAAGGAGAACAATGATGTTTTGAATGAGGCTGTTCCCCCAGAAATTCGAGCTGTGCGGGAGCCTTTGTTTATTGATCACACGGTGTCTGGGGCTACCAGGGACAATTTGCGCCCTTGGCTGAGGGATACTGAGTCCAAGGAGAAGAAAGATTAGGGATGGACTGTACAAGATAGGTAGTACTGAGTCATAGTAACAACTGAATTAATTGAAAATTAGTGGAGGATTTTGTACTTGCGTTGCCTTTATTTACTAAACCTTAGCTAGTTTGACCAGAAGTATACCTCGAAGGTATACCATCTTTATTGACGAGGGATAGATTAAAAGAGCTTAGGACAGAGCAAGCTCCACCGCTGGTGCTCAAGAGTGCCAACTTATTGATGGACGACAGGAGCCTGTACCAGTGAGGCTCTGACAGACACTGGGAACTTGTATATTTTCTTTGCACTTTTGCCTCTTTGCAATCCATTATGTACCCTTTGGTAGAAAAGTTGCTGGCGAAGAGCAGCCAATCGTTCTTGTTGCACAGCATAATATGATGTGGACACGGAAAACCAAAATGATATGTGTTGTTCTTTTGGTTTTATTAATAATAATATTGTGTGGGGTGTTATGGGTTTTGGAAAATGATCAAAGAGTACTTTTACGTAGTAAGGGTAAGGTTTTCTCCCCGAAAAGAAACAAAAGAACAGCCCTGAGTTATTTATTTCTGGAGATACGCAAGAGATTCTTTGGAGAAGGGACAGCTTGTAACCCCACTCAATCAGTTACTAGTCTGGGGACTGCATATCCATTGTCACTTGTGAATTATACTTATACTCGGCCACCCCAATTTACGGAAGCGAAAGGAGTATTTGGTTTTGGTTATCCGGGGCCATGTCTATACCATAGAAAACCACTGGGAATGGGTTATCCAGGTTGTGATAACAATACATATTGCAATGATTTCTATATGGAAAAACAAAATGTTATATTGGTGGATTGGCATTATAAGGAATTGATAGTTACCCGGGAGGCTGGTTATTATCCTGCTTGTTGCCCCATCGTGAATAGTACTGACACTTCACTGTATATAAATTGCTCAGGAATAGTGCTGTATAACAATACGATCCCCTTGGTGAATGACGAGGATCCAAATACTTTTGGAATGAACTCGAGGTATACAGCAGTGGATTATGAGGGACCGATTTATGCACACCCAGGATTTTTCTTTCTGTCTAATGGGACGTATTCTAATGTCCATAATGGTACAGATGATGTAGCTCTTGGAACGGTATTGCCTCTTAGGTATACCTTGTAAATATGCTAAGGCTAACATCCAATGGGTTAAAAGGACTCTAACTAAAAATTCTGTGAGGGAGTGACCGACATAGAGGTCAATAATTATACTTTGCCTCCTTTCTTCTATTTTCCCTTTGGGTGGTACATCTATGGCTAGGGGTTAGATAGCTATAGAATATTTTGGATGTAAGCTGCAAATTTGATCTAATACCACAGTTGCAGCTGTACGTGACATTACCACTCAGCTGGATAGTATGCGAATATATTCGGAACAGACCAGATATGCAGTCAATTTTGTTTTGGCTAAGAGTGGTGGAGTATGCGCGGTAGTGGGCGATCAGAGTGTGGTTGGAATCAAGAATATGGAGAAGAATATTACCAAACACATTTTAGATATCCTTGAAAATGCAAAAGGAATTTAAAAGTGGGAGCTGGGGCTGGATTCTTGAAAAAGTGATTTATCTGATTGTGATATTGGTGCTCTGCTGTGCTCTTACTCGGTGTCTTCCCTTCTGCTGATCCTATTACACCACTAATCTCACCCCTAGAATTCCTCCCTCCTTAATGTTTCACTTCCTTATGTTGATAGTATGGAGTACTCATAACTGTTTATTAATGAAATATCTAATTACGGTTTGTAGTTTTGTTTCCTCTTGTTGCCGTTAGAAAATGTTTTAGCTCATGCTAAAAGGGGGGTCTGTTAGAACAGAAATTGTTTATGCTTTCGCAGTGTTCCACGTAAGTTAGCATTCGCTGCACCATTTTCTATTTGGGTGCCATTTTAGGCAGTTCAAAACTGATCCAGTTCAATTCCAAGAAATGCTCCCCTGTGAGTTTTGTTTCTTCTCTTCTGTCCTGTTTTAGTAATAAGCATACCATTCATGTTGGCACATAGCTTTCTCACTAGATAGAGCCCCTCTCCCCCTTGTCTGGTGGTGGGTTCTGGATGGACCGACCTTGAACTATGATACTTTGTGTACGGTTTAACTGCACCTGACTGGAAAATTCCACTGTGGGCGTATTTTTGCCCAGTTAAGAAACTTACATAGTGTATCCTTATGCTTGTTGGTTTCAGTTCCTTCTGCAGTACTCTCAGCAACTGGGCAGATGGGGCTTCGCTCTGAGTGTATATGAATAAACCGTTATTAGTTTGTATTCTCTACTGTCCGACCGAATCTTCATTGAGTACGGAAGGCTGAGACATGGTGCTTAGTGACCCGGGTGGCCGTAAACGGGTTACTTCCTTCACGTGCGCATGTTGTGCTGGCTGCATGTGAGAAAAAAAGTTAGTCAAAGAAAAGGCGACATGCCAAAGCACCATTGAAAATAAATGGTTGCCCGATACCTTTCAGCATTGACAGTGGTGTATCGATAAACATAATGCCTGAAGAGAAATACAATCAATTATTTCCATTGCCCCGACTTACGCCATTGAAAACCAAATTGTACACATGGGCTGCTTTGACGCCCACATAAAGCCAAGGTCCCTTTTTAGCGACAATGAACCACACAAAATTGAAGGTGCAAGCATCTTTCCATGTGCTTCAAGGTATAGCATCAAGTGCCTGTCTGCTCAGCTTTAGCACAGCTGCTAATATGAGACTGATTTTTGTGAACTACAACATGAATGCTCACTATAAAATTGTAAGGCAGTTCCCTTTGTTATTTTATGGCTTGGGAAAGCTTAAGACTATGAAAGTAAAGTTATACATTAATGAGGACATCTGTCGTATGGCTCAGACATAGATGAATTGCTTTTTATTTACAGGATGCTGTTGAAAAAGAACTTACATCGTTACTTATACATGACATCATTGACCTTTCAACAGGTTTTATGCCATGGGTTTCTCCCATAGTGGTGGTGCCCAAAAAGGACAGTGAAAGAGCTGTATGCATATGTGTTGACATGCGTCAAGCAAACAAGGCAATTGAAAGAGAATGACATCAAGGTCCACACATTGCAGACATAATAACGCAATTAAATGGTGCAAATGTCTTTTCTCTCCTTGATTTGAATAAAGGTATCATCACCTAGTACTTGAAAAAGATTGCAGGTATATTAAAACCTTTTCTACACATATTGGTCTATTTTGATACAAGAGACTCAGTTTTTGTGTGTCATTGGCTGCAGAACCTTTCCAAGATGTCATTCGACGTATCATACTGACTGTTGTGAATGCTTTTAATTATAGCAATGGCATTGATGTTTTGAGCTACACAGAAGGAGCATGATAAAGCTCTCACACCACCCAGATACCCTTAAGTGTGAACTTTACAAATACTGATTGATTGATTGACACAAGTAGGTTGTTTACTTACTGATGCAGGTTTGACTTTGAATGCCGACAAGTGTGAGTTCCGCAAGACAAAGTTAAAGTTCTTTTGCTGTATCTTTTCAGACGGGGGTATGGCACCTGATCCTGCAAAAGTACAAGCCCTGTCAAATGCAAATTCTCTACAAGATGTTTCAATAATACATTCATTTCTTGCCATGGCCAGTTACAGTTCAATATACATCCGAGACTTTGCTACTATCAGTGCTCCATTATGAGAATTAAATAAGAAAAATGTTTAATTCAAGTGGTCACAAGAATGTGAGAGACATTTCAGGAAAATCAAACAAGCTGCTGAAATGGCCTACTTCAATCCAAAGCTCCATACAGAAGTTGCTGTTTATGCTAGCCCAGTCAGGTTATCGTGTAGTTCCCCACTTCCCAGTAGGAACTGTACAGTTGTTGGGCAACATAAACATAAGGATGGTGCCAGACTGATTCTGTGCACCCCCACAGGATGTGTCATCCTAGAGATCAGCTAGCCCACAGTGGCACTATATGCACCCCTAAACCTAGACAGGTATCAAATGGTTTTGGTAACCACGGAACATGACAACCCTGAGCTCCCCCAGGGATCATAGTAACAGATCTAGAACCCTTTTGCTCAGTCACTCATGCTCTCTTTCTCTCAGAGAAGTTATCAAGGAATTAACAGTGGAACGTTTTCAATATTTATTGAACCAACGTGATTCTTGTATAGAATATATGTGCTGCAATGATCAATAGACAGAGGCAGATGTAAGTTATTAGCAGTATAAGGACAATGAACAGAATGAAAAGTACCATGATCTTGCTAAGAATATATATATATATATATGTAGCCCACAAATCTGCAATAAAGTAATTTTGGAGCAACTTACCTTGGTTCGCTGTATTGTGTTCTGGAGCGAGAAGGAGACGCGCTGATTTGATAAAGGCTTCTAGCAAGCTGAAACACGTCTCTTATCTCAGGGTTTGAGGGAGGACCTGTGAAAATACATTTTTGCCGTATCTTGACTGCCTCGAGTCCGTGCCTTCTTCCATGGATGTCTCTGTGGGAGCTGGAACGAACACACACACACACACCTCCGTTTACCAGCATGCAGCGGGTCTAAGGCCAGCGCGAGAAACATTGCAGCGAAGCAGAGGAGGAGCTGAAAACATCTAATTAATGGGAGTGGATACAGTACCACCATGAGACTTAAATCAGCTCAAGGTGCAAGAACAGTCTTTGAAACCAGGCACTGATGAAAGCCTAAGCGGCTGAAATGCGTCTACCACAGCGTTTCTTGATTCATGCATACCACGCGCTGCAATGAGTTGCTGAAATAAATCCAGTTGTTTAAAATCCTGTGCATGTGTCGGACTCTGAGTGAGTATTGGACTATATATATATAGGCGGCAATGTGGTACTAATGGAACGATCACTTTATGAGAAAGAAGCCTATGCTCAACTGAATGATAGACAGTGCTATATGAGAACCAACGCAAGTGAACTCAAAAGCATGGTACAAGATTACCATTCGAAACTCACGAAGTGGAAGAACAAGAGACTTTTAACTGAATCAGAATTCAAGTTTCTCAAAGTTGACAATCCAATGACTCCAGTCATCTATTTTATCCCAAAGGTCCACAAGGATATCAACAAACCCCCAGGCAGACCCATTATTTCAGCCAGAGGGGGGCTTTTGGAGAGAACATCTATCTATATAGACTTTTTTTCTACAGCCTTTTGTCAACAAGCTTCCTTCGTACATTCAGGACACAGGGGACTTCCTATGCAAGATACAACAAATAAAGTGGATGAAAGGATACTGAATGCTTGCCCTGGACGTCACAGCCCTTTATACCAGCATTACACATGACATTGGTCTCAATGCAGTCTCCCATTATTTAAACCAGAGGGAAGACCATGAAAAAGAACATAACACTATGCTAATGCAAATGTTACAATACTGCCTGACTAACAATGTGTTCATGTTTAATAATTTGCTGTATCGCCAACTACAGGGAGTTGCGATGGGGGCCAGTTTTTCACCAAGTTATGCCTGTCTGTTCATGGGGGCTTGGGAAGAACTGGTCCTCAAGGTACAATTTAAGAAAGAGATGGATGAGCATGCGGTAGCATGGTATAGGTTTATTGATGATTTATTTATTATTTGGCGAGGTGATGAGAACCAAGCACAGGGCTTTATCAATGACATTAACATCAATGAACACAACCTAGCCTTTACTGCAACCATGAGCCAGACAACAGTAACTTTCTTAGATACTGAGGTATATGTCCACAACGAAACACTGGAAACGAGACTAAATCGCAAAAAAACAGCTGGCAACACACTCTTACACGCCAGAAGCTCACACCCGGCTCATTTAATAGCTAGTATCCCCTATGGGGAAATGCTACGCATTAGAAGAGTATGTAGCAACGATACAGACTTGGCCTCTGCGCAACTCTCCAGTAGTGCCAGATTTTTGGAAAGAGGATACTCCAAAAAAATCATAGAGAGTGCTATTACCAAATCAGTGCAACATACTAGAAAGGAACTCCTCAGCTCTTACACCTCTAGCCAAACTACCAATGATGTTAATTCAGCAACCACTCCCATTGAGGTAGATAACACCTTTAGAATTATCACTGGGTACAGCAGGCAACACAAGGATTTATACAAAATCATCAATCGCAATTGGCCCATTGTACTCAATGATCCGGTCATAGACGCCTCATTACCAGCACGCGCTTCGCTTACTTTTAGTAGAGCCCCCTCAATGAGGGACTCCCTTGTTGACACTAATCCTGAGACTATGGAGAAAACGACCTGGCTACAAACTAACACGGGTTTTTACAAATGTAAAACATGCAAATCATGCCTCCAAGGGGTGAATATGAAATCTTACCGGAATGGCTTTAGTGACATTGAGCATCGGATCAATAAGTTACTTACTTGTAAAACAGAATTTGCAGTATACGTTTTAACTTGTCCATGTTCTCTGAGATACGTAGGCAGCACTAAGTTAGCTGTGCATAAGCGAATACTACAGCATCTCAGAGCTATAGCAAATCATGACAACACATACCCAGTGGCCCGACATTTCAGGGAGTTCCACCATAGTGACAATCGTTTACTCAGATTCTTCGTCATTGATGCAGTTATTGCAAGTAGACGAGGAGGCAATAGAGAAGCAAAGCTCCGAAAGCTGGAAACACAATATATTTTACGACTAGGCACAAAATTTCCGAAGGGGCTTAATATAACTGAAGATTTGTATACCTGTTTACCTTGACACGGTCATGTTTTCCACAACAATGAGATGAATATGTTAAGACTCCTTTTATACTGTATGAGAATGCTGACCCTTAACCGATATTCATGTGAATAGGAGTCTTTACAACTGATTTTTGCACCAACAATTTGGATTCTAATTATGATGACATTATGTACATCTGCATTTTGACACTAATCTACAGTGTATCACTTTTCACTTGAATATTTTCCATTTGGACTCTAGATATTAAATTTGATTTCTTCCCCTATTCCCCTAAGGTTAGCAGTTTTGTTTCCTTATGATTTTTTAGACCACAGATGTCCACATATGTCACGTTGCACGCCATAAATGGATAGTATGGTCTCCCCCGTTTCTCCTTGATTGTTTTTGCATTTATTATTGGATCCAATTTTTAGCTTTGAAACATAGCATAAGTTTTATGTTACACACATCGTGTATACATCAGATCTTTACATCACCAATTCTCAAGGCAATGACCTAGTATGTTTAAACCCTCTGTTCCCCATATGAATATGATATGTCTACTGTATGGATGTTTGGTGCTAGAGGCATTTATGCCATTATTTTTGCACTAACCGTATTGGACATGGGCAGCTACTAGTATATTTATCTAGAACTGAAGCAAAAATATTTGTATACACTCGGCATTTAAGCCACAAAATTTGGTATAAGTTATTAACATTGTAAATAGATGGTTCGTTTTTATTGACTTATTTATTTATTTATTTATTGTTTTAAATCTTCAAAACAGTGAAATTTGCACAACAATACGGGCTGATCCTATATTTATCATTGATTAGATCATGTTTTGCACTTTACTACTTGAATAGAGGAGTGTTTTTTCTATGTTTACAACACCAGAGGTCACATGTCTATGATCTTGCACTTTGAACTCGATGTGCCTGCTATTTATTGGATCTTATTACAAGCTCACGTTGTCATGTGATCAAGGCTCTGCTGAGCCGAAATGTTATGACGGCAACCTAAACGAAATAAATATAGCACTTTAACGAAGGTCCGTGTCCGCTTGTGATTTTGGATATCGATGTTCATCGTCATCCTGGTGCACCAGTGGTATTTGTATATATATATATATATATATATATATATATATATATATATATCTCCAGTAGGTAGTTATAGTTAGGACCTAGTTTCTATAGGAAAAGCGTTTTTTCTTTTCCCAATAACTTTGGCGCCGGTTGATGAATCTTCGTGAAATTTTCAAAACTAGTGGCCCGCTCCAGTCAGCATCTGTCTTGAAAGTTTTGGGGTCATTTCCATAGGAAACTTTAGACAAAGCCACAGCCCTAACTGCTAAACGGAATTACACCAAATATGGCAAAAAGGTAGGTCTTAGTTCAGAAAGAACCCTGTTTTAAAAATGGTGTAAATCCGTTTAGCAGTTACTGAGAAATTAGAAAAAGAAAAGGTTTGATATCTGTCCTCCATAGGAAACTTTAGACAAAGCTACAGCCCGAACTGCTGAACGGAATTACACCAAATTTGGCAAAAAGGTAGGTCATGGTTCAGAAAGAGCCCTGTTTTAAAAATGGTGTAAATCCGTTGAGTAGTCCCTGAGAAATTAAAAAAAGAAAGTTTCGATATCTGAGCACCGAGGAGGGTTTGCGAACCCTGCCGGGCACGAGCTTCACTCTGATTGGCTGCCAACACTCCAAACTAGGAAGTGTTGGCAGCCATCTTGTGACTCGGAAGAACCGAGTCACAAGAAAACAGTAAAACAAATATAAAAAACAAGAAAAGGGGTCAGGGTATAAACACCCTGACCCCCTGGGCCTGCTCAGGGGGTCCCACAAGGGACCCCCAGGACCAAAAAAAAGCATTTTTTGTTTTATAATTTTGGCAGAATTCGTGCTGGGGTCACGAATCCCGCTGAAATTATTAAAAAAATGAAGTGTGGGCTCCCATGCTTCATTTTAATGAGGCCCCAGGGTGGGCCAGGTCCGGGGGTCATTGTCAATAAATAATAGTGGGACCCATGGGGGCCCCCGCAGCCCCAGGGACCGCCACCTCCCCAGGGCTTTAAAAAAAATCGAATGTGTGGGGGGGTGTCCCACCCCCCCCCCCCCCACACTGCCCTGGGTACCACCACCTCCCCAGGGCTTCATTAAATAAGGGTGGGGGGCCTTGCAGGCCCCCCAGCCCGGGGACCACCACCTCCATGGGGCACTTTGAATTTAAATATGGTGGTCCGTTACGGACCCCCGTGCCCCGGGGACCACCACCTCCCCAGGCCTGCTCAGCTGGTCCCACAAGGACCCCCAGGGCCAAAAAAAGCATTATTTTTTTTATAATTTTTGCGGAATTTGCGTTGGAGTCACAAACTCTGCCGAAATTATTTAAAAAATGAACCGTGGCCCTCTTGTGTCCTGAGAACCTCAGGACACAAGTGGACTTTATCGCCCCACCAGCAGTGCACCAGAAGCCGCGATTGCAGAGTGATGTAAAAAGGATCATGGCCTCGGAACACCTCTCTGCAACGTAGCTCTGTGGCGCTTACTGGAGGTACCTGGTGGGCTAGTTGGCCCACAGGGAGCCCTCAGGATTCAAGGGGACTTAATCCCCCAACTTACAACACGCCAGGGGGCGCGTTTGCACAGTGGTGCAGGGAGGGGGCGGGACCTCAGGACGTAAGTGGACTTCATCCTCCAAGCAGCATTGTGCCAGAAGCCGCGTTTGCAGTGTGGTGTAAAAGGGGCGTGGCCTCGGAACACCTGTCTGCAATACAGCTCTGTGGTGCTTACTGGAGGTACCTGGTGGGCTACTTGGCCACCAGGGACCTTCAGGGTTCAAGGGTCTTAATAGGGATGTTATAGTTAGAAATTAGCATTTAAAAAACCTTAGAAATTCACTGAAAAACCTTAGGATTGAGGCACATTATAATTAGAGATTTTCGTTTAAAAAAACATTGAAATTCACTGAAAAAACCATAGGTTTCAGGGACAATATAGTTAGAAATTAGCATTTAAAAAACTATTGAAATTCACTGAAAAAAACATAGGTTTCAGGGACATTATGGTTAGTGGGACATTTCACTCATACAAAACCATAGAAATTCCGCCGTTATAGTTAGTTCAGCTAACTATAACTCGCGCCCCCGCAATGCAATGCTGATGACCATGTCATGAATGATGTAATATGTGACGTCATCAGCAGTGCATTGCGGGGGCGCGAGGTATAGTTAGCTGAACTAACTAAAACGGCAGAATTTCTATGGTTTTGTACGAGTGAAATGTCCAACTAACTATAACGTGCCTGAAACCTATGTTGTTTTCAGTGAAAAAAATAAATATATATATATATCATTGCTCCATCTGCACCTCCAAACCAGCGCCCTCAATAGACGGGTGCTTTGAAACGCGAAGGTGCAATCGCGTTCATAAATGCGCGCTCACTCCCAGTCACTTTCAGGAACTCGGAAAAGCACTCGGCTTTATTATGGTCAACTTTGAGGGACTTTGTGAGCCGATATACGGCATAATATCTAACAATTTAAGGCTCATATTAATGAGTTTTAACAATTGCATTTTAAATTGACGGCTGACATTGCGAGCCGATATACGGCAAAATGTTTAGAATTTGAAACTTGGTAACTGCTTTTCAATATGGCGGCTGGTTTTCCTAGGTGATTGTCCTATTTTGTTGTCCATGTAAGGTAATACCATGTGACTCACGTTATGCCTCTTTAAATGTGCTGTTTTTTGGCGCGAACTTTGCTAAACATTCGACTAAGGCATAGCCGAAACGCGTCATGTTTTTTTATGCTCGCCATGCAATAAATGATTTAATAACTGCAGGAGTGTCCCGCTGAGTGCTTTTCCGAGTTCCTGAAAGTGACTGGGAGTGAGCGCGCATATATATATATATATATATATATATATATATATATATATATTCACTGAAAAAACCAGAGGTTTCACACAAGTTATAGTTAGCTGGACATTTCACTCGTACAAAACCATTGAAATTTCCCCGTTATAGTTAGTTCAGCTAACTATAACTCGCGCGCCCGTAATCCACTGCTGATGACGTCACATATTACATCACTCATGACATGGTCAGTGACATCACTCATGACATCACTGATGACATCTCAAATGACATCACTGATGACATCACTGATGACGTCATCCATTGAGTATGTGTTTCTCAACAATTTTAATATGTTTGATATATATAGGTAAAGGCCTGTTGAAGAATGAGTGGTTGTACAAGTTTGTAAAAGGATGATTTTTTTGTGGTGCGTAACATGATTCTATAAGTGTGTCATTAAATGTATCTTACTGCAGACTAGTAACTACACTGTCTAAATGTATGTATGCGTCTGTATGTTGGTGTATAAGTGGCTGCATGGTTTTGTGAAAAGCTATATGAGTGTCTATATAAGTTATTGTTTGCTTGTCTCAGTATCTGTAAGGGTTCCTAAGTGTTTGTGTGGGTAGTGTGTGTGTGACTCTATGCATAGATGTGTGAGTGGGTGTTTCTATGGGTGCATCGTTATAAGAGTGCATCTGTGATGGACTGTATGGTTGAGTGAGTGTATGTATGGGTGTGTTAGGGATTGAATGTATATCTCAGTGGTACATGTGCGACTAACTACATATGTAAAAGGCAGTATATATGCATGTAAATGTATGTAAGTGGGTAGATGTGGGAGTGTGTGATTGTGAAAGTGACTGTATGGATGAGTGTGTGCTTATATCAATGTTTCTATAAGATTGTAAGAATGTAATACTATTTTTATGAGTAAGTGAACTTGAGTGTGTATAACCGCATAGGTGAGTAAATGGGAGTGTAATTATTTGTATGACTGACTAGGTGTGTCAGTACCTCAATGGATAATTGTTAGTGTGTGAGTGTCTACATAGGTGTATAAATGTATATGTTAGTTTTGTATGAAGTGACTAAGTATGAGAGACTGTACAGGTGAGTGAGTTGAGGTGTATGAAGACCTAAGAATTAATAAGTGTGTATGTAGTTATTGGTATTGCAGTATGTATGGTTTTGAGAATCGAACTCTTAATTTTTGAGTCGGTGTTTCAATGGTTAATTAGGGTGTGAGAAGATCTGGTAATTTATCACATGGATGACGTCATCAGTGATGTCATTTGAGATGTCATCAGTGATGTCATGAGTGATGTCACTGACCATGTAATGAGTGATGTAATATGTAACGTCATCAGCAGTGGATTGCGGGCGCGCGAGCTGAACTAACTATAACGGGGAAATTTCAATGGTTTTGTACGAGTGAAATATCCAGCTAACTATAACTTGTGTGAAACCTCTGGTTTTTTCAGTGAATTTGCAAGGTTTTTTAAATGCTAATCCCTAACTAGAACGTGTGTGAAACCTATGGTTTTTTAAGTGAACTTGTACGGTTTTTTAAATGCTAAGTGTATCCTGCAATATAGAAAGGTTCACCTTTTTGAAATAAATGGTTAGATATAGTTCAATAACATAGTTAATATCTTCTACAAACTTTTTTTTTTTTTTGGTATTTTTTTCCTAGTGCGTACGGTAAGCTTACCGTACGCATACGGTACTTTATGTACTGTACGCGTACGGTACTTTATGTGCCGTGCGCGTACGTAATATTTATGTTCCGTTTGCGCATGCGTACGCGAATTACGTATGCATTCGTACTTTCTGTGCGACACGTAAGCGTATCCTCCCTACGCTCACCCGCGCGCGCACATTACGCGGGAACGCCGTACGTGCGTGGCTCTAATGCGCATGCGCGCATACGCGCGTGCCTGTAATGCACGTACGCGCATGCGTACTTTTACCGTACAAGACGCGTACGGTAGGTCATGTGATCCAGAAACAACACTTTTCATTGGTTTAAACTTGTTTCATTTCCAGAAACTTCCAACACCACACCCGTTCCCCTCATTACTGCTTGTGATTCCTTAGGAGAAGGAGCTGAATTGTCTTTGGGATACAATGGCAGAGCAGCAGTCCTCTTCTGAGAGTGAGCAGGGCAGCAGCATCATTAGACAGAGAAGGAGGAAACAGAAGAGTTATTTTATTTGGGAGTATTTCACATTTCCTGAGGGGCAGAAAAAGGTAAATGCTCCATTAGTCACCTGCTCACTTTGTGAGTGTGTGTTATCTAGAGGTAATCCAAGGAAGAAGTATTCCTTTGGTAATCACACTATGTTGAGACACCTTAGGGATGTTCATCCAAGGACTTTTGCTCGACATACTGAAGCAAACCCTTCAGTAAGTCACCCGAGCACATCCGCAGAAGCTCAGCCGAGTACATCTTCGGCAGCTCAGCCGAGCACTTCCTCTGCGGTGGGAGCATCACCCTCTTCTGCTCCTCTGGACATCTACCCTCGGTTTCAGAGAGTACATATAAGGTGCAAAACTTGTTACTCTCTTATTGCTTTGGGGGAATCTAGTATTCCTCTAATAGACAATAAGATTGAGCAGCACTAGTGTGGTCCCTTTTAATATTCCCATTCTTTCTTTCCTCTGTCCCTCTATTAACACAAGGGCTCTTTTTAGAGCCACCTAACATCTTAACACTTTTTTTTGTAATGATTTTTTACCGCCGTACGCGTACCGTACGCGTACCCCTGCGCTTACCGTACGCGCACCCCGCGATTTAAAAAAAAAAAAATGTCTTTTTTACACTTCTTGGTCCTTCTTGGACCCCCTGACAAACGCTAGGGGGTCTGCAACTCTCTACCTTGCCCCCTTTTCACGTTCTCCACCTTTGTTTTTTAGTGTGAGACACACAAAATGGCGGCCGACACTTCCTGATTTCGACCGACTGGAATGTTTACTGTCATGTAAACACCAATCAGAATTAAGCTCGCATACGGTGCGCGCTTATAGATATATATGTACTTTTAACTGAAATTTTCTCAGGAACTACTGAACAGATTGACTCCAGATATTCAAAAGGCACATCCCTGACCTGAGGACTACCTCTCTGCCAAATTTCAAGTAATTCTGTTCAGCCATTCGGACTGTACCTTGGACTAAAGGTCCCTATGGAAAATTGCATGGGGAAAACGTGTTTTGGGACCCCCCTTTTTTCTCAGCCCCCGCTTGACGAATCACCACGAAACTTTCAGGGTAGGAGCGGAGCGCCCCACCTATTTTGAAAATTTCGCGAGGATTTGTCAACCGGCGCCAAAGTTATTCAAAATAGAATGTTGCGGATTTCCTATGGAAACACGGTCCTAACTATATCTACTGGCGACCGCCAGTAGATAATATATTCCAACTCCAGTTTCCCGAATCAGAAACAGACACCAACACAGGGGCTTAGATCATTAATCTGTTCCTTGTTCAGAAAAAGTAAACCTTCACCTTTGGAAGTTGCTGTTCACACAACAGGCAAGCCCATTGAAGGCAAAATTTAAAAAAAAAAACAATTACCTCAAATAATAACTTTCAGGTGTCAAGAAAAAATACATTTGAATGCAAATTGCCTAACGAATATAATCTTGTTATCAATAAGAAAACTAATGTCAAATAAATAATGTCTATACATTTTCCCTTGCAGGATAATATCAAAAGCGCATTTATATACCAAATTGTGAACACATTTTTTTTTCTTATTCTTTCTGTATAGATCAACCCATATCACACCACCTGTCTGGAGGAACACATCCTCAAACAATTTGAAAATCCAAACCGTCACCTTCGGAAGTTACTATTCACACAACGGAAAACCCAATTAAGGTAAAATACGACAAACTCATTTATCACCACAAATAACTAGCAAACATAGCAATGCCTAAGGAAAATAATCTTTCATAACAAAAAGATTTGTATACTGTCAAATAAGTAATTTCAAAACATTTTGCCCTTGCAGGATAAAATTTAAAACACATTCATATACCAAATCACTAATACATGTTTGCATCTTTTTCTTCTTTCTATATGCAGATAAAGAATGGCATCAAGAAATCAGGCAAGCTTTATCAAATCAAGCAGAGGTAACAGACTACTGAGTGACTGTGGCTACCTTTATTGTAAGGAGAGGTTAACTGAGCCCAGGAGTCATTGAAGGTGTTTGCAGTATCATGCATCCCATTGCACAGGCAGAGCTGTTACTCTTGGTGACACTGCTGAAAAAAGAACTGAGCATGACCACTCTGCAATGGAGATTGAAGTTCGACAGAATATTGAACAAACGAAAGCCCTTGCATCCATCTCCAATGAACCTTGTGGCTCAGTTTTGAGGGAGATTTCCCAAACCATACCTATGCATGTAGCTAGTTGTATGCCTACAATTCCTAATCTACGTCGTATTGTACAGGGACAAAAACAGGCAAGTAACTCACAATGTGTAACACCTCAAACCTACTCAGATATTAACATCCCTGATGAATTACCAGTAACCTTTACTAATGAATCTTTCATTTTGCATGATAACAAAAACCCTCTCAAACGAATACTAATTTTTAACACCCCCATAACCTTGTTAAACTAGAGAATAGTGTCAGTCAGTCAAAACCACTTTCTTCAGTTAATAAAAACCATAAAAGTACACGACATACAACATTTATCGCAACAATAATAAAATTTAAAATAGAATTCATCAGTAAGCTTGGGTGACAGAAAACATTTAATCACTTAAGTTCATAGATATACAAATAAAACAAATTACCAATAATTCATATATAGCAACAGGCAATTCAGGATACAACTTATTCAGCAGAAACTTCTCAGATCGAGGGGCAAACATTAAAACAATATTCATTTGATCATATAGGAACAGCCGGGTTACATGTCATAGAGTACCGTTTTTTCCTAAGCCTCACAGCAGCCACTAAGAAGCTCGCAATAATAAAGGTCTCCCAAGGATCATTCAGCATCTGCAAATATAATAGAGCAGGTCTAACCTGCATAAAGCCTTTTCCCTTCAAAATGGGGATTAAAAACTTTCTACGCGTATCGCTAAAATGATCACAAAACATTATAAAATGCATGGTATACTGGGATGAGAAATTATCGCATGTGCATGGGCCAAAGTTGTTCACCCTACTCCAACCCTGCGTATCGGCTAGTAAACAGTGAATAAGATTAAAACGAAATCTAGTTAAAAGAAAGCGATGGAAAAGCTTGGTAACAAATGTCAAACAATGTTTTATCTGTGGGGAAGTTTTTAGCAGGAGGTATGCTTTTACTGTAGGTTTCATTAGCTCAGTCGCCTCTCTCTCTTAAAACAATAAGTTTAAAAAATGTGTTTTAACCCACGCCAGGTCTTCTTTCCTTGTTTTTTCTGGGGAATCGAAGAGTTCGGGCGCCCTCATTTGTTTAAAATTGACTTAACATATTGTAACCGTGGAATACTGCTTGCTCTCTCCATAGAGACACAGTCCCTGGCAATCTCTTGGTTGAACGCCAATTCAGGATTAGTCCAGATCGCTAGCCAACATACCACTAGGGCCAACCCTATCAGGTCAGAGACATATCCAATGCATAATTCTTGGTGTATGACATAGGTGGGGGTAGATTGAGGGACCAACAACAGAGACCTTAAATACGTGTTTTCAACTATCTGAAGCCCCTCCACCAGTTTGTATCCCCAGATTTCAGACCCATACCTCGCAATGGCAATGCATTTGGACCTGTAAATATTAAGCATAGCTTTGATTGGCTTGGCCCAAAGTCGCGGAGCAAAACCATGGACGGCTGCAGTAGATCCTGCAATGACATATTATTTTGCTCTCTGTTGGGGAACCCATGAACCCCTCTCATCAAACAATACTCCCAAATAGGTAAAAGAGGTCACCCTAGACAGCTCTATGCCTTCACAATAAAAAGTTTTAAGCTTTTTTGGTCTCTGGCTCATAATTATCACGTGTGATTTGGCTATGTTGACAATTAAATTCAAAGATTGCATAAAAGCCCCAAATGAGTCCAGAAGCCTCTGGAGCCCTACAGCTGTACGAGCCAACAATACTGCATCATCTGCATATGGAAGGGCGTGGATAGCCCTGTCCCCTACACATGGAATATCTAGGCTGGCAGAGCATAGGGAGGTGCCTTGATTGTTTATATATAGAGAAAAAGCAGGTGAACTAAAATGCAGCCCTGTCGGGCGCCTCTATCAATGCTAAAGTGCTTTGTGCATTTGCCATCTTGGCTAACTCTCACCCTCGCAAAAAGATCCCTGTGTAGGTCGGCCAGGAAATAGACTAAGCAGTGATCCACTCCCATATCAATCAATATGGCCCATAGCTTCGATCTATTTACTAGATCGAATGCCGAGGATAGATCCATAAATGCCAACTGATATGTCCCAGCCTTGGCCACTGTGTATTTCCCTGCTAATAAGTGCAAATTTAAACACTGATCTAGTGTGCTCCTACCTTTTCTAAAACCATATTGGAGATTTGTTAAAACACCACTGTCATTCAGCCAATCCAGAAGTTTACTTAAAATCACTCTCCCTGGCGCTTTTAACGCGGAGTCAATTAGGGATATAGGCCTATAGCAGCTTGGGTCACCTCTCTGGCCATTTTTGAAAACAGGAATAATGGTAGAGTGGGACCAGGACATCGGAAATCCCTGATGACTAGCCACATTAAAAACTTTAGTTAACATTTGTGCCCAAAGAGTTGGATTCTGTTTGTACAAATCGGCCAGGACACCGTCCGGTCTGGGGCCTTATTGCTGGTTATTTGCTAGCTCAACTTCTCCTTCATTAAAAACCAAGACAGAGGAGATCAATTCATGATCGAAGGAAACGGGGATCCCAGCGCAGCCAGGACCTCATATATAGATTTCAAATGGGAATACCATTGAGCCTCTGTGATATTACATTCTAGGGGAGAGTTGTCGGTTCCAGAAAATAAGGGTTTATTTACTATTGCCCAAAACCTGGAACTATCCTTAAGGACCTCTTAAGCTAGTAAGTCATTCCATGCTTCCTCTTTAATTTCATTTATGCGAGTATTTAAAGCACACTTATATGACTTTCTTAGCGTGGCTATATACGTTTTATCTCGTGGGACCTGTTTCAGGGGAGTAACAAGCTTTTGATGTACTTCAGAACAGTGGCTTTCAAACCATCTCTCTTCTCTTTCTTTGCATCTTCTGCTGGGCAGGGTGAGGCCTATCACTACCTGGACACAGATTCCTTCAAACGCTGGAAGAACCTCAGCCCCCAAGTTTGTTGGATCAAGACAGATGCCAGAGTTCTCCTCTGCACTCTGCCAAAGGTCCTGGAGGAAAAGGTCCGGAATTACTTTAGTCCATTTTAACCTACGTCGTTGGTCAGAAGGTTTTAGTCAGGTGTCAATAGATGGTTTTCCTTGCTTGCCCTTTAAGCCAGTACCCCCACCTAACACAAGTTGGATGGGATCGTGGTCACTATAATGAGACCCCTGTGCGTTATAAGAAACCATCTGAGATGCCAGTACATGGGGGATAAATATATAATGTATTAGAGAGTCCCGTCCTCTTGCCTTAAAAGTGGTGATTCTTGCCTCACTAGCATTTGTGCTGGGTTGGATGAGGTCTACTACAGCCAAAAGATCCTCCAGATATTCTCCTTGCTGTGAATGCTCAAAATGGGAATTAAAAGAATTAGCCAGCCCAAAGAAATCTGCAACATGACAGTTCATAATACATGAATGAATATTAAAATCGCCCAAGATTATAATAGAATAAAAAGTGGTTTGCTTCATTCTATAGACCTCTAAAAAACATTTCAAATTACATAAATGTTCATTTGGAAAATTATTCTCAAAATAATTATAAAAATGAACTATCAACAATTATTAGTAGAGGTCATTTCTATTGCTAGGCAATTACAAGATCCAGCATTCTCCATACAGTGGGTTCCTGGCAATTTGAGTGAGATTAATGTTAAAAGACCACCCTTTGCTCTACTTGCTGGAGATGGCCATGCGGGCTCACCATAGGACTTATACCCATCCAGCCATAAATTATTTTCCCTGTCCCATGTCTCTTATAAGCCCACTATATCATATTCTCTTAAAAGATCGAGCCACCTGAGATCATCTCTTTTACTTCTTAGCCCTGCTATATTCCAGCTAAGGATCTTACAGTTTAAATTGTTGCCCTCACTAGTCCAGACACCCCTAATTCTATCAGTGCTATGACTCTGCTGTAGGAGGGGAGTCTCCAGTCAATCGTTTTCGTCCAGGAGGCTGAATGGGAGGAATCTATTTACACACACTAGACTGCTCTACCTTCCTTCATCCCCTGAAGGCTTTATTGCCATTGTGGGTGGGGTCTGGCCCTATGTAGGTTTGTGTTAAAACGCTGGTCCTCCCTAGAACTTGATCGGGGCAATGAGCATGCCCTCCTATTTACTGGAACAAACATCCCCCGCTCCCTCCTATTGGCTAACTGTAGCCCCTCAGTTGGTAGATAAAAATAACCCCAGGGGTAGGGCCCTAATGCCCCCCGGGCCCTCATTGATGCCCTCCTGAAACAGCTTCCCCGAGATTCCTGCCAGGTCAAAATTGATGACAATGCAATCTCCCCCTGCCTGTCTTGGCCTTTAACCAACCCAGCCGATTCGCCTAGCCATTATGATGTGAGAGGAAGCCTGCGCCCCGTTACTTAAATGCTGTTTACACCAGAACTTGGTTTTAGGTAAGATTTCCTGGGTATATTTTAAACAATTCTCTTAAAGCAGTGGAACACCTGTAAGAATTGCAACTAAGGGAGCAGCATCTGGTGCAGGTTAATTTATGACCCTGTTATCTTATCTGACCTATTTACGGGGTTCTTGCCCTGTCCTACAAATTGTTGATTAGCCACAGGTATTGACTCAACATGTTTGCCCGCTTCACAACACCCCAGAGTCGCTACTGGTTTGGTGCCAACTAGGGAGCCCAGGCTAGTCTGTGGAGGGGTCAAATTTGCGTGCCTTGAAACCCCCTCTTCCTTTTTGGCTGCAGTCTGTGTTTGAGAGGTCGATAAAACACAACTATCATTCGACACACCTTTATTCTTCAAGTCCATTAATTGAGCCTCTAGATGCTCTAGTTTCCTCATTACCCCATTTACCAATGTTTGAAAAAGATTGGAAATGTCTTTGATAGCAGTATAAAAAAGTAGCCCCAGGCGCGGGTTAGATAGGTCCTTCATGGCTTGTGTAACAGCTGTGTGTATGAGTGAATCAAGGTTTCGATCTGATCTACCATCATAGTTTATGGTGAGTTCAGCTGGTACCAGGCCAGGTTTAGTGACTCTCCTTTTCCCCTTTTTTTTACTGAGGTTAGAGACAGTTCCTTCTGTGAGGGTGCATCCTTTCCCATGGTCTCTCCCTCCGCAGACTGAGGCCCCCTACCGGAAATCAAAGGGCCCTCCCTCAGAACTCCCTGCGCACCAGGGATGGCTAAAATCTCATTAAGGGTTACATTTCGGGGGGAGTAACTAGGGGGGACACTTCACCCTGGTTGATCAGTTCTTAAGCCCAGCTGGTTCTCAGCATTTTGAATTTCTTGAGTTAAAGCCCCAACTGCGAAGTTAGGTATGAAATTATGGAGGCAGAGTTCCTAGGCACTTTAGCTTTTAATTTCCCCGGGTCAAGACTACAGGGTTGTTTGTGCTTACACTTTGTTGTGGCAGAAGAGTAGATAAAAGGGGGGTGGCCCGGCCCAGCCCAGCCTCTTCCAGCCTCTGACGGCGCTGCGGGAGGCCCCCGGCCCTTAAGAGCGCATCGGGCACTTGGGATCAGCGTCGTTGGTGGCACACCGGCCGCAAGATTGTCTGGGGGGTGCAGTCACCCCACACCATCAGCGAAAAAACAAAGCGGGCCCATGCGCTGTGGGAGGCCCTCGGCCCTTTAGAGCACCTCTGGGTGCTTGGAACCAGTGTCATTGGCAGCACGCCGGCCTCACGGTAGTCTGGGCATTGCAGTCCCCCCACACCAGCAGCAAAAAAACAAAGTGGGCCCTGCGCTGCGGTAGGAATCAGCGTCATTGGTGGCACGCCGGTCGCAAGGTAGTCTGGGGGTTGCAGTCTCCCCACACCGGTAGCGAAAAAACAAAGCAGGCCCTGCACTGCAGTAGGTCCCTTAAGTGCGCCTTCGGGTGCTTGGGATAAGCGTCGTTGGTGGCACGCCGGCTGCAAGGTAGTCTGGGGGTTGCAGTCTCCCCACACCAGCAGCGAAAAAACATAGCGGGAATAGTGATATTTGGATGATGGATGGTACCTTTATGTCCACCCCTGCCCCTTCAGCCAAATATACACTATTCTTGCCAACATCAATGACACCACTGTTCCTTTAGTGACAGTTTATTGCCAGATAAGCTAGCTTAAACCTATACTGAATTTTTGTCAGTGATAAAAACTAAAACTCTAAATAAGTCCTAAAAAATGATTATTGATTTTGAATTGACTATGATTAAAACCATTACTAAATTATACCCAGAAACCCCAAATCAAAGATGTTTTTTTCCACTTTCAACAGGCATATTGGTGAAAGATACACAAAACATCCTTAGTTGAAGATTACATATCAGACAGTGAACTACAATATCAATTGAACAAACGAATTGCATTATCCTTCGTTCCACCTAACAGTGAATACTACACATCAATTACTGAATCTGAGTACTTTACACGAAGCGACGAGAAATTGGGCACCACTAAAGTATTTTGAAGACAAATCTACTGGCAATCTAAGAAGGTTGGGTCGCAGAAGGAAGCCAAGGTTCTCAATTGAATGGTGGAACTGTTAATCATCCTTCTTAGAGGGTGGTGCGAAGACTAATAATGCCATTGAGGGATAGCACAACTCCTTCAACAAATCCATTGGAAAAACTCACCCAAACGTTTATGAAAACTTTGAAGAAGGAGCAAAGTTACCAGGAAATTAGTATAGTGCAATCTTTAACAGGTAGTCTGAATCCACGTACATCCCAAAAAAGTTAAGAAATGTCTGAGCGAATATTGCCACAAATGCAACAGTTTATGTTGTCAGTGGCTTCAGACTACCTGGAAAATATCGCAAGCATACTACATTTCTAATACAAACTAACCCCTTCTTCTTACTTACTTAGAAATCTACCGTGTCCAATCTAGATCTTCTACATTGTATGGGGCTGAGATATGGGGACACACTAATTCCAATGATTTATCTATCACGGAAAACAATTTCTTGAGGAAACTTCTAGCACTTCCAATCAATACTCCGCTTATGCCATTGAGGTTGGATCTTAACATCCGTCCTATTTTAGAGGTCATTGCCTCTCGTCCGGTGATGTACTGGAAAAGATTATGGAGTACACCAGAGTTGGCATGTTACAGAGACGAATTGAAAGTAATCTTGAGCTTACTAGGGGCCGACAAGATTCCTTGGCTCCAGTATGTTAGGCAGACATTAACCAACATTGGTCTTGCCCACCTCTGGATTAACCCAGAGAATTCTACTTTAGGCATTCCCAAAAAAACCCTTGCCATCACTCTTAAAGACTACTTTCTAACAAAAGCCTATAGTGTAGTCAAGCCTTCTAGCCTGACTGATATCTTTTTAGATGTTAAATGTCACTACGCCTTTGTACCGGACCTCGACGTTATTCAGCCCACTTTTGCAAAGAAGCTGTTTCTACAGTTCAGATATGGGACACTCCCCCTCTATTCTTTTACTGATAAATGGGTGGGTGCCCTCGAGCATAGTTGCCCGGGCTGCTCATCTGAAAAGGAAACCATGATACACGTTGTGCTCTTTTGCCCAGCATATGCTGGTATCCGGAAAAAATGGATTATCCAGCTATGCTTAAACTTAGGTATTAGGAGTTACCTGGATTTTTTCAGGATCCTGCGAAGCGACCAAAGTCCACTTGTTGTGATAGCAATTTCCAAGTTTCTGTTTGCGATGTGGGTAATTCGTAGGAAATTAATAAGCAACAATACATCCTGATTGATTGTCTTAAAAAGGGCCTTGTTAGTCGACTAAACATTATGCCATCTTCTTTTTTTTATGGTTTATTGTATTAACCGAATATGTTCTTAAATGAATTGTTTTACATGTACTTTTATGATTTTAAACAATCGAAATAAAGACTTTTTGATTGATTGTTTTTTTGTGTGCAATTTATTTGGCATTTTTAAAAAAAATTTTTTTAATTAATAGGAATATTGGAAATCCTACCTGCAGATGTCAACTTTTGGTGATATTTCAAATTCTCCTGTCACCAAACGTCTTCTGTACTCCAATAATCGACAGAGTTTGATCATTAGTCCAAGAATTTTCCAATTTCCCATTCAAAAATAGAAACACAGAGTGGCGTAAGCACCAGTACCAACATTGTATTAGTTGGTAAAATATCTGTGTTCTAAGTAAAAAACGCAATCCTAAAACAAAATAATTAAAAAACAAAAAGCATAGGTTTTTCCAAACACAAATGGCAAAATGAATCCATAATTCCAATCCTTGTCCGAAAGTGAAATTTCATTATCTGAATCCTCCTTGTACTCCAAGATACGAAAAGAAGTAATACAAAAAAAAAACTTCTTCACCGTTTTGAAAAGCCTGTATCCAATCTCAGTATTCCCTTTCCTTCTTTAAGACACATGGCGTGTATCACAAATTTTTTTTTAAAAAAATATAGCATTTATTACAAATAAGTTTAAACAAGTATTCTACTGTTTATTTAAAAATACTTTTTTAAAATGTATCTTGCAACAAAAGCAATCATCCCGACGAAGACCTACAACACCTACCTGCATAGGATGAAAAATAGGTTAAAACACACAACATCGAGTTTTACACTAACTACCTTACAACTACCTCCCTCCTCTCTCCTTACAAAAACGTTGGACACCTACAACTCTAAATTTAATAAAATAAAAGTTCTTACCTGACTGCAGCTCTCCCTTGCATCCAATCTTTACTGCGATGCTTCAGCTATTGTAGAAACAGACGCACCACTGCGTACGTCAAGGCTGAAAGTAAAACGAAAAGAAGGACAATTTTTACAATTGAATACAATGGAAAAGTGTTGGAAAAATATATTAATGTAAAATCAAATATTTGCACAGTACAAAATTTATCAAACATTAAAAAAAAATTGTACTAGTATTTCTTCATTTTCAAGAAATGACTGATTTTTGAAGTTGTGTTTCATATTTATTGCTAATTATTTCATCTCCTATTTTTTTTAATTATCAATTAAATATATTTACAACTTTAAAAAACTAAGTGTTTTGTTTCATTTCTTAATTTTAAATTCTCTAAAATGTTTTCTAAAATATAACTGTTTATATTTTTTCCTGTTTTTAAAGTGTTACAACTTTAAGAATAAATCTATTTAAATGAATACATGGGTATTAAAATGAATACCTGAGTATTAATAAACTCCCCCACCCATAACCTCTAAATTCCTCACATCCCATGCCTAAAGGGTTGTTTACAACCTTTTTTATTGGATTTTTTAGAATTAATTAAATATAATTTTTTTCCTGTAAAATTAGTCTAATATTAAAATTAATACTTGAGCAATAATACACTTCTCCACCCAATACCCTTAAATCCCTCACCTCCTGTGCCTAAAAGGTTATGTTACAAAACTTACTGTATTTAAAATTAATTATTTTAAAATAAAAAATTAAACTATTTCTCTCAAAAAATGAATAGTCAGGTATTAAAATTAATACTGGAGTATGAATACACTTCCCCAGCCATAACCCTTAAATCCATCACATCCCATGCCTAAAGAGTTGTGTTTACAACCTTTTTTATTTGATTTTTTGAAATTAATTAAAGATAGTTTTTTCCCTTTAAAATGAGTCTAGTATTAAAATTAATACTTGAGGATTAATACACTTCTCCACCCAATACCCTTAAATCCCTTACATCCCATGCCTAAAGAGTAATGTTACAAATAATTGTTTTTTTATTTTTTATTAAATACAAAAAATATGCTTTGGGGCTCATTAGGATGTCGGTGGGACTGACAACGACGGAACGTCGGTATCAGTCCCACCGACATCCGAAGCAGCGGTCAGACCACCTGATTACAATGGGGTCGGTCCAACCACATGTGTGAGTGACCGACCGCTGCATTTCCAACTGGCTCAAGGAGTCCGTCGGCCCTGCGTTCAGATTGGAATCCCTACAATGAGGGATTACCATGGCCCTTTCCGACGACCTTTCAATGGTGGTCCAACCGCCATTGAAAGGCTATTGGAAACAGACTTTGGGGGCCCCCTACCAGGGGCCCGTCCCTCCGCGGCCTCTACAATAAGGCCAGAGGGGCACCACAGGTGGCCCCATGTACATCCATGCCCCATGTGGCAGGCACAGTGAGGTGCCTACCACAGGGATGTTCAAAAGCATGCCTTTTGGCATTGGAACTTGTGCTGCGGGCCTTTTCTGGGGCGCAGTACAAGTCTCACTGCAAAGAGGCATGTTTCTAATTAGGCCGTCGGGACTGCTGACTACCTGTCGGCCAGTCCCTTTCCCGCAACAATGCCAGTCAGACGCTCATCCGACTGGCATCGTAATTAGGGCCTTAGCATTTACTCTTTATTAATTAATGGTCAGGTATTAGAAAATAATACCTGAGTATTAATACACACCTCCCACCCATTACGCCTGAATCCCTCACATCTCGTGCCTAAAGTGTTATTCTACAATTTATTTAGGGGTAAAAAATGTTGTTTAAAAAAGAATTCAATATTTAATGTACCCTTAAAAAAATACTTGTGAATTAAAACTAATACCTGAGCATTATTATACTTTGCCACCCAACACCCCTACAACCCATACCTAAGAGGATATGTTACAATCCATTTGTTTTTAAATTGTAATATTTAAAATCTAAAAATGAGCTATTATATGCTCTTTTTAAATTATTACACAAGTATTAAAATTGATACCTAAGACTCTTCCCTACCCAATACCCCTAAAACCCTCACATAATCTGCCTGAAGGGTTGCTTTACCTTCCATTTTTTACAATTATTTATTTTCTATACTAAAATTAATTTATTACTAATTCCCTTTTTAATTATTCCTCAGTAATACCTAAGCATTAATGCTCTACCTCTAAAATAATTGATTAATTAATTAGATTTTGTTACATTTTAAACATGTATTAGGATAATTCCTAAAAACCACACCATTTTTTATTTTTAAAAAAACCAACAATGAACAAAAAGGGTCTTATTACGATGTCGGTCAAAGTTGCCTCCAACCGACACCATTGTGGTCTTGGCACAGACCAACCTCCGGTCGGCAGTCCGGACACCGCAATTACAATTCGACTGCACATATTGCGGTCTCATACTCCCATTTCTCTATGGGAGCTTGTGCTGCAGTCTTTAACCGGCCGTAGCACAAGCTCCCATAGAGAAATGGGAAATTGTGTTAATCCCTGCTACATGTGGCAGGCACCTCAAGGTGCCGCCCCTGGCCCCCAACCGGAGGCCACAAGGAGATGGGGGCCCTGCTAAGGGCCCCCAAATGTGCTTCTGAACAGTCTTTCCATGTCGGAAAGCCCGGCATGGAAAGCCCTTCAGAAACCCAAGCATCGTAATCCCAACAGCGGAAACCCTGTTTATAGGGATTCGCGTCCTTGAGCCCATCGGAATCCAGTCGGAATGACTGGCCGGTTTCAGTTTCAACCGCTTGCATTTTAATGCGTTGGTTGGAAATGAAACCGCGATGAGGTTCGGAAAGCCTCCGACCTGTGGTCGGAGGCTTTCCTAGCCTCATCCTATTCGGGCCCTAAATGTTAAAAATGTAATAAAAACATTAACACTCACCTGAAGACTTACCTTAACCATAAATGTGTTGTAATGACATGCATTGTAATGGAACATGTGTTGTAATGGTGTTGTAATGGGATTTCGTTGTAATGCCTGCATTGTAATGGTGGTTTCCCCTGACTACTTCTTAACACGCTACCAGAAAGTTAAGCACTGGTTAATTTAGTGACTTTTGTGGTTCACTTTGACAAGTATTGTGGTTGTTGTCATAGTTGGGCTTTCACCCCCCTCAACCAATAACACAATTTCATACAACAATCTAAATCAAATTGATCTTGATTAAGAAATAGATCTTGGTATCTTCTTCTTTACTGAAATATGAAGCCAATTATGGACTAAGACAGGATCAATTTCTTGTTCCGCAAATACTATTCAAAATATTTATTTCTCCTTTAATACCCGTTTCATTGAACATATTTAACAAGTAAATTTCAGAGCTCTGTTTGATGTGGTAATTGTATCCTGGGTCTCTAGAACACATGCTCTTTTTTTTAGAAAGAGTTTGGGAAAAGTTTAATGATTTGTGTCAGATGATTGACTCATTATAAATGTCTTGCTAGGCAGTTCAATTGAAGCCTGAAAACCTCTCTCTCTAAAGGTTTAGTTAATTGATTTTTTTGCAATACCATTTAAACAGATTTAAACTTGAAAAACATTTCTAATTTTCCTTTGTTGTCTGGTGGAATGGGTTATATTTCAATTATAAATTAAAAGCTACTAGTTGCTCCAACTTACAAATGTCCCTCACAAATCCCTCTACATGGTCACCGTTAACTGAATATTTCAACCTGTGCTTCAAAGTATGCAATTTGAGTTGATAAGGTGGCTAAAATACCACAATGACAATTTTTTTTGCTTTAGCTCATTCCGGTCTTTTATATAATATTTTAATAACTCATTGTCATTTCCAAGAGATTCAGAAGCTCTCAGTTGACTTTCACATTCTCTCAAGCAGCCCACATAGACAAGTGACCGTTCTTCTGACCAACTGACTCACCGACCATCTCCACAGCTTCCAATACCCTTCACAAACTCTCCTACTGACCAGCGGCATTTAATCCATAGGGGCATTAAGGTGGTGCCTCCTCCCATTGGGACCTACCACACACAAGAGATATTTATATTGAGTAAAACTGTTTATTTTACTTTAATAAAATAAGTTGTATCTTCCCTGTCTGGTAACCATTCAACATGGCTGGACTGCTCTCAGGCTGTGCTGTGTATTGGGCGTGACTCTTCATTGCCATGTACATGATGATGAGGTACCATGCCACCCCTCTATTGTGACGCAAAGTACATATGTCTGTCAGAACTCACCATTTTTTGCAAAAAGCTAGTATATGATGCACTGTTGTTGGAGAACAAAATCTGATTTACAATCTGTATCACAGAAAAAGAAAACTACGACTATGGCAGTAGTCCTGACTGTGCTGACTTAACCTTTGGCGAAGCGAAAGCTTTTAAGGATATAGTAAGGAAACTGATAATGTATCGTGCTGCCCTGGTAGGGAATTGGTCATCCACCCTTTTATACGCTTTCACAGAAATGTTGATGCATATCAAACTGTTTCCTGGACGTTGCTCAGAGAACTCACCAATCATTGTTTCTGGTCACTGGATTCCTGTGTATATGCTCTTTGAATTTGGCAAGAAACCCTTCTTAGAGCCTGATTAGTAAGTGCTAGAGATGGATGTTTAGTTTAGTTACGATTGGGTTTAAGGCTGAATTACTCTTGCTGCCAGGTTCGATGCTAATAGACTGCAAACTTCCAGAAAAGTCTACTAATGCCATTTGGAACTGTTCCATGAGATGTCCAAAGATGTTCCTTTAAGATTGCGAACTTCCAGAAAAGTTTTCTAATGCAACTTAGAACTGTTAATTCCAAAGATGTTCCTTTTTACTTAAATGTGAAGTAAGAGATCAGTAGGTGAGGTTAACTATACAGACTTAAGGGCCCATTAGGATGGCGGTCGGAAAATCTCCCCTACCGCCATAGTAGCGGGAAAAGACCGCCCGCAAGGAGCGCGGCATGACCGCCGGTCCAATTAGGATGCTCCGCAATCGAAATCCGACCGCGGCGGTCGGATTCTGGCGATTAACATTGCGGCAGTCGCTGCTGCCAGTAGTGCTGCAGATCGGAGCATACAAATTCTCCCTACTTCCACGGACAGAGTAATTCCACAGTCACACGCACACACACTCATCATACGCTAGGGCCCATCACACTAATATTCATTCTATTACTCTATCCACACTGGATATATGAGTGAACTCCTAAATCAATCTGCATCTAAACTGAGGTCAATGCGACCTAACTGTTATGTCTTGAGTCATGATTTGAACAATAAGAACATATTCGAAAATTCAATAAATGACAAAGAAATAACCACCCGACACTGTGATTCAAACAAAAGGTTATTTTATCTAGATTAGTTCAAATGAAAGTCAATCAATAGCAAAATCATTTTTCTCATAGTTACCTATTCTAGCTAAGTGTCATTTAGGTCAGAACAGGTCTCTCAGTAAAGTCTCCCGAGTCGCCGTCCTCTCAATCAGCGTCGATCCTCTCGAGCAAAGGTTCGGGAAGAAGTGGCCTTAGACCCTCTCTAGTCTATCAATATTTATAGTAAAACTAACACATTTAAAGTTACAAACAAACTTTAGACGTCCGTTGAGCTGTTGAGCAGAGCGAGCAGGAAAGGATGTTGACTCGCAACATTTAGAAAAACCTCCGCTCTCGAAAATCTCAAAAATAAAAACACGGAAGAAGGAAGCTCAACTAAAAAATGTAACATCCATGAATGCTCTTCCTCGGAATCATAGTGAAGCCACCGCAAGTTTATCAAAGTTCATTGTGGCCTTTATTCTTTCCCAAGGATAACTGGTGACAACTGGCAACAAGCCCAGAGCTGCTGTCCTCACAGAAACTTTTAATACAGACAGAGGCCGAGGTCAGGATTCCAACCATATTCAGCGAGGCCTCTCTTCGTATTTCAGCTACTCAAATGCAGGCTGTAAATGTCGTCCATCTTTGACTAGGCCAGAATGGACAATCTTAATTAAAAGAAACACAAAACAACGTTACCACATCGTAATGATTATACAGTGTTAATTCCCACTAATACCCTTATGTGTTATGTAATTATCTAGCCATCTGCGACATAAAGAAGCATTAAAGCACGTTATTTTAAAGGCGCAAACACGAAACAAATAGCACTTTAGCAACACTTATTAATTAATTTGCTCACCAACTTAGTTCACGTATTAATAAAGCAACACAAATGCATCCCCACGTGTAATTCTTTTATTAGTAAGATTGATTAGTCAGAAACTTTAACAAAATTAATATCTAGTAATTATTTGTTAGTAATTTTAATTATGATTTATGCTGATGTTCGGGTTTTGACAGAAAACCCTGCTCCAGCAATCCCCCCTTTGGTGATATATAATCACCACAAAACCAACCCAAAAAAAAAAAATGTAGTCCCCATTTCTTAGGAGAAATTGAAATGTCTTTTATACCCAACATTACACACCAGACTCTCTTTCATCATCCCTCTTCGATTCCAGATACACACTCTCCCTAAATTCTTCTAATTCTATTTCTTGTGGGTCTCTCTTTGACCTCTTTTGTTTCTTTTCAGAATTTTCTCTCATAATTTTCTTTTTCCCTCCCCCGTTTTTACAACACAAACACCCTAATCTAAGTATCAATAAAGCAACAATCACACACGTCAAAGGAAACAATATTTTACCAAATATGGTACTACCTATTTTAGCAATAAAGTTCTTAACAGCAATCATCTTATTAGCCATTTTAGTCCAGATACTTTCAGCTTCCAGTGGTACTAATTCTTCATGCAAATCAGTAATATTTTTGATATAGATCTTTGCTTTCATCAGGAATGTAAGTGCAACAATGTTGAACCTTCAGCATTCCACAGACTCCACCCTCTTTGGCCAATAGAATATCAAGGGCAAGTCGATTTTGCATAGACATGGCGCGTAAGGCAACCATCTCCGTATTCACCAATAGAAACCCTCCAGCGGTGCTTGTCGATAAGCGATCCACCACTGTTGACAGCTTCCAAATTCCATACGCATTTAATGAAATTCCCACTGCTGGAATCAAAGCTCCAAAAATATCTCCTACAATTTCTGACCAAGTTTCTCTCTTAAAGCGTGTTAGTAAATTAATTTGTTCTACATCCTCTATCTTATCTATATGAAAAATCGTTGGAAAGACCAGGCCAACATAACATGTGCCATACCAATGGTCAGGCAACCTGTAATAAGCCTTGTTCCCACAAATATAATACACTCCCGGGAAAACTGGATCTTCTCCTCCTTTGAATCCCCATCCCGTTGCAATAAAGTATCATGGCACTCACTAATCCCAACAAAGTAATTATCATACTGGGATTTCCTTCTGGTAATGCATAGTTTACCCTTCTGTGGTGCATCTAAAGCCAAAGTTGGACTGGCCCCATTCTTCAACTCCTTTCCCATCTCAATGTCCCACATTGTCTCACTCATCTTATATTCTCCTGCCTTTTCATGCATGCTCACTCTCCTTTTCTCTACCATATCCAGGAAAGCTTTTTCTTCTTCTTTCAAACTGCAAGTTAAATTGTTTCTAAAAATATAATCTAATGTTAATTCTTCTGTCTCAATAAAAATCTCACCAAAAATGTTAGCTTCTTTTGCAGGATTTAGTTTCTTATTCATAGACAATTGCCCAAAAATGTTATCTTTGTTAGACATCTCAATCTATTTTCCCTAGCAGATAAAAAACACTACTTAGCACACTACATGAAATCCCATACGTAGCTGGAAGATGATGATATGTAACTCCTTCCGAAACGGATGCAGGCAATTGCATACAGACGTAGCAATCCCTTACTTCCATTGTCTTTACGTATTCATACAACATCTTTGAAAAAACATTGCTAGAAAAATCATTAATCGATCTATCTTTATGTATGTAAATGTTACTAATTCTAGTTGGCACTATTTTCTGTGAACTCTTCCCTATGTTAGTCATATTCTCAGTATGTATTCCAAAAGTGTCTATTGTCACTCTAAAAGCAACTAATAAAGCCAGTACACTCCATAGTAGCATTAATAGTCCTGTACAGCAGCAGCACATTCTACACCATCTTTTCAAGAAGGTACATCTACTTTGGTTATTCTCTGTGTTAGCCATTTTACTACTTTGGCTGTGTCTTTTGACTTAGCCTCTACTACTCCACTACTGAGTCTTTAGAACACTAGATTATTTCAATCTGTTAATTTTAGATTTCTTCTTTTTCACTTTTCTCCAAGTGACTCCTTTAGTTCACTCAATTTGGATTTTCATCACTTTTCACTTCTTCTTCAGCAACATCAAATTGTATCAAATCTTCAATATCCTGAGCATCTGACTCTTCTCCAATGTCAGTCAAGATAACTTTCAGGACTCCGACAGTTCTCTCCTCCTCAACCACTTCTCGCAAGGTCCCCTCTGGATTTCCTTGACTTTCTGCCTCTTCTTCTTCAGACAGTGCCACATACGTCCATTCCGGTGACCTATACTTCTGGTTAGGCTTTCTGATTCTCTTGATCTCCTCTGGTTCTTTTGATTCCTTTTGTTTTTCACCTTTTGCTTGATTCTGACTCGACACCTCGTTCACCTGTTCAGCTTTCGATGAACTCGCTCGTGTCAGTCTATATCTCAGCCTCTTTATCTTGTTAGGCCAAAGATCTCCTCTTACACTCCTTTTCGGTCTCACTTCTTTATTATTTCTTTCTCCGATCCAAGTTCTCTTTCTCAGAACTCGACCCTCTGATTTTCCATTCTCACTCATCTGATTCTGTCTCATTTGCCTCTTGTTCATCAACAATTTTCTTTTGTTCCACAGACTTCTTCCCCACCGATTGAGATTTCCCTACTACTGTCCCTCCTCGGGTCTCGGACACGCAATCTTCTTGCTGTCTACTTGTCCCTTCACCTAGCTTATCAGGAATGTTCCCTACACCTCCTCGGGGGTCTTCCGCAATCTGTCCCTCTCTATCTTCTTCTGACCCTACTTTTTCAGAAGTAATCTCAGGTGGTTCTTCAATCTCTTCATCTGATTCAGGTGTAGTCTCTGTGAAATTGCTCTTTTCCTTCCTCTTTCCTCCTTTATTTCCTCCACTGCTTGTTGGAACAACTTCAGGCACTCTTACAGAATCCAAACTCTCCTCTGAAACTCTCAATGTTTCTCTTGAAGCTTCTCTCGGTAAGAAAAAAGAATCGCCTGACTCTCTTTCCAACTCTCCTTCCCCCCTTTCAGGATTCTTTTTTCTTCTCACTGTTTCAGTGTCTGGATCATCACTGGAATCTGACTCTTCAAAATACTCCTTCCCAGTCCCATGCTTTGGATTTGGAACTCTCAGAGTATGACTTGCATGAACCCAGTTCTTCACACCAGCACACTTCACAGCTGTTGTCGTAGTCAGAATGACTTGTCTTGGCCTTCCCCACCTTGGAACCAAGCAATTTCTTCTTCTGTGCACTTTTATCCTCACCCAGTCCCCTGGACTCAGATCATGGGCTTGCTTCTTTTCAAGTGTGGTGGCGTCTCCTCCAACCTGGTGAAACACAGAATGAACTGCGTCAGCCAGGCCTTTACAGTATTCCAAAATCATGTCATCAGTTATTGTCATCAATTTGTTGACAGGCACGAATGCATGTCTCCTTGCTCATCCCATCAGTATTTCATGTGGACTCAACCCTGTAGTTCTATCTGGAGTAGACCTAATAGCCATTAGCACTAGAGGCAAGACATCAGGCCATTTCATTCCAGTGGCTAAACACATCTTACCAATTCTGTTCTTTATTGTGCCATTCATCTGTTCAACAACACCAGAAGCCTCTGGCCTGTATGCACAATGTAGCTTCTGCTGTATGCTCAATGCTTCACAAATCAAACCCATGAGCTCATTGTAGAAGTGTCCCCCTCTGTCTGACTCAATTGTCACTGGGAACCCGTACCTAGGAATCAACTCTCTTAGCAGCAACTTTGCCACTGTTATTCCATCATTTCTCCTAGTCGGCTAGGCTTCTACCCATCTTGAGAACAAACAGACTACCACTAGAACATACCTCAATCTATTGACCTGAGGCATTTCACTGAAATCTATTTGCATTCTGGTAAAAGGACCTCCTTCTCTGCCTATTGTTCCTAGGCTCACCACTGTCTTCTTTCCAGTATTGAACTGCTGACAAATCAAACATCTCTGACAGATGCTCTCTGCAATTAGCCTGAACTTTGCATTGTACCAGGTTTGTTTAAAGGACCTAATCATAGCGTCCCTCCCCAGATGTCCCTGGCCATGATACATTCTTGCCATTGTTGACAGCATCGAGTTAGGCATAACTGGTCTTCCATCTCTATAGATCCAAACATGATCTTTCTCTCTTGGTGCACAACCTGCCTTGATCCAATCCCTCATTTCCTCATCTCCTGCTTCATCCTGCAACTGTTTCACCTCATCCCATGTTTCCAGGACATTAGTAAACATCACAGAACAAAAAGACATTTCCCTTCCTCGTCCCTTGTTAATCGAATGATCGTTCTTTGCACAATACTGTGCTATGTCATTTGCAAAACGATTACCAAGAGTAACAAAATCATCTCCTTGTCCATGAGCAGCACATTTTACAACTGCTAGTTCTTTAGGCAGCTGTATTGCCTCAAACAACTTTCCAATCACTTCAGCATTCTTTATTGGAGTCCCACTCGACGTCAAGAAACCTCTCTGTAGCCAAAGTTGGCCAAAATCATGAACCACTCCAAATCCATACTGACTATCAGTCATCACAGTCACTCTCAAATTTTTCCCAATCTTGCAAGCTTTTGTCAATGCCACCAATTCAGCCACTTGAGCAGACCTTACTCCTTTCAAAGACGAAGCTTCCATAACCTCTGAAACCTTGCACACCGCATATGCTGCACTCAGCACACCATCATCAGTTCTCAGACATGATCCATCCACAAACAACACGTGATCACTCTCAGGTAGTGGCAGATCTCTTATGTCTGGTCTCGGTTTTGTACAGTAATCAAGCACATCCAAGCAATCATGATCAACATCATCTCTCACACTCACATTTTCAGCATCTGGCAAAAGTGTTGCTGGATTCACATTCACGCATCTCTCAAGAGTCACATTTGATGCTCCCAGAATGATTTTCTCATATTTAGTCAGCCAACTATGTGACATATATTGAGTCCTGCTTCTTGTCAAAAGAATTGCCACATCATGAGGTACGAATACCCGTACAGGATATCCCATTATTATGCCTTCACTCTGTTCCAAGCTTCTGCATGTAGCAGCTACTGCTTTCAGGCAACCTGGCAACCCCACAGCTACTGGGTCAAGTGTTGATGAGAAGTACGCAATAGGCCTTCTCAGTCGTCCATGTTTCTGGATTAACACCGAAAGTGCACATCCATTTCTCTCACTACAGTACAATTCAAACTCCTTCTCATAGTCTGGCATTCCCAAAGCAGGAGCTTCACACATTCTGCTCTTTAATTCTTCAAATGCTGCCATTTGTTCTGCATTCAGTTCCAATGGGTCTTTCACTTCACTTTTGGTCAATTTAATCAGTGGCTTTGCTATCAGGGAGAAATTACTTATCCACTGACGACAATAACCCACCATTCCCAGAAACATTCTCACTTCTCTCTGGGTCATTGGGGCTCTCATTCCTCTGATAATTTTGATTCTGTCATTAGTCACTTTTCTCAGACCTTTTGCAATATTGTGTCCAAGATAATGTACTTCTTTCTTGCAAAACTGCAATTTGGCTGGAGATACCTTTAACCCTCCATCTGCCAGATGATTTAGTAAAGCTATGGTATCTACTTCACAAGCTTCACGTGTCTTCGATGCCACAAGTAGGTCATCGATATACTGTACTAGTACCGAACTCTCAGGCATGATCAAACTTTCCAAAGACTTCTTTAACAACTGATTGAATATTGATGGACTCTCTGTATACTCCTGTGGGATACGGCACCATGCCAAAATACGCTGTCCAAACCGAAATGCAAAAATCGGCTGGCTGTCATGATGCAATGGAATTGAAAAGAAAGCATGACACAAATCAATCACCGTATACCATTCAGCATCAAGAGGAATCTGATACAAAATCACTGACGGATTTGGCACAATGGGACAACATGCTACCACAATTTTGTTAATCTTTCTCAAATCTTGTACAATCCTGAACTTCCCATTAGGTTTCTTCAGCCCCATTATCGGCGAATTACATGGGCTACTCAGTAACTCTCTCAAAACACTCTGTTGAATCATTTTATCAATTATAGGGGTTATACCCTCAATTATCTCTGGTGTCAATCTGTACTATGGGATATTAGGGTAAGTGATTCCCTCTTTCACTGAAATCTTCACTGGATCTACATTATTCATCAATCCCACATCTTCTCCAGTAAAATCCCAAACCGCTGCTTTTACTGTATTCCTCAACTCTTGAGGCAAGTCATCTGGATTTAATACAGCATATGTCCCAACAAGCTCACTTTCTCTATTATCTAGAGTCATTCTGTACAAGACATCCTCATCTGGTGTCTCAAAAGCTATTCCATCCGGAGTACAAAAAATTGTGCAATTCATTTTACACAATAAGTCTCTACCTAACAAGTTCACTGGACTAGTGTCACAGACTACAAACCTGTGCATATCTGAAAATGTCCCTATTCTTACCCTTACTGGTTCAGTAAGACGAGTCTTAATCTGTGTATTAGCTACACCAACCACTTGGATTGCTTCGTCCGAGAGAGGAAGATTTCTTATATCTGCTGACCTGACAGTTGATCTCGTCGCTCCTGTGTCTACCAAAAAAGTAACACTTTCCCCATTTATTTTCCCATCTACAAATGGTCCTGCCTGGTCTATTTCTAGAGTTGCACCAAGTATGCACTCTTCCTCCTCTCTTCGGCACCGTCAGTAGTCCCCTTCAGACTCACTCCCCTCATTCTTTAACCAGTACTGCTGTACCGGGTTAGTACGCCTCGGTTTGTTTTCCTGCTCATCATTGTAGAATCTCGAGTCCTGGTTATATTTCTGGGACCCTCTATTCTGCGGCAAGGGCGTTTTTGGCTCTTGACTCTGCTGTCTGACAACCTTCTGCTGTTGCTGCTGATGATTACACCCCTCGTTCTGCACCTGTTGATTCAATGATTTATTCTCATTACTTACTAATGGTGGATTGGTACACTCGGATCTCCAATGCCCCAATTGTCCATAGTTGTGACATGGGAACTTCTTTTTGGCCTCTTCTAAATTCCCCTTTCCTTTTCCTGCACCATATCTGGGCCTATTTCCTGGATTATTTGCTTGTTCCACCATCTGTGCTTCTTGTCTTTCAGCAACTTTCACCTGTGCCCACATTGCTTTCTCTTTCAGCTTTCTTTGTTTTGCCTCAATCTCATCACTGAAGTATTTCACATGTCTCAAGATTTCATCAATCTTTTTACTCTGCCAATCAACTGCGTGCTCTCGAATCCTTTCACTGATTTCAGGTCTCAAGCCATACACAAATCTGTATACAAAATGACTCAAATCCTTATCACCCAGGTGTTCATCTCCACTAAACTGTTTAAAAGCCAGTATCAGCCTTTCATAAAAAGCATGAACTGATTCTTTTGCTTCCTGATGTGTCCGATCTATCTTAACCCAGTCTGTCTCCTTAGGGGGTACCTTATTCTTCAGAAACACAATAACCTGCTCGTACTTCTTCATGACCTCCGGGTCTGGTGCTCCAGTTTTCTGATCTCTTGGATACTCCTTAGCAGGCCAATCTACAACTATTTTGCACTCTGCCCACAAGTCTGCTGGAACAATTATATCAAACAGACTATTCAGGTCAATCCACAGCACCTTTGACAATTTCACAAACCTATCTACCTGCCTATACCACTCGACGGGCTTTTCTCTCAGTCGAGGAAAATCATTCGTAAATGACAAAATATCCTGTCTAGTCCATGGGACATGTACATATCCTCCTCCAGGAATCTCTCTCATAGGATAAGCATCCACTGTTTTCTCTTTTTCTCTCATGGGAAATGCTGAGTAAGTCCTGTCCACTGTATCTTCTCTTTTCTTGTACCACCTATCCTTCCACTTTTCCACATCACCCCATTTTCGCAATAAGGAAATCATTTCCTTAATCTGTCCTGTTCTACCAACATCATTTAAATTCTCAATGTCTTTGTCAGAGAAATCCACCCTGTAAGGCTTCTGCAAAGCTTTCACCTTATCAATATCAACTCCCATTTCACTCGCTATTCCTCTCAACCTGTCATGTGTACTCTTAGCCCTCCAGGTAATACTCTTGCACATGAATAACAACTCTCTATCATGATGATTTTTCAACATCTCTGTAGGAATTGTTCCTGCTATGAGTTCCTCCAGTTCTATGCGTAACCTGGCTACATCCACTGCCTGTGAATCTTTATCCTTCTTTTGGAGAACTTTCAACCAATCATTCAAATCCTCAGCCGTTATTTCTGTAGATCTTTTCACTGTAGTCACTCGTTCTGCCATCCTCTGTGGTTCTAAAATTGATCTTTCTAAACAACCAGTATTCAATCCTGAATTAGGCTGTACATCTGACCCTCCACCACATGTCATGTCTCAGCTGTCTCAAATTATTTTCTTCCGTCCTCATTCCCGACTCTCCCGAAGAATTAACCAAACCATTTCCTACGTAGGGAACCATCAAACCATTTTCACCCATTCTTTGTTTATCAAAAATAGGCATAACCGGACCTATGGTTACAGGCACTGTAACAGCTTCTAGATTCTTCGTTAATTCTCTGATCTTTTCTGTCAACTCAGATGTTGTTCTTGCTAACTCCCTTGTTGTCTCATCCCCGATTGCACTCTCTCTTTCTCGCTCTCTCTCTCTTTCCGTGAAAGAGCTACCACTTTTCAAATCAGGTGTCACAACCTCTGTTTTAATGATCTGCAAAGTATCTCTTATTGGAGTAGCAACTGGTGTTCTCACTTCTGGTTCTGGTCTATATGGAGGTGGTCTCTTGTAAATCATGTCATCCAAGACTTCATCCTCATAATCATTAGCCCCATACCTCCTCAATTCTGTATTAGGTACCTTTTCTGCACCTTTCCTCCCTTCTGCTTCCTCAACAGTTCTCATAGGATATAGTCCCTCTGACATACTAGCATCTCGCCATCTCCTCATTCGATCATGAGTTTCACGATCATATTTCCTCCCAAAAATATACCTATAATTGCCTCCACTCCTCTGCTTTTCTCGCTCATGCACCTCATCTTCCCATTCCACCAATGCCTCAAACTGTGTCGGCCTTGGTCTAGGCTCTAGACACATCATCTTTTCCCGTAAATTTCTCAACACGGCCAGATTAAATGAAACATGTTCCGGGAACGCTAAAACACCATCCTCTTTAGTGTACTTAGCCCAATTGTCTAACCAAATACAGGTATGATACCCATATTTCGCAACCATGAAGGATGCAGGAGTTCTTGTCGGAGGTAGCAATTCGCCTTCTCTAGTTATTATGTCCTTATCGAACCACCTTTTAATTTTACCGAACAATGATTTCTTTTTCTTTTCCTCAGTTTGATAATACATTTTCGCGTTTACTACGACCCTCTAGTCCTTTCCGCAACTGTACGATCTTTTGTCCAATAACAGCGCGAATCACACCAACGCACCAATCCTGGAGCGTCTACGTCACCCTGTACTCCTTCCAATCCCTGCGCGGCTCACACCAACGCACCAATCACAGCGCGAGCACTGTTCTAATCCACTGCCCAATCACAGCGCGGTCTGTCTGACGTCAGTAGTCGCTGCAGTCGCTTCTACTCTGTCTCCTGTCACTCGTCTACCCCTCCTTTACAAAGCCTTCTCAGTAGACTGTTTCAGATTCTACAAAATCTATTAGTTACAACATAAAAACAGCTCCATTGTCTGCTCCGCTAACCACAGAATAGTAAAGAAAAGTCTTTTTCACAAGAATCCCGCTTCTCTCTAGAAAAGCGCTTACCTCTGCTCTACCACGGAATTATTACTTTCGTTGACACAGTAGCACATCCCTCTACTCTGCCCTTCTAACATGCATCCAATAACTGCTTCCTCTAGGAATGCTCCAAAGAGTCTCACAATTAACTAAATGCTCATACATTCATGCACTTTCACACCAGAAAATGTAGCACATCCACACAGAATCCTGCCTTTCCCGAGAACAGCAAACAGTCTGTCCCACTACAGAATTATAACACACGTTAACCAAGCAGCGCTTACCTCTGCCCAGTCCTTCAAACAAGCTCAGAGAATACCTATTACTTCTCCAACGATAAGCTTTAACGGCGAACCTTACGGATCCCTGGGACTTAAGACTAGAGTTTCACAGATAACCTTCGCTACCATACACACTCCTCTTATACAGAAAATATGTCTCTAATAGTAACACACGACGATGTCACTGATTCCGAACCCAGACAATGCGACGCGCAACTTCAATTGTCACACGCTTTTCCCTGCATTCGTACAGGGCCAACAATCCCGTCTTTCCCGAGAGCAGCACTCACTTCCCTCTGCCCTACTACGGAACCGTCACCAGCTCCCTACGTTCCAGAAGCCGTACACACTACATAGAACTCAATACGACGACTTCAACATATATTGTTAGTACATATAACAACATCAATCAATAAATCAATAAATCCAAAAGCCTATGTACAAGCAATCTATCAGATCAAGACAATAATCATAACCATCATACTGCTACCAGGAAACTGCTGCAGATCGGAGCATACAAATTCTCCCTACTTCCACGGACAGAGTAATTCTACAGTCACACGCACACACACTCATCATACGCTAGGGCCCATCACACTAATATTCATTCTATTACTCTATCCACACTGGATATATGAGAGAACTCCTAAATCAATCTGCATCTAAACTGAGGTCAATGCGACCTAACTGTTATGTCTTGAGTCATGATTTAAACAATAAGAACATATTCGAAAATTCAATAAATGACAAAGAAATAACCACCCGACACTGTGATTCAAACAAAAGGTTATTTTATCTAGATTAGTTCAAATGAAAGTCAAACAATAGCAAAATCATTTTTCTGATAGTTACCTATTCTAGCTAAGTGTCATTTAGGTCAGGACAGGTCTCTCAGTAAAGTCTCCCGAGTCGCCGTACTCTCAATCAGCGTCGATCCTCTCGAGCATAGGTTCGGGAAGAAGTGGCCTTAGACCCTCTCTAGTCTATCAATATTTATAGTAAAACTAACACATTTAAAGTTACAAACAAACTTTAGACGTCCGTTGAGCCGTTGAGCAGAGCGAGCAGGAAAGGATGTTGACTCGCAACATTTAGAAAAACCTCCGCTCTCGAAAATCTCAAAAATAAAAACACGGAAGAAGGAAGCTCAACTAAAAAATGTAACATCCATGAATGCTCTTCCTCGGAATCATAGTGAAGCCACCGCAAGTTTATCAAAGTTCATTGTGGCCTTTATTCTTTCCCAAGGATAACTGGTGACAACTGGCAACAAGCCCAGAGCTGCTGTCCTCACAGAAACTTTTAATACAGACAGAGGCCGAGGTCAGGATTCCAACCATATTCAGCGAGGCCTCTCTTCGTATTTCAGCTACTCAAATGCAGGCTGTAAATGTCGGCCATCTTTGACTAGGCCAGAATGGACAATCTTAATTAAAAGAAACACAAAACAACGTTACCACATCGTAATGATTATACAGTGTTAATTCCCACTAATACCCTTATGTGTTATGTAATTATCTAGCCATCTGCAACATAAAGAAGCATTAAAGCACGTTATTTTAAAGGCGCAAACACTAAACAAATAGCACTTTAGCAACACTTATTAATTAATTTGCTCACCAACTTAGTTCACGTATTAATAAAGCAACACAAATGCATCCCCACGTGTAATTCTTTTATTAGTAAGATTGATTAGTCAGAAACTTTAACAAAATTAATATCTAGTAATTATTTGTTAGTAATTTTAATTATGATTTATGCTGATGTTCGGGTTTTGACAGAAAACCCTGCTCCAGCAGTAGCACCGCCGCGATGTCAAAAAGAGCATGTCCTGCATATACCTGCACTGCGTGGCAGGCACTGCACAGTGCCTGCCTCCTGGTACAAGGACATGTAAGGGGGTACCATGGGTACCCCCCCAGTGCACCCACCCCCCCAACACATTGGGGACCCACAATGGGTCTCCAGAACATGTCTCCGCCTTCCTTTCCATGGCGGTTCCACTGCAGCGAAATGGCTGGCTACCGCCGGCATCATAATCGTGCTGGCGGTGCTTGACCCTGATCCGCAACAATTGTAGCGGTCCAGCTCCGCCGGCCAGGCAAGTGGGCGGACTGCAACCGGCGGAAAAGTGGCAGGCGGAAAATCACACCGCGGTGGTCACAACCGCGATGCTAATCGGACCGGCAGTTTTCCGGATTTCGATGGCGGCCATCTGCCCGCCATCCTAATAGACCCCTAAATGTTATGAATATTTGGAGGAAATCCATACTAAGTTTTAAGACTCAAACCATCAAAGGTAAATGTGACCCTTTACAGTGATTCTGAGATCAATATTCTGCATATGAGAAAAGATAATTACTAAAAATGGGGTGACCCAAATTAGTCAAAGGACCTGGGTATCAATTGGTATCCCACAATTTTGTCGTTTTCGTTACGCCAAGCCAAATAACAAGGTTGTTGTGGATCAAGGCACACCATTAATGGGTGAGTGCCATACTGGATGGTTTATTTATTTTATTTATTTATATAAGCCTTTATTATCCTGATCGCTGGGGATTGATAGCCTCATACATTTTTCTTCTATAGGTTGCCCACCCTATCGTTGGGGGCGCTACAGTTTGGATACTTAGATCAGTACCCTTAGAATTTTGGTCATATTTCGTTGGAATAGTTGAATTTCAAGACACAGATTCTGTCACTTTGGTTACTCCCCAGGTTCCGTTGCCCTGTCCTGAGGAAGACCCGTAGCTGAGGCGATCACTTACCCTTATTAGCGTCTGGGTCGAAACGTCGACGAATTTCCCCTTTGTTGGCCTGTACTCTATGTACCCCCATATCCCTACCAAGATCACAGATGATGTGTCACTGTGATGTAAATACCAGAATAAAAATGTCTAAAGTCTTCTTAAATGACAGTAGGGACAGGCCTGCTAAACCTAAGGACTTTGGCCTTAGCTGATATTGTACATTGTGAATACTGTGGTTTTTATTCATTTTGACTCTGTCCTCTTTTCACACGAGCACCAACTCTTCACCTTTCTCCTCTCTCCCTGGTAGTAACCCCCACAATTCGATATGTTATAAATTGAAATATTGAGATTTGTCTATGAATAAATTCACTCTTTTTCTTGGCATAACCATACTTGTGGGTACTGTCCTATATATTGTTGAATGAATTTGAATGTATTTGGCCTGTTGTTTTCTCTTTTCTCCTTATTTATTTCAGGATTCATTCTTTTTGAAGAAGTAACATTAACATTGATTGTATTTTTGCACTATAATGTTTTAGGACCAACTGTTTCTTATACTAGTAGAAAAGATAGGCTCTAGGGAAACAGTCGGAACACTGCGGTCTTAACCACGCGTGTTCCAACTACGCAAGCTCAACCATGCTGGCCTTAACCATGCATATGCCTTAAGTACACATATGCGTGGTTAACGCAGTGCGCAGTCTAGCTGCTGTGGTGAGGGCAGAATCAGGAAGACGCCTGGAAGTGAGGTAAGTGGGGCCCCGTGGGACGGGTAGTTTTCAGGGCGTGGGGTGCAGGGTAGTTTTAGGGACAGCTTGGGGGTCTGGTGGTGGTTCAGGGTAGTGTATGTAAAGGGGCAGGGTTTTAGGCCTTAGACCAGGGGGAGGGGACTAAGTAGTCGAGGTAGTTTTTAGGGCTGGGGGGTCGGGTAGGTCTCAGGGCAGTGGGAGGTGAATGGGTAATCAGGGTAGTTTTTAGGGGTGGAGGGTCAGGGTAGGTTTCAGGGCAGTGGGAGTGGTTGGAGTAGTTTTAGGGACAGCACAGTGGTGGGGGAATGGGGGTTGGGGTAGTGTATGTAAAGAGGCAGGGATTTAAGCCTTAGGGCAGGGGGAGGGGAATGGGTAGTCGGGTTGTTTTTAGGCCTGGGGGTGTCGGGGTAGCTCTCAGGACAGTGGAAGGGGTTGGTGTAGTTTAAGGGACAGCGCGTGGGTGGGGGGGTCGGGGTAGTGTTTGTAAAGGTGCAGGGTTTTAGGGACAGTGTGGGGGGTGGTAGGGCAGTCGGGTGGGGGGTTTGGGTAGTGGCGACCTTCGCCACACATAGTCCTTTACCATTCATGCCTATTCCACGAAATTGCATGGTAAAGGAATGCGTGGTTAAGACACATTCGTGGTTTGGTCTGCGTGGTAGAGGCACGCGTGGTTTAACCATGTGTACCTCTATCATACAACCATTGATAGGCCTTTGTTTAATTTTACAGAGAGAAGTTAAAAAAAAATCAAGTTGTTCAAGAAACATCGAAGTAGATGAACATTGTTGGCTTTCTCTCCTTTTGGGTACAATAGTTAAACTAAGTTTTGGCTGTAGTGACTGTTAAGGTTACAGGAAAATGCTTTAGTGAACAAATTGGGGCTCAAGTGAGAAGACCGAATGCAAGGCTGAGTGGTCCATTGGCACTGTTTGTCAATCTGTGTTCTGTCCCGGAACTCGGCTGAAAATGTCAGCCCCACTGTCATCGATGACTCACTGAGTTCCTTTGCCCAAACAATCCAGGCACTGCTTTGTTGCTATTTATTGAAAAAAAAGAGCATTTGAAGGATGCCAGGATAGGCTGTGATGACTCTGTGCTTATATACATAGGGGCTTATTTATGAAAGCCCTGCATCACTTTTGCACCACGCAATGTGGTACATGCATGACACAAGGCTCTCAATCTGATTTATGAAGCCACGCAAAGTCACCCTGCGTGGCTTTCAGTGGCCTAAAAAATCTTGAGTGAGGCAATACAGCACAAATCACTGCATCGCCTTACCCTGAGCCTGAGAGGCGTTCCATTGGAGTTGCGGTAGGTTTTCCCATGCAACATTCATGGTTTTTGATGCAGCCACAAAATCATGTAAAAGCTGGGGAAGCGCCAAATCCGTACGCCTCCCGAGGCGAGGCGTAACAAGGAGAAATATGTAAATTTATCCTAGTTTTTTTCCTCTTTTTGTGTGTGCTGCATTCTGCAGCACACATAAAAAAAGAAAACACCTCTTAGGATTGTTTTTGTGCAGGAAGGTGCCCCATTGCTTTCAATTAAGGCACCCTTGGTGCAAGGGTGCCTTTGTTGGCACTAGGCTACTGAAACGGCACTAGCTCAGGGAGAAAGGACAGAAATGCACCATATTGCATAAATAAGATGCATTCTTGCCCTTTCACATTGGCGTATGGCAGTCCAGCATGGTGGTTTGCTGCACTGCCCTACACCAAAATCCCATACATGAGGGCCATAGTGTGACAGGCAATGAGCAGGTGCAGACTACGTCTACTTCGCCAATCACTGTGTAGCTTTATCTGAAGGCCAATAGGACTGCGCCATGTTTCCGACTGTCCGTTTGTGGACATTCCCTTCACTTTCTAACAAAACGTCTCTGAGCGTGAGAGTATAGGGGTCATCTGTCACCCATGGATCTGCTGAGCATCTCTATTGCCCTTCCTGAGGCTACTCTTGTTGTTGCTGGACATTAAAGTCACTACAGTTGAACAAAAAAGTGAGTTTCACCAGGGAATAAAATAATAAATCTCTCAGGTCACAGACAGTTTACTCATACCAAATTCTCTCAAAGGCTGAGGGAGGGCATTGGTCCTAACATAATCAATAAAAAGTCTTAATTAATTGAAAGTGTGAAAAATGGAGTGGGTGGGATATCATGAGACCAAACTATGAAATCTATCAAGAGAGCGGCTAGTTCAGTCCCTGATAGGTTCACTGCGGTGTAGCAAAAAGTGATTTCCTCCAACAGTGAGCAGGGAAAGTACAAGTGCATGAAAAGAAAAATCTCTCGAAACAAACGGAAATGGGGATTATTTGAAAAAAATTGTTGTATGTAAATAGGGCGAAAGGCCGGAATATGGCAAAAGTCTTCTTTAAGAAACAAATGAGTTATTGTTGTTTATGCTCTGATGTATTTGTTCTATAAAACTCAATAAAAAATTTCAACACAAAAAAAAAAGAAACAAATGAGTGGGAATGGTCATAGTGAGCATATACAAGCACATTATAGAAAGAAGGACGTGGGAGAACAAACTGTTTTAGAGAGGAGTAAGAAGGCTGAGGGACAGAAGCTCTCCTGAAAATAATACGGTACCATTGATTACTGTTGGCAAGACTAACTCTGCACCCTTGCCAGGCCTGCACATGTGCTCTGATAAGCAAAGAGTAAACACAAGTCCCGAATTGCTGGGCAACATCACTTTAAAATTCAAGGCAGGAGCCCACAAGCCTCTTGTGGTTGAAGAGACACAAATCAGGTAGGGAGTGCTGATAAAATAGCCTGCGTCTGAGATCTATGTGCAACCTGTAAATCTTAAATACCGTTAAGTCCTCTCAGCATTTCATCCCCCGGAGCAAGATGTGATGGCTTGAAGCTAGAAAGTAGTTACATTAAGTGCTCTGTCAATAAAGCTTTATTTGTAGGACTCAGAATAAGCTATGCTGACACAGTGCTTGCCAAGGAGAGCAGATGACTGCAGGTGCATTTATTTAGGATTAGTTTCCCTGAAGATAAAGAACACTGGTTCGGTCTTGGCCAAGCTCTTCACAGGGGTTTAAATCACAGCTTGGTCAGAGAATGTAAAACAGAACATGGGCTAAAATTACACGGCACCATGTTGGTCCACCACCACATAGAGTCGTGAGGCCACAGAACTCTAAAGGGACTTGAAATATTAATGGTTTCAAGTGTGGTTGGGGGTATTTTAGTCCTTGTTCTGTAGGAGCCACCTTACTTTTGTATATGCTTGCCCCTCCCTCTTGATCTCTCTTCTAGATTTTTGGTTCTTGTCTATTATTTTTATCAATAACTTTTGCTAGAATATCCCCATGCCTCTCTCTGTTAAATAGTTTGATATTCATAAACTCATGTGCCCCTCTCTGACTCCTCCTCCCCTTTTAACAAATGCATTTTTCAAAGCTGCGTAGCGGCACCAAGTCGCGTGTTCCGCTTTACGAGAGGCCGCTAGCGCTCTCCATTCGCTCATTCTTGTGCCTATACGAACAATGTTACAAAACTAGACTGCTAATGCTGCAGCGTGCTGTCAACTGAACACAAGCCCACAACTGGCCCAACATGTTACATAGGACACAAAGAAGGATCTCAAACATTTCAGTCAGGGGCGTAGCAATCAAAGGTGCATCAGGTACAGTGGCACCAGGGCAGAGGTATTACGGGGCCAAATGCACCCGATCACTGTTGTTTTTGAGCAACCAGACTAGATGGTGGAGGACCCATTTCCCTAGTCTACATTAGGGCACAATGCTACTTTGCCAGGCCACAGATCCAAGTTCCATGCACGGTGAGCTCATCCAGTCCAACATTTTTGCCTTGTGTTCTGGGATTTGTAGTCCTGTTAACCCTTTATTCACCCAGGACCAAGGGTCCCAGAATGCGAAGAAAAACCTGGGCAAGATGAGCTAGTCATGCATGGACCTGGGTGCCTTAAGAGCTCTACCTACTGCCATATGTGACATATTGACACAGTCCTGGCATTTCCTCTGTTTAACTATTAATGGACTGCATTCTGTAACCTCTACACCTGTTTTAAAAATTGTAGGTATCGACTCCAAAATACGGACATGCAAAGTGCTGTAATAAACGATTTATTTTTAAGCTAGAATATTTGTCCTGGACTGGATTACTTTAATGTAAAGATATGAAGGAATTCTATTGTCTAGTTTGAGGTGATAATAATTGTGGGATCCTGTTTAAGAGCAGTTTACGGTGTTCACTCAAATCTTAAACTATGCTTGCTTTATACCTTGAATCCTGTGACACCTTTGCAGGGTAAGATGTTTTTTTGGAAAGTAGTAGCAAAGTATGGCAATGCACTTTTATTATGACGTTTCCTTCATAAATAGACCGTATTCATTTTTTGTAAAAGAGTCAAATGGCACAAAAACATATAACCTACTGAAAACACACATTTCAGGACATTGGTCAAACCCTTAATCCAAGAAGGTTACCTTGCTTTCACAAGCAGTATGAAAAAAGTAGGGAAACAGAATGTAAGGAAAGAGAGGGAGACATTACTTGTTTCTGCTTGGCATACATCCCTACTTATAGAACCTTCTCAAACCAAAGGAACATTCAGTGTAATTGCCAAATATATAAGGAGGGCTGTGTTTTCTTCATGTGGTTTCAGTACCTTGTGAGCAAGGGAGTAGCCAGAAAAATGAAATACCCACCACTTTGGACCATGTCCTAAATAGCTCTGAGGGTAGAGGTGGGGCAAGGGAACCTGACATTTATGCAGGAGATTGCTCCCGCGAGGGAATTCTTGTATTCTTAAATGTCCTTACTTTATTCCTTGTCTTCATGCTTCTTTTTGTCATTTTCATCCTGCTCTCCTTCCTTTTTTATTGCCTTTTGTTTTATTTTCCATTCATCCATCTTTTCCTTCCACCCATTTGTCTTCTTCATCCACCCATCCTTCTACCTTTTTCATCCACCTCTTTCGGGCTTTCCCATCTATTGATCCGTTTCCAACCACCATCTTAACTTCTCTCTGTCTTTACTTAATTTTATCTCGACTCCCTTTTCATCCATCATCCACCCATTCATCTGTCCATACATCGTCATGCTACCTTTTCTTTCGATCCGTACTTTGCTCCATTTATCCTTCTCTCCATCCATCATCCATCTTTCTCTCCACCTATCCCTCCATCCCCTTTCCAACCATCCATCTCTGCATCCATTCATCCTTCCGCTCCCCATTCTTGTCTTCATCACTCTCCTTCTCACCACATCTTCCTTCCTTCCTCCGAACGCAAGAGGTCTTTTTGTGCCCTTCTTGGAGACTAGAGTCTCCAATCAAAGTTAAAGGAGCCATAAATAACAACTGAAATTGTTCCTGTTAGAAAGAATTACCCTGTGACATCCATCCCCAGTCAAGCCACTAAAGTGGGGGGGGTTAATGCTGCCCCTGCTGTCAGGGTCACACAAATCCCTTCTGAGTGGAGCTCAGAATGCCTCCACAATGCCTTTCTCAAGCTGCCCATATCTAAGAAGTGGACTCCTTGAAGTTTTCTGCACCTGATTCACAAATCTTTTTTCCAGGGTAGTTGTAATTTACTTGCAAAAAATCAGAATCATGTCTGTTGGAGCCACACTTACCTACAGAAAAAAGTTTTGTGACTCAGGCCATCTGAGAGAAGCCACTTATCCTCCCAACTCTGCCTATTACTGTGCTTTCAAGCCAGGAAAGTAGAACAATTTTGATAAAAATTACTGTCATAAATCACACTCTTTTCCAGAACCATTACAATCTTTTAAGGTCCTTATCTTTAATGAACATATTAATGATATCATAAAGAAAACATCTTGTCTGAAAATCCTTATATGTTCATTGACGTGTTTAGCTTCCCTACTCTATGATTGGTTGGACATTATTTGGTACAATCAGATCCAACAATAGGCACATGTCATGTAGTTCATTAAATATTTGACTTCAGCTTCTTGCTCACCACTTTTTGTATGCCATAAATCACAGACTAATTAAACCAATACCGTTCATTATAAATAATAAATAGAAAGTACAAACTAACATTGAAGATACTAAAAATCGGTCTTGTGTTCTTTTGGAGGAGAATTCGAGATCTCCTCAAATTCACAAAATATTACTATAGCTCCTATTCTATATTTAAGATGCTTAACCCAAATGCGGTCGATGCAGAGTTTGATTGTATGATATTGGTGAGAATGACCACTCCTCATATTCTGAATAGAATTTATTTCAGTAATAAAACCCATTTTTTAAAATAATGATTAGGCTGGAAAAGTATATGCTTTGAACTTCAGACATCCACCATACCTTTTCTAACCCTCATCGCAAAATAATCTTAAATTGCTAGACAAAATCCTTGCCTAGTATTCTAAATAGCTAGAAAACATGGACTATAGACTTTATATCTCCTCAATGTCAAACTTCCAGTAAGATAAAATAGTTATTAAAAACTTCATAAATATTTAGAAATGCATATTTTTAAAAGGAGCACTAAAGGGGCATTTTGTGTAAGAAGTTTAGAAGCTGGTTCTTTAAATAGTGTCTACCGTTCAGAAGTACCAAGAATGTCTCACAATGTACAACCTATTGGCATCCATTGCTGAATGAAAACAATAACATTTTAAGGTTGTGGTTTGTGGAGAGTTTCATTATGGGAAAGAAATGTGTACGATATTTATGTAAAATAACACATTTGATATTACAAGAAAGTTATCATTGTAAAATTTTTAAAGAAAAAGCATATATTGTCTTTACCACATATTGGATCAACTAAAGAATATATTTTTTGCACCTTATGACAAATTATCAGTTTGTAAAGCTGATATCAGGATATGGAAACACATGCACTAACTGTGCTCAAGGGTACAGCCAAAAACTTTCATGGACATTAGCTTCATGTTAAAGAAAACTCTTGTTCCTAATAGAAGGATGTGTATTATGGGTTCCTTTATGGAATTGTTTGACTTCAAGCTCTTGCAATTCTCTATGGTATTTTTTGTGATCTGATTGGGCATGATTGATTGACACCAGAAAGAGGAATGTAACCCTATCTTTGAGAAGTGGTGATCACATAAGAGTCACATTTAGAAAGGAGTAATCGTGTGGTGAGAATTAAATGAAAAATTGCTTTTTGGCAGGTGATTAATGGCAGTTGTATAACGCATGAAATGAATGTGTTATAATTATTAACTAATATTGGTTAGATTTCAATGTATCATTTATTATACAATTTGAATCAAATCACTGGTGGGTCTAAATTTTGTAGGAATTTCCACTTCTGCTATGAAATGTATTAGGAAAGAAGGTTGCAGGTCTTTGATTGACTGTACCTGACTATAAACGTGGCCTAGGAGGAGGTATAAATATCTGTCTGTGGCATTCTGTTTTTTGGTGAATAGTCCACACTATGTTGAAAAAACATTAACATCATTGGTCAGTGAAAAAAGCAATGAAGTGCCAATTAATATATTTAGTAAAATGCATACTACCCAATAATATTATTAATTTATTTATCTATCTATTATGGAACTTTATAAAGCGCAGCATGACTGCTTATGGTTTTTTCTATGTCCTGCGGAGAGCTATATCACATACATTTTGAATAGACAACAGTTACATTTTGTATGGGGGCCCAACTACATGATGAAATGAGTGCATAAATGTGGCATTAAAGGCAAATAAAATTGATAATCAAAATTAGACTCCAAATTGAAAGATTGCGCTAACGCAACAACAAGAATGAATGTTTCTCTATCCAAAACTCAAAAAATGCAGAAATAGAATTGTTCTTACACCTCTTATTTGCAACTGAAGCAAGACTCCAAGGCCCAGACTTACTAAGGCTTTTCACCATCAAAAAGAGATGCACTGATGTATACTTTCCCGTGCAAAAATACCTATTTCTCAGCGTAAAAGGCACTTTGCATTGATGGGGCATATCAGTGCAAACACCCATAGCATTTGACACAAGGCCCAATCTAATAAGATAGCCATACCAGGCTTCGAACAAAAAAGTAATGCCTCCTTGCAGTATGCATTAACAAGGCAAAATGTTTTTCTTTTTCAAAAAACCCACACATTACATGTGTGCCTGATTACAAAATTAATAAGTCTGTCTACATGTTAGGTAGTGTTGCTCACGCATTAAATGCATTCTTGTTATTTGCTCATGGGGTAAATAATACGCTGTTGCTTTTTGCCCACAGAATTATAGTAGGTAAATCCTAAAAAGGATCTTACCTGCAAGCTTTGTGAAATTACAGTTTGAGCACACTGGAGTGAGCTCCATGGTCCACAAACCAAAATGTTATGCTGTCTGCAAAAGAGATCCTTACCTGGTTTTACCTCCCAAACACTGGTGGGCAAGTAGCCCGGGCTACGCAATTTGCGCATCTGCAAATATCATGTGTGCAAATGGCGCATTGTCAACTACTGCCCAAATCGGAATAATCGAATTTTGCACCCAAAAACAGAATAACTCCATAGTTGGCATAGGGGCCGATGCGCTCAGTGACAATATTCTTTTTAAAGTTTTGTGTACACTCACTAAACTCACCCATTACTAATTGGTTTGTTCCCATTGATAATATTGTGGGTCCAATGGAGCAGTTATTGTTACAAAACTCTAGATTCATGTTAAAACCAAAGAAGTGGTGCAACTGCATCCAGATTTATAACACCACTGAGTTACAAACTATTATGGAGGGCTTTGAAATTATATTTGGGTATATTGCTTTCCATTTAATTGAGTTACAGGTTTGGGCTTCTTCCTTTTCATATATTTCAGTTACAGTTATATGATTGCAAGCATTGGTTTTTCATCCCTTCCCAGTTCGCTCCATTCCTTATTTCACCGACGCGGGGAAAAGATGTTCAAAAAAGCGATCTCCAAACGTTTTCCCAAAACACATTTTTTAAAGGATCCAATGACTGTGCAGGAGAGGGAGCATTGTCAGTGAGCCAAAATGTGTTGAAACATAGCAAATGAAAGCAGACTTATACTGACCGCCCAGGATATTGTGGCATAGATTTGCAAATTTTGCAGCACAAATTTAATATTTTGCGGCACAAAAATTGACATTTTGCAGCATTATTGTGGCACTTTATTTTACTCGTAATCATTCCTATACAGCCTTAAATCAACAAGTGGGCCTGTGACACTTGCGAGCCCTATTCCTGCAGAACCTAAGATTCCCAAACTTGGATCTACCAGGTTCAGAATTCACTCAATATGATTCATCCTCCAACATTGCAGTGAAACACATTTATGTCCCATCCACCGTTTTCAAAGCCGATCATGAAATTCTTCAAATTCTGCAAGCAAAGGCCACCACATGGCACTATGCACCAAATAATATCTTATGAGGAGCAATACGAGGACAGGAATACGGACACAAGGTGGTTGTACCGCCCTCAAAAGCTGCAACTAGCTAGTGAATAGAAAGTACAACTTCGGATTATACTACAGTCACTCCAGAAGTGTTTTCACCATTGCCTGACAGGCTTGTACTACATTACCCTACATTGTGAGACTATCTCGTTTTTTTGGTGTTCCTTAATACATATTTGCGGCCATCAGTATCAGTGGCGCCTAAATAAAGTTCTATTTTTTTTTTTACTGTAAGCACTCATTGCTAAAGACACACAACTGATGGACGGGATGTAGAACAAATCAAAACATTCTCCCAGAGTCAAGAGATCTGGGTTAAATCCATCATTCTTTTGCTCACCATGCCACCCCAGTTCAGACGTGGCCATATGCAAATCAGTCTTGACCCTTTGCCTCATGGGAACAGTCCAGCCCGAACTGCCAAGCCAGGTCCTCCCTGGACCGGAAACAAGCATCCTAGGACCGGTTTCGGGATTTCACCCCTCCTCAGCCAGAATAGCTTGAATCCAGTTGCACAGTGAGCCCGGGACCTACGTCTAGGCATACCCGGCACACTTAGGGCGAGAAAGCAAAAGACACACAACTGATGGACGGAATGCAGAACAAATCAAAACATTCTCCCCCAGTCAAGAGATCTGGGCTACAGTCACTCCAGAAGTGTTTTCCCCATTGCCCGACAGGCTTGTACTACATTACTCTACATTGTGAGACTATCTCGTTTTTTGGGGGTTGCTTAATACATCTTTGAGGTCATCAGTCTCAGTGGCGCATAAATAAAGGTCTAATTATTTTTTTTTTTTACTGTAAGCACTCATTGCTAGCAATGCCTCAGCCTTGAGCCCTGCGTCACCTATATACCTCTAATCAAGTTGCACGCTTAACTCACGCCAATTAGCAATACAATCATGAGCTAATCAGCGCATCGCAAAGCGCCACACACACCTACAGCAACTACACTAACTGAGTAAAATCTGAGTAAAAGAGATTAACTTCCCTTTTTCTTCCTACAGCTCTCTGTTGTGTTCAGTTTAGAAACATGCAATCTGTAATGCAGCAGGAGGGAGCAGTTGTTCCCGCTGTAGGGCGGCACGTAGCGTCGTGTGTGCGTACAACCAATAAGAAGTCACCATTTATTTTGCTGACCTTTTTGTGGGCCAAAATGGTTAATTTTGCGTTCATCGCGCTCCTAAGCTGATTCGTGATTGTTTCATGAACCGCGAAATCGCAAAATGCTGGAGGGTCTGCTTATGGCATTTTCATTCTGCTCCTGCCTAAGAATCTGGGCCTGACAGCTTACCGTCTCCTCAATCCACTCCTTACAGATGAACACTGCTTCTCTTTACAGAAGCTACAACTGGAGGACATGTATGCATTGCATCATGGGGATTGTATAAGGTCATCCACTGTACTGGTTCTTAACTGGGACTGGTTCTCATGAACACTAGTTTCTATTCGCAAACAGCACCACCTCCCTCTAGGGTTGGAGAAGAGGGAGTTGGAGAAGCAACCGAACATTTTATTGTAAAAATATTTTGGAGGTGTGGATCTAGTAAGTTCGTTCTTCTTGAGAATGTATAACAGGCAGCAAGCTGCAGATCCAAGGTTTATGTTGCCAAATGTCTGAAACTGTTGACACCAAGTACTTTTAGGAATTTCAGAACATCAAACCCATGTTGCCACTAGTCACCTGTATGAGAATTGGGAGTTATGGAAGGTGTACAAAGTCACCCTTAGAGTGGCATTCTTCAATAAGTGTTGGTGCCTAATGGCAGCTTGTGCACAGAGGATGGTAAGCAAGCATATTCATGCATTTATTCCTAGCTGACTTACTTAATATAGCACTATCTCACACACAAAAAGAAAAACTATGTACAGTTTTACAACCTAAGATTGTATGATATCCCCAAAGCCTCCCAATACTATGTTACCAAAACACTGCATGAACAGCTTCCCTTGACATAAAACGTCCAATTGTACCCTCTCCTTTCTTTCTTTTGAGCGACCCTCTTCTTATCTTCCATCCTCTGCTCAGAGTAACCTTTTGTATTGTATTTCTGCACATTGTTCACACCTCATTTCCTAGTTCACAATCTCTTTCATTGAAACCATATCCCTGCACTGTAACTTTACTTCATTGCCAGTAGAATATCTATTGATATATCAACCATTTGCATCAACTCACACAGCTTCCACTGATGAGCAGATCTCACTCCTAGTAATTTAATCTACCACAAAAAACTGGAGTAAATGCATGGAATGGTTTCCTTGAGAGCACAAGACTAATCCCAATCACCAGCAATAACCAGTTCCTGAATGGCATGCTACGCACCATAAAGTGATTTAATGCCTCGTCAGGCCTAGGAAGTGCTATATTCATGTAATTACAATACTACATTGTTAGACCCGACAGCCCTAGGGTGGCCTTCCCCCAAATTCATTTGACTTTCTCCTCCATTTTTGCTGATCTCGTTTTTGTTGGCCTTAGGACTCTGTGCGCTTTACCACTGCTAACCAGTGCTAAAGTGATTGATCTCTCTTCCTTAAACAAGGTCAAATTGGCTTACACCTAATTGTCACATTTAATTAACTTGTACATCCCTGATAAAGTGGTATTACATGTACCCAGAGATTGGTACTAGTGGGCCTGTGGCACTGGTAATGCCACCAACTTAAGGAGCCTTCTGAACATGTCTCAGACCTGCCATTGCAGTCTGTGATTTCAGTTCAAACTGCCATTTCGACCGGTCAAAATGAACCTTTTGCCAAGCCTAAACATTTCCTTGTCATATATATATAAGTCACCCCTAGGGAAGGCCCCAAACAGCTCAGAGGGCAGGGTGTATATTTAAAAAGTTGGACATGTACTTTTAATTTTTACATGTCCTGGAAGGGAAATACTCTTACATTTGTTTTTCACTATTGCAAGGCCTACCTCTCTGTAGATGAGCATTCGGCTAGCTTATTTCATTTAATAAGTGATAACTTTCAATTGGGAGTAGGTGAGAATGTTGAGTTGGGTATCTAAAGAATTGTAATTTAAAACCCTCTTTAATCGTAACATCAGATTTTAAGTCGCAATTCTGAAAGTGCTACTTTTAGATAGTTGGCATTTTTGTCCCAACCATTTGGTGTCTGCTGCCTGTATCCTTGGTCAGATGACTAGGTGCAGCTGGCAGTTTGTCTTTGTGAATTGCTCTCAGTCAGTGATACAAAGGAGCATAGGTGTTGGCAAGATGGACCATCTCTGACTTCTTGAGGAAGAGGGCTGTCACCTACCACACTTGCACAGCACAAAGGCTCTGCCTGGGCACACTCATAAAGGGTTTGACACTAGTCTATTGTGACCCCAGACGGTCTGAGTCCAGGGCGGGGAGGCAGGTAATTCAAACACCTCTGATTGTGGAAACCTCTAGAACCTTCTACTTCAAAGTGGGCACCAGGTATAAATATTGGACCCTCAGACCCAACTCTTCAGTACACCTGTGAATCTGTGGTGTGCCCAGAAGGACTGTTGTGCTGCTCTACAAGAAGGACTGTTACTTGTTTGCCCTGCTGTCCTGTTGCCTGAGCAAGAAGGACTGAATCTGCATCTTGATCCCTGGACCACCAGAGTGACTCCAAGGGTCAGCTGGTTTGCCTCTTGTTCAGAAGCATCAGGGACTGAACAGGCTCCAACTATATTGAACCAGGCACCTGGATCCAGCTTGCTGTGACTCTTGTCTCCCAAGTGGTGTCACTCTAGTGCTGGATCTTTGGAAGTGGACCTGAAGGTGCCCTGCGAGCCCAGCAGTAGTCCTGTGGGCAGAACTGACACAGCGCAATACACCTCCTCGCAGATCCGCTTCAAATCCGCTGCTGCGCGATGCATTCTCGATGCAGGACTTTGCATAGCAAGCCCCTCGTTGGCGGCATCCTCGATGATGATTCTGGACTCTGTATAGCAAGCCTCGCAACTTCTCAAGAACCACCGGTGCGCGACGCCTCTTTGACGCAGGACTTTGCATCGCAAACCCCTCATTGATGTCCTCCTCAAAATGATGCAGGATCTCACATCATAGCCTCGCAATTCCTTGGAACTGCTTCTGTATGACACATTCTCGACAATCACTTGCACAGTGCCCTGCTACCAGGATTTAAGGTACTCTTGGGCAGCGGGCCTAACGGGTCCCTGTTTCCAACCTGAGCTTCTTCGTGGTTGGCCTCTACTTGTGACTTTGTCCCGGTACAGCACAACCATATAACCACAGTTGACGCTTTGTGCTTCTAGGCACTCTATTCACTTAAATCTTTTATAATTTCATATCTCCGGTTCTACTGATTGGATACTTGTTTTAGTGTCAAATAATGTTTTAGATTTTACAGCGATTCTTTTGATCCAGTTGGTGGTTTTACCTGCAGTTTGTAGCGGACTAGTGCCACTAGTCCTGGGGAGAGTGAGGGTGCTTCTGGCTTCCACAAGGGTCCCGCTCTTCAGGAGTGTCAAGTTTTAGCCAAGGACAAGGGTCATTCTCTCAGTTCTAAGTCTGTTGCCTCAGGGACAAAGTATCCCTCTATTGCTTCGGTGCTATGGGTAAAGTCCTGTTGTCTGCGACATGGGTCTTGTCTTGGTCCTTCCTTGAAGTAAGTTCTTCAGATCTGAGTTTCTGGATTTAGGGGAGTTAGGGGTGTAGGAGCTGGTAGTAAATGGGAAGCTAGTCCTTGCAGCTAGTTCTTCCCTGAGGTGACCACGCCCAGGGGTGTAGGTCACCTTTTCTACCCAGACCCCATGATTTCAGCCATCCCAAAGATGGCAGAGTTCTATTTTAGGTGTATAGATCAGGCTGCTCACCCTGGAGCTTTGGTCAGCCTTCCTGGAGGTGTACACCTCCTGCATAACTCATTTCCCACCTTGCCCTGGTCCTAGTGTGCCTGGGGCAAGGGGAAGGCTGTGCCCTCCTCAAGAGGAATTCCCAGAGGCATATCAAAGGTAGTGCAGCCTTTGAAGCTCACCGCTTTGATGTGTAATTTCACTAGCCTGCTGGGGAGGAGGGAGGAGGGAGGTGTGACGTCCTTCTTGCCCAGCCTTTGTTCCTGACTCCTGGGAGTGATCAAACTGCCTGGCAGGAGGTCAGAATCCTGTCTTGGTGGCAGCAGGTGTGGAAAAGCAGGGGCTGGTCAGCCAGAGTACAGTGAATCTCAGGCAACTATGTGGGCAACCTCTAAGGTGACACCTGGGTGCACGCCAGCCTTGCCTTGACACCATATTTGTATCAGGTGAGAGAAGGCACAATGTTTGACACCAAACTCGACATATTTAGGTGATACCATAAAGAAGCTAGCAACCTGGGTCTGCCCGGTCGCAAGGCCCATGTTATCCTAAGGACGGCCTTTCACTTATAGTGTACTTTAATGGCAAAGACACTATAGAGACATAAGCTTGCACTTACATGTCTACACTCTTAATATACGGCAACCTTCATCCTGGGCACAGGAGGCCTTTTGTAGGGGCAACTGACATATCAAGAGCAGTGCATTTGACTGTGCCACACATGGTGAGGGCACAGTCGAGTTCCAGCAGTTTGCACTGCTCCTGCAGTCTGCAATGGCAGGTCTGCTGTCAGTAGTTTGCTTGGGTCACACAGGGTGACACATAACCGTGCTGCAGCCCTGGAGACCACTTTATCACCTATTCCTGGAGTACCGCTAGTACCATTTACTAGGACTTATAAGGGGGTAAAGCCTCCGTCTATTGAGGTTGGCAATTCACACAACAGTTTTAGGGGAAAAGCACTGGCACGAGAGTCTGGTTAGCAGACTTCAGAGCACTATCAGAGTCAAAAACCAGCATCTAGTAGTCCAAATGGGGGCAAAAAGTGGGGAAAAGTCTGCAAAAAGACCTGTTTTCTTACACTCCACATGATAAAGATACCCCGGTGGGTAACCCTCCTCTTCATCAGTCCGTTCTTTAGCAAAAAGGCTCCCTACAATGGTTGTGTATATGAAGGCAAAATCCCAATGAGACATGTTATGAAGCTGACACGTCCCATTAGTGTTCTGAGGTACAATGACCAAAAACCTCAGTGATGGAGGCTAGACAAGCAAATGCAAGTTGATGGTTCAAAGTACGATTGCAAGCATTATCTACCTATCTTATAAGGTTTTGTGGGCAGGTTAGAGCGGTTTACCTTTAGGAATCAAGTGATAGAGTCTATTTTGGAATGATGACATACTGAATTGTTGTATACCAATAGGTAAAACTGACAATATGAAAATTTATATTTCATATATTTTGGGATTTCTCTTTCAAAAAACAAATGGAAATATTAATTATTTGAACAGTACTTAGGAGGATATTTTGGCAGACGCTTCCTGGCATCGCAGAGCGATAGCAACAGCTTTTAATGTGAACAGAATAGCAGCGTTGAAATGATCTTGGCAGGAGACATGTTCACAGTTTTCCTTTTCTCAAACACAATCGTCATTTAAAGGGAGCTAATCACTTAACAGGCATGACAATAGCATGGCAAAAACTATTTGTCTCGTTTATGGGCGACCCTCATTCTTCAAAGGCACCTAGACTATCACTTTTCTGACAGGCGGGGAGGGGTGTGTGAGGGTTCTGGATCCAGTGCTGTGAGGATCATGCCTCCACGTACACCACAGCATTAAGGCCTGCACACATCTTTCCAAGCCCTCCTTCGCAATGTGGCTATCTTCCTAAGCCATCTGGGTCCTTATTCAGATGAATCTTTAATTACAGCACATAAAATGCCCTATTTTTTCACTGTCTAACAAGTGCTTGGTCCTATCTGAGGTCTCACAGCGCTAGCACTTGTCTGTCATTCCATGGTGATAGGGCTCATACTGACGACCAAACCAATCACAATCAATTGTCGTAAAAAAGAACACGGAGGAAGGACACCAAATGCTCCGGGTGAGGGTTGGCTAGGGCTGACCAGGCATTTTATGCCACTGGGCATTTCTCTGTTTAGCCCAAGAAGGGCGGATTTTAGGGAAGGGGGCTCTCCTGGTGCCCCTGCAGGGTAGGATTGGTAAGATGGGCACTTGGGAGATGGGCCGGTATCTGAGTTACTCCTGTGGGCTGCTTTTTTGGCCAGTGTTGTGGCCGAGTTGGACTGTGTCTCTGCTGTTCATAAGACACTGGGGCAGGCGAGCGATGAATAGCGTGTGCCGCCACTATGGCGGTCCGGCCAGTCCCCAAGAGGAAAGGGGGGGTGGGGATCGCGCGCCACTTGATGACACGGCCCTACCCCACCTCTGAACCAACCAATGGGTTATTTGGCCGGGCGCATGAACCAGAAGCACTTCAGGTGTTTCCGGTTCACGCGTTCGGCCAACATGGGGCAGTCAGGTTTAGACCGTCTTGCCCCTGGCAACCTTTAAAAAGGGGCAGAGGGAGCAAGAGCAGTCTCTTGTTTTCTCCCGCTGCACCAAGGGGTACCCGGGCCACCAGCAACCCCTTGATTCGTTTTGATTTGTTTTTTCCCATTACAGGTCGCCTTTCGTGCGATTGCAGGTGGCCGTGACAGGTGTTTTTCAATTACTGGAGAGTTGCTGTGGCCGAATGGGTAAGGTTTTAGACTCTTTCTCTCAAGATTGAGTGTTTCAATTCCTAGTATTTCAATATATCTTGCTTTATTAAAAACATCCATACTTTCAAGTGAGGTGTAGGCAAATGTGAACTACGCTCATACGCAAGTTTTGCTGATTACACGAATGCTAGTACTGCACTGCATATAACGTTTGGGGGTCATTTTAACAGTCACTGCAGTACACTCTTTCGCGAGGGCGCCAACACCGGCAAGCCTAAATGGCTAAGCATTTTTTTGGTGAGTTTGGGCAGTGTCCCAGATCAGTGGGCAGGGGGGTTGCGCGTCACCCATTGCACAGTGCGCTTAGTGGCGCGCAATGGCTCCTAAGGTGAGACGTATTGTAAAGTGGTCCCGCACGGATGTTATGTTGGAGGCTTTAAAGCAACAAGCTCAGGTTATGGGGCAGGCCCTGACGCGATTGCAAGACAAAGTCGATGGTCTGGGGGTGGGTGGGGGGGGGTTCTAGCACAGGCATCCTATGGTACCTCCTAGCCCGTACTCTCTGCTTGTAGCAAAAAGGAGAAGGCCCAAGTCAGGCAGTAACTAGCCCAGGGGTGGCACAGGGAATGCCCCTAAAGAGAGTGTACCCTAACCTGCTGTTCCCACGCCAGACCCGCTGGGTACCGGAGAGACTCCCCCTATCCTTGAAGTACCAGTAGGGACACAGCCACAGGCCCCAGGGGTTCCTCCTGGAGGGATACAGCCACAGGCCCCAGGGGATTATGCCGGTCCAGCCAGATATTCTAGCCAACCTAGCGGCAGTATTACCATGGCTGGAGACAGTGGGGAACTGGCTGACAGCAGCAGGGGCATCAGGCAGCGGGGGCGATGCCATCGAAAAGGCAAGACAATTAATGTCTCAGATGGGGAAGGCAAAACCAAGTGCAGAACCGGTAGTACCGGCAGGATGGATAACGCCGGCAGTACCAACAGGAGCAGAAATGCCTGGGGGCACAAGACCGGTGATTGGTGGTGGAAGTCCAGAGGTGGTGGGCACGCCACCGATCTCAGAAGCACAGAAGCCAGCTGACACTGCAGCAGCAGGTATGATAAAAACCCTGCCACCAGTAGGTTTGGGAGAACTGCGTTCGCTAGGGAACAGTTGGGGCAGCATTTGTCTCAAGAGACAAAGGAAAAAATATGGAAAGGGGTGTATCTTAAAATTTTTTCATTGTTGATAGATGAGGCAGACAGGGAGGAAGATAGGAAAAGCAAAGAGTGGATGCTCCCTCGGGAATGGGCGAATGTGGCCATGAAATACAGAGTTGAGGAAAATTTGGCAAATTGGGTGCAGGCCTTTACCATTTACACAGCAATTATGCTGGAACGTTTCCCGGAAATGGGGTCAGAAATGGCGTGCTACCAGAACAGGATAACGGTAGCGCAGGCCTCGCAGGTGGGTGATGGTTGGAAACAATATGATAAAGAATTTAGAAGGGCAAAGGCCCATGACCCAACTTTAAGGTGGAATCAGACAGACATGTTTATCCATTTGAGGCATTTGGTGCAGGGCCAGACAGACTCCTCCCGGGGACCAGTGCCAGAGAATGGTAGGTTTCAGCCCTTTCGCGCAGGCCCCTCAGGCAATGTGAGGGGCACCGCAGGGAGGATGGAAAACACAGGAAAAAAAGAGGTGTGTTTTGATTTCAATAAAAAGACCTGTAACCGAGCTCCCGGCACGTGTTGGTTCAAACATAATTGTGGCTTCTGTGATAACGCATCACATCCCGAGTCAAAGTGTCTCAAAAAGTCCAGGGAGAAAGGTGCCAGGAAGCAGGATTGAAGGAACTTCACTAGATTTAGCCAGCTTCCCCATAAACCTTTGCGCCATGAATCCTTGGTTAAACGTTAACTACCCAGAAGCTGCACGAGTTATCAGAGAGGGGTTCCTGACCGGTTTTAGGATACCGGCGCAGGGTTATAAGGGGGTGGCATACTGCAGGAACCAACTATCAGTTAGGGAAAATAGTAATATTGCAGCAGCAAAGATTGAGAAGGAGATCAGACTGGGTAGGGTGGCAGGTCCATTTGATAGCGTCCCAATGACGGATTTCGTATGCTCACCCCTGGGAGTGGTGCCCAAGAAAGTGCTATGTGAATTCCGCCTAATACACAATTGATCAGCACCACAGGGGAATTCTTTGAATGAAGCAATTTCTGACACATTGTGTCGTGTAAAATATGCATCTTTTGACCAAGCGGTGGATATGCTGAGGCACTTAGGGCAGGGGGCATTGCTAGCAAAATGTGACATTGAATCCGCTTTCCGTCTGTTGCCTGTGCACCCTTTGGATTTTCACCTTCTAGGTTTCCAATTTCAAGGACAGTGCTATGTGGACAAATGCATGTCAATGCGTTGTTCAGTGTCTTGTGCCTATTTTGAGAAGTTTAGCTCATTCTTGGAGTCGGCTTTCAGGGAGGGCACGGGTCACCAATGGGTGTTGCATTATTCTTGATGATTTTCTCTTCCTGGGGGCACCAAAATCAGAGGAGTGCGGGGATGCATTAACAGGGTTCTGCGCACTCATGCAGGAGTTCGGGGTGCCATTGGCGTCCGGCAAAACGGTGGGCCCTAGCACAAGGAGAGAATTCCTGGGAATCGAGTTGGATTCTGTCCAGGGGGTGTCCAGGTTGCCTGAGGAGAAGGTTGAGGATTTCAGGGCAACGTTACAGCAGTGCTTAGCAAAGGAGAAGGTGACTGCATCAGTTACAACAAGCAGTGGGTCAATTGAATTTTGCACTTCGTATAATCCCCATGGCACGCCCATTTTCCCGCACCATCGCACAGGCCATGTCCGGCCTCAGAGAGAAGCACCATCACACTAGGCTATCCAGCGAGGTCAAGCAGGACATGCTCATTTGGAAGGCATTTCTGCGCAATTTCAATGGTAGAGTGGTGTGGCCTAGCCCACCCAGGTCCGCCCTGAAGTGGGTCTGATGATTGACGCGGCGGGTAGTGAGGGTTTTGGTGCCATTCTGGGGTATGCATGGGTTGCACAGCGGTGGCCAGGGTGGTGGAGGGACGCAGGACTCACAAGTAACATTAGCTTCATGGAGCTCTTCCCCATATTGGTAGCACTGGCTGTGTGGCCTGAGCAATTGAGAGACCAGTCTGTGATATTTTGGTCAGACAACATGGCCGTCGTGGAATGCATCAATAACCAAGCAGCTAAGTGCAGCATGATCCTGCGACTTTTAAAAGAAATTGTGTTGCAATGTATGAGATTAAATTTACTTTTTAGAGCTAAACACGTGCCTGGTGTATTAAATCATGCTGCGGATGCATTGTCTCGTTTTAAAATGCAGGCTTTCAGGTCCCACCTCACAGAGACAGCGCTACACCCAACACCTTTCCCCGAACTACTTTGGCAGCTTGGTGCTCCCAGTTATCTGACCTCGTGGCAGCTAGCCTAACACAAAGGACCAGGAGAGCGTATGAAGGGGCATTCTGGTCTTTTTGTCAGTTTTTGGGGGACAGTTGTCAGCAGAAATGGCACGACCCGGGTGCGCTGGTCAGTTATCTAGGTTTTTTGAGGGAGGAGGGGTGCACAGTAGCGGGGTTAGATGCCACACCACGGCCATATCCTTTTTTGCAAAGGCAAGAGGAAAAAAGGATCCCACAAAGAATTTTGTGGTGCGCCAGGCTTTGAAGGTGTAGCAACGCCTGCAAGGGGCACAGCCAGACAGGCGGAGGCCAATAGGTCTGAACACATTAACTAAGTTGCTTGTCGCTTTGCACCAGGTGTGTATCTCTCCACGAGAGGTTATGCTGTTTCAGGCGGCTTTCTGTCTGGCATTTTACGGCGCCTTCCGGGTGGGGGAACTGGAACGGATACCAAGAAACAAGAATGACTGGCAAGGGGGCCTACAGGTAGAGCATGTTAAGTTAAACGGTGATTCCATATGGATCACTTTGCCCAGGTCTAAAATGGATCAGGGAGATGAGGGCGAGAGCATAGTGCTTCATAGGGCTAAAGGTAGCACATGCTGCCCCGTTGCTAGCCTAGAGACTTTCCTGGCACAGCGGCCGTCACAGGGCCACTTCTGATACATCAGGACAGGTCACCCCTCACTATTTTTCAATTCAAAAGAGTCATGGCGTTGGCCATGCAATGCGCTGGCTTGAGATTCAGCTAATTTTGGGACTCACTCCTTTAGGATTGGAGCGGCCACGCAGGCAGTGGCCATGGGTCTCAGGGGGGAACAAGTAAAAAGGATCGGCAGGTGGTCCTCGAACTGCTATAAACGCTACGTGCAGCTGCACATGCTCTAGTATAGCTGCCTCATTGCGTGGGGTCCCCCTTGCTTCAGGTTAACTGCGTGTTTGTGACTCAGGAGGAAGCTCTCAAAAATGATACACGGTTACGTTATGCAACACCTTGTGTGGATGTGTTAACCAGTAGATATGGCGGTGCACTGACCATTGTTCAATTTTGTGTTCACTTACAGTTTCTTCATCCTGTGACTCAGGGGAGAAGTCTGCATCTGTCCACATTCATGATAAGAAGAAGCCACAGTATTACTCCGACAAACGACAGTCAACAGTACAGGAACGGACGGCTCAGGTCATGGCCCACGTTCACTCTAGGTGCCCGCTACAGCGGCAAGTTTGGCTCATTGGCCACTCCTATGTGTGTCGTTTACAAACTTACTTTTCAGGGGCTCACGAGGCCAGAGTGCGTAAGTTAGGAGCAAAGATAGTCTTTCATGGGCAGGGTGGATTGTGCGTGGGGCAATTCAGGGACCTGGTGAACCGCGCTTTAAAACAAAGTAAGGGACCACCAGCGATCTGGATCCTGCACTGCGGGGGCAACGACTTGGCTCGCCTAGGGCGACGACGGTTAGTTGAGGAATAGCAAGGTGGGGTGGTTGGCAAGACAGTGCCCCGAGGCAGTCATAGTCTGGTCTCACATGATCCCAAGGTTCCACTGGAGGGGAGGTGAATCAGTTCGGTCGTTGAACCACACAGTAAAGCGGGTCAACAATAAGTTTGATAAACTGTTCAGGACGACGAAATTAAAATCCATAGAACATGGGTATATTCAAGGTGAGCAGTTCTTTCTGCAAGACGGGGTTCATCTATCATCCAAGGGGAATGGGGCGTTTATGGAAGACATCTTTTCATGGCTGGAGACCACGGGCCTCAGGGCATGACCTCCTAGTGAGCTCAGGGGAGGCCAGATAGTCGGGCAACTATGCAGGCCTGTGGCGGTAAGGTCATGATTGGTAAGCCTAGTATTCGGCCCTGAGCAGCCAGCATTATGTAACTCCAGGGGCAGTGACAGCCGGTCAGGGGGGGCCAGGAGAGTCACTCTTTCCAGTAGGCCTGTGGCCACCCTCACACGCGCATGCGCATCAGGGCGCAAGTACGTAGAACTGCCGCCCCCCGTTATGGAGGTTAAGGCGCTGGGTGTAGGGGGGGCCCGGGTGAAAGTATCCGTCCGATAAGCTGTACCCCCTACGCAAGCCTCCTCCGCTGGAGTGGTACCGTTAGCAAGCTCTGGGGCTGCCCATCATTGACCTTGCCGTAGGCTCTAGAGGGGACACGCAGAAAGTAAAGTATATGCATTGTTAGATTACGTTAGGAACTGAGTTTGTATTAGAACATGTTAAGGCTAGCCAAATGATATTATGTATCTATCAATGTATCTGGACTTTCTGCGTAAAGTGTAACAATGTAAATTAATAATTAATGTTTTTGTGTGTAATAAATACGGCCAGGGGGTCACTCCCCTTAATCCAAAAATTAGTGTGGTTTGAAATGCTTGCATGAGGGAGGGAGCTCCTTTTCAACCGAGGTATATCTGGGGTTTATAGTACAAGAAGGGACTTGGGCAGTACCAGGCCATATGGGCCAGGCGAGCGATGAATAGCGTGCGGCGCCACTATGGCGGTCCGGCCAGTCCCCAAGAGGAAAGGGGGGGTGGGGTTCACGCGCCACTTGATGACGCGGCCCTACCCCACCTCTGAACCATCCAATGGGTTATTTGCCCGGGGGCATGAACCGGAAGCACTTCAGGTGTTTCCGGTTCACGCGTTTGGCCAACGTGGGGCAGGCAGGTTTAGACTGGCTTGCCCCTGGCAACCTTTAAAAAGGGGTAGCGGGAGCAAGAGCAGTCTCTTGTTTTCTCCCGCTGCACCAAGGGGTACCCGGGCCACCAGCGGCCCTTTGATTCGTTTTCCCACCCACCATCCCCTAGGGCAGGTAGCGTCTGGAAGGTGTAATAGGGGGTATGTGTTTGATACAAAATAGAGGTAATGTGTGGTGTAAAGATATTAGGTATTATTTTGATGTGTTTTTGTTTACAGGTATGTCTACATAATTTTTTGTATACTGTTGAGTTCAGTGCAATGTCACGTATTATGTAATTAATGTCTAAAAACTGTTTAAGGTAACATGGCATAACAGCTTACTACTTCGTTTGCAATAAATGTCGTATTTAGTGTGTCCTTGGTCAGGCGATAAGGTCATGAATGGTAAGCCTAGTATTCGGCCTGGAGCGGCCAGCATCATGTAACTCCAGGGGCAGTGACAGCCGGTCAGTAGGCTGTCGGTGTGTGGGGGCGAGGAGAGTCACTCTTTCCAGTAGGCCTTTGGCCACCCTCACACGCGCATGCGCATCAGGGCGCAAGTACATAGAACTACCGCCCCCGTTATGGAGGGTAAGGCGCTGGGCGTAGGGGGGCCCAGGGGAAAGTATCTGTCCGATAAGCTGTACCCCCTACACAAGCCTCCACCAGTGGAGTAATACGGTTAGCAAGCTCTGGGGCTGCCCGTCATTGACCTGGCCGTAGGCTCTAGAGGGGACACGCAGAAAGTAAAGTATATGCATTGTTAGATTACGTTAGGAACTGAGTTTGTATTAGAACATGTTAAGGTTAGCCAAATGATATTATGTATCTATCAATGTATCTGGACTTTCAGCGTAAAGTGTAACAATGTAAATTCATGTTTTTGTATGTAATAAATACTGCCAGGGGGTCACTCCCCTTAATCCAAAAATTTGTGTGGTTTGGAGCTCCTTTTCAACCGAGGTATATCTGGGGTTTATAGTACAAGAAGGGACTTAGGCAGTACCAGGCCATACAGCGGGCGGCCCAGTGGAGGCCTCTGTAACTTTTACCAGCGGGGCAGAGGTGTCATTCCCAGTCTCTTGCTGGGCTGGCTCATTAATGTATGTAGATTGGGCCGGGACCTGAGCGGAAGTAGCCTCACTTATATTTAGGTGGGGTTCACCATTGTGAACTAATCGAAAGCACAAAGAGTGCGAACAACATCTGCATTTTTTTTTATCTCGGTGGAGTTAAGAAAACATGCCTCTTTTAGAGCAACCTCCCTCCTTCTTTTTATTATAGTTAAAACACGGAAGCAGTGTTTTGCAAAAAGACGCAATCCGCAAATGTGGGGCCACTTTGTTTTAGGGTTTCCAGGCCTAATTTTGATCCCCGGCCAACCATGTGCCTCTGCCAGAATTGGCAAAGTGGGTGAAAAGTGATGGACTGGAATGTGGGATGCCGATAATGATATTAAAGAAGCTGCAGTTTTGGCCAGATACTTAGCAAAACCTTCAAGATTTGCATATACATCTAATTAGTGTGCCACATGACACTGCTTTTTTGGATGTATGATGGAACCACGCATGCCTTTAGGGATAAAAGAATGCTTGGTAAAGACATGCTTGGTAAAGACATGCTTGGTAAAGGCATTTGCGTTGTAATGTTCGCGTTGCAAAGGTAGTGCATGGTAACGGCCACGTTGTAATTGCTGCTTCCCCACTTTTTTGTGTGCAGGGATTGGAAGCGTTTAGGGGTAGTAAAGGATTTTTAGGTTTAAGGGATGGATCGTCATCAGGGGTAGACAGTGTTTTTACGAGATCAGGGGTGGGTAGTCAAATTTACAATATAGTTAGTTAAACATTTGAATTGAAATAAAAGTAAAAGGAACATTTAAAATAATATTAGTTTATTTTTTTAATGAATAAAATATTAAACATGGGATACTGTATGACATTAATAATATTGTTGCGTATTATAGTCAGTATTGTTTATTATAATAGTATAGCTTTTAATACAAATAGTCAATTAAAAGCTTGCCACTAACTGGACAAGGCCACAGCCCGGCAGCACCACTTTAATGGTACAGATAGGGGCATTGTACAAATGGCAAGCAATATAACAGAGCTAAACGCTTGTCAAAAGCCATGCCATTGGCAGCAACGTCCAGCATGGACACGTTTTTAACAATCCCACTGAGTTTATTTCTCAATTCCAACTCCATTTCTGCCCCTATTATTTTTCTAATTAGAATACATACAAATCTGGGCAGAGAAGATAAGATGCTGTACAGGAACACTTTCCATAGCCTTTGGGGGTTTCTTAAGTATGCCTGTTCCACACTTCCTACTTAGAAATAAATATATTTAATTTTCATACACTGATTAATCTCATACTAATGGCAGTGCTTTGTGTTGGGTACAGTTCCTTCTGGATGCAGTTTTGTTTTTATATAATGATCGTTCAGCATTTTGAGATCACACAGTAATTAAATTGTATTGTGTAATCTGGGAAGATATCTGTGAGCAGTGAGATTGAAACAATACTTGCTAACTGCTATGCTCGGTATTTAATGTTTACAAGTCTGTAAAAATTCTGGGAATGGGCCCAAAACTCGAAGATGAAGCACTTCTAATTTTCAAGATTGTCTTTAAAAAAACACAAAAGCTGTGCAGATGCCGAGCATTTAGTTTCGAAGCAACAAGGAAACAACAGGCATGAAAAGACACGGAGGAAAGAAACAACAGGCATGAAAAGACAGGGAGGAAAGAAACAGGCATGAAAAGACGCGGAGGAAAGAAACAACAAGCATGAAAAGACAGGGAGGAAAAAACAACAAGCATGAAAAGACAGGGAGGAAAGAAACAACAAGCATGAAAAGACACGGAGGATGGAAACAACAAGCATGAAAAGACAGGGAGGAAAGAAACAACAAGCATGAAAAGACACGGAGGAAAGAAACAACAAGCATGAAACGACACGGAGGAAAGAAACAACAAGCATGAAAAGACACGGAGGAAAGAAACAACAAGCATGAAAAGACAGGGAGGAAAGAAACAACAAGCATGAAAAGACACGGAGGATGGAAACAACAAGCATGAAAAGACAGGGAGGAAAGAAACAACAAGCATGAAAAGACACGGAGGAAAGAAACAACAAGCATGAAAAGACACGGAGAAAAGAAACAACAAGCATGAAAAGACACGGAGGAAAAAACAACATGCATGAAAAGACAGGGAGGAAAGAAACAACAAGCATGAAAAGACACGGAGGATAGAAACAACAAGCATGAAAAGACAGGGATGAAAGAAACAACAAGCATGAAAAGACAGGGAGGAAAGAAACAACAGGCATGAAAAGACAAGGAGGAAAGAAACAACAAGTATGAAAAGACACGGAGGAAAGAAACAACAAGCATGAAACGACAGGGAGGAAAGAAACAACAAGCATGAAACGACAGGGAGGAAAGAAACAACGATAGAAACAACAAGCATGAAAAGACAGGGAGGAAAGAAACAACAAGCATGAAAAGACAGGGAGGAAAGAAACAACAAGCATGAAAAGACAGGGAGGAAAGAAACAACAAGCATGAAAAGACACGGAGAATAGAAACAACAAGCATGAAAAGACAGGGAGGAAAGAAACAACAAGCATGAAAAGACAGGGAGGAAAGAAACAACAAGCATGAAACGACACGGAGGATAGAAACAACAAGCATGAAAAGACAGGGAGGAAAGAAACAACAAGCATGAAAAGACAGGGTGGAAAGAAACAACAAGCATGAAAAGACACGGAGGATAGAAACAACAAGCATGAAAAGACAGTGAGGATAGAAACAACAAGCATGAAAAGACAGGGAGGAAAGAAACAACAAGCATGAAAAGACAGGGTGGAAAGAAACAACAAGCATGAAAAGACAGGGAGGAAAGAAACAACAAGCATGAAAAGACACGGAGTAAATGCAGAGAAGGTTGGAACAAATGGGACATTACTGGAAAGAAACACATTTTCACATTAGTTTTTCTCTCTGAAGCGACGTTTATCTTGGATGTCCCATGGGATAGCAGATTCCGGCAACCCAAAGGCCATTTATTGGGTGGGGGGAGCGGGTGTGGCGGGAGGGGTTGATGGCTGCCCCCTCGCAAATTTAGCACTTCAATCCTTGTCTCTATGTAATTAAAAATGTTTCTCCTTTCCCTGGTATTTGGTACTTTTTTCTCGATATTTCTTTCTACATTTGTGCGTATTTATTTTTGCTTATATCGTTTTTCTCCATAGTTTGGTGTTGCGTGGAAAAAATAAGCCGTAAGTCGTAAATTTCTTCATTATGTAACACTTAGTTACACAACCACATCTGAATGTCTGCAGGGTTTTAGTACAATAAGTAGCTATGCATACTACAACAATACGCCCATTTGAACACATTAGCTTTGTAGTACATGCACATTTCTGGGGCACTCTCATGATGGGCTTTGCCGGCTCAGAGCAGAGACTAGCGCCTGTTTTATGTGCCTGCAGTGAATTCACGTAAACCAATATATCTCTGAATTATTTATATTCAGACAGTACAGCCTGTAAACAGTGAGCAAAGTTGGTCTCTTTCTGAGGTGCGCTGTCTAAAATAATGCAGTAATCTCAAGGCAAACATCAGGTTAAGTGGAATTCACACACTGCGCGCGCACAGTGGCAAAACGAAACCCGAGCGCCCCCCCCCCCCTTAGTTCTGGACCCAATCAGGAGCTCTCATCTCAGGCTGGTGCCTGCTGCCCATGCACAGTACAAGAGGGGGCCACTGGGGCTCGAGGCCCCCCCTCACCACGAGGGCTGCGGGGGCTAGCACATGAAAACAGGCACCGGGCTCTGTGCTGTCTACTGAAGTCCATCGTCATTGCTGGCCCCTGGTGCTATATAAACTTAATTAGGAAACCGCATCTCTTTGTATAACTCTGTCTCCTGCCAAGCTCCGCAGCTACTGCCCTGGCATATCACGACGGGGAGCCAGCTTTTCCGTCTTAAAACAATAAATACAGATAATAAAGTAGATGGGTTTTGTCTGGGTTGCTCGGTAAAGAATGATAATTATTCATTTAATTAGCACCAACACATTAATTATCATTTTAGAAAGTGAACACAACACTGCATGTGAGCTTACAGATCAAATATAGTGTCTGAATTTTTGCATTTTTTGTAAAATTTTAAAGACCACTCAATTATCAGAAACGAAGTCAATCCAGCGCATTGGTTTATTTTGCATTGTTTGGTTTAAACGTAAAGCACTTAGGGCCATATGTATGAACTCATTTTCCCATAGACACAGAATGGGTAAAACCCTTTGATACATCTGGCCCTTGGACTTCCAATGGAGATCAAGAGAGTGGCGAGCACTTGATTGGCGACCTCTGTGGCCACTGCAGTCGAATGACCCCGCTCAGGTCCCACTTTGGCAGTACTGACCTGGGGGGCTGTGGGCCATGCTCATGGGACTCCGAAGACTCAATTGCTACAAGAGCCTTAGCCTGCTGTACACTGGGGGCAGACATGTACACTATCAAAACGTGGGGCTACACTGACCACGTCCTGGAGGGCAGATCCCTGAAGGATGTCATTTGGATATCAAGGAGCCCGAGAGATTGGTGCCTATATATGTACCCTGATCTCTGGGCTCCATTAAAGGTATGAAGAATATGGGTATCAGCGGGGGGGGGATTAACGTCCTATCCATCACCTTTCACCCACTTCTGGGAAACATAGATTTCCCCCAGAGATGGAGCGGCAAGCATTCTAGACCTGGAACCAGGCGTGCAACGCCCATTGGGCTGAAAGGGCTTCACCCACACCCCAGCTGCTGCTGTGGGTTCGGATGGGCAGTGTCTGGAGTCTTATCTCCAGCACACCCAAGTTTTTCACAGGTTTTTAAAGACCATTTACATACCTTTATAAACTGGTTACCGAGGCTTAGTTTTTTTTCCATGTTCCAGTACCCCATGGGCCCCACTCTGCCTATTGCTTACATTTCGATTTTACTTTCACTGCCGTAGTGTGAGTGCATTTCATGAAAAGGAATATAAAGTAGGGTTGCCAAAAGAAAAATGCCAGCTATGTGTTGTTTAAAGAGCCTGCAAAGACCTCTTCATGACACTAAGGGGCCGATTCCGATTTGAGTCCGTCCGACATCGGTCAGGAGCCGTAACCGACCAACCTGCTGTCGTCCGTTACGGCCCTGCAAGTACGATGCGACCAAACAGGGTTCGGTCGCACTCGTATACTTCACAATGCTCACTCACTCCTCATTCTCACCCTCCACTTTCACATTCATCCTGCACTCTCAGCGATCACAATGCACTCACACTGATCACCATGCACTCACACCATTCACCCGCTCACCCTGCACTCACAGTGATCACTCTGCACTTACAATGCATTTGTGCTGTTCACCTCACCCTGCAGTCACACAAGCACACTACTCACCCTGCACTCGTGACACTTCACTCACATGTCCCCTCACTGCTCAATCTGCAATCTCACTCAAACAAGCCCATCACTAACCATGCTTTCATTCGTCCCACTCTGCACTTACATCCGCACACAAATTCATATGGTCACCTCACTCACCCTGCAGTCACTCCTCCTACCCTACTCTCACACTGTCCATCGCTCACTGTGCACTCACATGGGCACTCCTGCCACCCACACAGCACAGAGGGTTAATGTGCCTGCTACAAAGAACTTGTACCATGCAGATCACTGAACTGAGTGCGAGTAAACTATGAGTAGCACTATAAAATAATGAAATGTTTGTCAGAAAGATGCTATAGAGAAATGAGGTGCATTGTTGGTAAGTGGTAGTGAGGGAATTTATGGAGAAGGAGGAAATGGGGGAGGGGGCACCAAAAAAGACTGTTGCACCTTGTGCGGCAAGTGCTAGGGCCAGCACTGACTGGGAGTGTTAGTGCCTAGTGGCGGATCCTCCGCTATGGCGGACGAATGGAGCTGCACTGCTTTCGAGCAGTGGAAAGGAAATATAAAATGATAATAACTTTAAGTTATTATAATTTTATGTGTCTTTTGCGGGTGGGTTGCTCTGCTAAGGGCAGGGAAGGCGTGGTATGCCCACTCTCGAGTGCGCAATGACTGTTTGGTCGGCCGAACCAGTCATGCACACTCTCCCCTTCTCCATGAAGGGTGCATTACAGACTGCATGGAGAAAATGCCCACCCGTACAGCCCCTGGCTGAGAGCCGTGCCACGGTGTTCAGACCAAACACAACGCTGCATTGCAGGGTTGTGATTGGCTTAGGGGAGTGAACCTGGCTGCCTGCTTCCTGTTCCTTAAGTCGGAAGCAGGAGCAGGACCAGAGACGCGGGACCATGCCAGCGGAAAGGTACATGTTCATTTTTAAATTTTTTTTGCCTTGATTGACCCCACCTCCCATGCGACACCCCCTGGGTGACCCCCTCCTTGCGATTTCCCCCATGCGACACACCCACACGGTACCTCCCCAAGTGGCACCCCCATTGTGACCCCCCACACGACCTTCCCTGCACAACCTCCCCCACGTGACCCCCCGCCACCCACGAGCCATGCCGGCCACCCCTGTTAGCCCCCCGCCCAAAGTTCGGGTCTAGTTACGTCCCTGCCTGGAACCAAGGTGGTTGTGTAACTGTGAGAGAGCTTTTGATAAGGGGGTCATTAAATCTTTCCCTGAGATGAAGAACAAATTTTCCCTTGGAGAGAAAAGGAGTTTTGGTACCTACAGGTGCATCAGTGGGCGTGCCAGCCCCAGGTATAGGTGGGGAAGACAAGGCAGTTGATAATATTAAAAAAACTAGAAAAAACACGTCTATGTCTATGTACTGGTACTTGTTGAGCACATACATCACCCTGAGGTCTTATAGCGCTTTTGCAGAGACTCAGAAACAGACAAGGAGGATGATTGGAAAGACAAAGTAGATTAAAAAAGCCAAGTCTTGAGGGACTTACGGAACGTCTTGTGGTCTATCTCATTGCAAAGGTGGAGTGGCAGGGAGTTCCAAAGAGTAGGAGCTAGTTTCGAGAGTGATCTGCTGCCGTTCTTGACTGTTCGAACCTTCGGGATTGTTAATAGATGTTTATTAGCAGAGCGAAGAGTTCTTGCTGGCTGATACATTTTCAGTTTGTTAGCCAAGTAATAAGGACCCTGTCCATTGAGAGTTTTATGGACAAAACAGCAGATTTTAAATTTAATCCACTTCTTGACAGGCAGCCAATTGAGCGCCTTCAAGCTGGGTGCAGAGGGGGAGCAAGGGGAAAGGTTTAAAACCAGTCTAGCAGCTGTATTCTGCAGAACCTGGAACTTAGTTAGGAGTTCTTACTTTATGGACGCAAATAGGGCATTCCCATAATCCAGATGGCTGATGATTAAGCCCTGGATCAATGGCATACGGGAAGGTAGTGGGACCCATTTAAAGATTTTGCGAAGGTCATGCATTAGCCCGTAGCAGGTACGCGCTACATGATTGACATGGTCACACGTGGAAAGTTGATTGTCAATCATTATGCCAAGGTTGTGGGCTGTTACCTTCGGAAGTGGGCAAGTACCCAAGGCCGAAGGCCACCAATCGCTTGTCCATAGCATCTGGGCATAACCAAAAAGAACAATTTCCATTTTATTTGCATTTAGCTGGAGGTTGTTAGTTAACATCCAGTTGTTATATCCAGCATGCATTGTCTGAATCTATGTTTAGTATCTGCGACGTCAGGTCCAAGAGTAATTAACAACTGCGTATCATCGGCGTAAGACAATGTGTCGAAGCCGTGGGCCTTGATAACTTTGGCCAGAGGGGATACATATAAGTTAAAGAGCGTAGGGCTCAAAATGGATCCCTGGGGGACACCTCTGTTGATGGATTGGCTCTCGGAAGTAAAAGCACCGATTTGAACTCTGGACGTTCGATCACTCAAGTAACACCTGAACGAAGCCAATGCGGGGCCTCCGACACCCGACTCCCGTAGACGCTCCAAAATGATGAAGTGGGAGATGGTGTCGAAGGCGGCCGAGAGATCCAAAAGGACCAAAATGGCGGATTTTCGGTTGTCCTGAGAGAGTCTAATGCTATCCACCACTTCTAGTAGTGCCGTTTCGGTGCTATGGAAGGCCCGGAATCCTGACTGAGAGGGATCCAACACTTTATTGTTTTCCAGGTGTTTGATTAATTGCCCGTTTATCAGTGACTCCAGGATTTTACCTAACAGGGGAAGAAGGGAGATAGGTCGATAATTGTTTGGCAGTTCAGGATCTGAGGTGGGCTTCTTTAGGATGGGTCTTACTATAGCCTCCTTCCACCTAGCAGGTACCGAGGAATGTAGCAACGAAAGGTTAAAAAGTCTAGTTAAGCTGGAAATAACAGCTGGACTGATTTTTTATAGAACCTGAGAGGAAACTGGGTCCATGGGAGAGCCTGATTTCACCCTCTTATATGCCAGAGTGACTTCTTCCAGCTTGAATTCAGAGAATTCATTAAGGATAGAAGCCATCGAAGAGCAATTGTCATCTAGTCTCTGAATTTGCGATTGAGTGGTAGTGTGGGTAAACTGGCTGTAAATACTGTCTATTTTATCTACAAAGAAGGTAGATATAAAGTCAACCCACTCCTGTGAAGCTAGTTGTGGGGGCTGAATAAAAACATGATTTGTAAATTATTTCAAAATCTTAAACAATTCTTTCTGGGAATTGGAGGCTTTATTGATTCTTTCTCCCAGGTAAAAAAAAAATTGCCAAGGCAATCTGATCTAGATAACGCCTATGTAAAAATGTATAGTCTTTTCGATCAATGAGGCTTTCTGAGTGTCTCCATTTACGTTCGGCCTTTCTGGCAGCTTATTTGTCTATTTTGAAATCAGGAGTAAACCAGGGTGAGGATTTGTGAAAATGTTTAACTTTTTTCTTTGGGGCAATTTTGTCAAGGGCCTGACAGCAACTTCTCGCAAATTGGCAGCATCATTAGGGTGGTTAAGATTAGACAGTGGGGGAGTGATAAAATGTGAGGAAAAAGATTCAAGATTTATTTTATTCCAGGGCCTATGCCATATTGGTTCTGTTACAGAGTCTTTTTGGCAGGTAGATGTGATCGGTATATCGAATTTCACCATGTACTGGTCAGACCAGAGAACAGGCAGAAGTGGGTCAACCTTTACATTGGGAGAATTTGTAAATAAGAGATCTAGAGTATGGCCGGCTATGTGGGTGGGACCATTCACTGTTTGTTTAAGCCCTAAGGTGCTTAAGCTGGAAATGAGATCGATTGAATGTGGGTCGTTGGAGAGGTCAATATGATAATTAAAATCTCCAATTAGCAAAAAATTATCAGCAGTCAGAACATGTGGGGCGATCATCTTCGTAAGACGACTAGATACACATTTCTGCCCAGTCTGCACTAAGAGTATCAATTATACTAAGTTTGGCATTAGCTCTAAATGCAATGGCTAGACCTCCACCCCTCTTATCATTCCTGTCCACTCTACTCAGCTGGTAGTCATGGGGGAAGGCTAAGGAAATATCAGCGGTGGAGGACTCATGGAGCCAGGTTTCCGTGATAAAGAAGAGATCTGTTTTCTCAAAATCAAGTAGAGTCCAGATTTCTATGGCATGCTTAGGGAGGGATCGAGCGTTACAGTATAACCCTGTTATATTGTTAGAGTTAAACGTTGAGTCTTTATTATCTAACCTGTTGTGGCTCGTTAGAGTAGAGGATAGACCATCATTGCTCCCCATGGCGTCCATTGTGTGGGAAAAATTGATATTTTGCTCCGAGAGAGGAAATCTGTTAAAGGAATGGAGCTCCTGACTTGTATATTGTAAGTTAACCATGTGTGTAGAGATCACCAGGTGGATGCAAATAAAAGAGTTGAGGTATAGTAGAGAATGGGCAATGAGGCAGGCGGCAGGCAACGGCCGGGCACGGATAGGCGAAGACGGGCTTGCCTTTGGCGTGCCTTAGGCACGCCGCTGTGCGCGTCCAGACTGCACGCCTCCTTATGAGCCGGTGGGAGTGGGCAGGAGAGATCAGCAAAAGCTAGAATGCTGACCTCTAAAATGTTGCCAGAGGAAGGACTAACAGTACCTCGTCCCTCCGCTTAATCGGCACACGCCGCGGCGGACCGGGGACAGACAACCGTCCCAGTCTTGGTATTCTCTCCGATTTATAGGATTTCAACACAATCTATAAGATTATCATTTAGGAGACAATTGGAGAAATAATTAAAAATAACTCAGGGAAGGATCAGTGAGAACACATTCTACATCGACAAAACAACTTTGTCTAGCAAGCACACGCCAAGGATCTGTTCTATAAAATATTACACAGGTGGCACTAACACCCATATGGCTACAAACCTTTGGCAGCAAGATATTATACACCTGCTTGATGTAATGTGGAGAACTGGGTCCTCCCAAAAATATGTAATGGTATTGTCTGAAAATAGCCACATAGTGAAGGGCGCTGCTGGAAACCATGAAAGCCGCCATAGGAATGGAGCTTTCTGAATCCACTTCATTAATCATATGGGGGATGCCTGCAAGAGCGTTATCCACAACATGACTTTAACGGGAAATCAATGTTCTTCCTGTTACTATCAGCGAAACACATCATCTTTACAGTCTGGGGGTGGGGAGGGGAATTCCAGGGTCTGAACTGCGGCTTCTGGAGCCATGCTCTGTGTGGAGAAACTAGCTCATGATGAATGAGAAGGAAAGGCATTTCCAGAAAATATAGGGCCCTGTTCTGCGCTCTTCTTCCAAAAGGCTGTTATAGTGTGACCTGTCCAAGGAACTTGAGGGATCTTACTTTGGTGAACTAAGAAATGGCAGATGAAAAGACATGAAACATGTAATAATCTGAAACTATAGGCAATTTGGCACTGCAAAAGAAGATGTGGCAGTTCGGTTGTTTAGGGGGTATTGTAAAACCTAGGGAGGAGAGCGAAAGAAGAGAGGGGAGTTGACCGATATATTAGCGCCAAACATATGAGGCGATGTAGATTTATATGAGCACCTATGAGTAAAACTTTAATAAAATGTATTGAAATGCAAATATATAACACACAAATATTAAGGCTTGAAGAACATGTACAATTGTGATTTTGAAAAATAGTTGATGCAAATATTTTGTACACTAGGTTTAAGCATACATACATATTGTAACTGTATGAGAAAAATGTCAGACTACAAAATGAGCAAAGTATAAAACATGGGTGGCCTTTACACAAAGGTTTAGGATAAGACATCACACACTAATGAGGGAGTTACCCTAGTGCAGAGAAAAGGGACAGGGTGTATGTATAGGCAACAACAAAAAGCTCCCTTTCCACCATGAAGACTAAATCAGGTAACTTTGTTTACACGACGGAAGTAAAAAGGCCATGTCCATTGTAATTAAAACATATTTCAACAAGGGGATCTCAAAAAGAAAACAACAATTATTATAAAAATACAAAGGCTGTGAAAACAAATAACATTCAGCTGCATTAATTCACAATTTTTTAAGGAAAAAACGACAAAAATATCCATCTAAATATTTTATTTTGCATCAGCAATAAATCATCTATATTGTTCAGAACCCTGTATACATAAAAAATATTTCCACAAGTGCTAATGCAAATGAACTACTACAGAATCCTGGATGCATAGATTTTTTTTCTCTAAAAGTGCTGATGAAAATAAATGTAACTCCTACAGAGTATCATACACATAATCATAGAATTTAATGCAATTTAAAAAAGATTGTCTGTATACAAAACTGTGGAAGTAGTGTCACGTTCTGACAGTTCTTCCACAGTTTTGTATACAGACAAGCTTTTTTTTTTAAATCAGTTGTAATGTATAAATGTCATAAAATATAAAAAATATTTTTTAAATTGTGTTTTTTGAAGGGACCCACACTAGTGCTCAAATATATTTATTTATAGATTTTATAAACAAAACTGTTGTCTTTGTTAATGACGAGGTAGCGATCATGGCTAATTACGCTAGATGGCACGGGATGCTGATGTGCCGTGTTTTTTCTGTCTCTACAGGGCATAATTTTAAAATTTGAACCAGGTTCTTCTTCTATGAAGGGCCCCGCTTCTATATGATGTCCTGGGCCACGCAAACTTCTCTGATGTAGCTGGCACCGCCGCTCCTTTTAAGAGACCAGGGCTTATTTTTTGGCATCAGACATTGATCCAGAGCAAAGGAGAGAAAGTCACAATGTGGGGAAAGATGGATAAGAAAGATTGTAAAACACAGACAAAAGTAAAAGAAAGTGGAAATGAGAAAAAAAAAACTAACAGTGAAATGACGAGACAGGAAGTGAAGGGTAGTGAAAGTTTGAGTCATGAAGTGGAATCAAGGCTAGCTATCCCTTGTATTCGGCATTCAGCAACACCATCAGTGGGCTCCTATGCAAATGTTTTGGTGCTGGCCCCTACACATAATGTTACTTTACAAATTAAGTATTGGCTGTTCTTCTCTCTCACAGAGATTAGACCTGTGTGTTCCTGGGGCCTCAAGTGTGAGCTGATTTGCTATTGCATCTCCATATACTTACTTGAAGAGTTTGCCACCACAGACTCTCAGACTTCAGAATATGGCTATAAATGCGCCTATATTAGCAGGGGTGTAGTTTTGTCAGTAAGTTTTGGGGGGTGAGCTTCAGATTTTCCAGCAGTCACACTGGCATATAATTTTAAAAGGCATTATACCACTAGAAGGGTAAATGACAGGAGCTTAAGAGGGGCAGTGGAATGGGAGAGTAATGCGGATTGGAAAACACAATATTTTGTAAACTAACTTAATTTTTGAAGACTTTCAAAACAGAGAGAGAGTGTCTGTGTGTGTGTGTGTTGCTCTCTTTTTGTATGTAAACATTTCTGTGAAATCCGACAGACACTTCACCGTACCCGACTGAAGCACCAGTACCCAACTATTTACCAGAAAATACATTTATTAGAGTGGGGTGTAACACCCCCCCCAAAAAACCTTGAACCTTTGCCACTGGATATTTGGCCAGCACTTTGTTGCCTGAATCAACCAATGGAAGTCTGTCTGACTGAAGTGTCACAATGTAAGGCAAGCAAGAGTTACTCCTCAGCTGCTGCCTATGTGTTCTCATGCCTTCCAAACACTGCACGACTGACTCAGTTCCTGATTTAATTTCTGAACAGAGACATGGCTCGATGACTCATTCAATCCAGGACTATTGGCAGCGACAGAAGCAGCAAATGACAGGATTTATCGAGAGAAAAGGAACACGAGTGGGGAGGAGGCGCTGCCTCTTCTTCTGAACATCTACAAAACATATATACATAAGAGCTGTTCAGGCTACTCAGTCTGATGGAGACACGTCACTGCACTAGGATTCAATTGCTAAAGACAGTATAATGGAATGAATAGCGCCAAGATACCCTGAGGGCCTCACAAAGGGCTGCAAAGTCTCTGATTCGCAAAAAGACTGTAATTGCAACTGTAAATACATATTTTGCAATATAGAAACCGTTTTTACAAGTCGTACAAGCCTTGCCAGCTCACAAAGGGTTTTGCAACCTGTAATGAATCGTAAAGAGGAGACAGCATGAAAGGGATGTCACAAATGACCTCGGTGGGGCACAGGCCATGCATGCTCTCCATCTCCTCCCCCCCCCCCCCCCCCCCCCCCAAGCAGTGGTTTTGAAAACAAACATTTTCCATTAGGAATGTGAACACAGGATGTCACTCACAGATTGTGTTGGTCTGGTTTCTGCAGACAGTGCTGTCTCTCTGTAATAATCAAGGATGTCTCGTAGACAGGCCGCTTAGAACAGGTTATAGGTTTATTCCTTAAGTTACAAAGTCCAAGTAAAACTCCTGTAAGGCCTCTGCTAAGTCCCTATATGAGCCCCACCAGGAGCAGCCTCCCTGCTGCTCAGCCCATCTCTTCCAACTGCCAACTCCTCCAGTCCCACACACCAACATTCCAAGTGACATCACTCATGGCTGAGCAGCAAGGGACAGGACAGTAATGAGAAAGATGTACAACAACAACAATAGATTATAGCACATCTCCCTTCCTTAGAAAAACAAGCAAAAGATATGCATTGAATCAAGATAGCACAAAATCAAAAAGGAAGAACAATAAGCAAATAATTATACATCAAATCAGCAAATAGTCGCAAGAAAATAACAATAACAAAAGAATGATGAACACCATCCCCCACCCCAGAGAAACAAATTAGATGGTACACCTAGAACATATAACATTGAAATAGGGAAACGCACCTCCCTATGAACTCCAACACTGTAATAGGGGAAACACCTCCCTATAGGGGAAAACACCTCCCTTAGATACAAAGAACATTGAAATAGGGAAACCCACCTCCCTATGAACTCCAACACTGTAATAGGGGAACAACATCACCCTATAGGGGAAAAACACCTCCCAAAAGTCTCCGAAATAGGGAAAATAAACCTCCCTATGATACCAACACAGAAATAGGGAAACCCTATAGGGGAAAAACACCTCCCATAACCTCAGAAATAGGGGAACCACGTCACCCTATAGGGGAAAAACACCTCCCAAAGACACTGTAATAGGGAACCTCCCCATGGTACTCCATGACTCAAATCACAGTAATAGAGAAACATCCCCCCAAGATCCAGAGCAGGCATTTACCGCTCCACAACCAGCACGTGACAGGATGTACACCACCCCTGTGGAAAATAACTGGGACACTCACCGCCCATACAACTTCCCCAAGAGTGAATTACACCCTCGTCGCCAGTGTAATAATCAAGGATGTCTCGTAGACAGGCCGCTTAGAACAGGTTATAGGTTTATTCCTTAAGTTACAAAGTCCAAGTAAAACTCCTGTAAGGCCTCTGCTAAGTCCCTATATGAGCCCCACCAGGAGCAGCCTCCCTGCTGCTCAGCCCATCTCTTCCAACTGCCAACTCCTCCAGTCCCACACACCAACATTCCAAGTGACATCACTCATGGCTGAGCAGCAAGGGACAGGACAGTAATGAGAAAGATGTACAACAACAACAATAGATTATAGCACTCTCTTCACCAGTATGCTCATGTTAGGTGCTGTCCATACGTGGTGAAGTCCCAGTGGTAATGAGAGGGCGAAAGAGGGGAGCGAGAGAGAGAAAATAAGTATCTGACACATGAATCAATATCTGGCACATTGTAGGATTAACTTATTTGACAGGGCTCATAGGGCCCGATTACGACACGGTAAGGAAAGCATTCCCACCAAATCGGTTTGGGAATAGTTTCCGACCAACTGGGATCGGGAGAGTCCGACCGACCGATTACAATGCATCCGGCCACCTTCCAGATACAATTGGGTCAGACTCCCATTGACTTCAATGGGAGCCTATGTTCCGACCCACTGCCTAGGTTTCCATTGAAGAAAGGGGAGCCTGGAGAAAATCGGGTACCCTGTGGCGGGCACCCCCCGGTGCCTGCTGCACTGTGCATGGCTGGTAAGGGGGGACACATGGGTACCCCCACTGACCCGATTGGGAAGGCTCCAGGTGTAGGGGGGCCCGCTACGGGCCCCCAAGGTCTGATTCCGACTGCTGATTCGAATCGGATTGCACGATTCGGAAATGCTGTCTGAATCCAGCATTGTGATTGGTTGTTCGGAAACCAGGCCCATAGAGACATACTATTCTGCTCCGTAGGGCTCGGTCATTCAAAATGCCGTCGGGTTCAGATTGGGATATTCTGAACGCCTAACTAGGATCGTAATCGGTTGGTCGGAACCTCTTCCGATTAGGTCGTAAAGACACATTCCCGTTCTGATTCAGACTGAGCAAATGCCGTAAGGAGACCTTCCTAACCGTATCGTAATTGGGCCCATGGTGTCTTGTCTGTGTATGGTGAAGACCCACCTGGCACATTTTAACATTAACTGGTTTATGGGTGATGTCTACAGCTGGTCATTCAATTGACCTATCAAACACACAAAAGGTGATGGGAGGAATGCTTGTAAATAGTTTAACCACTCCAATCGCCCAGCATTCTAAACCATCATGTTTTGCCCATCAGGCCACCTCATGTTAGATGCAACCATATGCAAATTTGCCTTGGTCCTGCTCCAATACGAGCAGCCATGACTGAACTGCCAAGACATGGCCTCTTTAAACTGGAACACAAGCAACTCAAGAATGGTTTTGGCCTACCTGGCCTGATCAATTGGGTTCAGCTTGGTTCCAAAGGCACAGGGAGCACAGGACCCATGTCTGGGCATTCCCTTTGCTGCCTGCGGCGTTTCACTAAACACTCAAAAGGTGATAGGAGGAATGCTTACAAATAGTCTAGGCACTGGCAGTCATTCGTGGTAGCATTTCAACTCAAACTTTTTTGCCGACCATGCCACCTTAGATGAGACACAGTCATATGCAAATCAGCCTTGATGCTGCTGCAATAGGAACAGCCCAACCTGAAATGCCAAGCCAGGTCCTCTCTGAATAAAAACACAAACAACCCAAGACAAGTTTCAGCTGATTTGGGCCTATTTAGTTAGTTGCAGATTGGTTCCAGTGACACATTGAGTATTGGACCCATGTCTGGGCATACCCTTGGCCACGATGAATTGGAAATCTACCCTAAGTGACTGCCAGTGGTTAGATTATTTGCATGCATTCCTCCCATCACCTTTTATGCATTTCATTCAAGTGACTGGCCCTGAATATTTTGAATCACTTTTAAGCAGGGTTTGCCATACAGTTCCCGATCTTCTTCTGTTGTATGTTTTTCTCCTTCTGTACAATCAAGAAAGTGTGCATGGGCTCTTGGACAGAGGGCCTCGAGGTTAATGCCGCACCGTTGCTTATAGCTCAAAGCGCTTCTTCTTAGAATGCATGGTGAGAAATCTGGGTTATTCAATATGTAGATACCATGGGGTCCTGGGGAAATAAGTATTTGTCCTGAAAGCTGGGCTCTCTTAAGAAGCTTTGCTGGAAGTTTTATTAGTGCTTTTATGTTGTCTGTCCATCTGCGAATATATGCTTTATAAGAAAATATCACACTCTCAGGCTTGAGATTCCCTGGTGTAAGAGGTGAGTTTTCCATAGAGTGAGATAAAAAAGGAGCCAGGTATTGTAAAGTAACTTAAGTATTATTAGCCCCCTAACTAGAGACAAAAGATACAGTTAATTGTTTATAAAAATATAATTCATGGCCAGTGCACTGCACTGACAGAATCATACCCGCCCACAGAGAGCTCCAGTGACTTCCTCTGCCATGACCTCATGTGTTGTCTAGAGGCAGTCTACTCCAATGCCCACCCATAACTGGGATCCAAGAGTCCTACCTCTGGTGGTTCATGCATACCTCAGGGCAGCAGCATCTCCAGGCTTGAGACCAGGAAGTGGAGCCAAGAGGAGACAAGAAGCCAGCCCTGTCCCCATGCTAGGGTCATCTGGCACTCTACCCAACCCAGATCCAGCAGGCCATCTTACATTGCCCAAACAAACCCAAGGCCATCTCTTAAAACACTTTGCTGCATTGTGACCCCACTGAAGAGTACAGTACCCTCCCTGCGCTCCAGAGGCACCATTGCACACACCTTCTCTTTATCTTTCCTTGCCTCTCCACTCATGTCAGTGAAACGTGCCCCTTTCCAGCCACTAGAGTGTACTGAATTTGTGCCAGTGGTGTGCCTCATCACTCCTTTTGAGAACTGAGACTTTTTTTCATCATTAGAATTCGACCAAGAGCAGGAGAGACAGAAATATAATGGAAAATTACACAAAGAGACAGATAAACAACTAGTGACAAAAGGAGGACGGTGGGCTGAAAATGAACCTGCAAGAGACTGAAAAGGAGAGGGGATGTGTATGGTGGTGGAGGAAAAGAAGCATAGCATGGAATCAAGACTAGGAAACACTGGCAGTGAACACCCGCACCTACATTTCTTAAGAATTAAGCATTCCAACCACTGTCCCCTGCTCTGTACCCCTCTAGTGATGTCCACTCCTCTAGGGTGCACCTCACTATAGTTTCATTAACTCTGCAGCTAGGTGTGTGCTTTATTCATATATTTCATTCACATGCAAGCAGGCTGTACTGGGGAACCAAAGGCAGGCCTGACAAAATGCCAAAACTAGTCCGCTACATTGGTCTCCTGGCTCAACATCCATCCATCCATCCATCCATCCACTTTCATTCTCTCCTCTGTCTCTGTTCTCTCTCTGATCGCTTTCTCTCTAATTCCACCCACCCTCCCTCTCTTTCTCTCTCTCCCCATACCAGCTGTAATTAATTCTGGCCTTCAGTGGAAAGTAACAGACACAAGCAGCGGCCAGGGCTTTCAAAACTGGCCTCCAAGGGCTCCGGTGGAATGAGAGGCCTGTCCGGCTCTGCCCGTATGCGCTCCGAAGCTCCCGGTAGCTACAATGCACGTGGCGTTCCCATAAAGCAGCCCAGCTCCACGCTTCCAGGCCTTCAGTTTGTAAGAATAAACGCTGAGGACTTAGATTACAAGCATTGATTTCCCTAGCGTTAAAAATGTACCTGTCATTTTGAAGAAATCCATGGAAGTCATCAGGTTTCGCTTTCCAAGAATATCTTTCGATGGTGGTTTTGCTGCTAAATTGCTACGACTTTGTTTGCATGGTCTGTGTACAAAACACAGTTTTACAAAATAGGTGCCTAATTCTCTTTTAACTCTATTCATGTGTTGTCTTTAAATAAAAAGTACCCCCCCCCCTTTCAGTAGCTCTCACTGACTTACAGTTAAAAACAACCAGAAAGGTCATTTAAAAAACGTGCATGTTTCGGATCTGATTTCCATTCTGCAAAAAGCAGGCGTAATTTGTTTCAGATGTATCACATGGCGAACTACTTACCCGTACCTTGTATTACAAACCGCAGTAGTGTCCAATAACACGTGTGGGTTTGAGGGCGAGCAGCAGGAAAAAGCTTTAATTTTAAAAAATTAGAAAAAGCAGTGATGAACAGGAGGACCATGTATCATTTAATGATGCCTATGTGTCTGGTCATAACAAAATTCCACAATGGCAACAACAACAAAAAATCACGCTGGGAACGTGAGTGCTGCAAAACCCTCGTGGGTTTTAAAAATAATCCTTCATGAAGTCACAACACCCATTTAGAGCGGAAACAGTACCTATGTGTGGTAGTTGAACTACTTTACATTTCTAAATTTCCTGCTAATTCAGAGTAAATAGGAATATTGCAAAGACTGAAAATCCCACAACCTACACTGGAAATTATCAAGTGCAAAAAAATCAAATCCAGCTGTGCAGCAGGTAAAGTTTTTGCACCTGCTTTGCCTGAGGCTTTACCCCATTTCCGGTGCTTGTTCTTTAAATACCAGGACAATCTGATCATCTATGTGAGGGGCACGTCTTGTAAGGTGTCTTTGCTGGGAGTGGGCTCTTCTCCTACCGGTTCTATCCTACCTGATTATCCTTTGCCACAAACCCCTATTCACTGGCATCATCAAGTCTAATCTTCCTAATCAGGAAACCTAAGACTGTTCCCTCTTCCCTTAACAGCTTTAACCCAATGTCCCTTTTACCTTGTGTCCCTAAACCCCTTGGACTCCCTGTCCGAGTCATTATATCTCTCCCCCCAAATGCTCCTAAATCTCCTTTAATCCCGGTTCTGGGCTCCTTGATCCACTGACACGAATATATGACGTTACAACGCAAACCATTACAACGCATGCGTTTACAACGCAAGTATCATTACATCGCATGTTTTTACAACGCATACCATTACAACGTAAAAATATGTTAGTGCATTGAATGATCCATTACAATGCATACTAGTGCAATGCATACTATTCAACACATTAAAAAAAATGGTATAATAAACTCCTGGGACGGGATGCAGGGTAAATGGGTTTTTGGGTGGGGTAGTGTATTCAAACTGGGGTATTCCTAATTAATACCCGGGTATTAAAATGAATACTCGGGCACTAAAATGAATACTCACGTTTTTTATATTTATATTACGAATACTATTCTAACAAATATTTCTCTTTGCAAAAAAAAATTTTGGTCGGGTACCATTTTAATGCACGGTATTTAAAAAGAAGTAAAAAACATTGAAATGAATACCCGAGCACTAAAATTAATACTCTGGTATTTTTTCTGGGAACAATAAAAAATTAAATATACTTCGATTATATATAACGTAAATATAATAGTCGGACATTCAAAAATTAATTTAAATAAATTAAATTACAAATTCATTTTAAACAAATATTTTTATAATATACACATCTTATCAATTTTTTCAAAATGTTTTCAAAATGACCACAAGCCCAAAAATATGAACATTAACACATTTGATTTTACAAACAAACTACCATTAATTAATTAAAAAAATTAAAATAATAAAAGCCCAATAACACAAAACTAATCCAAATCCAAACAATTAATCCCCCATTTTAAACTGGACAAAAACTAAAGTCCTACAACACTTTCAATGACATCACCTTGACCCGCAGGTCGCCAAAATGGAGATCATAACAAATAAAAAAAGTTACGAACATTACTATAATAAATACATTATTTACAGTTTTACACAGCATTAAAAAAGCGACGATAAACTACACACAAAACATATTTTGAATTGAAATAACGTACAACACAAAAAACGTATAAAAGGAGCCGTCCACTATTTTAAAAACAGTTGTTACCTGACTACCAGACACACCACACGCATTTTGCTGTCAGAAAATTAAAACCATCAAACTGAGCCATCTAGAATACCGAGTAAGTAAAAGCTATATCAAATGTAAAATTTGCAGACTAATACAAACGCAAATTTGAATAACCAAATTTAAATATCTTTCAGTTTTTCTTTAAGAATTGTCAAGCTTCAATAAAGCAGATAAGAAAACAAATTCTCCGGAAATATATTTAAAGTGAGTGAACATAACTGTACACATTTTAATTTTTATCGTTTTATTATAAATATAACATTAACATTATAAAACAGTACAATATTTTAAAATATTTAAACTAATAATAGTACTCTAACATGTGCTTGCCTCAGCAAAATTAATATATAATTATGAATGCTAAAATACTATTCCAACTCCAAAAAAGGTGCTGATCTTGTGTAAATTAATAGATAGTGTTTGGAGCAGAATTACTATCCCTACTCCAAAAGGTGCTTGCCTCAAGGGAAAGTGCAGGATAGTGCTGTAAATACAAATTGTATTCCTACTCCAACGAGTGCATAACTCAGAGAAAATGCTGGATAGTCGAAAATTACTATTCCTACTCTAAGGGGTGCTTGCCTCTGGGAAAATAATGGATAGTGACGGGATAAAAATTACTATTCCTACTCTAAGGGGTGCTTGCCTATGGGAAAATAATGGATAGAGTTGGGGTTAAAATTACTATCCCTACTCCAAGGGGTGCTTGCCTCTGCGAAAATAATGGATAGTGATGGGTTAAAAGTACTATTCCTACTCCAAGGGGTGCTTGCCTCTGAGAAAATAATGGATAGTGATGGAGTTAAAATTACTTTCCCTACTCCAAAGGTTGCTTGCCTCTTGCAAAATAATGGATAGTGATGGGGTTAAAATTACTTTCCCTACTCCAAGGGATGCTTGCCTCAATGAAAATACTGGATAGTAGTGGTTAAATAAATTACTAATCCTACTCCAACATGTGTTTACCTCTCTCAAAAATCCAAATGTTTTATTTTAAGGTTATAAAAATATTTTATTAAAGATTATATTTATTTTGTATACATTTTAATATATCTACCGATAACTCCAGCATCCTTCAACAGCTGTCATAAGGAGCAATATATTTTCAACAAATTTGATTCAACAGAAGACCTTAAGATAATCATTTAAAAAGGTTTTTAAAAAAAAGGTTTTTCACGAAAAAGGACTAAAGCAATGATATTTTATGATAAACCGTTTCCAAAATAGGTTAACATACATAGTACAAGTTTAAAAATAACATATCTTTTCTTCCAGATTTTACATCTTTGAACATCTATATATTAATAAAACTCCAGCATCAAACGAAAAAACATCCCAAGGTAAATTTAACCAGTTCGCTCCTTCGGTCGGTCAACGGCCGTTGCGAGCACTACTTCTGTAGTGCTGCACACGTCCGTTGGCCGACGCGGCCCCACCCACTCTTCAAAGGCACCGCACCGCGGCAGATTTTCGTCCACGGTAAACGGGTTAAATATTATAAAAATACCAATACAGTTTTAGAACAATACAACTTTTTATAAAACATTGAATCAATAAAATGCTCTTCAAATTAAAAATTTGTTATCCTTCACATAATAAATCTTCCAAAATAACACAAAAATTCTTCCTAAACAATTAATTTGTTATTCTTTTGCAGGAAAACATGTTTAAATGTACAAAAAATCCCAACAATGTTTTTTCATCTTATTTTTCAGACCATAAATGAATTCTTCAAAACAGAAAACATCAAAACAAACCTTTCAAAAAAGGTAAGATTAAAAAAACCAAATAATAACATTTCTTAACAACGTTTCTCTCCATAGTAAACTTTATTAAAATAACAAAAGAGTGATCAAACACATTTACTGTTTTTTCCTTACAGAATCAACCTAAACAAAAATCCGTCCACCAATCTAAAAGCATCAAGCAACATCTATTCAAAAGATAAGCAACTATAAACATTTTTCAATAAAACAACAACCATTTTTCTCTCCCAATAAAGGTTAAAAAAAAAAACATTTCATCCAATTAAAAAATGTAACACATTGAAAACATTAAATATAACTTGAAAAAAGCATATACTTTAAAATGTTGTTTAAATTGCATAAATTGTACTATATATGTTTTCCTTTAAACAGGTAAACATAAGAAATTAATAATAAACTAACATTCTTTTTTGTTCTTTTTTTCTTTTTCTATCCATAACAGAAAATGACTGCAAATCAAGCTAAATATATCACACCAAACCTGGGAAACCGTTTGCAGAATCATAGTGGGTATGTATATTTTAAGGAGAGACTATCTGAGCCCAGGTGTCATTGGAGGTGTGTGCAGTACTACTCAACCCATTGCGCAGTTCATCTTGATGACTCTGTTTTAAGAACCACAGATCATAACCACTCTGCCTCTACAATGGAGATTTACGTAAGACAAACAATAAATGAAATTAAAGATATTGCATCCAGCTCCAATGAAGCCTGTGGTGCAGTTTTAAGGGAGGTAACCCAACACATTCCACCACATGTTGCAAGTAGTATGCCCACAATTCCTAATTTGCAACAAATTGTTCAACGTCAAAAACAGGCAAGTAACCCACAAAGAGTAACACCCCAAAAGTATTCTGACAATCATTCCACCTGAACTCTCTGTAACTGTTCTAATGAACCTTTCTTTTTGCATGACAACAAAAACCCTCAAAAGAGAATTATAATCTTTAGCACACCCCATAATCATGTAAGGTTGGAGAACAGTGATATTTGGATGATGGATGGAACGTTTAAAAGCCCGCCCCAGCCATTTCACCCAAATATACACAATTCACCCAAATATACACTATTCACGCCTTCATTAACAACACAATAGTTCCCTTAGTTTACTCCCTGATAAACAATCCTCAACATGTACTGAACTATTGTCAGTGATAAAAGCTAAAACATCAAACAAAAGTCCCATAAAAGTACTAATTGACTTTGAATTACCTATGATTAATACTATTTCCAAATTGTACACGGATATCCAAATTCAAAGATGTTTTGTTCACTTTTCACAGGCATATTTTATTTTTTTTAAAATCCTTATTTGAGGATTATTTCTCAGATAGCAAACTACAGTTTGAACTTAAAAAACTAACTGCCCTTTGCTTTGTTCCTCCTGACAGTGTAGACGAGTCCTACACTTCAATTACAGAATCTGAATACTTAACCACAAACAAAGAAAAATTGGCACCTATTCTAAATTATTTTGAAGACACATGGATTGGCCATCTAAGCAGGTCGGTTCGCAGGAGGAAGCCACGTTTCCATGTGGAGTCGTGAAACTGCTAATCGACATACTTAGAGGGAGGAGCAAAAACAAAATGTCATAGAGGGATGGCACAACTCCTTCAATAAATCAATTGGCAAACCTCATCCTAATTTCTATCATTTCTTGGAAATGTTGAGGAAGGAGCATAGTTTACAAGAAATGAGAATGTCGCAATCATTAACAGGTAGTTTGAACCCACAAATTTCTAAAAGAACAAAGGAAATGTCTGAAAGACTATTGGGAGCTATTCAACAGTTTACGTTGTCGGTGGCGTCAGACTACCTTGACAATCTTGCACATATCCTCCATTTCTAACCCACACTATCTTCTTACTTGCCTATTTTCCCCTAAAAAAATAACACTAATTCAATTGGAAAATTTTGTAAACATTTTTAAATTGATAATAAAAGTCGGGTCTCCTTACCTTCAGATGTTTTCTTTTTTCAACTCTTGGACTTCCATCCATTTGTTCACCAATAGGCCTTTTTCTTTTTTGTAAATCCATAACAAATATTCCACAATCCATTGGGAAAATCCATAACTCGATTTAAACTTTTTTAATGTGCACAATTCCTTTTTTAAAACAATCTGTGCATATCTAAAAAATGCACCCAATAAAAAAATCCTGAAAAATTGTTGTTTTTGTGCAAACACCACCACAAATTCCAATGTTGCAATCCAATCTAGTTTGAAAACAATCCAATTTCGATACCAAGTTCCTTAATCCATCACCAAAAATCCATCTTGAAAAATGGTAATTCACACATCCAAAATCCAAATATAAGAGGTTCTTAAAATATCTAATATCCTATTTTCCAAATTGGAAATCTTTTTTTTTAAATCATATTATAAATATATCTAACCGCGCTGACAAAAATATGATTTTTTTTTTTAAACCCGTCGCAAAACGAAAAAAACATACCTTTCAAAACACTGGTTTTATAAAGTTTTTAATGTATATATCGTAAATAACTTTATTATACAAAATTTGTTTCGAAAAAACGAGACCCGACGTGGACCTACTACTGCAACCTGTAATGGAGTGAAATAGTTGGTTAACACACAAAAATAAATATCTAAAACACATGTTCTACATCTATCTACCTCCCTCCTCTCTCCTTACAATATACATTACCACTACAGTAGGTATTTTAATAATCCAAATATGTCTTACCTCAACAGAGCTCTCCCTTGCATCTGTTCTGTACTGTGACGATCCCCCTAATGATGAAAGTTACGTTTGGCATCAAGGTTATCTCTTACTGTAAAAATGAAAAAAGGACATTTTCTCCCATTGACTTTAATGGAAAAGCATGGGGAAAATGTATTATAATGTGTTTTAAAATGTAAATCTACATAATGAATTGCAAATTTATTTAAAAAAAATATTTATGTTTGTATACTATTTTTTGAAACTATTTTGATCATTTGTCTTATTAAAAAATATTAAACATTAATATAAATATGTTATAAATACATTTCATATCTTTTATTTCTTCCTTCATATTTTTTTATATATTATAAATGCAAAATATTATTTTTATTAATTACACATACATGTTTAATATTTTTACATTTTAATAGTGTCATTACATTTTTTATTGTTATATAAATGTAAAATTCCTTTTTAATATAAATATTAATTTTATTTATTAATCAACCAACTGTAGTTATAATATATATGTATACATATTTATAATTGTTTGTTCAATTTTTAATTACATTATTTATATGAATATATTACAATTCCCCGTTATTATATATCACTAATTATATTAAAAATACCTAAAATACTGCAGTACTTATTCTACTGCCTAAGTATTAATTTTCATCTTCTAAACATAATATTTTTATATTTTTATTTTTTTAAATGAAACTCTTCTCCATTTTAACGTTTAAACATTGCAAGAATTGTTTTAAATAATATAATAAATATTTACAACCTATTTTAATAAACGGTGAAATTTTTAATACATGAGTATTTAATTATACATATACATCAGTTCTACATCTGAAATCTTTTTAACACAAACACATTTAATATTATATTTTTTATTCATTTTTAATCTTTATAATTCTTTTAATATTTTAGTTTTAAATTTAGTACCTTATTATTAAATTAAACAATGACATTTTATCATAACTTATCAAAAATTCCTTTTTATTTATATGTAATAGATTTTTTTTATATTATTAATATTCTCACATTAACATAATTCCTATTTTTTTAATTAAACACTAACACCCTTTCTCCTTTGCATATTACATTTTATATTTCATTATTAATTACATATTTTAAAAATATTTATAATATAAAACTTTTATTATTAGTGTTAATACCCGAGTATTACATTAAACCAACATTATCAACAAAACAAACACTTACCATCCAATACTTACCAATGCGTTGTAATAGCATGTGTTGTAATAGCAATTTGTTGTAATGGTATATGCATTGTAATAGCCTGCGATGTAAAGACATGCGATGTAATGGTGTCTGCGTTGTAACAGTTGCGTTGTAATGCCTGCATTGTAATGGTTGTCTCCCCACTGACACTGCACTAACTTATGTTGGTAACCCCAATACCTCTGGCCACACAATCACCCCCTACCCATTCTCCTTCTTGATCTCTTGCTGACCTTCAGCGATCTGTGCTCACTACCATCTCCCTGCTTGGCATAATAGCTAGCTTCTTACTCAACTCTTTCCTGGGCTACCCACCTGATCGCGTCTTCACTGTGCATTGGTGTTCATATCCATCCCTACATATATCCTTAACTATAGACATCCCTCCCTGTCCTGGCTTCCCTTTTCGTCACCCTCCCCAGCCCCTCATTATCACCCAATCTTTCTTCATAAGCACCACTTCAATACCAATCACACTTAAATCTTCTTGTCTTTCCCTATACTCATCATTGACCTTCAGCATGGCATCTCAGACTGCCTTACTTCCATCTAATACTGGATAACACTGAGGTCTCCATCTCACGCTTCCAAATCAGCAGTCGTCTAGTTCATGCATCATCAGCCCCTGTCTCTTTGTCTGGTCTCAGCTCTTCTCCCCCTGGCTTGCTTTCCCCATCCGCCAACACCAGAAAATGGTGTGATTTTGGACAGCATGATGTGGCTCCAATCTGTCATCGCCATTATGTAAGCTGCAGTCAAGTTCCAGTTATGAAGTCTCCCTAAATTCACTCTCTCCCCCTTTCACACAAGATCATTAAGTAATAACATTGTAGAGGGTGGGCTAGGACATAGACACTTCCTTTGGTTGACTTCTCGCAACACTCCATTGCTCTTCTTAAGACAAAAGTCCTAAACCTTGCCACCATAACACCTTTCCATTTTCCTATTAACACCCCACAGCTCAGTGCCAATGTCAAGGTGAAAGGCTAGCAGCCACATATCACTCTCTCCATAAATTGCTATTTGTCATCTAAAAATAAGTAATGGCACGTCTCCTTACCACCATAGCTTCCACAAACTCATTTGATTCAACTCTACCATGTTACTGCATTCTATGCCCAACCGCCTCCTCGCTGTCTCTGATCTACCATGAGCCACATTGGGTTCTGAGCCTTCCTCTAAGGGTGCCGTCCCCTACATTAGATGTTGCAGACCATGCCTTCTCTTCTGGCCATCAAACCCACCCTCAAAGCCCAACTCCTCCCTTTTACCCCAAAGTGAAATAACTAACCCTCTCATCTTAAACCTTTGGCTCCCATCTGTGTCTGGTAACATTAAATATATAAATAGCTGTACTTTACCCAATTAAAGTGTAAATATGCAAATTCATAACTCAATACTCTAAAATGTAAAATTTTCTAAACATGTACAAATCAAATTCTTCACATGTACCGCTATTAATCAATTATTCCTCGTAAATGTAATCCCCCCAAACTATTTTTTATTCCATATGTTCAGAATATGTTTTCATGTGTGTAAATGCTGATTATGCTACCGCCCAATAAAATTATGTGTATGATGCTTATGAAGCAGTTCTCAAAGCATTTAAGTATAGAACAGATTTCTCCTGAAACAACAAGAGGCGTGTATGAGAAGGTGGCCCTGCAGAGTGTGACATGGGCTGACACTGTGCTAAACAAATTTTCTCCTGGTCAGATTCATGCATAATGAAAACAACTTCACTAGATCACGTCGTAGTAAGAAGTATTTTAAAACTGAGTCCACAAAATGGGGGCGAAATGAAACCTAATTTTAATATATAAGGATTAAAAATCTTTATTTTTAGGGGATGAGCAATAAAGAACAAGTTACTTACCTTCGGTAATGCATTATCTGGTAGAGACAATCTCGCTGCAGATTCCTTACCTTTGAATTTTATCAGTTGTCAGGCTGGATCCCGACACTTTTGATGAGCAATACCCCTTGCACTCGACGTCAGGTGCCTCCATTCGGCTCCGCGTGATGTAGTTGGCATCAGTTTTGATGTCGCGGTGCCAACATAGGCGCCACCCAGGTGCATGGACATCAGTACTTTTAGTTTTTCCACGCCAGAAGCGCAGAGCCACGAAGTGACTAACCTAAACGTGTGCAAAACTAGGGCCCTGAAAGGGGAGAAACGCTAGACCTGCTACATCAGTCCGCAAAGTAACTTGTTCATCTGATAGAGACTTCTAGCTGCATATTTCTTACCTTTGAATCAGATACTCGGGCCATACCATCCCAGCGGTGGGTGGCAGACCCATGAACTAGACTAAAAATTCTTGCAGGACTGAGCGGGCAAAGTACCCTTCCCTGCGCACTTGACCAAGACAATAATGTTTTACAGACGTGTGCAACGATGCCCATGTTGCTGCCTGACAGATGTCTTGGACTAGGACACCCCGTGCCAAGGCCATATTCACAGCCTTTCCCCTGGTGGAATGGGCCCTTAATCCCTCAGGGGGCTGCTTCTTCGCCAAGGCATAACAGATATATATATATATTTTTTTGAAAGACCTTTATTTAGAGCTACAAGTACACAGCTGACAGCCTACAACCCTGCGGGCCAGCCGCGGAGGATATATCTATATGTCGCTAAATCACACAGCCCTTTGCCGTCAACCCGGGGGTACGGCGGCGTTTATGAATGCGATTGTACCAAGTTTTAAAGAAGGATATTGCAGGTCTCAATTTCTCTTAAAACAACTATACAGTAAAGACATGGTGCCTTGAACAGGCATAAAGGTGTGGAACGATCAAACTCCCCCCCCCCCCCCACCCCCTTAACTACCGGTCAACACTGTGTGTACTGCATGCATTCCACGTCCCGGGGCTGTGGCCTCCGCGTCTCTCTCCTAGCATTTAGAGCAACAAGAGCGGTGGAATTCTACACATCTCCAGGGTCATCCTGCGCGACGGAAGGAGGCTCGCAAATGTCCCCCCTAAAATCATTCCACCTGGACCACACCTCGACCCACTTACGGGGGCACCCTCTCGCCACGTACACAGTCTTTTCCTGCAGCATGCACCAGTCCATATCACTGTTCCATTCTGACAGTTTGGGTGGAATAGGACTTCCCCAGAGCCTGGCTATATTCCTCTTCGCTACCATTTGCCCGAGCGTCACCCAGAGCCTCCATTTTGGTGGCAGGTCCGTTGGCTCCCATATATTAAGGAGACACCTCTTAGCCTCCGGGCGAAGCTCCACCTCCCACACCTCCTCCATACACCGCACCACTCTTCGCCAGTACCTCTGAATCTTCGGGCAGCCCCATAACACATGAAAAAAGGTACCCGTGCCCCCACACCCTCTCCTACAGTGTGCTGTGTCCACCCTCCCCATTGCGTGGAGTCTCGTGCAGGAGATATAGACTCTGCGAAGAGTCTTCAGCTGAATAAGCCGCAGTCGGGCTGGTATCGCGACCTCCTGCGGGGAAGCCAAGGCGTAAAGCCACTCCTCGTCATCTATCTCTAGCCCTTCGGCGACCCATTTGTCTTTAAGGGGAATGAGCATATCTGGGGGGTTATTGATGAGCTTTTTGTATGTGAGGGATATGACGTGTTCCGGGAGGTGTCCATCCAGCAACCTATCTTCAAGCGGGGAGGCTGGAGGCAGCTTGACCTCCGCAGGGATATTGGCCTGTAGGGAGTGACGTACCTGCAAATATCTAAAGTATTCGGTGTCCGCCAGCTCATATGCTTCTTGCATTTGGGCGAACGTGCGGATCCCTGTAGGGCCCCAGATGTCTTTAATTTGAGAGATGCCGATCAAGTCCCATTCGCGGAACCCCTTGGTGCGTCCCAGATTACCCAATGTTTCAGAGGCCCAAAGTGGCGTGGCCATCGTGAGGGCCCCGGACCAGCCGAGCTTCTTCTGAGCGATGTGCCATATCTGCACCGAGTGGAGCGTGGGTCCGGTGAGTCGGCGCCTACCTCGTCTCGAGTAAAGTGCTATTTCATAGTTCCCCCCAGGAAGCAACCATCTGTCCATACCGTAGGCTGGATCGTTCCCGTCTCCGTACGTCCCTTGATTAATCGCGGATAGGTGGGCCGCCCAATAATATTTACGGATGTCGGGGAGAGCTATACCGCCATCGTACCATCCCAGCGTGAGCTTGGCCAGTGATATTCGGGGTGACCCAGCCCAGAGGAGGTCGCGCAACGTGGCTTCAATAGCAAGGAAGTAGCTATTCGGAACCAAGTCCGGGTAGTTTTGTAGCGCGTATAGAAACCGCGGGAGCGTTAGCATCTTAAATAAGGCTTCCCGGCCCAGTAAGGACAGTGGCAGGTGCTGCCAGGATTTTGCCTCACTCTGGAGCCGGAGCAGCGGCAGCTTGAGGTTGCACTCGTAGAGCAAAGCTTTATCACCGGTGACGTACACTCCCAGGTACTTGAACCCTTCGTCTGCCACCGTGATAGGACACGTGTCAGGAAGCCGTGGAGGGTCCCCACGCAGGACATACAGATGTGATTTGGCCCAATTGACCCGAAATCCAGAATTGCGCCCAAAACTGGCCAGTATGTCGAGTGCCACAATTATCGACCCTCGCGGCTTAGAGAGGTAGAGGAGTATGTCATCAGCATAGAGGGATATTCTGTCCTCCCACCCCTCCGCCCATGCTATGCCCTTTAGGGCGGCATCCTGCCTTATCCAGGCCGCAAGTGGCTCCAGGGAGAGGGCGAAAAGAAGGGGGGAGAGGGGGCATCCCTGCCGAGTCCCTCTTGCCAGCGTGAAGACTTCAGACAGCTTGTTGTTTACCAGCACCTGCGCCAGGGGTTCAGCATACATCAGACGCACCCAGGCAATGAAATGTGGCCCAAAGCCCAGTTTACGCAGGACTGCGAACATATACGGCCATTCCAGGGTGTCAAATGCCATAGTGGCGTCCAGCGAGACCACCACCGCGTCCTCCTGAAGTCTGTGGCGCTGCCCTAGTACACCATGCAATCTCCTGATGTTGAGGGCCGTGTTACGGTGGGGCATGAACCCCGACTGGTCGGGGTGGATCAATGAAGGAAGCACCGACTGAAGCCTATTGGCCAGCGTCTTAGCCAGTATTTTGGGCTCCGCGTTCAGAAGCGAGATTGGTCTGTACGATGCACACGAGTCCTTGGGTTTCCCCTCTTTCGGTATTGCCACTATGGTCGCTATACGCTGATCCCGGGGCAGCCGCCCCACTTCTCTGCTGTGATCGAACATGAGTTTTAGGTGCTTACTAGTGACGTCCGGCTGGAGTTTGTAAATCTCTATGGGAATGCCATTGGGCCCGAGCGCCTTACCCGGGCGGAGGTCCCCTATCGCTCTTTGCAGCTCCGCCTCGGTGATCGGGCTGTCCAGAGCTTCCCGGTCTGCATCCGAGAGGGTGGGCAGGCATATGTCAGTAAGGAGGGTCATAGAATCCTCCTCCGGCCAGTCAGACTCCCTCCTGTAGATCTGCTGGTAGTGACTAGCACATTGTTGGACTATTTCCCGGGGCTCTGTGATCACTCTACCTGACTCGGTGCGCAGCTCCGGCACCACCCTGCCGGCCTGTTGTTTCCTCTCGAGCCAGGCGATAAGTTTACCGGCTTTGTCGCCCTGGTCGTATATTCTACCAAGCTTGTGCTGAGCCAAAGTCTGCGCTTCTTGGGTCGCCAGCGCTTTGTACTCAGCCGCCTTTAATTGCATTTTGTGCCTGGCCTCCCGGTCTCCGCTAGACGGCGCCTCCTTCTCCAGTTCCTCCAACTCTGCCTCCAGTGTCGTGACCTGCTGGCGTCGCTCCCACCGCCTAGCCGCTATAGCCGAAAGCGCCTCACCCCGTACCACGGGTTTAAATGCCTCCCACAGGGTGACAGGGGAGTTTACCGACCCGTCGTTCTCTGCGAAGTAGCGTGAGATTGAGGTGGAGATGTGTTTCCTAGTGACCTCGTGTTTCAGGTGCCAGGCGTTTATTGGTGCTATACAGCCCTCCCGTCTATCCCCAAATGTGATATGTGTAAGGACCGGTGAGTGGTCGGAAATGCCCCTAGGGAGGAGCTCTGCCTCCCGTATCACCATGTCTGGCCGCAGCAGGGTAAGGATGTAATCCAGTCATGAAAAGGAGTGATGCGCCCCCGAAAAGAAAGTAAAGTGGCGGTCATTGGGATGAAGCAGGCGCCAAACATCCGTGAGCCCGAAGGCCTCAAGGAAGTCCGCCAACCACCCCTGCCCCTGGGGTAGGTCCCTGGGGGGCTGCCTATCTCAGGTTCCCGACGCCACTGCGTTAAAGTCCCCTCCCAGCACTAGCTGACCTTCAGGAAGAGAAAGGAGAAATGTGCCCAGGTCTGCGAATGCCCGGGCCTGGAGGCCTGGCGGGACATAGATTGAGAGTAGATTAAGAGTCCGGCCCTCCCAACGCCCGGATACAGCCGTGAAGCGGCCCTGTGGGTCAGTCTTGATGAGGTTTATGTGGAGGGGCAGCGTGCGACGCAGGAGTATCCCCACCCCCTCGATCCGGAGGTGAAACCTGAGTGTGCTGCTAGAGTGTAGCCGTATCTATTCAAGGCCTGACAGACATTCCCCAGCAAGTGTGTTTCTTGCATGAGCACCACATCTGGCTGGTGTCGTTTGAGAAATTGTAGGACTATAGTGCGCTTGAGTCTGTCCCCCAAACCATTGACATTCCAACTGAGGACCTTCAAACTTTTTTCGGTCCTAGCAGCTAAAGAATGGAATAAACTCCCTGACAACATCAGGCATGAACTAAATCATACTGCCTTTAGGAAGCAACTTAAGACATTTCTGTTTAATAACACCCTCTAATGTTTGACAGTGCCCTTGGTCTTTAACAGCGCTGGGATGCTCTAGGGTAGCCATGCGCTATATAAGAAGGTATTCATTCATTCATATCTGTTCCTTGTTAGGGTGCTTCGTCCCACCACCCCATCTTCATACGTGCGGACATAGATCTTGTGACCGAACAGGATTCCCAACTCCCACCCCTCCCCGGTTCCCACCCCACAATGACAAAGTGCAAAAAACAACAAATTTGGCCAACCGTGTGGGCCACTCCCATCCCGTCAAGTCTGACCCCAACATCCCTGCCCCTTCCTGCAAAAACAAACCCCCCCCTCCCTGCTCCGTGGGCTCCAAACTACCCACCACCCCAATTAGCAGAGCGCCTGTCGCCCTACCCTGCCCCGGTGGACCCCACCGAGGAACTCTACTTGGGAAGTTCGTGGGCCAGCCCCCTCCTGACCGCCCGTCCATGGTGCCCCAGTTCGTTCTGCCCCGTAGGCCCATAGTGCTGCATTTAAACTGGAGCCAGCCCCACAGGAGGGCAGGCAATCAAACTGCCTCAAGGGCCAGCAAGTCTCAGTCAAAAAACCCCCACCGGTGGTATACTTTACTGTCCGACGTCTTCTCATCACCGCTCTCGTGTTCTCATCTCGCTGCACCGTCCCTGGGTGAGTCCCAACGGGGACTGTTCGACCTGGACCGCCAGGACCGCTGACTCGGCTCACCACCTTCCGCTCGGCCTGCCGCTGATCCTGGGGCGGGGATACCCACGCCCCGCCATCGATCGTCGTCTCTCCGGGAAGCCTCCGTCGACTCACCCGCGTCCAGCCACTCCTGCACCGCCGCCGGCGAGGTGAAAAAGAGGGATCTGCCACCAGCTATAACCTTCAGTTTGGCAGGAAAGAACATCATGTATCTGATCCCACGTTCGCGCAACGCCGCCTTGACCCCTTGGAAGGAGCGTCTTTCCTGCTGGACCTGGAGCGTGAAATCGGGAAAGAACCGGACCGTGGCCCCCTCATACTGCAGATCACCGTGCTGTCTTGCCGCCTGGAGAATAGCATCGCGGTCCCGGTAATTCAGTACTTTCGCTATAATTGTCCGCGACAGGGCCCCAGGTTTGGGTCGTGGGATCGGAGCCCTATGTGCCCGCTCGATTGTGAAGAGCTTCGAGAGGCACTTGGGTTTCAGGTGCTTGAGGATCAAGTCCTCTAGAAAGAGCTCCATACATTCCCCTTCAAGTCCTTCCGCCACACCTACAACGCTGATGTTGCTCCTCCGGGCCCTGCCTTCCTGGTCGTCAAGCCGTAGGGCCAGCAGCCGGTGCTGGTGGACAAGCTCATTCACCCTGCCCTCAAGCCGCTTCTCCGAGTCCTGCAAGGCCTTTATGTCGACTTCATTGGTCTTGGACCGGTCCGTGGTTTTCCCCATGTCGGCACGGAGCAGGTTCACCTCTATGGTGATCTTGTCCATTTTGGTCTCCAAGGTTGTACCCAGGGTTTGGATCGCGGCCATTATGGACGTCAAGGAGGGCTCCTCCGGACCAGCAGCCTCTTTCGCAGCCCCTCCCGTCTGCCGCGGCGCCTTGGCGATTGTATACTGATCCAGTTTGTTGGTCTGGGTCGCGGTGCCACCTTTAGGCCGCATGGCGTTCCGGGCGCCTCGTGGGCCGAATGCGCCACCGCCCGCCTCAACACCCGAGCGCCCGCTGGTCCGCGCCGATACCCCTCTTATGTCGTGCCCATGGCGTTTCCGCGGCTCCCCGGCGCTCTCCCGGGATCAGCTCAGGGATGGCGGCCCCCGCCGCAAACAAGCAGCCCAGGCCCCGGGCGCGAGCCTCGCCGTCCCACACCTCCGGCTATCAGGCGTCTAGTCTATCTCCAGCCACGAGCGCTGGCTCCCACCTGGCGAGTGATGCAGGGCACACCCACAGCAGCAGCCCCAGCCGCTCCTCCTCGCGTCTGCTGCAGCTCAGCCCGAAATGGCCGCCTCTCTCCGGCCAGGGAGTTCCCGGGTTTCAGTCCCGGGTGCGTTCGCGCTTCAGTCCTCCAGTATCTGTAGCACGCCAGCAGGGTAGACAGGCGCCCAGGTCCAGCAGCGGCCCGCCACCGCAGGCGAGGCCGCGTCCTTCGTCGCCGCCGCCCCTCCGGCCACGCCGTTGTGTAGGCCAGAAGCCGGGGCCTCGAGTGGCGTCGGGAGCGGCCAGGGAGCTCCAGGGGCGAAGCGCCTGGTTGCTGTCACCCGTCGCGGCCGCCCTCCCGAGCCGCGCGGTAATCGCAGGAGGTCCCGGTGTCGCTATTGTTGGGCACTGGGCCGGGGGAAGCTGGGGGGATCCTGATGGCGCTCCCCTCAGCGCGGATCTGTGCCGGATTTCAAGGGACACCAACGGCTCCGGCGGAGCTCCGGGATCAGGCGGCCATTCCTCACGGCGCCTGGCCACGCCCCATGGCATAACAGATTTTAATGCAGAGAACAACCCAGCGAGAGATGGTTCTTTTCTGCACTGCCTTTCCCTTCTTTGCTCCCACGTACCTCACAAAGAGTTATTCATCCACCCAGAACTCTTTTGTGCAGTCAAGGTAGAACGACAACGCTCTTTTTGGGTCCTTTCGGTGGAGATGCTCCTCTTCCTTAGAGGGATATGGGGGAGCAAAGAAGGTGGGCAAAGTAATGATTTGGCCCAGATGAAATGGGGTCACAACCTTTGGTAAGAATGATGCCTTGGTGCTAAGCACCACCTTGGAAAGGACATAAGATAAGGAGGCGCGATGGATAACGCCTACAATTCACTCACCCTCTGGGACAATGTAATTGCCACTAAGAAGGCTGTTTTGATTGTCAACATCTGGAGGGTACAATTGTGCAAAGGCTCAAAAGGAGAGCACATTAGATAAGTGAGAATCAAATTAAGGTTCCGTTGTGGCATAACAAAGGGTGTAGGTGGAAATAAATAAACCAACCCTTTCAGAAATCTATTTACAATAGGAGATTTAAAGAGAGAAGGCTGGTCTGACAGCCTCAAAAAACAGCAGACAGAGCAGAAAGGTAACCCTTGAGAGTTCCCAAAGCAGAGCCCTGCTTGGCAAGGGTAAGAATGAACACAAGGACAGTAGAAAGAGGAGCAGAAGAGGGTCAATAGACCTTTATGTACAGTATAATACAAATTTCTGCCAATGGCAGGCGAAAACCGACTTAGTGGAGGGCCGCCTAGCAGGCTGAATAACATTACAGACTTCGGGCAGAAGGTCAAAAGCTATCAACTGCCGCCGCTAAATCATCATGAATGGAGGCGCAAAGTTGGAGAACCCTACCCTGCTGCTGCAACAGAAGATCCTCCGGAAGAGACAGCTTGATCGGAGGATCGACACTTATGCTCAGAAGCTCTGGATAACAGACTCTCCTTGCCCAGTCTGGAGCCACAAGGATGACTTGGGCCGGGTCGCTCCTGATCTTCTTCAGAACCCTGGGCAGGAGTGGTATGGGCAGAAAGGCGTACAACAGGCCTGAGTTCCACTCACGGCGAAATGATTCACCGAGCGATAGCCGCCTTGGAAACTCCCACGCGCAGTACTGCTGACATTGCGCGTTCTCCTCGGAGGCAAACAGATCTAACCAAGGTTCTCCCCACTGCTGAAAGAGACCTTGCATTACCTCTGATTTGAGACCCCATTTGTGATCCTGAAGGCATCAACGGCTGAGATCGTTGGCGGAAGTATGCCATTTGAATATAAATACTCCTGCAAATGTTCTATACTTCATGAAGGTGTAAGGAAGGGAATTCACCACTAAAATATGTCCATAAAGGAGAAAAACTGAAAAAATATATATATATGCTAATGATGCACGAGTTCACAACACTTTAAGTTTGCAGGAGTAAGTGAAGTAGAGTATGAATAATCCTCAAAATCTACAGCTTGCAGAGATTTCCATGACCCCTACTAGTGACGTTTTTGAGCCTCATGAAGCTGAAAATATATTGAATATACAGAGGTGTCACCTACAATTGAGACATTTGAGAATTGGTAATGATGTTAATTAGCCTCTAAAGGAACAATACAGTTGGGGAGGACGCTGTTGTTCAGAAGGAAAATGCCCAAAATCGTTTGCCTCAATATGAAATCAGAGGCGAGGGGAATGGCTTATGCTCAGCAACGGAAAGTGCGGATAGGCAAAGTTTGAAGTAGCCGTCTTTGCTTCTATAAATATGATAAAGTTTAATAGGAAGCTTTCTAAATCTCACAAAGTGGCACAATGTTATTGATAAGAAATGTCACCTGCACGGCTTGGCAGGAACAAAAAAACGTATTTACTTTCATAAGACATTGCAGCAAAGAATGCTGCACTTTTTTCTAGAAATGGTTCAGAGAACCTGCCAGGTGTTGAACCACCAGGGTTATGCCCTGCTGTTCTAGCCATGCCCAGAGACACAGGGCCTCTCGACAAAGGGTCCATGACCCCACCCCGCCTTGCATGTTGCAGTACCACATAGCGGTGGTGTTGTCCGTGAACACCTGTACTAACTTCCCCTTGACAGAGTGAGGAAATGCTTTCAATGCCAACCGGATCGCTCGAAGCTCCAACAAGTTTATATGGAGCCCCGTCTCCGCCAGAGACCAGTGACCCCTGATCTCTGCCTCTCCCATGTGGCCTATCCCAGAAGTGACGCATCCGTCACGACTGTGAAATCTGGTTGGGGAAGGGAGAGAGTTCTGCCGTTGACCCAATCGCGGTCCGTTAACCACCACTGCAGATCCTTTGCATAGGTTTCTGCATTTAAAAAGTTAAATTTCACATAATGGGGAGGATTTATTTGTAGATGCTTGCATCAAGGATGCGCCTGCAAGAATGAGCTTGTCAGGTGTGCTGACTAATGGCCTAAAAGCAGCACCATCACTGTGACAATGTTTTTTTATTATTTGCATTGAGAGCTGTAATGCTGTGTAACTTTTTTTATTTACTTAGGGAACTAAATATCATGCAAATGAATTCAGCACTGTGAATTATGGGAAATATATCACAGTTAGGCCTCTTTTCTGTGAATTAAGAGTTTTAAAATAACTGGCAAAATTGCAAATAAGTATTTAGATATATATGTATTAATAAACATTTAAAAGTAATAGACTGGATAACAGTGCTTCAACTGACAAAGAGACTGATAGGAGACTTATGTGCATGTGAAACAAAATCACAGTTAGTACTCTTTTCTGTGAAATACGCGTTTTGGAGGGCACTGGAAAACATTCAATGAGAAGACTTTTTTACCATGTTGGAAAGGAGACAGAAATAGAGGGAGATAGAGGTCTATTTTTAAAAAAAATGGCTATCTAGGAAATAAGCCAATTAACTGCAGGAGCACATGGAAAACGTCTTAATGCATATTTTATTGTAATATTGTGCATATTGGTGCTCCGGCTGCCCTAACAATGAACTAGAACCGAGTGCTCATACATTGTACCAGCTTTTTTCTTGGATAGCCAGGTTCTAAGAAATATGAATACCACAAAACCTGGAAGCACCAGGAGCACCAACCCGCTGGAGTTGGAAACTACACACGGGCAGTTAATAACTGTGGCACTAATTGGCAAATCTGCACAAAACTTTCCCCAAAAACTTTATCCACCTAAGCTCCTTCGTGGACGGTTTTGTACTGAACTGTCAAGAGTGCCACGAAAAATGGATAGTTCTAAAACATTAACTTTCCTTGTTAAATCCCACAAGAAATGTAGCTCTTCGATACAGAAAAAAATGGCTGAACAGAATTACACCAAATATGACAGAAAATGAGAAGTTTACTCAGAAAGCTTGCTTTTTTATTTTAGTGTTAAACTGGTGAGCCGTTTTTAAGAAATTAGTATTTAAAGAGGTGCCTGAAGGGGCTCAAAAGTTAGGTATATCTGGACGGTTGGTCCTCCCGTGAGGCGCCACATTACTATAACCTTTGATTTTTTTCAGTTAATTTGTTTGTTTTTAAACATAAGCTAAGATCTTATTACCATATCTAACTATAACATCAGTTTAATCTTAGTTTTTTCAGCGAATATTAATTATATTAAACACCCATTTAAACAGGACACAAGTCACAAGTTTTTGGTGAACGTGGGAAGCCTGCGTTCTCCCACTCAGACATCGAGACACAACAGTGGTGCCTGAATGTTGTCTGCTTTCGTTCTGAGCAGCAACTGCAGGCAGCGGGGAGACTTATTTTAAAATCCAGTGGGCCCAAAAAAAGGCCAAAGTTATGGGACATATTTGTTCGAGTGGCCGGGCGAGCCATCTGGAGACTTACACCTAGATGCAATGGAGGGGAAGCAAAGGCACACAGCTTATCACTTCACAGGTACTTAAGAGAAGCATGGTTTTGACTTTGTTTAGTCCCTGTATATAAGAGATATGCATGCACTGTAAGAATGTCAGACGTGTTGGTCTGTCCCAGTATTTACACAAGTTTAATTTATACTATTAGTTTTATTACTTATCCGAGTGCAGGGTACCATAGCTCTTTACATCACACATACACAATATATATTGAGAATACATTTTACAAATTTGTAAATCAATATGCAGTATGTGTTGAGAGTTACAAGGTGTAGGAGTCACATGTTCTTCACAGCTCACTGTGCTACATTAGAAGGATTACAGTTTATGAACTGCAAGTGACAAAAGGATCTGTGTTAAAAGCAGCAACCTACTTACCTATCAACATAAAATAAAAAGCTGCCATCTGCATGTTGCATTGTGTACTTAGCAAGAGACACATTAGCCCTCTATGCTACTTTCGACTTTCGATGGTACTAGACAAAACATAGACCTTTCCAGCAAATGTATTAACCTCCAGAGTTATCTTACTATTATTATTCCCTGAGTTTACTGGGCAAAGAAGGACCTCTGCAGCAGGTGCCTTAACCCAATAGGATATTTTAAAATGCTGACTTTTTGCAAAACAGATTTACTGCCACATTTCTCCTTGTTGTCAATTTCTTTCTTGCAGAGTTGCAAAAAATATGGGCACTGTTAATCAAAGGTTTGAATCACGTTTGCACCACGCAATTATTTTAGGCCTAACACGTTTAAATACAATTGCACTTTGCTTGGCCCTGCATGGCTTGATAAATCAGGAGTAACACAACACAACGCAAATTGCTGAGTTGTGTTACTCTGCTCTGGGAAGGCGTTCAATGAGCATTGCGTGGGTGTTCCCAGTGAAGGCCTATCGAGGAGAAGTATCTTTATTTCTCCTTGGTACTTCCTCTTTCTATTTGTGCTTAATTTCGCAGCACAAATATGGAGAGGAATATGCCTCTCAGTACTATTTTTGTGCAGGAAGGTGCCCTTTCCTTCACAAAACCAATCCTGCATGCAACGCAGGCACTCTTGCAGCATGGTGCAAAGATGCCGGATTTGGAGCTAGGCAGACCCAGTGCTGGGGAAAGCACAGGAATGCAATGCATTGTAATAAATATGGCACATTGCTGCCCTTTCCCTATTACGCAGCACAGAGCAGCAAGGTGAGGTGCTGTGTTATAATTAAATAAATAGGCCCCTGAATGTATAAGTTGAGGTCTAGATTTTGGGTCAGGGTTATATCACTTTTTTGGCACAACCCTGACAAATCTAATTTTCTAAATCTTGAAATATGCTTAAATATACTCATGATAGACCTGCTAAACATATGTGTAAAGTCTTAAGATCTGATGCTACTTCTTGTGGAGTCACTTCCTGTGAGGTCATGGGTTGTGATGTCACCTTCTGTGGTGTCACTTCCCGTAATGCCATGTGCCATTATGTCACGCACTGTGATGTCACACCCCATGATGTCACTTGCATACTGCCCGAATTGGTAAGCCCCCCGCCACCACCTAATTTTTTTGTTTTAGGACTTGTGATCTGCATATAAAGGTGATAAGCTGGACAGCAGAGCTCCAATGGAGAAATTTAGAGATGAGACTAGTACACAACACAGATATCAGTGGTGGCCGGCGCCAAACTTGAGTGGTAGGGCGGCCACAGGGGTGGGCAGAGAATTGAGGAGGGGGGGTTTAAAAATAATAAAAAATAAAAAAACATACGACCCACCAGCCGCATCGCTGACGCCCACTTCGCTGCCCCACTCATCGCTGTCGGGACAAAAGGGGATGAGCCCTCAGGGCAGAGGCTCCACACAGGGACATTTTAAGGATTTTGTAGGACCTGGGCCACAAGTATTTTTGGGGCCCCTGCTTGGAACAGCTTTGAATTTATGATTCAATTTCAACTCTTTCATGCCCTCTTTGGCCTGGTCACTAACAGTACACAGGCGTACTCGTCTTAATTGTACATGCGTTTGCATCTAATATTAAAGGATAGTGACATGTGTTTTCAATATTGAAACCCAGCAGCAGCTCACTAATTTGACAGCAAATAATCTCTGTGACACCCTCCCATTTCTCATATCCTATTGTGATCTAAAATAATTTTTTTTAATAGATTTTGCATTAACCATAAACACAACATTTCTCTGCAAAATTTCTGTAATTGAATCTCATACATCACCTACATTAAAAACAAGCATTTGCAATGCAATAGGTCTCGCATTATTAAAGTTTGAGCTATTGGCATTGTTAAATAATGCAACACCAATAGCTCAAACTTTAATAATGCGAGACCTATTGCATTGCAAATGCTTGTTTTGTTAACGAAGGCCCGTGACAGAGTTCTGACGATTTCACAACTCCGGTTTCATAAATGCCCTGGAATGAATTGATGTCTTCCGCTGTGGGCAAGAGGTGGGCGCACACATAACCACGTCACATGCCTGTTGTGGCAAGTAACTGTAAAAGATAACCCATACGGGGCATACGCCATTCCTGACTTCCAGGCAAACTTCCCTCCCCAAAACACCAAGACATGCCATGTTCACTGTCAGGCCTTTTAGGCCTGCGCCCAGTTGCCTGCTTAAGCAATCCAGTGTGGAACCTACATTTACAACACCGCAGCAGAGAAGCAACCTCCGAGCCAAACGCAGCACAGATTCCTTCGGCTCCGGACCTCCGTCAAATTCCAACTTCACGCCCAGAAACAAAACAGACATTCCCTGCCAGCCGTGCCTGCTTGCATCTAGACACCCTGTAGTTTGCTGAGATTTTGTTTCTCTAATACTACAGCATAACAACAACATTATTTACGTCACGGTAACAAAATGACATTACATAACGACAAACAGCTTTACATCATGGAACACCTGCTATAAAGCAATGCTTTAAATGGGGCGGTACTGTCCGGTACTGAGTACCAGCACTTTTCTAGTTTGAGAGGGAAAGTGCCTGCACTTCTAAAGAGAGACATACTGCTTTTAATTGGAGACTACAGGCACTTCTCAGAAACAAGCCGGCACTCTGATACAGAGTACCTGCACTTCCATTTTTCCATTTCAAGCCCTGCTATAAAGTATAGGATAACACTAATAGTATAATAAAGTATAGGATAACACGAATAGTATATAAAACCTACATAAATAATAATGTAATAATATTACGCAGCATTACGTTTTAACATAATAGTTCCGACAGAAACTGAGCACTTCAAATATCCCAAGACATAAGACGCTACCGTGAAACCCACCGTGGCATAACACAGCTCAGCAGTGCAGTAGAGTGCACCCTATTATACACAATACAATATATGCTAAAGAGTTGTCTCCCTTTGAGTGGTTGGAGTGTACAAAGCAGGGCTCCCTATCTGCCTGGAAGCAGGCCCTGGCTTTCAAAGAGCCCGTGCCACTGTGCGGTGCCCCCACCGCTGGACGTGCACTGGCAGTGTTTCCTAGCGGCCGCATGCAGAAGGCCCATTCACTTAACAATTGGGGAGGGGGCATGCAGGGGCCCAGTTTGTTTAAACCGCCTCGGTCTCCATTTACAGCCTGTTGTCCAGGGGAACTATGCCGACGACAATGGAACCAAAGGACTATTGTGCCTGGAAAGAAAGCAGAATGGAGAATGGAGAAAGAGATGCTGAACATGAAGAGTAATGGAACAAAATTGGTTTAAAAAAAAAATCTCCCTGAACACTGCCTCGCGCAGCAGCTCACCTCTGATGTGTGGAAGGGCCCATTGGACCCGGCGGCATCGACCACTATTCTGCTGCCGGCCTTGTTACATGTCAACATTGAGAACCCAGCAGGAGAAGCGGTGCGATAATCCTCAGGGCGAGGAACCGGCCTCCATTATAGTTTAAAAAAACCAGCAACGTAAGGCGGGATTGGCTGACGGCAGCGACTCAAAATGACACTAAAAACTGCAAATAGAACCAGCCATATACAACAAGTAAAGCATTCGCGAACGATCGCTTTTGGAAACATAGAAAGCCGCGAGTGGTGCGCGCGCGTGCGCCACTGCGAGCCATATGGTTTCAATTATCGCGCCCGTGTCTGGTCACGATAATTGAAACCATATTTCATCAATGCGCGTAATAGACACCAATAGGCCATGGGCGGAGCTGTGTGCCCGCCTTTGGCCTATTGCGTGCTCTATTAAAAACAAACATGCAGGCAAAGGCCAACACCAGGCCACAAAAGTAAAAACACACGCATGAGCGTGTACAATTCCAGGGTCTGTTTCGGAACCCCGAACAAAAGGACTCTCGCTGCACGTGCAGTGCTACGCACTGCATCGCTAAGCGCGAGCCCTAATAAATGAAAGGAAAATGGTATTTAAAATAATAAGTTTAAGAATTATTCAAGTTCATCGGGACAAGACTCTACAGAACAGATCTGGCTCTATCAGAGGGCCCCAGAAGGGCTGGGGCCCTTGACCAGAGCCCACTTTGCCCATCTCTTTAAACGTCTCTGGCTCCACATCCGATCCAGACGCTGCTCACATGAGAGCAGCACAAGGATTGGTCTGAGTAGCCTCATTTGCCGCTCAGACGTGCATTGGAGCAAGTGAGCATGTGTGCTTGGCTGGCCTAGGACAGCCTACAAAGCTCACATGCACACTTATGAGTGCCAGCTACTCCTCCCGACATGCATGGCCCCGCCCTATTGTCAATGCGGGGCTCGGACAGACAGCAGAAATAAAACGACGATAAGTGTGTTATTGCCATTTTATTTACCGCCTGCTGGCGCGGGCTGTGAGGCGACGCTTCTCCGCCATTATGGAGGAGCCGCGCCTGACAGGTATACATAACTTGTTCATTTCCATTTTGTGTGGACTGCAGCATGGATGAGCAATGAGCTGCGTGACCTCTTTGGAGAAAGCTGCAATGATCCGATCATTGTAGGAGGCAGAAGCTACATTTAACTAGATGACAAATTTGAAAATATCATCAACTTGCAAAAGCAGACACCGAGCGCCATCGTGTGGACAAATTTTGGAACACCGGCACCCTAATAAAGAAAGCAGTAAAAAAAACTATCAAAAGCAGTTTACACATGGCGAAGTTAGTCGCCGACAAGTGGAAGTCTCTTGTCAACAGAAAACATTCAGACGTGGAAATAGATCGGCTGCTGTCGGCTCTTATTATGTTAACACCTAATGAAGAGAATACAAGAAATGAGCGCACATATGCTTTCACACCACGTGACCACGCTGAAACTCTGTAACCCATTCAGTCCCTAAATGGTGCCGCTTGAATCTGGCGTACGATGATATATATGGTTTCCAGTCTGTCAATCGACCACCGTCTTGTGACAAAATAACAGTAGACAAATTGTGACCGAGTCAATAAACCTTGTAAGATTATGTGCGGGTGAAGGAAGTTTGTCTGGACAGAAGGGCGTGAAAGGTATAACCTGGGCACTTGTCAGTGGTACGCCGTCCACCCTGCCAAGATGTTGGGCCCCACTAAATAATGTGCTGAACTCGTCCCGGTTTAATTTCCAAACACTGGGACACTCTCAGCAGCGCCTGCACGTTGTCTGCTTTCCATCTGCCACAAGCAACAACGTGCAGGCGGGGACGGGGCATTCTTATTTTAGACTCCTGCTGGGCCCATAAAAAGGCCGAATTTGAGGGGTCGTCTTTTGTTCGAGTCTCCTGGCTGGGAGCAGTCAGGAGGCTCACACCTAGAGGCAAATGGAGCAGAGGGGAAACAACGGTTAGCACTTCACACATACTTAAGAGCGGCAGCTTTTCACTTTATTCAGGCTCTGTGTATTAGATACGCATGCACTGTAAGAATGTCAGATGTGTTGGTCTCTCCCAGTAGTTAAATAATACTAAATGTAATCTATATAATGCTTACTACCCCTGAGGAGGTGTTCAAATAATTTAAGCACCACTATTTTTTCTTGTATAGCACTGCTCATCCCAAAGCAGAGTGTCAGAGTGCTTTACATCACACGTAAATATTAAAGTCGTGGCTTGTGATGTCACTTCCTAGGATGTCAATTCCTGTGATGCCACATGTAATGTCATGTGCCGTGATGTCACGCGCTGTAATGTCAGTGGCATACTGTCTAACTAGGTTAGTCCCCCCACTTTTTTTTAAAACTTGTGCCCTGGGGTATAACTGCCTTTTTATGTTTCTGCGACAGACACATACATGCTTGCGTTTCTTTTTTAGGTTGAGCCTGGGCAGCGCATGCGCTGCACTGTGAGGCATGCTGTATTCATGTAGGGACTTGACGTTCCTACCACTCTTCTGATATTTTTCATTGGCTTGTGTCATTGTCCACTGTAAACTGTGGCTGTTCATTGGTCAATAGGCTTAGTAGCCCCTTCTTAGTACTGCTTCGTCTCATTTTGACATCCGAGCACTGATGGACAACGGAGAAACAGCGGCCCTCATCCTCCTAGACCTCTCCGCGGCATTCGACACTGTCTGCCACCGCACCCTAGTACAGCGCCTCAGCAACGTCGGAATCCAGGACAAGGCTCTGGAATGGATCATCTCCTTCCTCGACGGAAGAACACAGAGTCCGCCTACCACCGTACAAGTCAGAGGACACCGAAGTCATCTGCGGCGTCCCTCAAGGATCCTCACTGAGCCCCACCCTCTTCAACGTCTACATGAGCCCCCTCGCGGCCATCGCACGCCAACACAACCTCAGCATAATCTCCTACGCCGACGACACCCAGCTGATCCTCTCCCTGACCAACGACCCCGCCGCCGCCAGAGCCAACCTGCACGAAGGGATGAAAGAGGTAGCCGAGTGGATGACGACCAGCCGCCTGAAACTGAACTCAGACAAGACGGAGGTCCTCATCCTGGGCTCTTCACCCTCCGCCTGGGACGACTCCTGGTGGCCTCCCGCCCTGGGCACCGCACCCAAACCGACAGACCATGCACGCAACCTGGGCTTCATCCTGGACTCCTCCCTCTCCATGACCAGGCAAGTCAACAACGTCTCCTCGGCGTGCTTCAACATCCTACGCATGCTACGGAAGATCTTCTGGTGGATCCCCACCGAGACCAGGAAGACCGTCACCCAGGCCCTCGTCACTAGCCGACTGGACTACGGCAACGCCCTCTACGCCGGAACCACCGCCGAAGCTCCAGAAGAGACTCCAGCGGATCCAGAACGCCTCAGCCAGACTCATCCTCGACATCCCACGAACCAGCCACATCTCCGGACATCTGAGAGACCTACACTGGCTCCCCGTCAACAAAAGAATCACCTTCCGCCTCCTCACCCACGCACACAAAGCCCTACACGACCAAGGACCGAGCTACCTCAACAGCCGAATCAACTTCTACGCTCCCAAACACCACCTCCGATCAGCCAACCACGCCCTCGCCGCCGTCCCCCGCATCCGAAGAGCGACGACAGGAGGAAGGTCCTTCTCCTACCTGGCCGCCAAGACCTGGAACTCCCTCCCTACCGACCTGCGCCTAACCCAAGACCACCTCTCCTTCAGGAAGAAGCTGAAGACCTGGCTGTTCGAGCAGTAGCGGCTTCCCCCTTCCCCCAGCGCCTTGAGACCCTACGGGTATGTAGTGCGCTTTATAAATGTCTTTGATTGATTGATTGATTGATTTTGTAACCTTCCATGGCGACACACCCCGTTACGTGTGTTGTTACTGGGTAGGCTTTAATTCAGCCTCCGAGCACTATTTTCTCAAATAGCTTTGTCCTACCTGCTGTTTCAGACAAGACACGCTCTCGCCTAACCTTTCAAAAAAATTATACCACGGGCGCTAAACGCATTTGCAATACAATAGGTCTCTCATTTGCGAGAGTTTACGCTATTGGCATTGTAAATGACAATGGCTTTTATTTATCTGTTTTAAAAACAACACAAATAAAAGGCATTGTCATTTACAATGCCAATAGCTCAAACTCTCGTAAATGCGAGATCTATTGCATTGCAAATGCTTGTATTTTCTGCTTGTTCATCTGTCCTCCCCGTGCGCACTCTTTTTTACTCCCAACCTGCGCTCCTCATTCTATTTTTTTTTTTTATAATATATGTTTTTTCAACGAGATTTTATTATTTGTACTTTTTTTTGGGAGGGTCTGGCAGCTGCAAAGTGCTGCTCGCTTGTTTTTTTTTTACTATTTCTTTATGTTGATTTCCCGTTTTAAAATGACCACCCACCATATATTAATGCTATGCATTCAATATGAGGCTCACTTGCACAGGAATCATGATCAAAGCGTGCATATAAGTCATGAAGCATGCACACACATTGCTTGCCATCTTTGAGTGTTTTTTTTCCAAATAAAATCCCATTGCAATATTACTGGCATTGCATGTGCGAACAAGTTCATGACATGTTTGTATGCAATTGTCAATGGGAAAAAAAACAGTAGAAAAGCTAATAGCTCAGTCTTTTAGAGCTGAGACCTACGGGCTTTGACAAGGATTTTAAATTGAGGGCCACTGTTTCTAACCTTTTAAATTGAGCCTCATTTGTATTAATGTTCTATTTAATTGGTTTATGAAACACTGTGCATAAGTTGGGTTGTACTTCCCAAAAGCCAACAATCATAATTAAAGTGAACATCTATCCAGATGCCTTAAACTGGCTAGGACTTCTAACCCAGGACCAAAAGGAACATTTGTATCTACCAAGGCTTACATTTTGCACCTTGGTTTAATGAACAAGAACAATCCGTCAGTAACATGCATCTGCTATCTAACTATCCTTCCACCCCCTCACTTAAACCTGCCCCCCCCTTTTTGCCACCTCCAACTCCTAAAGCTCCCTTAGACTATTCTGCGTCGATTTGCATAACTTTACTAAAACTAAAAAAAAAACATGTAAAAATAATTTTCTGGATTAAAAAGCAAAGCACAACCTTGCTAGGATCACCATTAACGTGAAAGGAGAAGAAAAAAGAGCACAGCATATGTTTTTTCGAGAAAAAAAAATATGATCAATTGGTGTCACACATGACCAATTGGTGTCACACATGGAATGCCCATTGTGTTGAAAAGGCTTCATATCTCAACCTGTCCCCCTCCCTCTCCCAGTGTTTTCACTGGGGCTGCTGGCCATTCATCCAGTTTATTGAAATGACTGTAATCCCCTTCTAAAACCATTTTCAGCTGAACATGTTAGACTCTGTGTTTACATTTTCTTTTTAATTGGTTCCCCTAATGATCTTTTTCTCTCCCTTTCTTTCTCTCTCTTCCTCTCTCTCTCTCTCTTTTTTCTATCTCTCTCTTTGCTGCATTTGCATGATAATAGTGATTTGATGGGCAGTTAAAGTGACCCTGGGAGTCAATTAGCCCTCTCTGTCCATGAATGGAAAGCTGAAAGGCTCATCACGACAGAAATACTGAGCTTGCAGCACTGTAAGCATTGCTCACCTTGTGTAAAAGGGAATGGGTGAAGAGCAGAGAACGAGTGGAGACGTGAAAGTAAAGGGGTTACACTGCCCAAAGGGAGGAAAGCAGCAAGGGGAGGGTCATAGGTGAAGAGCACCGCAGATAAGCTAGAGGTGCATGTAAGTAGGGCAGAATCAGCAAGAAAGGGTAAGAGGCAGAAGCACCTTAAGGCGAGGGGAAAGTGGGGGGATGGTGAAAGGTGAATGAAAGAGGACAGGGCCAGCATGAGAAAGTAGAAGGCTGAGGGTGAAGGGAGAATGAGAGAGGTAACGTTAAGAGGGGCAGAACTGCAAGAGAAGGCAAGAGAGGTGAACAGTATAGCATAGAGGTGGGTGTAAGAGGAATCTATGACATCATCCCGCCGTCTTTTTCCCCGCAGGGAATCACAACGCGGTCGTTACAACGACCGCGTTGTGATTCCGCATACCATTACTCCGCAAGTCGGAACAACGACTTGCGGGGGGGGCGCTGGATGTTGGAATAGTATAATTTACTATTCCAACTCCAGTCTGTGCGGACACTAGGGAAGGTGTTGGATTTTAAATCCAACACCTCCCCCCCCACTCCCCCCGCAATTCGTTGTTCCGACTTGCAGAGTAATGGTATGCGGAATCACAACGCGGTCGTTGTAACGACCGCGTTGTGATTCCCTGCGGGGAAAAGGTTTCGTGGTAAATGTTTACCGTGTAAGAGGGGAAGAATTAACAAGAAAGGTAAGAGGCTGGGAGAGAGATGAGGTGAGGCGCACAGCTTTGTGGATAGAGGTTCATGTTATAGAGCAGAACTAGTAAGAGAAGGGACAAAGATGGAAGAGAGGGGTAAGATGGATGTGGAAGGGGTAAAACCCTCAGGCTAAGGTAATAGAGGCTTCAGGAGAGAGGAGGTGACGAGTAGAGCATAGAGGGGAGAGGAGGGTGTAAGAGGGACTGAATCCGTGGAAAAGGTAAGAGACGTGTGGAGGGTGGAAGGGGTCGGGTAAACGTAAATGGCATAGAGTCAATGACAGAAGATCCTGGCTGAAAGGTGACAAGTGAAGGGTAGTACATGCATAAGGGGGTGAATAGGAGAGACAGAAAAAGTAAGGGAATGTAAGGGAGGAGACGGAGAGGTGGATATAAGAGAGCAGAACCCAAGGAGATGTTAAAAGGTTTAAAAGGAGGGATAGAGGTGAATGGTAGATGAGCAGACCTGCAAGAAATAGATAAAGTATTGGAGAGGGATGGGAGATGAAGAGTAGAGGTAGATGGAAGAGGGACAGAACCGGCAACAGAAGGGAGAGGCTGGAAAAGAGATGAAAAGTGAAATGTTCAGCAGCCAAGTAAGTGGTAGGTTCAGATATAGAAGGGAAGAGACTAGGCTTAGATGAGGAAAAAAGAGCATAGAGGGGTGGGAGAAGTAGGGCAGATTCAGTGAAAAAAAGTAGACGGTTGGTTGATGGTGGTGGAAGGGGAAAGGTGGATTCAAAGGGCACAGAACAAACAAGAGAAGGTAAGAGGTGCAAGGAGAGATGTGCAGTGAAGAGCAGGGGAGAGAAGGTTAGAGTGGGTGTAAGATGGTCAGAACCAGCTAGAGAAGGGAAGAAGCTGGAGAGAGAGGGAGAGTGGAGATGGATGTAAAAGAGACAGCACGCTTTAGGATGTTACAGGCTGAGGAGAGATGAGATGTAAAGTACAAAAAGGAGGAAAGAGGTCAATGTGAGGGGGAATATCCAGCGAGAAACTATTACAGGTGGGGAATTATTTAAAATTATTAACAAAATGTAAATTAATGTGCAAAACTAATAAAACAGGCAGCACCTGGATAGCCCTTGGTTTGATTAGCTCGCTCTACAAATACTGATTGATTGATTTAATGAGACTTAAAAAAAAAAATTAATGAAAAATTGCAATAGGCAATCGTATTTAAACGTGCTAGGCCTAAAATGCTACAGCAAACAAATGGACGGAATGCTGACAATGCAAACATTCTCCCCCAGTCAAAAAATCTGGGTTAAATCCATCGTTCTTTTGCCCACTACACCACCCCAGTTTGGATCCAGCCATATGCAAATCAGTCTTGACCCTGTGCCCCATGGGAACAGTCCAGACCGAACTGCCAGGCCAGGTCCTCCCTGGACCGGAACCAAGCATCCTGGGACCAGTTTCAGGGTATGTCACCCTGCTTTAGCCAGGCTAGCATGAATCCAGTGGCACAGTGAGCAAGGGACCCACGTCTGGGCATACCCATCTCACTTAGGGCGAAAAGTGTTACAGAAAACAGATGAAGGACGGAATGCTGGCAATGCAAACATTCTCCCCCAGTCAAAAGATCTGGGTGAAATCCATCGTTCTTTTGCCCACTACACCACCCCAGTTTGGACCCAGCCATATGCAAATCAGTATTGACCCTGTGCCCCATGGGAACAGTCCAGACCGAACTGCCAGGCCAGGCCAGGTCCTCCCTTGACCGGAACCAAGCACCCCGGGACCGGTTTCAGGGTATGTCACCCTTCTTTGGCCAGGCTAGCATTAATCCAGTGGCACAGTGAGCAAGGGACCCACGTCTGGGCATACCCATCTCACTTAGGGCGAAAAGTGTTACAGCAAACAAATGAAGGACGGAATGCTGACAATGCAAACATTCTCCCCCAGTCAAACGATCTGGGTTAAATCCATCGTTCTTTTGCCCACTACACCACCCCAGTTTGGACCCGGCCATATGCAAATCAGTCTTGACCCTGTGCACCATGGGAACAGTCCAGACCGAACTGCCAGGCCAGGTCCTCCCTGGACCGGAAACATACATCCTGGGCCGGTTTCATGGTAAAACGTTAATTAATGTGCACAACGAATAAAACAGGCAGCACCTGGAGACCCCTTGGTTTGATTAGCACGCTCTACAAATACTGATTGATTGATTTAATGAGACTTAAAACAAATAAAATAATGAAAAATTGCAATAGGCAATCGTATTTAAACGTGCTAGGCCTAAAATGCTGTCATATTAAACAAAGCTGTTAAACTGTGAAGTCAGCATTTGATTTAATCTTGATCTTTTCAACTAAACGTTTTCAAAATGTTTTTCTGTTTATACAGATGTTTCAGATTCCAAAAAGACCATTGTTAACTAATGAATACAACTTGTTATTTAGAAGGTTAAGAACGTAGCTTCACACTTGAGAATGTAGACTTGAATGAGGAATGACTCATGAGAAACTTAAAAATTATAAAACTTAGTTGCAGACTTTGAAATTGCTGTCTGAATAATATTGTGTTTCCTGTGAGAAGATGGTGAGTGAACTGTTTCCATGGGCGCATTGGAAGCTGATTGGTTAACAGAAGGAAGAAGTGTCATGCAGAGTGAAACTGAATATTTTGTCGTTCTATATTAATGTATGTTTCTAAAGTAGACAGATTTTTTTCCCCACTTTCCACAGCAGAGTTCAGCGCCAGCTGGGAGGAACACTTGTGCCACCTCCAGGAAGTGTTGTTGGCCCTGCGCAGAGCAGGCCTCACAATCAAGGCCAGTAAATGCCAGATTGGACAGGGTTCAGTGGTGTACTTGGGGCACCAAGTAGGGAGCGGCAAGGTGGCCCCCCTGCAACTCAAGATAGATACCATCCTGGCTTGGGAACCGCCCAAAACCCAGACTCAGGTGAGAGCCTTCTTGGGTCTCAAGGGTTACTACAGGAGGTTTGTCAAGGGGTATGGTAACATTGTGCACCCCTTGACCTCGCTGACTTCCAGGAAGCAGCCAAGACTTGTGATCTGGACTGACGCCTGTCAGAAGGCCTTTGACACCCTGAAAACTGCAATGTGTACAGCACCGGTCCTCCAGGCGCCCAACTTTTCCAAGGAGTTCATTGTCCAGACGGACGCTTCAGAGCATGGTGTGGGGGCTGTTCTAGCACAGATGAATGAGGAGGGCCGAGACTTACCTGTAGCCTTCATCAGCCGGAGGTTACTTCCCAGGGAACAGAGGTGGAGTGCAATAGAGCGCGAGGTATTTGCTGTGGTCTGGGCGCTGAAGAAGCTAAGACCGTACCTGTTTGGGACTCACTTCCGGGTTCAGACAGACCACAGGCCCCTCAGGTGGTTAATGCAGATGAGGGGTGAAAACCCGAAGCTGTTGAGGTGGTCCATTTCCCTACAGGGGATGGACTTTACGGTGGAACACCGCCCTGGTACAGATCACGCCAACGCTGATGGTCTGTCCAGATTTTTCCGCCTTAGTGATGAGGACTCCCTAGGTGAAGGGTAGTTCTCCCCACATTTCAGCTGGAGGGGACACGTGTTAGACCTGGCATCATTGGCATGAGTCTCTCCTCCATTTTTTTCTGTTGGCCTCCTCTGTTTACGATGTTTTGCTGGAATATTGCTTTGGGCACTGTGCCGCTGCTGATCAGTGCCACAGTGCAAGTGCTCCCTATGTTAAATTGATACATTGATTGGTGTTACCATGATTGGCTTGGTTGACTTACTGTTCAGACCCTAGCCTAGTGCACTGCGTGTGCCAAGGGCATGCAAGTTAACTGCTGCTGATGGGCTTGCAGCACCGGTTGTGCCACCCACAGAAGCAGCTTGTAAAATGTGTCCCAGGCCTGCCATCGCAGAGCCTGTGTGCAGTCCCTGACTGCCATGTCGACTTGGCAAGGAAACCTACTTGCCAGTCTCTAAAACCTTCACTTTGCAACATTTCAGACACCTCTATGGTAGGCCCTAGGGCTGGGTGCATTGTTGGTAAAAGGTAGGTCATGCCCTGATGTGTGTGGCATGAACGAATAGTGAATTACAGCCATTTTCGTTTTTCACTATTGAAGGGCTACCTGCCTTCCATAGGCCAGAATGGGCAGACTGATTATTAACTCCATTATAATCTTATCTGACTCAGGGAGCATGGTAGCGGTTCGAGTTTAGTATCCCTGAACTCAGAATTTAATAACACATCCTTTAGGATGGATGGTTTTTAAATTCTGTGTTTGAAAATAGCCCTTTTAGAAAGTTGCTATTTTCTTGTCCAACTATCCACCGGTCTCTGCTGGTTTGGTGTGTGTGTCAGGGGCTGGGTGGCTCCAGAGGTCTGAATAAGTCAGTGTGGGGTGAATGAGGCATTTAACTTTAGAGTGGGGGAAGAGTAGTCCCTGGTAGCCTGCCCTGCTTGACACAATTCTGGCTCCACCTCCTGCTGGGCGACTGATGGCCCTGCCCCTGCATGTGACAATACTGGCTCCGCCTCCTGCTGGGCGGCTGATGACCCTGCCCTGCTCAGTGAATAGGCCAGGTGCCTCGGCCTGGCAGCACCCACAACAAACCTGGGATGGGGGGAATTTCCCTGCTTGGACAAAGGGAACAAAGCAGAAAAGGGGTATAAAAGAAGGACCCCTGAACCAAAGAACTTAGATCACTTCTGACAAAGAAACCTCTACCAAGGACAAGAAGCCTGCTGATCCAAGGACTTGCCTCCACCTTCTGCCAGTGTGCTGTTTGCTGGGGGGAACCTGAAGCTGCTTCTTTATTTTTGCCAAGGGACAAGGAGAGAGGAACTTAGTGTGTACTCTCAAGCTTGCAAGAAAATCTCCAAGAGCTGGAAGAGTGCCAGCCTCCTGTGGAAGTCACAGGGCTAAAGGACTTCACCCTCTGCTGAATTGCTTGTTGCTGGAACGTGGTGTTTCCAGTGCACAGGGGAAATCTGCAATCTCGACGTCGACGGCCGCCACCGAATCCAGCTCAACATCGTGAGTACGGCTCCAGTGTTCAGAGCCTTCGACGCCGGTCGCCAGGCCCGATCGACGCCAGTAGCGATGCCAGTGAGTAGTGAGTTTGGCTCCAGCTCCAAGTGACCCCGTCTCGACGCCGCTGCTGATCGCATCGACGCTGCGCCCTTCTCGACGCTGTGAGTGCTGCTCCGGCCCAACACCTCTCGACGCCGCTGCGGATCGCCCAGACTCCGAGGCACGATCGACGCCGACCTCTCGACGCCGTGGATCATCGTGTTGCTTCATTCTAAAGGTACTGTGTTTGTGGGGTCTGTTGCGATTCCAGGCTCGGCGTAGCGCTCCTCGCGGTCGACGCCGAACCTTGGGAATATCGTAACCTCGACATCGTGTGACTCCTGTGGGGGTCACATTGTTGCCAAGAACTGTGTTTTAAGAAGAATACTTACTTTTGTTGCTAAAGAACTATTTCCTAAGAAGAAACTTTACCTGAACTATTATTTTTCCTTCCAAAGAGTATTTATTAAGATTGTGGTATATTTTTATCATTTGGTCTTGTGCTAAGCCTTATATAAAAATACTTATTTTTATAATAACTCCTGTGTTGTGTCCGTTTGTAGTGTATTCACTTTATTACTGTATGTGGTCATAAATGCTTAACACACTGCCTCTGAGATAGGCCTGTTTGCTCTGCCAAGCTACCAAGGGGGTGAGCAGGGGTTATCTGAGTGTGTAATTTGTCAGAAGTGTATACCTCTGCCAACTAGAGACCGCTGGTTCTAACATGGTTCAAGAAGGACAAACCAGTTAAGACTAGGGAAGGACAGTTACTTCCTCCACCGAAAACCCCTGCATCCTTTATCATTGCTAAATATGGGTATCATACTTGTATTTGGTTGGATAACTGGGTGAGATACACAAAGGACGACAGAGTATTAGCTTTTCCAGAGCATGATTCATTTAATTTGGCTGTTTTGAGAAATTTGAGAGAAAAGATGATGAATTTAGAACCAAGACCTAGACCGACGCAGTTTGAGGCTTTGACGGAATGGGAAGATGAAATGCATGAACGAGAAAGACAAAGAAGTGGTAGAGAATATAGGTACTGGTTTGGAAGACCATACGGACATGAAACGCATAGCGCTCGAATGAAAAGATGGCGAGATGCGAGTATGACTGAGGGTGTGTTTCCTGTAAGAACTGTAGGAGCGAATGAAGGACGAAAGTGTGTAGAAAAGAGGCATAATGTGGAGTCAAGAGGGTATGGAGCGAATGAGTCTGAGGATGATGTTCTTGAAATCCACCCCCGTATCGACCAGAACCAGAAATATTAACTCCAAGTGCCCCAATGAGAGAAACAATGCGAATTATAAAATCGGAACCAGAATCCCTAAGTTTGAGTAAAAATATTGCTACTAGGGAAGTAGAAAAGAGATCTAAAGAAAACAGATGGAGAAAATTCAGCAGAATTAGCAAAAACCACCCTGGAATTAACTGAGAAAATAAGAGAATTGACTAAGAATCTAGAAGCAGTAACTGTTCCAGTAACGATAGGTCCAGTAATGCCTATTTTTGACAAACAGAAGGACAGTGAGCATTGTTTGACAGTCCCTTATAGAAGTAATAAACCAGTAGAACAACCAAGAGTGAGTCAGAATGAGAATCCATGGAGACAGACTATGAGTGTAATGGAACCAAACTTTACAAATAATCCATTTATAGATCAGAATTGTGCAGAGAGACGTATGACAATGATAGAGACAGTGTCAGAAACACAAAAAGATTTTGGACACGGAAGTATAGAAAAACCAGTAGGACCATCAACAGACGAGCTAAGTGAATGGTTAAGAAGCTTGCAGAGGAAAGACAAATAATCCCAATCAATTGATGTGGCCAAGTTACGAATGGTATTGGAAGAATTGATAGTAGGGACTATTCCAACAGAAAAATTGAAAACCTATCAGGATGAAGAATTATTATTTTTGTGCAAGAGTGTGACCTGGAGAGCAAAAAACTTACATGAAAGGTTAGAAGAGGTAGCAAATGAGATGGGTATTGATATTGAAAAGGTAAAAGCCTTACAGAAACCATATCAAGTAGAATTCACTGAAAAGGACATTGAGAATATGAACACCACAGGACGAATAGGTCAAATTAAGGACATAATAATTTTGCTGAGAAAATGGGAGACGTGGATAAATGGAGAAGCAGGTGGTATAGAAAACGCGATGATGCCTCAGATAAGACATTTTCAGCCTTTCCTGTAAGAGAAAAGGAGAAGGTAGTGACAGAGTGCCCTATGAGAGAGATTCCAGGAGGAGGATATGTACATGTCCCATGGACGAGACAGGATATTTTGTCTTTTACGAATGATTTCCCTCGACTATGTGAAAAGCCCGTCGAGTGGTGCAGGTAGACAGATTTGTGAAATTGTCTAAAGTATTATGGATTGATCTGAATAGTCTGTTTGACATAATTGTACCAGCAGTTCTATGGTCAGAGTGCAAGTTAATGATAATTTGGCCAACCAAAGAATATCCTATGGATCCTAAAACAGGAGCTCCAGACCCAGAGGTAATGAAGAAATATGAGCAGGTTATGGTATTTCTGAAAAATAAAGTGCCCCCTAAAGAGACAGATTGGGTAAAAATTGATCGAACACACCAGGAAATGAAAGAGTCAGTTCATGCATATTACGAGAGGCTAATGCAAGCTTTTAAGCAGTTTAGCGGAGATGAGAATCTGAGGATTTGAGCCATTTTGTATACAGATTTGTATATGGTTTACGTTCTAAAATTGGGATGATTAAACAGCATACGGTAGACTGGCAAAACAAGAAGATAGATGAAGTATTGAGACATGCTAAATACTTCAGTGATGAAATTGAAGCAAAACAGTGGAAGTTAAAGGAGAAGGCAATGTGGGCACAGGTAAAGGTAGCGGAGAGACAGGAAGCACAATTGGTGGAACAAGCAGGGTCAAAGCCTAAATTTAATACTGGGAAGTATAAAGGGAATATTGAAGAAGCTAAAAAGAAATTCCCGTGTCATAATTGCGGCAGGATAGGGCATTGGAAATCTGAGTGTAAGTTTCCCCCGAGTACTAACAATGAAAATCCATCATTGAACCCACAGGTGCAACATGAGGTGAGTGGTCAACAGCAGCAAGTTGTTCCCCCACAGAATCAGGTGCCAAAACCGCCGTTTCCACAGAGCAGAAACACACAAAAGTATAGTAGTGAATCGGGATTCTACAATGAAGAACAGGTAAATAAGCTGCCACGCGCTAGCGCCGTCTCGCAGTATTGGCTGCAACGCGATGAGAGTGAGGCAGAAGAGAGCTATTGACGGTGCCAAAGGGAGGAAGAAGAGTGCGTACTTGGCGCAACTCTAGAAGTAGACCAGACAGGACCTTTTGTAGATGGGAGGGTTAATGATGAAAATATTACTTTCCTAGTGGATACTGGTGCTACTCGATCAACTGTTAGATCAGCTGATGTTAAGAATCTTCCTCTCTCTGATGAAACGATCCAAGTAGTTGGGGTGTCCAACAGACAGATTAAAACATATCTTACAGACCCTGTGAAAGTTAGCATAGGGAAATTTTCAGAAATGCACCGCTTTGTGGTGTGTGACACCAGTCCAGTGAATTTATTAGTAGGGACCTGTTGTGCAAAATGAATTGCACTATATTCTGTACTCCGGATGGAATAGCTTTTGAAACACCAGATGATGTATTGTACAAGATGACCATACCTAACAGAGAAAATGAAGTTACTGAAACATATGCTGTATTCAACCCTGATGAATTACCTAAAGAATTGAGACAATCTGTAAAGGCAGAAGTTTGGGATTTCACTGGAGAAGATGTAGGACTAATGAGAAATGTAGATCCAATCAAAATAACTGTAAAGGAAGGAGTAACATATCCGAATGTTCCGCAATACAAATTGACACCTGAAATAATTGAAGGTGTAACTCCTGTAATAGAGAAAATGATCAGGCAAGGAATTTTGAGAGAAATAATGAGTAGTCCATGTAATTCACCGATAATGGGACTGAAAAAGTCTAATGGGAAATTCAGGATAATGCAAGATCCGAGAAAGGTGAATAAAATTGTGGTATCATGTTGTCCTATTGTGCCAAATCCATCAGTGATTTTATATCAGATTCCCCATGATGCAGAATGGTATACAGTGATTGATCTGTGTCATGCTTTCTTTTCCATCCCATTGCACCACGACAATCAGCAACTTTTTGCATTTCGTTTTGGTGAGCGTATTTTGGCATGGTGCCGAATCCCACAGGGGTATACAGAAAGCCCCTCAATATTCAACCAGCTATTAAAGAAGTCTTTGGAGAGTCTAGAAATGCCAGAAAGCTCTGTATTGGTCCAGTATATGGACGACCTTTTGGTGGCGTCAAAAACACGTGAAGCTTGTGAGATAGATACAATAGCCTTGCTGAATCATTTGGCAGATGGAGGACTTAAAGTGTCACCAGCGAAATTACAGTTTTGCAAAAGGAAGTCCAGTATTTGGGACATAACATTGAGAAAGGACTAAGGAAAATAACCATAGACAGAATCAGAATAATAAAAGGAATGAGAGCTCCCATGACTCAAAGAGAAGTGGGAATGTTTTTGGGAATGGTTGGGTACTGTAGTCAGTGGATCAGTAACTTCTCCTTGATTGCAAAGCCTTTGGTGCGATTAACGAGAAGTGATGTGTAAGATCCCCTTGAATTAAACAAGGAAGAATCGGCAGCATTTGGACAATTGAGAGATGGTTTGTGTGAAGCACCTGCATTAGGTATGCCTGACTATGAAAAATAATTTGAGTTGTATTGCAGTGAGAGAAATGGATGTGCACTTTGTGTTGACTCAGAAGCATGGAAAAATGAGAAGACCAATTGCATATTTTTTATCAATGCTAGATCCAGTAGCTGTAGGTTTACCTGGATGTTTAAAAGCTGTGGCTGCAACCTGTCGAAGTTTGGAGCAGAGTGAAGGAATTGTGATGGGTTATCCATTGAAAGTGTTTTACCCCATGAGATAGCAATTTTGTTGACAAGGAGTCGTACTCAGTATATGACACACAGTCGGCTGACTAAGTATGAAATGGTCATATTGGGTGCAACTAATGTGAGTCTTGCAAGATGTTTGAATGTGAATCCTGCAACTTTGTTGCCTGATGCTGAGATTGTGGAAGTAAGAGATGAAGTTGATCATGATTGTCTGGATGTACTTGATGTTTGTACAAAACCACTACCAGATATAAAAGATGTCCCTTTGCCAGAAAGTGATTTTGTGATGTTCGTTGATGGGTCATGTTTGAGAACAGATGAAGGAGTGCTGAGTGCAGCGTATGCAGTATGCACAGTCGCAGCAGTAATAGAAGCATCATATCTGAAATGAGTGAAATCAGCCCAAGTAGCAGAACTTGTGGCTTTGACTAGAGCATGCAAGATTGGGAAGAGTGTGAGAGTGACTGTGATAACCGACAGCCAGTATGGCTTTGGAGTCGTCCACGACTTCGGCCAACTATGGCTACAAAGAGGTTTCCTAACCTCGAGTGGAACTCCCATTAAGAATGCAGAAGTGGTTGGAAAGTTGCTTGAGGCGATACAGCTGCCTAAACAATTGGCTGTTGTAAAATGTGCTGCTCATAGTCAAGGTGGTGATTATATTGCCACCGGGAACAGGTATGCTAATGACATGGCACAGTATTGTGCACGAAATCAGAATTCGGTCAATTGGGCTAAGGAAATAGAAATGTCTTCTTGCTCATTGATGCTCACTAACATTGTGGGAACTTGGGAAGAGGTAAGACAATTGCAGGATGAGGCAGGAGATGAGGAAATGAGACAGTGGGTAAAAGCAGGATGTGCCCCAAGAGAAAAGGATAATGTGTGGGTCTATCGAGATGGAAGACCAGTTATGCCTGATAGCATGATGTCTACCATGGCACGGATGCATCATGGCTAGGGACATATTGGGAGAGATGCCATGATCAGGTCATTTAAGCAGACCTCGTACAATGCAAAATTCAGACTTGTAGCAGAAAGTCTTTGTCAAAGATGCTTTAATATGTCAGCAATACAATCCTGGAAGAAAGACAGTAGTGAGTCTGGGAACAATAGGTCGAGAAGGAGGGCCTTTCACCAGAATGCAAGTAGATTTCATTGAGATGCCTCCCTGTAACAGACTGAGGTATGTTTTTGTTGTGGTCTGCCTATTCTCTAGGTGGGTGGAAGCATCCCCAACAAGAAGAAATGATGGGTTGACAGTAGCCAAGCTACTGCTGAGAGAATTCATCCCCAGGTTCGGGTTCCCAGTAACAATTGAGTCAGACCGAGGAGGACATTTCCATAATGAGATTGTAGGATTAATTTGTGAAGCATTGAATGTACAACAAAAACTACATTGTGCCTACCGACCAGAGGCTTCTGCTGTGGTTGAGCAGATGAATGGTACTGTCAAAAATAGAATAGGGAAAATGTGTTTGGCCACAGGTATGAAATGGCCTGATGTCTTGCCTCTAGTACTCATGACAATTAGGTCAATTCCAGACAGAACTACAGGATTGTATCCTCATGAAATAATCATGGGACGTGCTATGAGACATGTATTTATACCAGTCAACAAGCTGATGACTATAACTGATGACATGGTGTTGGAATACTGTAAAGGCCTGGCTGACGCAGTTCATTCTGTGTTTCATCAGGTTGGAGCAGATGCCACCACACTTGAAAAGAAGCCAGCCCATGATCTGAGCCCAGGTGATTGGGTAAGGATAAAGGTCCACAGAAGAAGAAATTGTTTGGTTCAAGGTGGGGAAAACCACGACAAGTCATTCTGACCACGACCACAGCTGTGAAGTGTGCTGGACTGAAGAACTGGATCCATGCAAGTCATACATTGAGAATTCTGAATCCGGTGGACAGCACAGGAAAAGAATACTTTGATGAATCAGAATCAAGTACTGAGTCAGATGACGAAGGGTCAAAGACACGAGGAAACTCTGAAAGGGGGGAAACAGAACAGAGTTCAGCTTTAGTCCCCAGAGGTAGCTCTCTGAGAAGAAGATTGCAGATTTCTGAATCCAGCGATTCTGGAAACGAGCAAGAAGCGTAGGGTTCTAAAAAAGAACACAGAAAGAAAAGAGGAAAGAGTACTGAAGACACAATAAGTGAAATTCGTGAAAAGGAAGTACCAGATGAGAGACTGAGAGAATTTCCACCTGAAGTAACAAATTTAAGTGAACAAGGGACAGGTACAGAGAGAGGGGGACAGATTTCTGCGGAAGACACCCGAGGAGGTGTAGGGAACTGCAACATCCAGTTAGGTGAAGGGACAAGTAGCCAGCAGGAAGATTGCGTGTCGGAGATCCGAGGAGGGAGAGAAGTAGGGAAAACAAAACAAGTGGTGGAAGAAGAAGTCGCTGAAAAGACAAAGCAAGTTGAGACAGTCTGAAGAGAGTGAAAATGAAATACCTGAAGGTCGAGTTCTAAGAAAGAGTGCTTGGAGGAATGAAAAGAATGACAAAGGGCACAAAGTAAAAAGAGTTGCAAGAGATGATGTTTGGCCCAATAAAATAAGGAAATTGAGATATCGACTGACACGAGTGAATTCACTGAGAGCTGAACAGGTGAATGAAGTGACAAGTCAAGAAAAATCAAAAGACGACGAATTAACTGAAGACAAAGAGTAGAAGAACAAGGAAACCTAACCAGAAGTATAAGTCACCAGAATGGACGTACGTGGCTCTGCCTGAAAAGGGAGAAGAGGCAGATAGTCAAGGAAATCCAGAGGAGGCTGTACTGAAAGTGGTTGAGGATGAAATAGAATCGGAAATCCTGAGAGTTCTCTTGTCCAACATTGGAGAAGAAGAAACGGAAGTTCAGGAAAATCCGTATTTGGATGACGAGAGGAAAGTGAAGAATGATGAGATGCCAAACTGAACAATTAAGAAAACTATTGATGAAGAAAACAAAATATTGAATCAAAAGATAGAGACTGGTAGAACCAAAAAGGTGTTAGAACCTTAGGTTAGGAAAACTAGTTGTGAAGTAAAAGAGGCTAAGTCAAAAGACACGGTCCATTTTAACAAAGATGGCTAACATAGAAAGTAGTAAAGGTAGATGTACATTCATGAAAAGATGGTGTAAAATGTGTTGTTGTTGTACATGATTATTAATGCTTTTATGGAGCATCCTTGCTCTTGTCATTTCTTTTAAGGTCACTATAGAGACATTAGAAGGACATAGTGAGAACAAAACTAATATAGGGAAAATTCCAAAGGTAGTTCCAACTAGAATAGATAATTATTTGCATAAAGACAGGTCAATAACAGATTTTTCTAATAGTGTGTTTTCAAAATGATTGTATGAATATGTAAAGACAATGGACGTATGGGACTGCTACGTATGTATACAGTTACCTGCATCTGTTTCTGAGGGAGTGACATATCACCTTCCGGCAACGTATGGAATAACATGTAGTGTAATAGCTAGTTTATTTTATGAGACAGGGAAATTAGAATATTATTTTCCAGATGTAGATAATATTTTTGCGCAAGTGCCTTCTTATAATAAATTAAATAAAGTAAAACCTGCTAAGGTATTAGGTGAATTTTTCTTAGAAACTAAGGAACTAACAGAGTATATTTTTAGAAACAATTTGACATGCAGTTTGAAGAAGGAGGAAAAGACATTCTTAGACATGGTTAAAGAAAGGAGATTGAAAATGCAAAGAAAGGCAGCAGAGGGCAAAGTGGAGAAAACAGTCTGGGATATAGAGAAAGAGAAACATTTGAAAGGAGAAGCTAGTCCAACTATAGCTTTAGATTGGCCTCAGAAAGGGAAATTTTGCATTCGAAGGAATCAAACTGTGTATGATAATTATTTTCTAGGTAATAGTGAGTGCCATGATACATACCGAATCATGGGTGGCTGGGGATTCAAAGGTGGTCGAGATCCAGTCTTTCCTGGATTATATTTGATTTGTGGGAACAGGGCATATTATCGTTTGCCAGACCATTGGTATGGTACATGTTACGTAGGCCTGGTCTTTCCGAAATTATTTCATATGGATAGAGGAGAAGATGGTGTACATAGCTTAAGTAATCATTTAGCCAGGACCAAGAGAAAATCTTGGGCAGAAATTGTAGGTGATATTTTTCAAGCATTGATACCAGCAGTGGGAATAACTCGGAATGCAAACAAAATTAGAAAATTATCAACAGTAGTGGATCGCTTGTCAACAAGCACCGCTGGAGGATTTTTATTGGTTAACACTGAAACGGTTGCCATGCGTGCTATGGTAATGCAAAATCGACTTGCCCTTGATATATTATTGGCAAAAGAGGGTGGAGTCTGTGGAATGCTGAAAGTTCAACATTGTTGTACTTACTTTCCTGACTAAAGCAAATATCTGAAAATTTATATTAAGAATATTACTGAATTGCATGATGGACTTTTACCACTGGAGGTTGAAGGTGTTTGAGAAAGAATTGGAAAGAAAATAGTTGTTTCTTAGTAAAAATAGGTAGTACTCTTGTAGGTAAAATATTGTTTCCATTAACATGTGTAATTTGCATAATTTTAGTGATAAGATTAGGTTGTATGTGCTGTAAAAATAAGAAAAGAATAAAAAGCGAAAAATCAAAAAGAAAAGATAAGAAACAAGAAAGAGAAATTGAGGAAATAGAATTGGAGGAGTAGAAGGAGAGTATGTATGAATCAGTAAAAAGAGAAGACATAGGTGAAACTGAATTATGATTAAGAGCATGAAAACATTTTAAAGATTCCGTAAGACAGAACAAATTTTTGGGTGGTGTGGTGATAAAATCACCAAAGGGGGAATTGCTGGAGCGGGTAATGCTTAAAATTGTATACCCACCCCATTTTGCATGTTTTTTTAATTAGATAATAAATTAATTATAATCGAACTAATGGATTGAAGTGATGTGGAAAATATTTACCAACCTTACTAATATATGGATTACACGTGGGATTTGCATCTGCATGGCTTAATTAATACGTGAACTAAATTTTGTACACATACTAATGATAGACAATCGGAATATTGCATGAAATATGTCGCTTTTGTGATGTAATTGTGATTCGAGCTTTATTTAGTAAGTATAAACCGCACTGAGTGTTGCTTTTTGCTAGATAAATACATATACATATGGGTATTAGCGAGGGAATAACGTTTAATTAGTCATTTTTATGTATTAATTACGTTTTTGTGTTTCTTTGCTTTAGTTGACTATTTTGGCCTATCGAAAGATGGCTGCCTTTGGTGCCTAACCCGACTGCCGACGCGGAACAAGGCTTGGGTGAAGTGCGCCTGCGCTGACAACAGCTACACAGTGGACTCGTCATGACCCCAGCTGAACATGTACACTTCAAGGTTGCCCTGGGACTCAAGCCAGCTTTTCTGAATGAACAATAATGTGCTACTAAAAACCGTAAAAATCAAGTACAATGACATCAGAGACTTTATTTTGATGAGAATCCTGTCAGACGATTTCAATGGACCAATCAAAACATTTGAAGACCCGTTTTTGATACAAATTGTCAATGATTTTTACTATAAATTATGGTAGAATAGAGAGGTTGGTGCGGGTTCGTTTCTGACCTTTCTCGATTTCCTGACGTTATGCTGACGGAGAGGACGGTGACACTGCAGGACAGCTGTTTGCCTGAATCTTTGATGGACTGAATTAATGGCCAAACTCCTGATGAACTGAACCTACTAAATAGATGGGCATAGATTTGCGAGACTGCCAGATTTGACATAGGACGACGACATTTAGCCAGAATAGGTAAATATGAATGGCAACTTGATCAAATGAATGATTTAATTTGCAATATTAATATAAAATTGAAATTGAATATCTACGCAAATGAGTTGGGTTGTTTATTCATTGACATGTGTTAATGAAAAGATTAATTAGAGAATTACAAATTAAGCTAAACCTGCAACTAACTGATCCATCCCGATTTATGAGAGGAATACTAAAGGTGAAGTTTAGGGCCTAATGGGCTACAGAAGGTGGTGTAGATTTGTCGCTCAATAGGGTAGAAGTGGTATTTCCTTCTCACACCAGCGCTTGGAAGATAATCGCCTCCCACACGGACTAATGGTGAGTGAATGTTGGTGTTATGGGCCCCACCAGCGAATGTATGGATAGTGTGTGTATGTGAGATCTTTGGCCCGTGACGGAGTAGATGGATTTTGCACTGTGCGCTGGAGTATGAGCACCTGTCAGCATGGCTAACATCACAGCCTACAACTGAACTGCAATCTATTGATGACCTATTGATGCCTCAGTCTACAGCAAATCCCTGGAGATATTGGCCCAAGACGACACACAAGCCCCCAGACCCAGCCACTCAGTACTGGTTCGAGTGCTTCCAAATCCAACTACCTAGAAGTTGTTGTGTCCCAGTCGTCAGTGAAATATTTGGAGACCGAATCCCTCAGGATTGAGAAAAATGCATGGGCCAACAACAATGTGGGATGCAGTGACCATGTGTGGACTAGGGGTGCGGAAGACTACAACCAATCTGTATGTGTAATGGGTCATCGTAAGAGAATGTCATTCACAGGTATTCTGTATCTAGCTCCTCAGGCTGTCGTGTGAGCTGCTCAGAAATAATACCATTTAGAATGTGTAGATTGTGTACTGCAGAGTAGTAGGAGTACTAATGAGGCTCAGGACGTAGGATCCACCAACAGTGTTGGAGGGACCAGTGCGCAGCCCATTGTGTAAGAAAAGCTGCCAGCACTGGAGAGGATGCTGGGGGGCTTAATCTGTGGTTCTCAGACACAATTGACATAGCCATCCTCAAGCCAGGGGATATGGGTACACCGGGTGAGGGATATGTGCAGACTGAAGCTTGCTTTGTCCACATTTGGCACTGAAGCACAGACCCATAAGATTTGAAAACCTCAAATAGACCGTCTAAAAAGACATTGTCCCCAGGCTCTATGGCAGTTTTTAAAGGTGAAATGGGACTCTGTATGGGCCCACACAATGGCTACCCTTGCCAAAACATATTAGAGGAAAAAATATTGACAATGCGAACACTTATGGAACTGGGTTTAATATTCCGGTGTCACATGTGTCTCTCGTAACAGTGCAATGATTTTTCATCAGCTCAAGCAGAGATATTACAATGTGTTTATCTTCCTTGGTATCCCCATACCTCCGACATTCAAAGTTAGAATGCCATTAGTACCTATGTGTATGTGTACACTGTGCTTGGAAGTGTGGGGATGTATTTCAGGAGTAGTCTGCCCTAAGGTGGCCCATCAGCGGAATGGGGGGGGGGCTATAGCCTACTAATGTGATAAGTTGGCCTGGCATATGCTGGTCACTAGTTATAGTGGCCACCTTGCACCAGTCCAATTCGACTCATGATGTTAGGTTTAAAAGACAACCTTTAAAGAAAGCTATCCTAGTGGTAGCTGTGGAGAGCAGCCTTCAGGCTAAGTCTTGAAGGAGTGTTAAGCTTATTGTTTCACCATAGATAACCTCTTGAATGACCAAATGAAAGAGTATTCCACACAGGTATATATATAAAATATATGTATTTACTCTAAACAGAATCCCACAGTCTCTTTATGAAGCTAAGGCAAAGTTATACATAAAACAAGCATTGATAGAGACAAATAAATAGCACTGTTAACATTGGGCCCCAGGGGGGGACCAAACCATATACTAAAATAGTGGTATAAGAACCACGACAATTCTACAGACAATGCCTAGGGCATTTAGGATCGCTTGCCCCTTAAGAATCCACCCCAGGTTATGAGGAAGGGGACCCACGGGAGGCACGTGCAGTGGAAGTAGCTGCTATCTCTATTAAAGCCTATGGAGAATGTCGCGGTTGGAAATAAACAGTTTAAAAGTACTTCTAGCAGGAGTAAAAAGTTAAAACTTTAGAGTTAAGCTTTTGAAGAGCCCACAACCTCGAGAGTACCGTAGTACCACTGTTACCTGCCCCAGGGAAGCCGGGTGCATAGGTCTATTTCGATGTCGGGTCGCGGGCTGATTTTCAATGGGAAAATAGTCAAAAGTTCTGCTAGCCAAAAGCGTCGATGATGCCGTGAAGATCAAAGATGTGAAGATTGAAGGAAAGGACCTGAAAGCAGAGGAGACAGAGTCTGGGTCACTGCAGGGTGACCAGGAGGCTCAAAGCAAAGAGCCCTTCGATGTCGGGTGCTTCAGATTGAAGGGGGTGTAGCTTGGATCTGCAGCCACGGGCTTCAGGAGGCTTCAAGGAAGGCCAGCTTCGGGAGGGCAACTGTCCCACGTTGGATGAGGGTCGCTGCGGTGTTAGTGTCCTGATTAGATCCACTAAGCCTTGGCAACCGCAACCCATGCAAGATGAACAAATCTGCTACGGTGCAGACCAACAAGGTCTGAGAGAGGTCTCCTTCAAAGAGACTGTAGAGCAGGCCTGGAGCAACCAGGGGAATTCTTGTTTGTGAAGATTGACCTCTGCTAGGGCCCACAAGTTGAGAGACAAGGGACCGCGGGAGGCGGCAATTTGGAGTGCGTAAAAAAGCACCCACGGGCCACCGGAGGGTGCTAGGGCGCTGATCTTTGGCACAATTGCTGTAGAGTGGTTGGCTCAAAAACGGGCCAAAGCACAACTTCCCCACTGGTCAGGGTCGTGTGCTATGCAAGAGGTGGCTGGTGTCCTGGGGTATTGGGGATCTCGGCACACACGTGGTCCACGGTACCCAAACTCATTGAGCACACTCACTGGCCTCTGGGATGCACTAAAAACCCACCTCAAGGGTGCAGGAAGGCGTCAAAGTCTGTAGGAACAGCAAAGTTCCAACCGGGTCACTTGCAGTGTTTCAGGTGCCTGCCAAGCAGGGGGATAACTCCTTTATCCCAAGGGAGATTTCTTCCATCAGCTGGGCAGCAGCAAGTCAAAGGTCAAGACTGTAAAGTTCAAGATTAAATTTGCGGCTCTGGGGCCACGTTATTCACCTTTATCCCCAAGATTAGGGGAGTGCCCAGAGTAGTGTCCACCAATGGCTGGTGAGGTGGGAAAGGGTGGCTACACCCTCTCCCCTTTGTGTGTTTCCCGCCTGGGCGAGGGGCAGGGTGCCCCTGAACCGGTTCCAAGCAGTTTATGCAGAATGCAGGCGCTGGAGCTGCCTACGTGCAACTCTGAAAAGACATTTGGTGCACCTACCCTGTTCCAATCCACATATCCTGTCTGGGAAGGTGCTGGCACCTCCCTGCCACAGGAGCCCTATTGTCCAGCTGTCGAGGCTGAGATTTTCCCCAGCAACAGGCAGCCAGAGTTGTGGAGGTGGCCGGTAGCATCCATTTTGTGTTACCTGTGCACTTTTAAATTGGTGTTTAAATTCTACCGCTTTTCCCATATCGCCCCTCTAGCAGGGGGGAATCGTACCCTCATGCCCATGGCTGGACTGGGGGTATGATTCCTACATGTTTGACACCAAACACAATATGGTTCTGTGTAGCCATTCTCAAGTTATCGCGATATCGCGATTGACTTAGAATGCGGTTAAGAGTATGTGGTATGGCTACACTACAAACAACCCAGCAATAATTTTACGAAGGTTGCAGAGGGGGCCTACTCAGGTAGGGGTCCCCCCTCACACATACCTCAGCACCCTGCCTTGTAGGATTACCAAGGCCTGCTATAGGGGTGACCTATGAGAGTACATGTGTTGTAATGGGGTAGGATATAGGCTACCTATATCCCTGTAAGGGGTGCTAACACCACCTTACCCAGACTACAATAGTGGTCTGGTGGTGTCATTTTGTATGGCTGTCCCAGGGTGGCACAATAAGTGCTGCAGCCCTGGTAGGCCTACTGAGGGACCCATGCCCTGGGTACCTAGGTTACCATCTACAAGGGACTGCCAGGGTATACTCAGCATCCAATTGGTTTGTACCTAGGGTACACACATTAGTTTTTATGGAGAAAGCAGATAGGCTGGGGTCCTGGATAGCAGGATCCCAGCCAGACTAGTCAAAAACCACTCAAATACCAGGCAAAAAGTTGGGGGCAACCATATAGTCAGAGTCCACCTTCCTACAGCTAAGCAATGGACTGCCATCCAATGTTTCTGCATCATGACAGGACAATGTGAGCAATCAACACCTCCATCCCAGGGCAGGATCCAAGGGGAAGAATTAGCAATAAGTGACAACATCAACCAACAAAGAGTAACTTGGCACTTATGGGGGGGTGTGGCCAAGATGGCAGTGAGAGTGGTCGCGTTGAATTGAGCTCCGCTGTGGCCCGCCGGGAAAAATCCGGTCTGTACCTTGGACTGACTGAACTTCAGGCGATTCCTGTGGCGGAGACCTCCCAGTACTGTTCCCTGTGCTCGTGGTGCGATCGAGCGACCTGCGGGGCTATGGTGAGCTCACAATCCATGAGGCCTGGCGCTGTGCCCGCGAGGCCCGAAACCCAACCAGAAACACAGTGGCACGGCACGGGGCGCCATCCAGTCTACCTGCCCATAAACTGGAACAGCATCGACCGGGAGCCGCAACAGCGACCGGCTCCGTTCCTAGTTTCGGAGAGTCCGGGCTGTGCTGGATATGCCCCTGCTGATGGGCTATACTGCATCGATGAGGAAGCAGGCTTATAGAATAGAGGCCCTGCGGGTATCCTAGGCCCTGCGGGTATCCTGGGCCGCGCGGCCTGGGACAGTGACGGGCTGCTCCGAATAGGGTGGATCATGGTACGGCATGCACCCGGCGCAACGCTGAGGCCCCGCCCGTAGTGGAAATGGGAGTAACAAAGACCCTATCTGTCCCCTCAGACCTGGAGGCCTCTCTTCTAAAAGTGAAGTGCGATTGAGGCCTGGATCGCAAACAGCCAGCAACTGCATCTGCGCATGCAGCTACCGACAACAGAGCACTCACCTACACCTTACGGAAATAGAGGAGGCATAAGTGCAGAGCGAGATAAAAGCACAAATACCCTGATGCTGCATAGGGTCCCGTGACATTGGACCTGCTCTTAATGCCAAAAGAAGGGAGGTCCCCTGACGATATTTCAGCCCTGTGGATGCCGGCAAGACCCGAAGGTATAATTTGTGAAACCCCGTTGGGGAGACTTGGAGCATTTCACGGCCTTAACTCTTAGCAACCAACCGTTACGCATTGGTGCTTGGCCTGGCCCTCGCCTTTGCCAGCAACGGACCACCCACACTCCGCTGAGAGCTGCGGGGACACTGGTGCGGCGTAAACTGGGAGCACAGGCAGAACCCCCCCCTCTGGTGAGGGTGGGAAACTAACAGGGACCCAGATCCATTTAGCCGCCAGTACATAGGGCCCTGTGGCTCAGGGGCGGACACCGATGTGTGCTGGGAGAGGGCCCCTTGACGACCCTCCATTTCCACAGGTGCCTGAACAACCGGCAGCGAGGACACACCCTACACAACTTTCTGGACGGAACTAACATTTACCCACAACCTGGTCCACAGTGTCACTTTTCATCACTGAGCCTAGATTACCGCCTCCCGACAACAACACGATGGGTAAGCCCAGGATGGAGAAATCTCAGACACAACCTTCGGAATTGGAACGGACGCCTCAGAGAGTGAAAAATGTGGAACACCCGGGGCCCTCCACACAAGGAGACTAATGATCATTCGTACAGGTTCGATGAACTGATTGCGGCAATACTGGACATCAAAACCACCCTAGGCCCGAAGATTGACTCACCAAGTATAGACATGGGGTACCTCAGGGAGGACCACAAGAAGCTGAAGGGTAGAGTGGAAGAGTCCGAATTTACATTGGCATCGCTATGCCCCACGGTGACCACAACAGTCACCCAACTGCAATCCCTCCAGAAAAAGGTGGACTATTTCAAAGTGCGTGTGGAGGACCAGGATGGGCGATCACATGGGAAAAACGTATGTATCGTGGGTCTCCCCGAATGAGCGGAGGGTCACAACATGGAATTTTACCTGGAAGAGGGTTTGCTTTAGACATCCTGCAAGGCAAGATCTCAAAATTGTCGATATAATGGGAACGCAGGCTGCCTGGGGGCCCCTGCATCCGAGAGCTTTCCCCAGACAGGTGGTGGCAAGATTGTTCGCTACCGCGACAGGGACCACATATTACAGGTCACTGGAGCCCGGGGCCCCTGGCAAGTGGACAACTCCACAGTCCATATATACCAGGACTATACCTTATCTGTACAACGCCGTCGCTCCTCCTATCTGGAGGTCAAAAAAAGCCTGAGAGATCACGACATTAAGTACTCCCTGCAATATCCGGCACGACTGCGTATCCGCCAGAAAGAAGGCACAGTGTTCTGCAACACACCTGAGGAGACGTGGACTTGGATTGACCAGCAAGGCCTAGCACATGCGCCGCCTACAATACTGACGGACTCACACCAGGCCTGGCAGCTGGTGGAACGCTGCAGGGGCCGCAGCAGAGGTAGAATACGCTGACCAACGCAGGCCCAACTGGCCCAGGAACATGCACAGGCCATCATAACAGCGGAGCACATCGGTAGCCCTACATCCTCTCAAAGGATGGACTCGGACATGGCTCTGTATCAAACACTGCCACTCACGTCTTCGTAGCTTGATGCACTGTCGGGGGCGGACTAGCCCTCACCCCGCAGATGGGCTGGGATTAACATTTCGAATTTTTACTGGGGTCTCCACTGCAGGAACTATACAACACTTGCAACCAAGCAAAACACCATGTTGAGGCACAGGAGACGGTATAACGGCACTGTTATCTGGCCTTGCTGTGCCCCCTCCAACGAGTGATAAGTAGCTGATATAGCACTAATATTACATATATTTGTTTTATGTTATTTTCTGCTTATTTGAATTGCATTTCAGTGTGAATGGCCAATTGCCCATTGGCAAAACGGCCTGGGGTGGGGCGTTCGGGAATCTTTTTTGTTGTGTCGATCTCTCCATTTGCCCGTGTAATGCAGGGAGCATGGGGTGTATACACCCTTTTAACACTGTGTGCGGAGGGTGGGGTGTGGGGGGTGGCGGGTTGGGACGTGGTGGACCATGTGGGCTGGGCGCACCCTGCGCCAGACTTCCTTTCCATAACTGGATAAATGAAGACTAGAGAATATGTTTTGTTGACCTGGAATGTGAGGGGTTTGTGGGTTGGTGCAAACACAAACTGTATCAATATTTACGCAGCCACGGTATCATGTTTGCGCTATTGCAGGAGACATACCTGACTGCGCAAACACTTGCATCAGTCGGCAAGCGCTGGAGGGGTACGATCCTGGGCACTAGGTACTCTGCATATGCCAGGGGTGTGCTCATCTGGATGGGGCCAGGGACCTCGCTACAGGTCACACACTCTAGGGTAGACACACACGGTCGTTATGTCACTATGGAGGGCCTGCTGAATGGATCCCCGCTGGCTTTGGTGTCCCTATAAGCCCCGAACTCAGGCCAGTCCTCATTCTTGCAATCATTCACGCCGTCTTTGTGTACGGACCCCATGGTTCCCATGTACTGGGGTGGGGACTTTAATGGGGTACGTTACCTTAGTTTGGACCGCTCCCGCCCTCCCCTTCCAGGAGAACAGACCATCAAATTAGCGTAACTCATGACTGAGTGGGTATTTAACATGCAGGTACACAATGCATGGCTCAGCAAGCATCCTCTGGGGTGCACTTACTCGCACTATTCAACACTAAATGACCTATACACTCGGATAGATACTTTCTACTGTTCGGATAGCGCCCTGCATAGCGTGTGACAGGCAGATTATCTCTCACGGGCGCTCTCAGATCACAGCCCGCTTCAATTAAATCTATCCTGGGGTGCGAGACGTCCTGGGATTTCGACTTGGAGATTGCCATGTGCCGCGCTTGCTGACTCATATCGCAACATCCTCTCGCGTTCCATCGACTCGTACTTCTCGACAAATGCTGGTACTGCTTCATCTGTCGGGAAGGAGTGGGACGTCTTTAAGGCGGTCTTTCCAGGACATGCTATTAAAACCACGTATGGCGCCGAAAGTCGCTGATGGATGCGCTGCAGACTCATGAACTGGAGGTGCGGAGACTCAAACAGCTTATACCAACAGACCCCCGGGTTGCTCCCTCTTTGGCTCAGGCTCGCTTAGAGTATAGGGGCATAATAGACTATCTCTGAGCACTGGACTATAAGACTTAGGTAGCACACACACATAAAGAGGGTGTTAAAGTGGACAAGCTGCTTGGTTGGCTACTGAAATCCAACACATCCCAACTCCCCATTACTGCCATACATACCTCCGCTGGGGCTCTTGTGAATACACAAGAAGCTGTTAATCAGTCCTTCCACGACTACATGGCACTATATGTGGCCCCCGTTGTCCAAGATCCTGCTTCTATAGAACGCTTCCTTGCGGGGATTCAACTTCGACAAATTATGCCGTAGCATTACGACTCGCTGGAAGACCTCAACATGGTGGATGAGATCGCGGAGGCAATTAAGCATCTAGCAACTGGTAAGACGCCAGGGATAGATGGCTGGCCGTTGGAGTTTTATTCCACCTACTCCGAACAGCTAACACCTCGGTTGGCGAGCATGTATATTGAGGACTTTGAGAGGGGTGACGCTAGTGATCCTACCGAAGCCAGGCCAAGACAATCTTCAAATGGCTTTGTATCATCTTTTATCATTTGTTGAACATGGACTACAAGATTCTCCGGAAACAACTAGCGAACAGGTTAGTCGCTGCTGTCCCTTTGCTGGTACACGAGGACCAGAATGGTTTTATACCAGGGAGAAACGCTGGCTTGAACTTGTGTTGACTATTTGCATTACTGGAGTGGGCGAAGGGGGAAGCAGGGATGTCCTGGATAGCATCCTTGGACATTGAAAAGGCGTTCGATACACTGAGTTGGAGTTACCTGTTGGCAGTACTATCTGGGTTAGGCATTGGACAAAACTTCCTACGTTGGATACGACTGCTAAATTATAAGCCACAGGCTAGGTTGAAAACAAGTTGTACTATCTCCTCACTCTTTACAATAGAGCGAGGCATATGCCAGGGGCTGCCCCCTGTCGCCAATACTTTTCGCCCTGGCCATGGAGCCATTGGCATGTAGATTACGACAATGGGTTACGAAGTGGGGCCTAAAAATAGACGGTCGGTGGCACATTGTGTCGTTGTATGCGGACGATACGTTATTATACCTGCGCGGCCGAACTGTGGTACTACAGCAGATAATGGACCGTTTAAATGAACATGCGCGAGAATCCGGACTGAGAGTTAATTGTTCTAAATCGTTGGTTTTCCCGATGACGCCTATGTCAACAGCCCAGAGACAGGCAGCCCCGAATACACAGCTGGAATGGGCATTTGACACTTTCAAATACTTAGGGGTCCAGGTCTACCACTCAGGGACCAATAGTATAGATGGCAACCTGGGGCGTGCTATTACCAGAGCCCGTTCGACTACTATTTTGGTTAGGCCCCACTTTGTCCCCTATGTGGCGGTTGGCCATCTCTAAGATGCTGGTTCTCCCGCATCTATTGAATTTCTTTTGCACACTCCCATATCGCCTCCCATGGAACTTCTTTAAGGATCTGGAATCCTTCTTAGTCCCTCTAATATGGGGGAATTCCAGGGCCAGGGTAAATCCTGTGTGACAATTAATGACACAGGGCCCCTTATGATGCTATCTGTTTCCAATATGACAGCAATGTGCTGTATTCTAATGTCCTCACAGAAACCCAAAACAAGTTGATAAACCACTCATTTTCTCCCTCTGCTCTGACAGACAGCTTCCTTCGGGCAAACAGCTTGAGCAGCTATTAAAAGCTCTCTTTCTGGTGCTGGGAATGAGGCTCCGTTCTTTCTATTAAAAACCAGGCACTCCAAGTCAGTCAAAATCTATCGTTGGCAGTGTGGTACAAGGAGGACGATTTTATTTTAGCAGTAACCACTTACTCATATAATGTGAATGCCTTTTAATATTGAATATGATGTATCTAGGGATAGTGCTGTAACAATTTGCACAGCGGAGGATAGGCAGTACTAACAAAATGTTGGGCACCTATTTTTAATTTTGTTAAGTCCTAGTTGTGTAAATTACCCAAATTCGTTTTTCTCTGTGAGCCCTACTTTTACCTATTGAGTTTTAATTCCAATTTTTTACCATTGTGGCAATATAATAATTTAATGTTCACACATCTATACTGTGTTACTGCTTTACTTTTAATAGTAGCGTGCAGCTACTTAAAATATTTTATATAATTAATTCTTTGAATTTTAAAGTGTAATTCTTCCAATGGCATCTGCATAACATAATGATGACAACAAACCAAACTGAGCTCATTCCAGACATTTTCAAGAAGGGGCCACACACTCATAACACACAACACAGCTTGCTGAGGCAAGCCATTCTTACACAAAGAGCACAGTCACTACTCACTCAAACAAGAACTTCACAAGCATTACCACCGGTGTCAGTCAACAATCCTCAGACACTCAAACACACAATCAAACCATAAAGCAACACCAGGACAAAAACCAGAGGCAGCCCATAGACTGTATGCAAGCCAATTGTAAATCATATTTGCAAACAAAAAGAGCTTTCAAAAAGCAGTCCAGAGACTGCACCAAGACAAGTAAAACAGCCCAAAGACTGTTCCATATTCAAGAAGACAGGCTCTAGACCCAGACCTTTTCCAAAATATGGCTAATTACCAGTTGGTCTGGCAGAGTGTTCGCAAACACTCTGTCTTTACCAAATCATACTTATTCCAGAAGGCATGCCTATTACAGGGGTCCGCAGACCCACCCAAAACAAGATAGGGTAAAACCCCCAGACCTTTGCAAGAAGAGACCGAATTACTAATTGGCCTGGCGGAACACTCAAAAGCGCCCCGTATCACCACTGATTAATTTTACTAAGTGCGTAGATCAGGATCATTTTTCATATATTTGTTCCACAGTGTACTATACATTATGGAAGAAATACCATATTTAATATACATAAACCTATTAGGTGTCCCCTCTAGGGGAGCAGGCTGACTACTTTCTAGATCCATATTGGTACCTCCAAGACAGCAACACATTCTACAAAGTGTGCTAGGAGCAGGCATGCCAAAAATAGTATAGTAAATATAATATTATAACTAAAGTAGTACTTATCCCAAATATAGTACTTATCCCAAATTTATTAAATTAGAGACAAAACATCTCCTCATTACCTGCCTTTGTCTATTGCAATAGACAAATCAAACAAAACCAGAATCTTGGCCAAGCAAATCCAAAACAAGAGTGTTACTTCAGTGAGACTACCAAACCAAAGTCTCCAACCGCCACCTGCCAAGCTCTGGGTCAACCTAATGGCCACTTACGCCAAAGGAGATCTCGGTCGGGACCGGCCAACACCTGGAGGGTCAGCAGATCGGGAAAACTGGAAAAACACGTCTGTTCGCAAAGACAAAGGGTCTCCTCGTGCAGGGTACCTCCTCAGTAGATTCCTGTCCTCAGTCAAGACTGCACCTTTGGATGGCCGCGTCTCCGATGAGGCCCACCAGTTGGGCACCGATTTGTGGAAATTAGTCTTTTTAGTGGCCCACTAGTGCAGGGGTTCACCCTTCTGTCCCCTGGTTCTTAACCAACAAAGAAGAGATTGGCACGGAAGCTGGAATATCAAATAAGTTTATTCAGCTCTCATGAGTGGGACTACATCAATACAGTACCCTCAGGCCACTAGGAGGTAGTCCATAGAATACAGAAACCAAGGGTCTTATATACCCTTTTTACCGCTGAATACGCATGGAGACTCAAAGAGGAGGTACAGGCATATACAGGAATAGTTATTGACTAACATGGGCAGACAGAAATCGCTTGGTCAACAAAGTGGGAGGGGAGATAGAACTGCCTATGTCAGTTGGAATAGCCTCACATTTACATTCTAAAACTGGTGCATTCTAGCAGCTACAGGCCTTTCTGAGCATGCACAGTGCTCTGGCTCAGTACTGAAGGAGTTAACTATAGTTGATGACTCAAGCAGAATAGAAAAGCAGGCAACAGTGAAGACGGAAGAAGCACATGGCTAACGAAAATGATGCCACAAACAAAATGGCTTCAGCCTATGCTAACGGTGATTTCTGCGATTTCCACAGTGTATACTCTTGACATACACTTATCCACTTTGTTACAATATCAAGTTTAAGCTTGTCTTCCTGTTGTTGTAAATTAAAACAACGATGTGATTAAGCATTTACTAAAGACATTAGTTCCTTTTCGTTAGAGCATGTTTTCTCTGTTATGTTGACCGAAGTTCGGACTCCATTTTGTATTGTCATACCTCCACGTGTTCACCACGAGAAGAGTCCAACTTCTGTGTTAGTTGCTCTTGTAATCTGCCCAGTAACAGTCTATAAATAGCTCCTTTGTCCATCTGCTACATGCCCAGACTTGACCACATCTGTTATCAGTTAGCCTTGCTTGACCATGTCTTCGCGGGCTCAAGGAGTGTGTTAGCTCCGCCCACATATTGATTCAGTATCGAAAATGACCATAAATGGTAATGTTCTTCGACCTCATGTTGTATCCACCCACTTATGAGCCCCTCTATTGTGTATAAAAGGGGACCATGTACGTAAGTTCCTTGTGCTACTCTATGCAATACTGAAGAGTGTTGTGTGGATTGTAGGACCACCCTTAAGGGTTAATAAATGCTGTCTTTGTACTTTGCAGTTTCCGTGCCAACTTCCTTATAGATTCCATTACAGGAGAGCGAACCCCTGTGTCCTGCGGGCCTAGCTGGGGCTTGTATTCATCAATTGGCGCCCGTCACGTGGGGCTCATCGGCGACTCGGATGCTCGAAGGACTGGTCGCGACGAAGGTGAGGAGTTTGGCCGGGGACGTGATCACTGCCAGCGGCGTCTTAGCCCTGGCATCCCGAGGTTTTTCTTCCTTCCCTTCCGAGCTGACCGTCTGGGTGGCACCGGTCCTCGACTGAGACCTCTTCTGTCGGTCCTGCCGTGAGAGCCGTTTGGGCGATTTTGGAGCTTGGCAGTTGGAATCTGGACTCTTGATTGGTAAGAACCGTTGTACGGTACTTGCTCCGAGTTTTTGAAGCCTGGTCTGGCTATTTGAGTTTGGTTTGTGATGACTAGTCATATTTTTTATTTGTCTTTGTGAAAATATATGCGTTGCAACACATATAGGCAGGTAATGTGGAGAGATTTCTCCGGAGCTGTGTAACTTTGAACGGCGCAACGATTAAGTGCCATTTTCTCTATAATATTGCATATTTTGCATTATTCCTGAGCATGCCTGCTTTTAGCGCACTCCGTAAGTGGTGTTGCTGTTTTGGAAACCGGTTGAACCTCGAGGAATCTGCTCCAGCTCCCCCAGAGGGGACTCCTAATAGGGATATGTATGTGAAGCATGGTCTTTCTTCCATAATGTACAGCACAGTATGGAGGAAATATACTAAAAAAGATCCTGAGTTACGATGGCCTTTGTATGGATCGTTTGATATACGTAAGATTGAGTATGTGGAACAGTGTATGTGTAAGCGGCGTGCTCGTCAGGATAGGTTTGAGTGTGTACGGTTGTGGGTGAAGGAAGTGCGTGAGCGAGAGAAGCGTGAGAAAGCGCTGTTTGATAAAGAACAACGGAAGAATGATCATGTGCGAGCCCAGGAAGCGAAGCGTCGGGAAGACAGAGAACAGACAGAGACAAGAGAAAGAGCGTAGGCTGCAAGTCTCGGGTCAATATGCTGTTCGGCAGCCACTTTATCCTGTCCTTAATAATCTTGATGATGATTTTTATTTATTAGATCGCTCTCCGCCCCCTTATGTTGGCGCATCTGCTCCGAGGCCACAAGATTCTGTCCCGGGTCCGGGTAAGGTAGATACGCGGTCCATGTTATCGGCTGAGCATATGGCTGAGCTTCGGCAAATTTCCTTCCGTGCACTTAAGGGCAAGGTGTCCGTGGATGAATTGTTCCATACTTGGGGGTCGTGGCAGGATAGAGAGAGATTGTATTTTTTGAGTCATTTCGCTGAGGAAGTGATTGCTGCTTTTCGGAAATATTCTAGTGTCTTTGAGCCTGAAGAAGTGACATCGGATGCTAAAGCATTGCATGATGGTGTTTTTTCTCCCTCTAAGGCTCCTGATACGGCTCGGCGGCTATTCGCCTTGCGGGACGCGGTGCTGGCCCATAAAGAAAAAGCGCGCCAACGAGCAGGGGAGGAGACGCAGTCGGATTCGTGTACCGCAGAAGGCCACTCATCCACTTCTCAATCAGATAAGAGCGATCTAGTGCATGCTAAGCCAATGCGCGAGGCGGCGCCTTTGTATGTTCCTCCTAAAGGAGCGGGGACTAGCTCGGACATTACCTCCGCCGATGCTAAGGGATATTTTGTGTATAATTGGGTTTATACTCCGTGGCATAGAGCTGATGTTATGGCATTAAAGAATGCGCTGCCTGACCCCCGCAAGAATCCAGCGGCCTTCTACGAAGAAGTCGAGGGGGCCTTGAATTCCTGCGTTATGACCTTCGCAGATATAGACCTGTTCTTTGGCCTTATTCTACCACCGGATATGTGGCGATCTGTCCGAAAGGTAGATGATACAGTTGCCTTCAAGGCCCGGCGGTCTGAGCTTGAGGATGAGGATAGGGAACGGAAGCCCGCACAGAAACCCGGACAACATTATGGGTCTTGATATGTTAAAGTATTTTAGGGCTACGATCCGCTGCTCCCCTGCTGGTGTGCGGGTAATATTGAATGACAATTACCCCCGATCTGAGCGGATGTGTGCGATGTCAGAGGATGCGCTGTTAGCTACCCTCCCTCGTGCTTTGTGGGCAACTTCGGATACTGATGTGGGACAAATGGTGATTCCACCGGTCCACATTAGTGTCCAGGAGGGGGCGGTGTTACCACGCCTCCCACAGTACCGTATTTCCCAGGAGGGTGAGGAGGCTCTCATACAGATAGTGCAGGATTTGATGGCGGTAGGGGTAGTGGAGGAAGTCCCCTACAACATTTGTAACAGTCCGATTCTCCCCATTCTGAAAAAGGACACGGATGCTAAGGTTTATCGGTTTATAATTGATTTACGAGAAGTGAACAAGATCGTGATACCTCAGTACCCAGTGGTTTCCGATATCACGACATTGCTTACCTTGGTCCCGCCTACGGCGACCATGTTCTCAGTGATCGATTTGAAGAATGCCTTCTTTTCCATTCCCATTCACCCTGATAGCCGCTATCTTTTTGGGTTTACATTAAATAATAGATCTTATCGTTTTTGTAGGATCCCCCAGGGCTACACAGAAAGCCCTAGCATTTACAGTCAGGCTTTGAAAAGGCAATTGGATTCCTTTGTTCTGCTCGAGGGGGTCGCCCTCATTCAATATGTCGATGACATCTTGCTGGCGGCTGACACCCTGGAGTTGTGTGAAAAAAGTACGTTATCCTTACTTTCCTTTTTAGCATCCCACAATCATAAAGTATCTAGGAAGAAATTGCAATTCTGTAGACCAAAGGTGACTTATTTGGGTCACCTTTTGTCTAAGGAGGGGCGTGCACTCACACCGGATCGTATCCAAGTAATTTTGGACACACCGAGACCGTCCACACAGAAGGATGTGCGTGCGTTTCTGGGCCTTGTTTCTTTTTGTAGACAGTGGATATTGGGGTTTTCACACATAGCTAAGCCATTGTTAGCCCTCTTGACAAAGGACACGCCTATCCCAATCCCTTGGTCAGATGAGTGTGATACTGCTTTTCAGCAACTACGACAGGCCCTTTGTTCAGCACCAGTGTTAGGGACCCCTGATTATGCAAAACCCTTTTCGTTGTATGTGCATGAGAAAGATGGATGTGCATTGTCAGTTTTAGTGCAGATGCACGGCGATAAGCAGCGCCCTTGTGCATATTTTTCGGCTGTACTTGATCCTGTCGCCCGAGCATTACCAGGGTGTTTTCGCTCGGTTGCGGCGACAGCTGTGTCAATACGCCAAAGTGAGGGAATTGTGTTATCTCATAAGTTGCTGGTATTAGTCCCCCATGCTGTCGATGCCCTGCTCAATCAAACGAAGACGCAGCATTTGACCAGCGCCCGTTTAACGGGATATGAGTTGACGCTTTTGGCTCCTCATATTACGTTAAAAAGGTGCGTAACGTTAAACCCGGCAACATTGTTGCCATACCCCTAAACCCAGCCTGAGGCGCGGAAAGCGCATGATTGTATTCTCGTGACTGAGGAACAAACAAAGGGTCGTATTGATCTCCAGGATACGCCCTTTTCAGATGTAGATGGAGAACTGTGGGTGGATGGATCCTGCCTGAAGCTACCAGATGGTACGACTTCAGCAGCGTATGCGATTACCACATTGCAAACGATAGTGGAGACAGCACGCATACCAGAGAAATCAGCTCAGGCAGCGGAACTGATAGCATTAACACGAGCATGCTAGCATCCAGAGATTGCTAGCACAGCAAAGAGGGTGGTGCAGACCTGTATGATCTGCCTGAGGTATAACCCAGGAAAGGGTACTCGAACTCCAGCAGGAGGATTTGTGACACCTACTGCACCCTTCGAGGTTTTGCAGATGGATTACATCCAGCTTGAGCGCTGTAACAATCTGAAGTATGTTCTAGTAGTGGTCTGCGCTTTCAGCAAATGGGTTGAAGCGTACCCTACGAAAGACAATACTGCAATGACTACTGCGAAGTTGCTGCTGAAAGAGTTCTTCCCTCGATATGGCGTCTGTAGACTTCTGTGGAGTGATAATGGGCCTCACTTTGTAGCGGATGTTATAAAGTACGTCTTGAAGGGCCTGGGCATCACCCAGAAGTTTCATGCGGTATTCCACCCTCAGTCTGCAGGACTAGTCGAGAAGTATAATGGTACGCTGAAGCTCAAGATCGCTAAAATTCAAGCTTCGACGTCCTTGACTTGGCCAGACGCTCTGCCACTGGCGTTATTGTCAATTAGATCGGTACCGCACTCCCGAACTGGCCTTACACCGTACGAGATTGTTTTCGGACGCCCAATGAATATTTGGGGCCCACCAAAACCTAAGGCTGTGTATGATGTACCTTGTGTAATGATGAACGATTATCTGGCACAGTTAACGGATAACTTGGTTTCTATTCATCAACAGGTCCGAGAGGCGCTCCCTGATCGGTCTACCGGTGAAGGACATGGTCTCCGACCTGGGGACCACGTGATGGTGAAAATATTTGACAGAACAAACAGCTTGGAACCGAGATGGGTGGGCCCTGAGCAAGTCCTCCTCGCAACGAGGACGGCTGTGCGAGTCTCCAACAGAAAGAATTGGATCCATTCCCTACACTGTAGGAAGGTGCCGCCCGGATTGGTGGAACCTGCCGTGCTGACCGATCAACGAGAAATCTTGGCTGCAGAGACAGGCCGTGCTGCGGAGCCAAACGCCACTGAGGAGCTCTTTCCGGACCACGCGACTCCTGGAGGAAGGCGATATCATCTTCGACCAAGGAAGTGAGTTTTCCAGTACCGGGACATACTGTCAGAACGGCCCTTGGGTTAGTGAAACGGAGAGCCGATGAGGCAAGGGGGGGGGGATCAGCCCTGCATTAGTGTAGCGACACCCGTCTTGGCCCGCTGGTGAAGAAATCAACCGCTGCCCAAGGGGAAGAGTTCTGACAGACTTTTAGTTTCAGGAAGATATTGGGTTTTATTTTTTTTACTTTGACATGGAGAAAAAGAAAATCCTTTGTGCATTAGGGTTCATGTTGACAGTAGCCATTGTTGGGATAACGACGTGGTTCGTGGAGGATGTAACTCCCGCTCGGAAGATTCTTGTGTTGACAACTCCGGTGCCTGAGGAGCACTACTTTTATACATTACCGTATCAAGAGTTGAAGCATCGACAGTCTTACTTGAACAACACTTTCATCCAGATGCTGCATCATACCCACGTTGCTACGAACGCTACGAACTGTTGGATATGTGGGATGATGCCGGCTCATCAGAAGAAAGGAGGAACGCCATTCATACCACTTCCTTTCTCTCATAATGGCTCTTGTAGAGCATGGTACACTTTGCTTTTTGCCACTCGGAAGCCGACAGTGGGACGATTACTATTCAGACTTAATAAAGAATGTCACCAGGATAAAAATGGGTATCCGCAAGCGAATGGGACAATTTGGGAATGGGAAGAGTACCGACCAGACAATGAATCCATTCCCTACATCTTCACGAACACAAGAGACACTGTGGGAAAGGACAAATTCGTGATTCAAGTAGCACAAGCTCAAGCGGACCTGTGTGTCCAGAGTGTGGGTTTTATCCCTGTTGGTGTTAGTGATTGTATTACTGTTCTGAACATTGATGGGTTGAACAATAGTACCTTTTTAGCCTCCCATAATACGTACTTTGTGTGTGGAAATAAAGGTTATTACCGTTTGCCGGCTGGGTGGTCTGGGGTATGCTATGTATCATTCCTATTACCTCCTGTATTCCTAGCACCCGCATCTTATCATAAAGATTTGAAATTGTTGAATAACGTGACTGTAAATAGGTATAAACGTACTCTATCAATTGATGCTGTGGATCAGACTGATACCAGCTTGCAACAGTATATTGATTTTAACTTAGGACTGTTTTTCTTTGTTGGAGCCGCTTTGAACAGTAGGAAGATCCGAAGATTAACAAGAGTGGTAGAAGCTGTGACAAATCAAACTGCTGCTGCTCTTGGGAATCTTACGGAAGAATTGCAAATTACTAGAATTGTTGCATTGCAGAATCGTATGGTATTAGATGTCATGTTAGCCGACCGAGGTGGAGCTTGTAAAATTATTGGAAGTAGCTGCTGTGTGTTTATCCCTGATCATACGCCATCAGTTTATAATGCCATTAATAAGCTACACAAAATTGCAGCCGAAATCCATACAGAAAACGGCACTTGGTCCTTTTCTGGATGGTTTTGGGCATTGGTTACTGCCTGGGGATGGAAGGTCTTAACTGGTCTCTGTATCATTATAGCAATTCTGTTCTTTTGCTGTATCTGTGTTCAATGTGGTCCATTGCTCTGTTCCTTATGCGTATCGTTCTGTATCCCTGATAAGAAAGCTATTGCCGATGTTGCTCATCAGAAACGTTTAGCTAAAGAAGTCGAAGAAATGATGACAATTGACATATATGATGATTATCCTAGCAAACCGGATGTCTTCAGTAAATGCTGAAAGGGTCGTCTGTTGTAAATTAAAACAACGATGTGATTAAGCATTTACTAAAGACATTAGTTCCTTTTCGTTAGAGCATGTTTTCTCTGTTATGTTGACCGAAGTTCGGACTCCATTTTGTATTGTCATACCTCCACGTGTTCACCACGAGAAGAGTCCAACTTCTGTGTTAGTTGCTCTTGTAATTTGCCCAGTAACAGTCTATAAATAGCTCCTTTGTCCATCTGCTACATGCCCAGACTTGACCACATCTGTTATCAGTTAGCCTTGCTTGACCATGTCTTCGCGGGCTCAAGGAGTGTGTTAGCTCCGCCCACATATTGATTCAGTATCGAAAATGACCATAAATGGTAATGTTCTTCGACCTCATGTTGTATCCACCCACTTATGAGCCCCTCTATTGTGTATAAAAGGGGACCATGTACGTAAGTTCCTTGTGCTACTCTATGCAATACTGAAGAGTGTTGTGTGGATTGTAGGACCACCCTTAAGGGTTAATAAATGCTGTCTTTGTACTTTGCAGTTTCCGTGCCAACTTCCTTATAGATTCCATTACAGGAGAGCGAACCCCTGTGTCCTTCGGGCCTAGCTGGGGCTTGTATTCATCACTGTGGCCCTGTCACATCAACATCTCAGTTCTATGCTCCATACCTCCATGGTCTGCGGGACATTAACAACTACCCTTCTCAATGACACTGCCCTGTCACAGTCCTCTCTCACAGTAGTGCCACAGACTACAGCTCCCATCTCCTGTCAGACTTTAACCTTGTCTAGCTGGTTCTACCTCTATCACATATACCTATTTGAAGCATACCTTGCCCAGGCTTTAAACAGTCTTACAAGGTCACACATTCTGATTCACAGCCCCACATTTCAAAACATTAACTTTGGAACAATGACAAAACTTCACGTCTCCTACACAAGAATAGCCTCTTAACTCCTACCGTACACTCTCAGAAAAATCCAAACTTGTCCTGCACACATTACGTATGAGTCTACACTCCATTTCCAAAATGGAAACAATTATTTCTCAACTCTACCCTTGTTTAGGGCAGCTCAGATTCTGCAACATGAACCTTGCAAAACACACCTGCAGCTAGGCCTAACATTCCGAGATCCACCTCCTCCCCTGTCTGGCAACTAAAAGCATGGGTGTGACATAGGCTCCTATAGCATCTGCACAACAGACAGGCCCACAACACTTTTGCGCACTCGCAGTCAACTCTGCTTACCACATGCAGCACAGGGCAATCCAATAGACATAACAGCACTCTTAGTTCAGCTCTGTGTGATCTGGAACAGCATCAAGCATAGATCAAAAGTACTCCATTGTCATCTATGCACAAATGACAACACACACAAATCTTATGGTCTACTACAAATTATGTGCTTTAAAATGTAAAATCCTACCTTGGACAGACAAACAATTGTCAGTTGAAGAGAGTGCAAAATACATAATCACAACCATTCTTAAATCTTCACACTCGGCACTCGCCCTTGTTGAGCAGTGCACAAATTGCTACGATTACATTATGCATGTCAGACTTCAGTTGTGGAGGCATAACATATGATTCACCGATGTTCATCCAGTCAGGGCAGGTTGCAGTCACATCCATAGCACTCACAAGTGATGTGGCCACATGCCGTAATGATGGCAATACATTGTGTATGCTGTGTGTGCGGTGACCACAAGTCAAGTGTGGCATGATAGCCAACGCAATATTAATTTTAAAAAAAGCATTTCAGGTTGTGAAAGGAAGATGCGTTTGTGCCAAACACATTGACATCTTAGCAGATTCCTAAGTGTCCCGGGTGAGGGGGTTGTGTGTTGATTCAGCAACACCATGATGCACAATGCGCCTGTAGTTGGTAACTGACTGCACACTAAAGGTAGTGTTCGGTTGCTGGGCTCTGTAGTCATTTGCATTTGTGAGGCCACGGGCAGCATCAGCCCGGAATGGCACACAGCATTCATTCTCAACTAAATCCACTCCACAATACTCCTGTTACCAACAACTGAGGTTCAGACTGCTTACATGACCTGAGCAAAGAAGGAAAACGTTGCCATGGGGCCACTGTTCACCCACCTCTTTATCATTGACAGAGAATACATTTCTCAGGCAATTGCTGGGTCTTTCCACTAGCGCTCCATTAACACCCCTCAGGATGGACCTAGGGATTAGCCCTATAGCAGATGTAGCCTCTTCTAGACCTCTCCTATATTGGCGATGCCTTTGGAGTACTCCCGAATTAGCCGAATACAAAGAGGAATTGAAAGGTTTTAACGAGGCTACAAGGTGCGGGGAAACTCCCCTGGCTAGCCTATATTAGGAACTCTTGCCAGCCTCTGGGGAGGGTAAACATGTGGACATCCGCTGGAGAAATCGGTACTATGATCCCCAGAAAGGCACTCCTCGAGACCCATAGAGAATTTAAACTGGCCCAATTGTGGCGGGGGACCAAGCTAGGTTGCCTAACGTCTAGGTTCTTGGAAGTAAAACAGCAATGTAGTCAAGACCCGGTGGCTAGATTATATTCAACCGCTTCTAGCAAAGAAGCTTTTTCTCCAATTAAGACATGGGGTGCTTCCGCTTCGATCATTCACCAACAAGTGGCAGGGTGCCCATACTCTAGATTGCCCAGGGTGTGATCAAGCTGAGGAAACAAATGCACATACTTTTCTTCTGCCCCGCCTATGGGAAGTCAAGGTCTCGGTGGTTGCGACAATTGTGTAGCAACATGGGGACTAGACATTGTACGGAGGTGTTTAGGCTTTTTAAGTATGATACCGATATATCTATTGTGTTCTCCATCTCGCGGTTCGTATACTCTATGTGGTGCATTCGTAGAGCTATTCTAAAGAAAGTCCCTATAGGAAATTCTTAGATTTACAGCAATTATTAGTCATGCTATGGTATGCACCTCTTAGAACAATGTGTTATGTATACATTGTATTACATGTTTATCCCTACTGCAATTTACCTACTGCCAAGGTGTTTTACAATTTTTATAATTTTAGCTGTTTTAATTTGGCATCCCTATTATTCTTTTTCTAGTATTTAGTTTTTGGTACCAAATAGGTGTTTTAATCCTTAATGAAATAGTCATTTGCTACAGCACGTGTTACTGCTCCCCACTTTGCACCTAATGTAGGAATCATATATATTCTATGCACATTGCACAATTTCCTGCTAAAGAACACTGAGCAGGTCTGGGGGAGTTAACTCAAGAATGCAGTCAAAATTTGCATATTTAAAGTGTTTTGAACAAAAAAACAAAAAAAAGAGAGAAACAAAGTATATAGTTTTTAAGATAACCTGCTGTATTTTGCCAAAATGTATTGTATTGTTTTATGTGCTTTTATGGCCTGTACGGCCGAAATAAAGAATTTCTGACTGACAAATGTTGCCATGCATTGTCATGCTGAAAAGATACACCTTTGGCTGTGTCACCTGAGGGAGCTGGAAGGGGCATTGGATGACCAAGCACACACAAATGTCGATCACTGTAAATGCACCAACAGGACATGACATAGCGTAGCATTCCCAAATGGACAATTAGATGTACACAAATAATAGCCTTTCAAATGACTAGACTTTCCCTAAATGTATGAAACAGAAATGAGACTCAAAAGATCATGCAGCACCCAGCATTGTCCCTAAACAAGTAGAGGAAAATCTTGGACACAACAAGCGCAATCTACTCCCGACAGTATTGTGACTACTCCTAGGCCATATGTAGCTAAGTCACATGTGTGTCACCTAAATGACATGACTATTGCAGCCTTTAGCAGATACTAACTGCCATGCTAGGCATGTCATCTCCCATCTCTGAATCATATGCCTGAAACAACATTTAGAACTTGTGCCCATATGTGAAGTGCACTAGCAAGTTGCTCAGTTGGGTTGTGAAAAGCTAGACACACATTCATGACACCCATCCCTATGACGACACACAAACCCTTGACAAACCAGGATACATAGTAGGTTTCATTGAATCAACAACAAAGCTTATAACAATACAAAAAAAAGTTGAACAAACAACAAAACCACAAGCCTGAAGTACCACGCATTGTGTCTTGGTTACAGTTAGCTTGTCCACACATCCTCCCTGGCCATGTGGACACACTCAGTGACGTATCACAAAAATACTCATTGTAAAGCGTGGACAACATACTGCAACAATTATCAGCCTGGGATAAACCATACATCCCCATCCTGCTGCATACTATAGTCTGGTGCATCATTTTCTGGTCGTATAAGCAAGCGCACGACCATGTGAACAACAATACGGAATCAAATTGAAAATCACATGACCATGATGTCGCCTATGTCCACTTCACAGAATTGGGAAATGCCCAGACTCTCGCACTATAACTGTGGCATAAGGCCAGAATGAGCTGTACATTACAACGCTACATACTGCACAACTTTACAATCGCAGCATTTCATCACTATTGTTCCAATCAGTACATCTCCCCTTCTCGAACGTGCACAAACATGAGTAACTAGACCTGACGTCACCCTCCTAAACCCAGTGATGACTCCTTAGAGGGATTGGAGCAAATAAACTGAACTCCACCTGAAACTAATTGCTCTACGTGCCTCCTAGATGTTACCCACAGACAGAGCGGTTGATTCTATACCTACTAGCACCCCGCCCTTCTCTCTTCAACCACCTCTTGCATTTATTAATTGTCAGACCACTCCACTCAAGGCCCCATCGAGACATCATATGTTGCTTTTCTTATGCTCATCAACTGTTACCAACCATCCAGGTCTGTACACTAGAGAAATGTACATCTCCGATTAGTCCCTTGTATTATTAGACTCTTTTACTTTCGGTTTGCTCTTCATTGTTTATGAAAAATGCTCAATAAAATACTCCTGAAATTAAAAAACTATTGTTCCAATTGTGTGACAAACATTGTTTTGTAATTTTTTGTTTTTATAGAGTTTTATATAGCGCGAACTAGACCAAAAGATATCAGGTATCAGAGCGCTTTACAAGAGCATCAGTTTCATTACAGATGGATATATTCATTTTTGTTAGGCACAGGGAGATTAAGTGGTTTGCCCAGAATCACAGGATGTTGCCAAGACTCAAACGCAGTTCCCCAGCTTCGAGGTCTACCATTCTAGCCGTAAGGCTACATCCTCTCCCTACATTTATTTACCATACACTATATACACATTCCACTAACCAGTGCTTTAAATGGGAAAAAATAAGTGCAGATACTCATTAAAATGAGCTAGAGGTGTGGTGCGGGGCAGGGCTAGGGGCAGGGCTAAGGGCAAGACAGGATGATACTTAACTTCTATATTAGTTGCAGCACATACCAAAACACATGAGAAATGTGTTTATATAAACAAAGCAGGTCAACTCATTACACAAAATGAAAGAGAAATGCAATAATATGTTAATATTTCCTGTTTTTTGCAATAGTTGCAACTTCTGAATGTCTAACTCCTAATTGCTGTTTGGCACAATACTATATATTTTTGAGCATGCAAGTAAGAAGAAACTGAAAATACCCCCATGCCGCACCAAAGCTCTTATGGCACCAAGCAAATTAATTAACTCATCATGACCCTCCCCAGAAGATCTCTCGTCTCTTCCATCGATCTATCCATTCATCCTACCATTTACCTGCTGATGTCCACCATTTAACCTTTACATTCTATCGTCTATTCAGTCTTTCAATCATTCAGTTTTTCACATTCCATCTATCCACCCTTCATATCCAAACCAATCCATCCATCCATCTCCAAACCTATCCATTCATCCATTCACTCATCTCTTTATCCACCCTTTCCCTCATGCATCAATCCTTTCGCTCATCCATCAACTCTTTCACTCCTTTATTGTATCCACCCTTTCACTCAATCCCTTCTTTCACTCATCCGTCATCCACCCTTTCATCCATCCTCCCTACCTTTCATTCATCCATCCAAACTTTCACTTATCCACCCATCATCCGCCCTTTTATCCAATGATCCACCCTCTTTCACCTATGCATGCTTTCAATCATCCATCCATCCACCCTTGCTCACTCATCCATCCACTCACTCATCCACTCACCCACCCACCCTCCCTTTTACGTTATTTATGATTCTGTGTCGCAGAGCAGATATGTACAAACAAAGTACCACACATTTCCTCTAAAATACCTCCTGAGACTGCCTTGAGTCTCTCTCCTTCTTTCACTTTTTTCTTACAAAAAGAGGCATACACACAAATATAGCAGACACACAAAAGACTCAGGTATGATAAAAGGCATCTTTTCTCTTCACCTACCATGGCTATTTTAATTGCCACCAGGGCCGCACTGGCTGTAGCCTGATTGCCAATGCCAGGGGACTGACATGATTCCTGTGCCTGCACGACCGCACAGGATAGTGTGAATGTGATTGACAGCACAGGACCTGAATGGACCCTGCTCTGTCAAGCACAGCGTGAAGGCGAGCACCTGGACATTATTCAAATGAGCCCTGCTGAATAGCTCACCTGGGGCTCACATCGATGCTGCAGAAGCGGCACCTTGGCTGCCAGAGACACGTTCTACTTCTGCTCACCAGCACTGCCAATGAGCCTACCTTTTTATGAGTAGCGGTACTCTCCAGGGCAGTAGAGAAGTGCTGGTACTCAGTACCAGTGAGTACCGGCCCATTGGACGCACTGCCACTAACACATACAATAACTGTGTCCCTGTAAAGACAGTAAAATACTGTAACTTACTGAGACAGGTCCTAGACACACACCATCGACATGATGTATCCAAACAAAAGCAGGATGTAATGACTGACATCTAAATTTAAGGACACTGGAGAATAAAGACCACAGACACCTTGCCTAACAGGTATATATGCAGAAGGTGAAGTCCTTGGAGGCAACAGGGTCGGGACAGAGTCAGAATAATGCTTACATACACTCACCAAGGGCACAGGAAATGTATCAGATGGGTACACAGCCTTGAAGGGTATTGGCCTACAGTGGAATTCCACCTGTGGCAAGGTTGTCGTGGTTAGATTCAAATGGGAAAGGACTGTCGCACTCCTAGGTAATCCTGTTATTCCAATAGGTGCTATAGTCATTGGTGCAATAGGTTTCCTGTCACAGGGAGGTGTGACCACCACCCAGACAGGCTTTAGTGTATTGGGGCTGGGCGGGTGCACTCTGAGTGCCAGACACTCTGCACTGGGGGCACATTTGGTGTCCCCATGCATAGTCCAGCGCAAACCAGTTGCAGGAGCCATTTGCTCCTGCTCTGGCGTGAAACTGGACAAAGGACATGGGCGTAGCCACCCCTCTGTCCTGCCCCTCCCCAAGGAGGGTCCCCAGAGTCAGACCAACCCATTCCCTGGGTATAAAGTGGGAAACCTGATTACAGGACTTTGGATTTTACCTGGACTCTGTAACAAGAAACCAAGTACTTTGACAGTCTACACTTCGCTGGACGACAGAAGAATCTCCCTTGGAGTGAAGAATTTACTCCCCTGAAGCAGCAGGCACCTAAACGCATCTGACCGGTTTGCATCTCCCGAGCTCCTGAGGACTACGAAGATTTCTGCAACACAGGAGGTGGGTTCCCGAGTGTCCCAGAGGTCGATCTGCTCTCTCATTAATCTTGAGACCAGTATCCCTCGTGGGGACCGTGCAACTTGAACCCTGTGCACCGTCTACTTTTGCAGCAGCATATGCTTTTTGGCAATCCCTGAGGCTCTGCTTTGGACTACGTGTAGTACCGACCCCGAGCAGCATTTCCACCGAAGAGCTCCAGCCTCCACTCCACGAGTGCTCAGTGGGTTGGTGCTTTGGGATTCCGCTCGAGGTCTCTTCGCGATCCCTGGTCTGTTTGCCTGTGTGGCCTGTTGAGGGTCTCTTTGATTTTCCTTGGGCTTCCCTGGTTGCTCCAGAGGTGCCTTGACTCCCCCATAGCTTGGAGTGTCCTTGACCTTTCTGGTCCACACCGTAACCTGTTTCATCTGTCCGAATGGGTTGCCTTGGCCAAGGCTTGTTGGTGTTCAATCCGGACACTGACCCCCTCAGCATTCAACATCCTTTGGAGGACAGCTCACCTCCAGACTTTGGTAATCGTCAACACCTCCTGGTCCCCGTGGCTACAGAGTCAAGCATCCTATCACACCTGAAGCACCCGACATCGGTGGGCATTCGTCTATCGAGCCCCTGGTCACCCTGAAGTGACCCAGACTCTGTCCCCTCTGCTTTCACGTTCTTCTCACCTCGGATCCAGGCTGGATTCCACTGGACACTTCATCTTCCCAGCAGCAGCACTTCTTCGCATCATGCCAATGAAAATGACGAGGGTTTCAGACACCACTTGACCCCTATACACCCGGCTCCTCTGGGATAGGTAACACGGATACCTCGGTACTGACAAGGGTGCTGGCTTTAGAACCTTCTATGTTCCAAAGGGTTTGCTTGAAGTCCTCTCCGAAGTGTCCTTAAACTGTAATTTTCCAACCGCGACTTTCCCATAGAGTTGTACGGAGCACGCGTCTGTGTTCCCACACTGCACCCGTCCTCCGTGGGGTCCCTGTGTCACTCCTTTGGGTGGTTCCTTGGGGTCCCAGCGATTCTACATGCTGTAGGCCCTGTGTCTATTGAAGTCGCTGATGTAATACCATTTTTTTAGCATATGGTTCGGTCTCTCCCTGGAGCCCGCTGTGTATTGCGATATTTACTGTCATTCTATTGATTAAGTATTGTGTGCTTTATGTTCTAATCTCGTATATAGATTAGTAGAGAGTGTTTAGTAATGAATACATATTTTTTGTATAACACTAGTGTTGTTCTCCTTTCATTTGATTACTCAGGAGGTTCTGATCTGGTAAAACAAGCTGCCTTACATTCCTTCAAGACTTAGCCTGAAGGCTGCTCTCTATAGCTACCACTAGGATAGCTTTCTATAAAGGTTATCTTTGACCTAATTACCATAAGGGTCATTTGGACTGGTGCAAGGTGCCCACTTTAATTAGTGGACAGCATGTACCAGGCCAACTTCTCACACAGAATGCTTCTCTGAAACGGTTGCACTTTGAGACACTTGTACTATGTTGACATCTGAAAGCATGAACTATGTGGAAGTGTGACTATAACATTAAAACGTTTGTGACTTCATGTCACACTCATAGCCAAAACTAATCTTGACATTGACACCCAGCAAATGCAGACACCGAAATCTTAACTACATACTGTCAAAGTCCACATACTCCATGGACCATATGCAATCCATGCTATACTAACAAAATTGTATACCTACACTTCTAATTACACATGATTTACAGTTAAATAAACTTTTGGGGATACAGAAATCTGCAAACGAAAATATGAACCTGCTTTATTCAGCATGAGAACTGAAGATAATAAATAACAAAAGGCCAATGGCCAGTCCAAAAGTCTGACACAATGGCCATAAGAGTCATGCCCATCAAGTCTTGCCTGCACAATTTCTGTTAAGGGACACCTCCTCTGGGAGGGGCATCTAGGGAGCATGCCAGGCACCAAAGTGACAAAACTAGGGATGACCGGTTTGGGGAGGGATGGAATCAAGAGGGGGGGTGGTTCCTACTTCAGTGGCAGGTTCTGATTCAGGGGTGGTTGCGCTACTGCAGTAGTAGGGCCAGACTGAGGGGGGGTTGGTCAACTGCAGTTGTAGGTTCTGATTGGGGGGGTGGGACAACTGCAGCGGGAGGGCTAGATGGAGGTGGGGATGGGCTGGGCCTGACAGGTTTGGGAATTGTGTAGTTTTCAATAGTGTGAACAGAAATAGGGAGGGAATGTGGCTTTTTCGGACGAGTTTTGGTGGGTGTGGAAGTACTGGGTTGTGGTGTGGAAATTTGGGTTGCTGGAGAGGCTTTGGACATTGGAGACTGGGGGGGAGATTCTCTTCAGGGGGTGATTTAGGGCTCATTCTTTCACATTGTGCGGGGCAGCAGAGGCAGATGGAGGTGGCTGGGCCAGGGAGTGGATTTTCTCTTCTTCTTGGGAGCGTTGGTAGGTTTGGGTAGGGTAGAGTTCAAGGGGATTGAGACTACCTGGGCTAAGGGGGCAACAGGAAAAGCAAGGGTAGGAGTTGTGGAGGAAGAGGGTTCTGAGGTCTGTGGCGTGTCTGGGGATGCATGTGTGTTGTCTGGTAGTATGTCTGTGGTGGTGAGTGTGTTGTCTCCTGTGAGTGTGCATGTGTGTGGGTTTGTCCTTGTGTCTGTGTGTGCACAGAGTGTGGCTGTTGAGGTGGATGCATGCGTACGTTTGTGTGTTCTTGGGTCGGGGAGGGTAGTTGGGTTTGTGAATGGGGAAGATGCAGTAGGGGGGTGGGAAAGCTGGAGCTGGAACACTGCTGCCTTCAGTGTGGAGGCCAGAGTCTGATTGGATCTCTGTAGGGCAGACATGACAGGGTGAATAACCTCCAGGAATGATATCATTTGAGTTAGATGAGTGGTATGCACCTGGACGACATTCAGCACTGCTGTCTGCCCCACAGAGATCTGCCTCGGGATATCTATGGCCTCCACACGAAGGGCAGTAGTGGAGACAGGGGGTGAGGTGCCTGGCGCGAAGGAGACCACCCCCCTTCTAGGGGAGAGGCCACATACAGTGGGATGGGGAGCCGCTGGGAGGGTGGAGAAGGTAGGGGTGGTGGTGGACTCTGATGTAGATGATACTGTTCCTGGCTCATCTACCACCACTTCAGAGTCCTCACTGGAGCTCGAACTGGTCTGTGATCCAACTACTGTTCTGTCCAACGTGTCCTCAGGGTAGGGGTGGGCGACAATTTCCGTTCCACTCGCGGAAATTGCTACAATTCGACATTGTCGCATTCCGCGCGGAACGCGAAAATGACGAAATTTCCGCGATCCGCGAGGGAACGGAAATTGTCGCCTTCCACAAAAATTAAACCTAAACAGGAAGCACTTTCAGATCTAAATAAAGCAGGGGCGCGAGTTGAAGCTCAAATTCAGTAACGCATTAATCAGCACAAAACATTCAGGATCGGTCTCTGGCCCTATAAGCGACATGTGAACTGCATGGAAGCCCCGCATAAGGCCTGAAGTCGCGTCAAAACGCACTCTGGAACTAGGCCCAAAACACCCCTTGCCCTCCATGGATTTTCTCCAAAACACTTGCAATCAAAACTAGACCTTCCCAACTCTGATCCCAACAAATCCACTCGGAACCACCTGCAACACCCTACAATCGAACCCCAAAAACATGCAAAACTCACGTTTAACATAGGCTCCTATGGCAGCTGTTTCCCTTCCTCGACTTTGCCAAAAAACACCCTTCCCATCGATCGATTCCTCCCAAACTTTCTGCACACCCATGAATTCCCCCTCTCTACCAATCACAGCAGCCCCGTTCCTGTCGATCAACTGGAACCCCCTAAAAACCACTTCTCGCACCCCAACACCGCCCATTGGATAACATTGCAATCCGGGCCTTCACAAAAAAAATGCTCTTTTTTCGCACTTCCACTACTTCGATCATCTTCAAGCTCACTGGGGCACTAGTTCCAGCGATTGCCAAGAATCTCAGCAAGAATTACACAAATCCATCGACTGGAACGGGTACGACTTTTCGCCCAAACACGCGCCCCCCGCAAACCCACAAAAACACCCCAAAATCACCCAAATCTGGATGGAATTTTACCAAACCACCCTTAAACCTTCCCAACACCATTATGCACGAACCTGCCACACACACCAGCGGTGGGCAACGTCTTCCCGCCCTTTACCCCACTATGATGGACAGCTGACTCGAGGCCGGGACCCCGGGCTCGTCGGCGCCGTGGCAACGTTACAGACACACATTGCCACTGGAGACAACTCTTCTGGCCCTTTACGCAGCTGTAGTGTAGGAAAAACACTATACATTTATACACCGAGGTAGCACTTACTGATTAGCCAGTAGAAAGTACTCGAATTGAGTAGAGGTATTGCACAAAACGGTGGCATCTTCTTGGGTAAATATGCAGGGCAGGATTCATTCTGGCACGATGCTCCTTTCGCTTTCACGAAAACCCCAACCGGAAGATGGAAGCACTAATCTCTGCGATCACGCGAAATATCGCGAGATCGCAGAGATTTTGTGCCATTTCGCGATATTTTGCGAAAGTCACTTCCGCTAATTCCGCCCACCCCTACCTCAGGGAGGCTCCCCTCACCCTCCATGGCACTGGTTCCCTCCTGTTCAGACTCAGCACTGGAACTAGTCTGGCGAGCTGCTTCCCCTTGCTCTGTGGCACTACCTCCTCTGCTGGCTGGTTCTGATGTTATGAACAAGGAGGAAAATGAATCACATGAGTAATTTGTATGTACTTGACACATGGGTATCATCACAAATCTTCACAGAGCAAACAAATACATCAATCGGACTTGTGCAATTATTTTGATACTGTTGTGCAAATAGCACTTGTTGGTATGCCAGTTAACCTATGCACCCTCACACATGATGTTGTCAGCGACATTGGGGGTAGCAATATTAAAATACTCAACCACAATGTAATTTAATTCAATATGTACCATCTGATGTATCGTATTTCGGTACTGACGTCCTGGTGTCATGACATACCTGTCTCATCTAATGTAAGGGAGTTTCATACATCGCAATGGGAATGGAATTCACACAATTGAATTGAGATATGGTATCCAATATAATTCAATATTTATTAAAGATTTGGATCTCCAATGAGGTCCACATAAAATGTACATACGCTTATTACATAATAAATATAATAAAATATAAGCTAAGTTAATTTCTCAGTTTATTGTAAAAATATTGAAATCCTTTGTAGCCAGTCTAAAATGTTTCCCTTACATAACAGATAAATATAATCAATTACCCCTACGAGCGAGATGTAAGTAAAGGCTAACAGCATTAAGACAAATAAGCAACTACAATGCCCTAATAAATCCTCTACCAGAACAAATGGCACTAGTTTAAATCCATATTAAACAATAGCAACTTCATAATAGATTCAATTTTTAGTAATGTACATCACAACAGCTGCTCATTAAAAGCAGGAAAGTATTATAAAACAACCAACATATTTGAATATACAATACATTTTCCTTTAACAACAAAACCTAAAAGCTAAATATATTCTAATTTTGTGCAAAACACTTTAAATAGCAGCAACTAGATGTGGAAATTTCTAGAATATTCAGCATTGGATAGTAACAGCTTAAGTAAATGATATTTTAGGATAGCAGCAAAAGTGTGGGAGTACAATATATACCAATTGTGCAAAGAACAGTTGAATAGCACCCATAACATGCAAAATACAATCTAAAAAAAATAGTACCAAGTCTCCTTTAACCTTAAAGATACCAAGGCCCAAAGATTAACAGCGTAATTGGAAGGAGAGCCATGTATCTAAAAGGAGAACCTACTTAAATAAGTTATAATAAAGGTTAAAATATGTTCATAAACTCCTTGAAAAAGTTTAATAATTTTACACAAACTGCTTCATTCTTCGGACAAAAGAGAAGTTCACAGGCTGATGTTACATTTTTGATACAGTTTTGTACAAACATCGGACGTAGCCAACAATGACGACACAGAACCAATGCTGGGCAGACAAACAAGACCTGATCCAGGTTCTGAATGCTCAAATCACAAATTACATTTTTTTCCATTTTTTATGGGGTGTGACCAATTTGCTGTTTGGTCATTTAGAGGTAAGAGATTCATGCGACATAGGGTAAGCCATCGTCGAATACCATGTTCTAAGTTCCAGGATAATGATGGTATCTAGTCTGCAATCCCTAGTCATCGTTTTGTGAACCATTGGGTCTTATGTTACAGGTCACATAACTATTTACATACATCAAGCTGGCATAGTCATTGCATAAGTCATCTCACACAGATAACAGTGATCTGTGCCTATTTACCCTGTAGCTTAAGTTCTTTACTGTCTGGTCACACATTGGGTGAGAGGTACGTGGCCCACAGTCTTGTGTCATCTATGCCCAGTGTCAGGATGAGGACTCAAAATGTTGTGCACATTGGAAACATCTCACCAGTGTCACAGGTAAACAATGCTCAACACACTTCATCCTCACAATGCTTCAAGTAGATCCCTATGCCACTGGGCCATCTGAGTGCATTGTCTGTACAGACTATCAGTAATGAACATCTATTCTCCAAGAGTTTCATCAACACTGTGTATCGTTCTGTTCAGACTGCATGAGTCCACATTTGTAGAGGCCAAGATTGAATGTACCTCACATCTTTTGGACATTTTGTACAGCTTAAATTGCTCGTTGACCAAATCATTTTCCTTAATCACTTCCAAATGATGCACATGTGACATTTATGAATCTAACAGTGATGCATCGAACACATGGTATAAAAAGCATTAAGTATGAATAGTAAGGGTGGGCGGCAATTTCCGTTCCGCTCTCGGAACTTGTGAAATTTCAGCGTTTTTGCGTTCGGCGAAAATGTCGAAACTTCCGCGATCCGCGGCAGAACAGAAATATGCAGGGCAGTATTCATTCTGGCACGATGCTCCCGTCACAAAAATTAAACCTCAACAGGAAGCACTTACAGATATAAATAAAGCAGGTGCCCGAGTTGAAGCTCAAATTCAGTAACGCATTAATCAGCACAAGACATTCGTAAGCACGGTCGAGGCTAGGCAGGTGTGCTTTTCTCCCCATATCTATCGTCAACAATTTGCTGTAATCCTTGATGGAGCTCTGTGCATCCATGAGCTTCTCGAGCGCAATCCCCGTGTAGTTCCTGACACCAGGAGTTTCTGTCTCCTCATCTGCTGCTTTGATCGGTCTCTGGCCCTTTATAAACAAGAGGCATGTGAACTGCATGGAAGCCCCGCATTTTGGCCCCGGCCCACACACCAGCAGTGTGCAACATCTTTCTGCCCTTTCCCCACTATGATGGACAGCTCACTCGAGGGACCCCCGCGCCCGTCGGCACGGTGGCAAAGTTACAGACACACATGGTCACGGGAGACAAGTCTTCTGGCCCTTTACGCAGCTGTGGTGTAGGAAAAGCACTATACATTTACCCAACGAGGTAGCACTTACTGATTAGCCAGTAGAAAGTACTCCAGTTGAGTAGAGGTATTGCACAAAACGGTGGCATCTTTTTGGGTAAATATGCAGGGCAGGATTCATTCTGGCACGATGCTCCTGTCACAAAAATTAAACCTCAACAGGAAGCACTGATAGATATAAATAAAGCAGGTGCCAGAGTTGAAGCTCAAATTCAGTAACGCATTAATCAGCCCAAAATCTCTGCGAGCATGCGAAATTTCACACGTTCGCCGAGATTTGCCGTTTCGCAAAATTTTGCGAAAGGCAACTTCGCAAATTCCGCCCACCCCTAATGAATAGTCAAGGACGTTGACACACATGTGAACCGTTGTGAATATGTATCTCACATCATAGCTTACAATTCCAGCCCGGTTTCCACCAGTGACCACCTTTGTTTGCCACAGAATGGCATGTGTTGTCACTATTGACGAGCCATGGACTCATTCTTTGAATGGAAAGAATGTAATCTGATACCCAATCAAGTAAAAAGCCAGTGAGACAGGTGACCTGAGTTAGCAAACTTATAATTAGCCCATGGGAGACATTGGAATATACTGAGCACCAGGGCTGGGACCTAACATTGGCACACTGATCAATCCAAACTCACCAAGGCCTCAACATAGACATCACCTGCTACCGAGATGTATAGAATGGGCTTTTCACACTTGAGTGCTCCAACAACTACATACTGGATTCCGCACTTACTGTTCACAAGGACATCTGAATGAAACCCATGTTCAGTAATGTCCTCCGGGATGTGTTGCAGGCCTAGCTCCGTTACCTGTACCTCTACTTACAGTTTCCAAAACCTGGAGAGTTGTTGGATATCAAGGGCGACTTCTATGCCTTAGGATGGATACTCTGTCATTGGAGAAAATGATGGCACCCATTTTGCTTTGGTCCCACCAGAGGCTTTTGAACAAATCTATCGTAACAGAAAGCACTACCACTCCATCAATGTCCAGGCAGTGTGTTTGGCAGACATATGCATTTCACATGTCTGTGCCCATTTCCCTGGCTCAGCACATGATAAATACATCATGCGAAACAGCATCATCCCACATTTCAGGAGTCAACTGCAACCCGATCTGGCCTGGCTTGTAGGTGGGTGATGTTGTCTGTGTATGTTGCAGTGTGTGTTGGTTGCATGTCAGATAGTGATCTGTAGTCAGACAACTGAAGTTTTTTCTTTGTTTAATGTAGGAGACTCTGGATACCCCAACCAGCCATGATTACTGACAGCACTGCACAACCCAGTCACACCAGCAGAAGTGCACTTTAATGAAGCCCATGGCGGTACCAGGCAGATAGTTGAGCGGACTTTTGGCCTCCTGAAGACAGGGTTTCGCTGTCTGGACAGGACGGGAGGAGCCCTCCAATATGCCCCATTGAAGGTGTGCCAGATCATCGCAGCTTGATGCATGCTGCACAACGTGGCAATACTCAGGGGCATACTCCTGATAGTGGATGATGGAGACCAGCAGGTGCCACCAAGGGAGGATCCAGGACTGGGCCATGAAGACAGTGGTGATGATCATGGCATGGATCTTAGACAACAGCTTATCCACAACTTCTTTACATGAATGTAAGTATGCAATGAGAGGAGGTGACTAACACCAATTGTTTGTGGTTGTGTTGCTGATGGACAATGTGTATGTATGCTTGTGAGTGTCTGATAATTGTCCTGAGTTTTTTTTTTTACTAAGATGGGTCTTTGAAATGGGCAGCTCGACATGTGCAGTGTTACCATGAAGCCTAGCTAGTGTTCACACTGACATTTTTGTGCTTCAGATTACATTGTTCTCAGACATTTGCTACCTTATTCCTGATTTCCTTACTCTGTTCTATGTTCTTTATTACCAGGGTACTTTGCTATATCATCTACAGAGTGGACTTGCAAGTTGTGACCTGACAAGACACACAATGCTGTGACAGACACCGACGCACTTCCTTCAGACCAGATAGTCAGTTGATTTTGTTTTTAGTTCCTTTCAGTACTGTGATATGCAATTTGAATTTGTACTCAGGCACCAGGTATTATTTGGACAGTAAACCTGTGTTCCACACTGAGGTGTGCATTGTCTGTTATCACGCATCCAAATAGTTTTACAATCAAAAATTGAACATGATGAGCTGGTTTGCTAAATGTTTGTGGATTGTCCTGGCAAATAGTGATAGTTTTATAGACAATAAACTTTCATTGAATCTGTACCATGTACTACGGGTTATGTGATAACCTGGTTGTGTACATCTATCATACTGTGCCAAGCCACATTTACTCACAAGCCCTTAGTTTACTTTTTGGTAGTGATTTGTTACCAATATTGTTGACACTTTCTTTTGCAGGTCATTACAATATATACATTTGGAATTCAACGACATTAACAAGTAGTGGTGGGTGAAGTTGTCAGAGTGTTCTGATCTTGAGGTGGAAGTAGGTTCCGAACTTGTCGCAGAGATCTAGGGACGAGGGATGTCTGCGGCTTCGCTGTGTGGGTTGGTGAATTCATGGATGACGTTGAAGAGTTCCTTGGAGTTGGTGGAGATTTTGTTGAGGATTAAGTTCCTTTTGGTCATTCTGATTTGGTTGTGGTAGTCAGTCATGGCATCCTTGTAGGTGGAGTAGCTATCGGTTGTCTTGGTATTCATCCAGTACTTTTTCTGCCGTCTGCAGGTCCACCTGGCTTCTTGGAGGTCGTGGTGAACCAGGGGGCTTTTCTGGCCCATGTTTTGGGAGAACAATGGAATCTGACAAGATGTGGATTGGTGAACATGTCCACCTATGTGCATAAATGGACATGTTGGGTTTATTTATCATTACATGTCCAAAGACATTAACTGATACCAGACACTGTGGATGACACTGGTGGGTTGGTGTTCTCCACATCTGTACTTTCAGGGTGACATAAGTAATTTTTAGTTCCCAATGTTGGAGTTTGTCAGGCCTGTGTACTGGGCTTAGTCCATGCCTCAGCAGTCACATAGGTGTGGCTGCCTACACACTCACAGTATGTTGCTTTCCCTTGAATTTTGAGAGAGAGCTGCTGATTGTTCTCATCTCATGACTCACAAGTGAATGCTTGTAAGGAGCCAAATGCGTGACTGCTTAGCTTCGTGCCTACACAGATCATGGAGTTTGTATATGGACTCCATTGTCAAATGAGATGACAAACTCTTGTTTCTGCTATTTTGTGGCTAACTAATTTCATGAGCTGAGGTTTACGTGCCAAGGGTCTATTTGTGAAACAAACTCCTCCTCCCGCCCAGCCTGGCCACCAGGAAGAATGTTGTCCAGCCGATGATGGGAAATGTACTTGCAAGATGGCTGCCACTGGTGGCTGGTGTTTGGAGCACAAAGGCAAATTTGGTAGTTGTGATAGGGTCAGACATCAGGCCCCAGTGTCAGCCATCTTGCTAGTACACTTCAACTCACTGTCAGTTAGCCATAGGCCCAGAAGAAGTGGTTGTGCTGAGGGTGTGGGAAGGAGTATTTGCTGTTACTCTAACTCCTATCAGGCCTGGTCCTACATACACCTTCCCACCAAGCTGAACCAGCCTACCTGGAACTCTGCTTTACTGACAGTGGGTGGAAATGTAGTAGCAAGATATCGGACACTGGGGACTTTGTGTTTGGAACACAAGACCATGATGGGAGTTGTGGACAAAACACACACCAGTCATCAGTATCAGATATCTTTCAAGTACATTCGCACCCACCGTCAGGAAAGCAGAGTTCCAGGTAGGCTTTTGGTGCTGGGTGGGAAGGTGTGTGTAGGACAGAGCCTGATGGGAGTTGTAGCCATTGCAAATTCTCCTCCTCCCACCCAGCCCGGATAACACCTCTGGGCCTATGCCTATCTCACGGTGAGTAACGCCAGCTCGTTGAGATGACGGACGGTGAAGGAGCACAGTGTCGGTGAAAAGGACCAGGAATAAGCCAACTGGAAACTACTCGGAGTCGATGAAGCCCAGGGCTCCCGAGAAGACACAAGCATTGAGGAGTTCCATACTGATGAGTGGGACCGGATTATAAGCCGCCCGGCTATGTAAATTACGAGACCAGGTTGTTTCATATGAACCCACAGATTATATCCCCGTCCTGAGGAAGCCATAAAGAAAGTGGAGGCTGAAACGCGAACGCGTCGACACTTTGATAAAGGAGGAGTCCACCTTGTTGTGGAATAAATACATGAGTTGCATTGGCATTACAAATTTAGATGAAGTACTTATATCTTTGTGTTGCTGATAGGACTACCTTCTGATGTAGCACTAGGCAATGTGAAGTGCACACATGTTTTATGGAATAAGCTTATAGGGGAAAGGATTTTTGATTGAGTTATTTTACACATGAGTTTGTATATATGTGTTGTAGTGTAAAAGAAAAAAATTGTTTTGTATTTGATGTATTGATTGTGTGTATTGTGGTACACTATGTGTTTGGATGTTCACCGATGGATACTTGTGCCTGCATTATAATTATTTAAATTTGCCAGAAGAAATTGACTTTTTGCCAAGGTAATTAATAAACTCTTGTGCAGAAATTAAATATGATCTATCCCTCTATATCATTTGTACATATACCTTAGATATCTCACGGTGAGTGGCAATGTACTAGCAAGATGTCAGACACAGGTGCCTGACTTGAACCCAACTCCCATCCTGGCCTTGTGCTCCTCACACCAGTCCCCAGTGTCAGTCATCTTGCCAGTACATTTCCACTCCCTCTTAGGAAAGTAGAGCTACAGGGGTGCTGTTTGTGCTAGGTGGGAGGAGAAGTGTTTGCCTCAGCTATAGGGTACAAGGTGCACTAAGCATATCTTCACATAGGTCATGCAGGTGTATACATATCACGTTCCCTGTGCTTTTGCACACACTTGCAGTGACTTATTCAGAGGTATGTGGACTGGAGTATATAAGACCTCAGGAGTAGCAGAAGTTGCATCATAATCTGGCGGGGAGAAGTTTCATGCCCTCGGGGGCTGGAATAAGATTGCGGTAGCAGCGGTCAAACGGATGGTCCGGCTGACATCTTAGTAAGGCCTTTAGTCTTGAGGCAGCCAGGGCATGCAAGCTTTAGGGTAAGCAGTCCGCATACTCCATTTGTCTTCTCAATACACTGTGCCTAAGGGAACCATTCTAATCATGGAGGAAAGAGTTCCCAGCAGCTTTGCTGTCCACCAGCATTCACTGTGTGTGTGTGTGTGTGATGTCACAGGCTCGCAGTCATATAGTCAAAACTAAGTAGTTCACGGACAAGTCATTTCAGACCTCTTCTACCAACGCTTTTCTAAGTTTAACTCATTGGAAGAAGTTAGTTATTTTAACTACCAGCAAGGTTTGGGTTTTTTATGCGTTTCTGAACAAGTCTTTGCTGACAGACCACATTATCATGTAATAAGCTAATCTCACATCAATGACAGTATTTCCTCTCAACGTTATATTTCAGTGACTGCAATTCACTTCTCTTCTGCCTGGGAGCATAGCATTTGGGGTTGATTTTTAGATCAATAATTCAGTCTTTTCAATATTAGTTCCCATGGCATCAACACAAGTTGTGTAACCACCTCCATTTCTTTTATATATTTAAAAAAAATACAAATCTGGAATCCAAATTGAGGCAAAGGTTACATATATTTAATAACTACCTGGTGGCCATCAATGCAATGAAATTTGGTTCAAGAAGGAAAAGAGCATTACTTTTCAATAATTTGGGTCATGCTGGTCGGAAAACTTTTGACAATTTACCTCAGGGGCATTTTGACGTATGGGATGTTAAGACAATTGTCAGAAGAACAAAATCTATTACGTGAGGCATACATTTTTCAGTCACAAACAGAGCAGAACAAAAGCTTGGGAACTGTGTTGACACTGGATATACATTAACTGCTTTTCTAAAATTATACAAGAAAGGCTTTTAACTTGCTGAAGTCCAAGACTGTTAGAAATTTTTGATGTTGCCAAAAGCAATGAAAGGTCAACAATGTCATACGAAGTCCTAGATTGTCAAGAGGGCTTATTACCAGTGAATAGGGTTGCTGCTGAAACCTCAGTATGTAATCTTTACACTAGAAACTACAGACGCACAAACAGGAAATCTGCAATAATCTGCTATAGGTGTGGGTCATAGAATAGAGTAGACTCATGTACGGAACATGTACTGTACCTAAGAGGTGCAACAAGTTTAGAAATATTTTACATGTTTAATCTCTTCACAAAGCATGTAGTGGAAAACAGAAATTAGCAACATTCTTTTTCACGATTCTGAGGATAGGCTTAACAATGTCATTAAAACAGTTGATTCTTGTGTGGGTGTACTGAGTGCAAAGGAGATAAAAGATCCCTAATGGAATAGAAAGAACTAAATAGCAGTATGTCATTATCTGTGATGGTAGCCTCAGGTGTACCTCTTACAGATACATTTTTTTACAACTGCCCGGTGGATGGATGGAGATATATATATATATATATATATACACACACACACACACACACACACACACACACTTTCACTGATCACAATATTGATATGTTACACTACCTTATTATCACTCAGTGTTTATAAAGAAAGACAAAAAAAAAGGTGTATGTTGCCATGAAAGGCCATGACTTACTGGGTCAGAAAACCTTCGCAAAATTGGGTTTGAGACGAATACTGGCAGCCAGGTAATCTATCATTGCACCACCTGAAATAATCACCGGTTTTTTAAATCAAGTTGCCCACCTCAAAATGACAAGCTACCAACTGGCCATACATTAAACACTTTAGAACATAGAACGAGAGGCAACAGCGTCCAAAGTGTAACTAGCAACAACTTGAGCACGTTACCAAAGAAAGCAAGAAGAGTCAGTCACTGCGTGTGATTTTTTCTCTTTTATTCCATTCCCCTTTAGCTAGCGCAGTCAAAGCATTTCACTAAAATATAGGCTTCCTCAGGGCTGCAAAAATGTAAAAAAATATATATATAGAAAAAACATGAGCTTGTTTAAAAACCAAAAACACAAATTTCCTACAAAAGACAAATACATGCCACCTTAAAACCCAAATTTGTACAACTATACAAACATTGAATACATCCAATATCGCAAACATACATTTAAGAAAAACTAGGGACTTAAGCACATCATAGTCACAAATACTTCAACATAATAACCATAACTCTAAAAAGTACATCTAAAACCTGCCTTATTAAAAAACATCTAAAAATGTATATCTAACATATTAAACGTCAACAATGCACACACAACTCACAATCCATTAAGAATGAAAAGAAGACACATTTAGATTCACATCAAGACTAATATATGACGTTACAACGCAAACAATTACAACGCATGCTTTACAACGCAGTTTTTACAACGCAAGTACCATTACATCACATGTTTCTACAACGCATACCATTACAAAGCAAAAGTAGGATAATAAATGTAATGATCCATTACAACACATACTACCACAAGGCAAACTTTTACAACGCTATTTTATTTTTATTTTGTATAATAATAAACCCCTGGGAAAAATGGGGTTTTGGGTGGGGTAGTGTATTAAAACGTGAGTATTTGAATTTAGTACACGAGCGTTAAAATTAATACTTGGGTACTAAAATTAATACTCATGTTTTTTATATTATAAAAATTATACTAACAATTAGGTATCACAAAAATATTTTCTATTACAAAATACTATTTTATTACATAATACTTAATAAAATTACCAAACATTAAGATTTATACTAGAGTACTAAAATTAAGACTAGAGTATTTTTAAGAATACATTTTTACATCTACTTTTACTATATACAACCCAAATATAATAAACGTATGTTCAAAATTTATTAAAAATCAACCAAAATAATATATACGAATATTTTAGTAAAATACACATTTAATCAAATAATTCAAAATGTTGTCAATATAAACGAGCCAAAAAAAACGAACATTAATACACTTTATTCTACCAAACTATCTACCATTATTAATTTTAAAAATTAAACACAACACCACAAAACTAATACAAACACAAACAATCCACCATTTGAAAATGCACGAAAACGAAAGTTCTTAAACTCTTTCAATGAAATTACATCGACCCGGAAATAGCCAAAATGGAGGTCATAACATACAAAAAAAAAAAAAATTCCTAACATTAACATAACAAAATAATTATTTACATTCTTACACAGCATTAAAAACGGAACGAATAAATATACACAAAACATTTTCATTCCAAATAACGTTCCACACCACAAAACATATAAAAAGACCCATCCACCATTTTAAAAACAGTGGTTACCCGATTACCAGAGACTGCACATGCGTTTTGCTACTAAGAAATCTAAACCTCAAAGCGAACCATCTAAAACACCAAGGGCCTGATTCTGATGCGGTTAGGAAATCTTCCCGATCGAATCGGTTTCCAACCAACTCGGATCGGGAGAGTCCGACCGACTATGATGCATTCAGATTCTTCCAGATACGGTTTGGTTGGACTCCCATTGACTTCAATGGGAGCCTATTTTCCTAACCGCATCGTAATCTGGTCCTCGGTAGGGAAGACACGTTCCCAATCCGATTTGGAAAGAGCAAATGCCATTAGGAGGCGTTCCTAACCGCATCATAATCGGGCCCTAGTCAAGTAAAAACTATAGCAGTTGTAAAATATTTACAAATTAATATAAACGCAAATATCGTAAAATAAAGCATTTTAGTTTTCTTTCAGTTTGCTAGAAAACTTTTCAAACTTCTATAAAAGTTGAAAAAACACTGTTTGACTATATATATATATATATATATATATATATATATATATATATATATACACACACACACATATATTCATACATATATTCACACTGAATGAACAAAACTATATACATTTTTTTATCGTTTTTAATTAAATGTATAGTGGTGGGTTTACAATCACTATTTCAACTCGAGAGGATGCTTTCTCTAGTAAAATGCTAGATAGTAATGGGGTTAAAACTACTATTCCAACTCCAAAAGCTGGTTGCCTCAGCGAAAATATTATATAGCACGCGTTCAAATTACTATTCCAACTCCAAGGTTTACTTGCCTCAGGGAAAATGCTGGATAGTGCTGTGATTAAAATTACTATTCCAACTCCAAAGGACGCTTACCTCATGTGAAATGCTGCATAATAATGGGGTTTAAATTACTATTTTACCTCCAATAAATATTTGTCTCAAAAAATTCTGCATAGTGGTGTTAAAATTACTATTGCAACTCCAAAGAGTGCTTACCTCAAGGAAAATGCTGGATAGTGGTGGGGTTTAAATTATTCCAAATCCAAAAAGGTGCTTGCCTCAGGGAAAATGCTAAATAATGTTGGGTTTAAATTACTATTCCAACTCCAAGGGGTGCTTGCCTCAGGGAAAATGCTGGATAGTGGTGAAGTTTAAAATACTATTCCAACTCCAAGAGGTGGTTCCCTCTAAAACAATGCTGGATAGTGGTGGGATTTAAATCACTATACCTACTCCAAAGGGTGCTTGCCTCAGGGAAAATACTGGATAGTATTAATGTTTAAATTACTATTCCAACTCCAAGGGATGCATACCTCAAAGAGTGCTGGATAGTAATGGGGTTCAAATTACTATTCCTACTCCAAGGGGTGCATACTTCCAAAGAGTGCTAGATAGTGATAAGGCTGAAATTACTATTTCTACTCTAAAAGGTGCCTGCCTAAGTGAAAATGCGGGATATTGATGAAAGCTCAATGACTAATCCTGCTCCAACATTATCTTATCTCTGTAAAACATGTTTGTTTTTTATTAGGTTATAAATATTGTTACAAAATATAAATATTTATTCTACTTTTTTTACATATCAACAGATTGCTACTACATCCATCAACATCAGCAAAATAGCAACATTTGGACTGAAAATATATATATAGAAGATCTTCTGAAAAGTATATTACAAGGTAATTTACTTAAATATGTACACCAAAAAGAAGTAAACCAATGAAATAGTATGAGAAGACAAATGTGCAAAATCGAATAACATCCTCATTACATTTTTTAAACAATGTTGGAATATTTTTTCTTTCAGCTTTGAAATCTTTCAACATACATCAAAAACCAAAACATAATAATTGTCACATCAATAAAATAGTTCAAAAAAGTTTTGACTCTTATTAGAATTCAATAAAATGCTCTTCTCCAAATGAAAAATAACTTTTGCAGGTAAATACATTTTTTAAACTTCACTGAATAAACACAAATATATCTCTTCTGTGAAAAATGAAAAAGTTTTGTAAAAACACAAAACATTAACCTGTTCTTCCTTAACCAAAAATCTGTCATTTTATTTCATTGTATTTCAGATAAAATTGTGAAAATATTTTCAATGTTCCAACAATTTTCTACTTTTTCAGACCACAATACAATCCAAGTTCATATCCCCCCAAAAAAAACAACATATTTTAAAAAAAGGTAAAATTTCAAACACAAAAACCAATGCAAATACTTAACCATGTTTCTCTCCCTAGTAAACTTTATTTAAACTATAAATGTCTAATAAAACACATCAAATCTTTATCATGTCAGAACCAACAAATAAAACAATCCACCAAAGGTTAATCCAAAGGTAAGGAACTAAAAATATTTATCAATAAAACGACCACCATTTTTCTCTTCCAATAAAGCTTTATTTTTTTTAAAAAAAGTAAAAGATAAAAATGCAACAAGTTGAATAAATTAAACAACTTGAAAGAGCATAAACTTTAAACTGTTAAAATATTTACATAAAATATACTGGATCCGTTTCTTCTTAACAGGTATACACAAGAAATTAAAAGAATAACATTTGTTTTCCTTTTTCTCTTTTCAGAACTGAAAATGTCTGCCACAGAAGCAAAATACACTACCTCCAAAAGAGGAAACAAACTACTTAATCACAATGGGTATATTTATTGTAAGGAGAGACTATCTGAGCCCAGGTGTCATTGGAGGTGTGTGCAATACTACTCAACCCATGGAACAGGCAGAGCGGCTACTCTTGGTGACACCGTTTTAAGAACCACAGACCATAACCACTCTGCCTCTGCAATAGAGATTGAGGTTAGAGAAACAATTAATGAGATTAAAGATATTGCATCTACCTCCAATGAACCCTGTGGTGCAGTTTTAAGGGAGGTATCCCAACACATTCCCCACATATTGCAAGTAGTATGCCCACCATACCTAATTTGTGAAGAATTATTCAACGTCAAAAACAGACAAGTAACCCACAAAGAGTACCACCCCAATCCTACTCTGACATAATTCGACCTGAACTCTGTCACTGTTTCTAATGAACCTTTCCTTTTGCATGACAACCAAAACCCTCAAGAGAGAATACTAATCTTTAGCACACCCCGTAATCTTGTAAGGCTAGAGAACAGTAATAATTGGATGATGGATGGAACGTTTAAAAGCACACCCCATCCATTCACCCAAATATACACTATTCAGGCATACATTAATACAGTAGTTCCTTTAGTTTACAGTTTACTCCCTGATAAACAATCCTCAACATACACTGAATTATTGTCTGTGATAAAATTCAAAACATCAAACAAAAGTCCTACAAAAGAACCAATTGACTTTGAATTAACTATGAATAATACAATACCCAAAACATATACGGATACCCAAATTCAAGGATGTTTTTTTTCACTTTTCACAGGCATATTGGAGAAAACTTAAACATCCTTATTTGAGGATTATATATCAGATAGAAAACTACAGTTTCAACTAAAAAAAAAACTGCCCTTTGCTTTGTTCCTCCTGACCGTGTAGACTAGTACTACACTCCAATTACAGAATCTGAATATTTTACAGCAAACTAAGAGAAATTGGCACCTATTCTAAATTATTTTGAAGACACATGGATTGGCCATCTAAGCAGGCCGGGTCAAAGAAGGAGGCCACGTTTCCATGTGGAGTTGTGGAACTGTTACTCGACCTGCTTAGAGGGAGGAGCAAAAACAAACAATGCCATAGAGGGATGGCACAACTTCAATAAATCAATTGGCAAACCTCATCCTAATTTCTATCAATTCTTGGAAATTTTGAAGGAGCAAAGTTTCCAAGAAATTAGAATGTCGCAATCATTAACAGGTAGTCTGAACCCACGTATTTCTAAAAGAGTTAAGGAAATGTCTGAAGGACTATTGGGTGTAATTCAACAGTTTACGTTGACAGTGAGTTCAGACTACCTTGATAATCTTGCACACATCCTCCATTTCTAACACACACTATCTTTTACTTGTCTGTTTTGCCCTAAAACAAATACTACTAATTCAATTGGTTATTTCCGAACATTTTTAAAATAATAAAAGTAGGGTCTCCTTACCTTCAGATGTTTTCTTTCTTCAACTCCTGGACTTGCATTCCATCCATTAGCTCACCAAGAGTACTTTATTTTTTTTGACAATCCATAGCAAATAATCAACAATCCATTGGGAAAATCCATAACCCGATAAAAAAAGATATTAATATGCACACAAAAAATAGTGCATATCTCAAAAAATGCACCCAATAAAAAAAATCCCGAAAAATTAAGGTATTTTAAAAAAAATGCAACAGATTCCAACGTTGCAATACAATTCTTATATAAAGACAATGCCATCTCGATATCTGTCAAAATCTAAAATGAACGCAGCCAAGAAAAAAATCCTGAAAAGCTTTTTTTTGGGGGGGGGGGGGGAGGGGAGGGGAACGCAACAAATTCCAATGATGCAATCTATTTGGCCAGAAAATCCTTTCTAAAAATGATGAGCACATCCAAAATCTTTTACTTTAAATCACATTATAAATACATCTAACCGAGACGATTAAAATATCTTTTTTTTTTTTTAAATTGTGTCGCAAAAGTAAAAAAGCACACCTTTCAAAACACTTGTTTAATAAAGTGTTTAATATATATATCATGAACCTCTTTATTAAGCAAAAATTGTTTCGAAAAAGAAGAGACCCGACATGGGCCTACTACTGCAACCTTTAATGGCGGAAAATAGTTGGTAAACACTCCAAAAAAAATGTGTTTTAGGTATTTTTGATATCTACCTCCCACCTCTCTCCATTCAATAAACATTACCACTCCACTAGGTTTTTTAATAATTTAAATTTGTCTTACATTAACGCAGCTCTCCCTTGCTTCTGTTCTCTCCCGCAACTATCTGCGTAATGATGAAAGTTAAGTTTACGCGTCTACTTAATTTCTTTCTGTAAAGGTAAAAAAATACATTTTCTCTCATTGACTTCAATGGAAAAGCGTGAGAAAAATGTACAAAAACGTGTTATAAAATGTAACTGTACATGATATAATGCAGAATTATTTTTATAAAATATTTATGTTTCTACTCTTTTTTATATTTTTAATGTTTTTCTATAATTTAAAATATAAAAATTATTATTAAACATGTTATTAATGCATTACATGTCTTGTATTTCTTTATTCATATTTCTCCCAAAAAGATAAAACTGCAAAATATTATACTACTGAATTACTCATTAACATGTATATTTTTTTGATTTTTAATTATTAATAATTAATATATTACAATAACCCTATTATAAAATAATTGTTTATCCAAAAATATATTATTAAAAATTACTAAAAATACTCAAGTACTTATTTTAATCCCTGAATACTACTTTACATCTACTTTACATTAGTTTAGATTTATAATTTTGTTCACATTAGACTCTTCTCCATCATATTTAAACATCAGTTATTTTCATTACTAATTATTAATATTTAGAATAGTTTTATATATTAATACCAGAGTATTAAATAAAACCATTACATAATATCCCTCAATTTAACAAAAATTAAATAAAATATGTAACTAAATATTAAATGACAATACCCATTTTCCATTGCATATCAAGCATTAAATCCTATTTAATAACTTTTTAGTTATTGATTAAAAATGTAGTATAAATAGGATTACCTGAGTATTAAATTACGAAAACTTATAACTTTTTTCATTCATTCTTTAGAATTACCTTTTAAGTATTAAAAATGTAGTATTAATATTAATACTGGAGTATTAATTTAAACAATCACATAATTTATTCATAACTTATCAAGAATTAAATTAAATATTTACTTAAGTATTGAATAACACAATAAAAGCCAATTCCCATTACATATTAAATATTATTGCATATAAATTGTATATTAACAGTTTAGTGAATTATTAAAAATGGTATATACATTAATACCATAGTATTAAATTATCAAAAAAGAAATTTTGAATAAAATGGTTACTATTAGATGTAATTACTTAATTACAATTTAGTATTAATACCAGAGTGTTAATATCGTTATTCTTATTGATTTATTAATACTTTATAAAATATTAAACAAACATTATCAACAACCAAAACATACACTTACCATCCATTACTTACCAATGCATTGTAATAACATGCGTTGTAATGGTAAATGCGTTGTAATGGTGTCTGGGTTGTAATAGTTGCGTTGTAAAAGCATTGCGTTGTAAATGATGTCTCCCCATCAAGACAAATGATGCCACATCTTCATCCAAAACACATTGGGTACAGAAAAGAAAGGAAGGGAAGGCACAGACAGCTGTGAAAAACAGGTGCATGACCCACAGGCCAGCACCCTCATTATTTATTGAGACACGCAAGACACACAGGGGCAAATGCCTCCTCTACTCGCATTATGGATGATATAGAAAAAAACAGCACGTTGTACACTGAGTAATGAACACAAATCTACCATCCACAATTGTGGCTAGTGGGATATCCATCCACAAAATGCGGAAAGCCATAAGAAATGAACATAAAAAGAAGTCTCACATTAAGGTGGACATCCAAACACGAACGGAAGACCAAGGGAGAGACAGAAATTAGCAACATCCAATGGGGCATTCCTTCTGATAAAACCAGATCATGTTTCATCAGTACTTAAAATAAGACCTCACCAGTAGACCAATATTCTTATGAAATCGTGCAAATTATGATCTGTTTTCTTTAGCTGTACCACAATGTCACAGTCCATCAGAGCATTCCATCAGTCTAACCAGTGTATGTTTCACTAAATCATAAAAACACAAACATCCTGGGTATCATGCCTCATTTGATAAACACATGACCTCCACCTGCTATGATGCGACAAAACACCAAACATGAGTAAACTTAACAAAAAACCCACTCCATATATCAGACTATGTTGTCAGACATACAATTATTCGGACACCATGAAAGAGCAACAAACCTACACCAAACTTGTTAGAAGTGTCTAACCTCACCCAGATTGAGTCGACATGTTCTCATGCTTCACCCCCGGTGTAAATAGCAAGATATATCTGTATCTAAAATTGATCTCAATGGCGTTTCTATCCTCATGCAGTTTAGCAGGTTGACAGCATATCATGAGGCAGATTATATCCACTTAACATTAAACCAGAGAGGACGGCAGAGAAACTGTAACAGTACTATTTGGCATCCGTATAGAGGTCATATCTACAGTCAAACCTTTTGTGGTTCTATACATCTACTGTGGGTCCCAGACAGTAATACAGTCTACCTCCGACAGGGGCACAATTACATACGTACGCCCACTTTCTAGTGCATCTATACCACAGCTGAAACAACGTAAGGGGGAGAACTTTAACATACTGCACCCAAATGAGTCTATTTCTCACCCCACACCTAAATTAAAAAGATAATACATGCATGAGGATTCAAGAGATTAACAACTGCCCTGTTGCTGTCCATACTGTAGTATCTAGTGTTTGTGCGCCCACATTAACTTACCTGTGTTCGGTGAAGAACGTCATTCAGACCACAGTGTCTCGTATAATGTGCATAACAAGCCAAGCTCCCTATGCTCCAAGCTTTTGCAACGGTAAACCCCACCCTCAGACAGCACTAAACCATAACCCTTTCCCACATGTACACATGAGCCAATACTCCAGTTAATAGGTATCCACACTAACGTCATCAACAAGTACAAAGGATTGGCTTAAAGAGGACTGTCCTTGCTAAAAGCGCACACGAGAAAACAGTAATGAAGGGAATCCCTCTAGTGGTATCCCTACCATCATCCTTCTTTAAGAGGTATAGCTAATCGTTCTAACCCCTTTTGAAAAACATTTTAGGTCACATTCAGACCCAAAAACAAAACATATTTGAAGACATCCTAAACATTGTCGTACGTTGTCAGAATACACTATGAAACCTGGGACAAAGTGCTTATTCATTAAAATTCACCTACTTAAACCATAATCTTTTCAGGCACACACCTAGGCAATACTTTACTAATCCCAAGTCAGTTTGCGACACATGGGGCACAGTTCCCTTCACACGTTATACCTTAATGTGGGACTTCTTTTTTACATACATTTCTTATGGCTTTCCTCACTTTGTGGATGGATCTCCCACTAGCCACAATTGTGGATGGTGGATTTCTGTGGATTATTCAGTGCCAGATGTGCTGTTTTAAATCATCTATAATGCGAGTAGAGGCATTTGCCCTTGTGTGTCTTGCGTGTCCCATTAACGGAGTGTGTTGGCCTGAGTGTTATACGCCTGTTTTTCACAACTGTCTGTCCCTTCCTTTGTACTTTTTAGTATTAGGGTTATTGTGTTTAGGCATTTGTGATTAAGATGCCTTTAAGTCCCTAGTTGTTTTTCTCAAATGTCTGTGATATTGGATGCATTCAATGTTTGTATAGCTGTACACATTTGTGTTATAATGAGGCATGTATTTAGCAGTGACTGACTCATTTATTCTTGCTTCCTTTAGTACTGTGCTTAGGTTGTTGCTTGTTACACTTTAGTCTATTGTTGCCTCTCATTCTATGTTTGCAAGATTGGGTTTGCAGTTAAAAACTTAAGACAAACCCATAGTCCTGGGAGAATAGTGCTATGTGCAGATAAAGTAGGGAAGCAAGTCATGTCCAAATTTCCAGAGGGTTTTAAGAATTGTGTTGGAAATGTTTAGGGATTTCAGCACTATACTAAACTGAAGAAAAACAATACTTTTGGTGCATAAGCTTAGACCAGAACCATTACGTGTCCAACAGCATCTTCATACATTTTTTTCTGGGGGCTTTTCAGAGTGGAAATCCCCAGTACCCTTAAGGAAGAAACGTCCTGGGGATTAAAGAATGATTCTGCATTTGAACATTAGGGAAAAATATACTGGTCGATTCTCATCCTTTGCTTCACATTCTTGAAATGCTGGCAAACCTGATGAAAAAGTATTTCGCCATAATAGATCTTCACTTGGCATGCTATCAAATTCCGCTAAGTGATGAATCACAAGAACTTGCCACCTATGGTACTACATTTGAAGCTTGCAAATACGTTTGCCACTGGCGTGCTTCAGAAAACGATATTACATTTACTCAGCACTTTAGAAAATTTGTATTTCATAATATACTAATTTTAACGAAAAATATCCAAAAGAACACATACTTCACATGAGCAGGTGTTATGTATATTGTAGGAAAGCGATATGACAGTCAGATCAGAGAAGTGTAAACTGTTCAGTCAGTGGATTATTTGGGGGCATATGACCTCCTCAAAGGGGTTTATAACAAAGTACTGAAATCTTGACATTTCAAAAAGATCCTCCCCCACCAGATAAAAATGCCCTTCAATCCCTTGTTTAAATATTATGCATGTTTCATCCCAGAGCATGCGTTAAAAGTTCAACCATTGAGAAATTTCCTCAAAAAGGTTCTATATTTGAGTGATCATCTCAAATTACTGAAGCTTTTGAACAAGCGTAACCCCTTAACTGCTGGGCCACTCCTCCCCCCCCCAGTGCTGAGCCCTTTTTTGGCTATTTGGGGTAGCTTGCGCTTAGGCCCCTGTAACTTTTTGACCACATAAGGTATCCACGCCAAATTTGTTTCTGTTTCTTCCAACATCATGGGGATTTTAAAGGTACCCAGGGTTTGTTGATTCCCCTGGAGGGGACCCAGAAGTTAGCCAAAATACAGCTACATTTTGTTTTTTGGGTGAAAAGGGGCTACAGATGAAAGAGTCTGGTTTTTTGCCCTGCAAATGGTAAAGGGGTTGTGGTGCTGAAATCACCATCTTCCCAGCTTTTAGGAACAAGCAGACTTTTGTCAGAAAACCAAAATTCTGTACACAGTTTTGGCATTTCTCTGGGACAGGGCCAATTTTTGCAATTTTTTGTGCTTTCAGCCTCCTTCCAGTTAATGGTAAAATTTGGTATGAAAGCAATGATGGATCCTGGAAAGCAATACATTTCTGGAAAGTAGACAGAATTTTGAATTCAACAAGGGGTCATTTGTGTAGATCCTATAAGGTTTTCCCATAGAAACTAACAGTTGAAAATAGATGAAATTGAAAAGGAGTTAAAAATAACAGCCATTTGTGCCAATGTTTTCACCTCTAACGTCTACAAAGTATGACAGATGTTTAAAAGCAATCTACCGTTACATCCGCTGGGCCCTTCTGGTTGTGGGATATATAGGACTTGTAGGTTGACTAAGAACCCGAGGAACCGAGAGGCAATAACTGAGCAGCATCTTGCAATCGTTTTTTATTGCGTACCAGAAACATTTGTGGAAAAAGTGATTGTTTCTGCAAAATTTGAGGTTTGCATTGTTTTCTGGGTAATAAAACGTTGGGGGATCCACACAAGCTATACCTCCCTGGAATCCCCCAGGTGTCTAGTTTTCAGAAATGTGTGGGTTTGGTGTGTTTCCCTAGATGGCCGCCTGGCACAGGGCCAAAACCCCAGGTGACCTCCCTTGCAAAACCAGGTCGTATTGTGATAGGCAATTTTGATATCTGTTTTCTTATAGCATTTTGATTTGTAACTCTGAACAAACAGATCAGCTTCTTTAGACCCACGGATTTCTTGATGTTTTCAGATTTAGGTATTCGGGGATTCATTCCGTGCAGGTCTTTAAATTTCCCTTTGACCCCCGTGTTCTACCGGTATTTTTGCAATTTTGATATCCCCTCAATACGTTTTGGGCCCTTGCCTGTCTCGGGTACTTGGGCCACCCGAATGTATGACGTTACAATGCATACATTTACAATGCATGCCTTTACAACACAGTTTTTACATTGCAACATCCTTTACAATGCCATTACATTTTCAGAAACTACCTTTACAACACATTCCATTACATCGCATCGCATCATACCTTTACAACGCATACCATTACAATGCATACCATTACATCACATTTAAGGTAAGTGTTGGATAGTATAGGGGTAATAATTACTATTCTAACGCCAGTGAGTGCAACAGTAGGGTAAGTGTTGGATAGTGTAAGGGTACTATGCTTTGTAATGACATGCGATGTAGTGACATGCGATGTAATGGCTGCATTGTAATGACATGCGATGTAAAGGATGTTGCGATGTAATGACTGCTATGTAAAGGTAGTGCGATGTAATGACTGCGTTGTAAAGGTTGTTTCTCGGGCCACTCACATGAGTGAGGTACCATTTTTATCGGGAGGCGTTGGGGGAACACTGGGTGGTAGGACATTTGTGTCAGCCTGGTGATCCCATAACTTTCCTGCACAGAAATTTGAGAAAAAAAGTGTTTTTTTTAAAAGGTAAATTTGATGTTTGCAGGGCAGGTTCGGTAAAAAAAAAAAAAAAAAAACAGTGAGCCACGCAACTCATTCACCCCTGTACTTCCCTCATTGTCTACTACTCAAAAATGTGAAGGTTTGCCTGAGTGATGACTGAGCTAAGGCACAAAGTGGCCTGCTACCCATATTGACAACAAAATCTTACAAAAGGACATTAATCCGCCACAAATATAAATCTAGCACTAATTTGATCAAGTTAATCCACCACTTACACTGGTTGGTTTTAGCACCTCCAAAAACGCTGGCTTCAAAGCCCAAATACTTATCAAAGTATATAAATATTGAAGCCAAGCTTCTGAAGGGGAGCCATAAAGCCACTCCACGGCACCAACCACTTTATGGTCCATTCACACGCCATTCACGCACCACACACAAGTCTTCCATACCGCCAGCCACGGGCCCAATCAACCAGATCACTTGCACTCACATAAACATACCGTCGCCATGCAAGGACCCATCACATTCATATGCCACAAGACATAATGAGTTTTACTACGTTATACAACCTGTCAAATCTCCCCCTCCTCCTTCCTGAACGTTACCGAACGCATGCAGAGTGAACCTTTACTAATGGCTCCCATGACAGCCACATGTGGCTCAGGAAGACAGGTCTTTCATCCGCCTTTAGCGCACTCACTGTAATAAATCCAACTCCTTCCAGTTTGTGGATGCAAGTTGGGGGGTGCCAGAGTATGCCGCAAAGCCATTCCTCGAGCTGAGCAAGCATATCTACATTTGAAACTAAGGCAAAAATGCTTGAAATTTTCAAAAACTTTCTAAAGATATCAAACTATGAAGAACGGTTGAATGTCAAACACGGGCAGTCCGTGACAATGCAGCATATGTCCAATCCACCTTTATGTGCAGTGACTGTAATGCACTTATACAGCAAAGGGACCATCTTCTAAGTTCCAACGGAAGATGACATGGCAAGCAGCATTGATCCATAAGTACTATAGTAAATTCAGTGTGAGAGTGGCAGCAATGGATTTGAATCCATGGGTGAAGATGAAGTCATGACGTGTATCTATAGTACCTTTACTATCTGCCTTCAACCTTTGCAATATTCCTCGGAGAGCGCACCTACCATAAGCTGTTCTAACCAGTTCGTGTATCTGTCCTCATCATCGTCCTGACTAATCCGGTCTAATTGTCAAGAGACCCTATACTAATGCCTTCCATCTCTAGCTACTTGAAGCTCGAGAAAACATTTGTCAAGTGATATCAATGCTCTCACTGTGCTAAATCAAACTCATTCCAGTTTGTGGATGCAAGTTGGGGGGTGCCCGAGTATGCTGCAAAGCCATTCCACGAGCTGAGCAAGCATATCTACCTTGGAAACTAAGGCAAACATGCTGGAAATTTTCAAAAGCTTTCTAAAGAGAATATCATAAACAATGAAGAACGGTTGAATGTGAAACACGGGTACTCCGTGACAACGTGGCGTATGTTCTGTCCACCAGAATGTGGAGCGTGGGGACTATAGTGCACTTGTCAATTGGCAAGCAGAACTACCACGTTCTGAAAACAGATAAAGATTTTGAGAAGTCCATGATTTCCTTAAGTAGAGGAACACATTCTGCAGCTGCTTGCATAGTGAAGGAGTGGCCCGCAAACAGTAGGTATCCAATCACACCAATTGAAAGGTTTACCTATTGGCAGCTCCACCTTAGTCAATTCCCCAGTATTTTGCTTTAGTATGATACAACAAAGCAAGTAGGAAAACAAAAAGCAGACTTACTTGGGCACTGGAGACAATAAACACGAGTCTTCTGCCTCTTTCCCTGCATCGAAAACACTTTACAACGGCAACATGGTCGCTCCTTTTTGGGTGTTGCAGGAATTTTATCAGCAATGTCTCGCTCCTGCAGCCTTGCCACCTCCTCCAGAACACAAGAAGTGCGGTTGTTGCTTCTGTAGCAGTGAGACTTTCAATCACAGACAACTGAAAGTTAAGGGAAGATGCGAGTCTTCCTTCTGGTGGTCTCACGTTAAACAAGATGCGTATTGTATGTTGCCATCTGGATCAGGTTAGTAAACAGTTTCCTTTACAAATTGTGCGAGTTTTACGACTTGCATTGTATGGCTGAAGAACCTGGTCGTTCTTGTCCACTCCGCCCATGTACTTGTTGTAATCAACTATACAGGTGGGCTTGTGGACTTCGGCCATCTGACCCCAAACCGTGACAGGGGAAGTGCTCTCAGCATGAGTTGTAGTGAGCACGGACACATCCGCCTATCTGAGAACTTGACTGTGAGCAGTTCATTGAAATGCAACTCAGTGCTCTGGGAATTCTGGAGCTTCTTGCAAACAAGCCCCTGCTGGAATCCTTTGCTGCGACAACGAAATTTACTGTTGCAGGGATTCTGCAAATATACAGAACTATGCAGAGGAAAACAGGACCTCAGTGAATAGGGGTGTACCAACCTACCACATTAGTACTCAAAATCCCAAACCGACTAGCTATAGTGTCTCATTCATTCTCTGACTAACAGCAAAGCTACCAATGATTAGACAACCCAGAACACCACACTACCGACTCTTTCAGGAATCGCGGGAGCCAGACCACTTTCTCTCACCACAATGCGAGTAATCGGAGTCCCGGTATAGTTTAAAATGTTTATTTTAACTAACGCGCTCTATGGTACAGTACACGTGCCATTACTAGCAGTAAAATGCATAAATACAATATAGTAAGCATCGTCACAATTCCAAATAATACAAACGGGGATATCATTTTATAAAGACAGTGGAAAAGGGCTATGATACCTAATCACCCTCCCTGTGGTAAAAAATAGTTTATTATAAAAAAATGAAGACCTCTGGGCTATGTCAGCAGACCCCATACCTCAAGGAAAGGTGTCTCTCCAAGTGTGTCAACCACATGCTTCTCTTGCAATATTAAAGCATACGATTTCCAGTACTACAGCTGTGGGTGTCATTTTATGTCTAGGTGCGAGGGACTGACCAGAAAAGAACAACAAGGGGCACTGTGGATCGACTTTGTACATCGTGTGCAGACTAAACCTCAGAGTACGGCAGAGAACGCGAAAAGCAGACAGTTTTCATGTGAAAAGGACAGTCTTCTGAAATGTATGCATGCAGTGTCGTGCGCAAAAGCAGCCTCATGGCAGCGAAGTTCATGCTAACTTAGCAGATGTCGACCATGGACCCACAATCTATACTACAATACTGCAGGCCACAGTGGCAGCTTTGTAGAGCTCACTGAACAGCTCTACTCCAATTTAGAAATTGTCCACATAAAGGTTATAACTTTTTTGAAAAAGTGGCTGGATAAGCTCCCATATAATCTTTCCTGTGATCCCTAGCGTGGGAGGGCAACCTACAGGGTTAAGAGTTGTGTCCTTCCCTGTATACACTCAAGCTGTACACATAGCCAGTAGAGCTCTCACACAGCATGTACAACTTGATGCCATAGCGAGCGCGTTTCCTCGGAATGTACTGCCTAAACAGCAGCCGCCCTTTATACAAGATCAAGAACTCATCAATGGCTACATTATTTCCAGGAGTATAAACCTCTGGAAACCTGGTAGACAAATGTTCCACGACAGGCCGAATTTTGAACAACCTGTCATGGTCTGGATAGTCCCGGGGAAATGCAGCAGAATTGTCATTGAAATGCAGCATGCAATAGCAAAAAACGATCTCTGCTCATGTATGGTGCGAAGATGGGGGTTAACCAAACCATGCGAATAGACCAGTAGGATAGCAAGGTTGGTTTATGCACTACCCTCATTTTAAGCCTGAGGCCCAAAAATATCTTCAACTCTGCTAAAGAAGTGGGAGTCCACTTGCATGCCCTAGAATGAGGCCCAAGAGTGCCTCCATGCTCCCTCAGAAATTGTTTGGCACGCAAATTTGTTTGCTGCACAATTTCGTCAAGGAAATCAACGTCAAAAAAGAGATGGACGTAGTCAATTGGCAAAAAGAATTCCGTATTGACTTTACATCCAGCGTCACCAGTAAAAGGCGGAATTTGGGGCTGAACTAAATTGGGAGGCTGCCAAGACAGTGCTCAGTCTGTGCTTGCGGCCGCACGTGCCTGCTCTCTGGGTTGCTCTAACCAGCTACTGGTGTCCTGCTGCACAGACTGTCTTGGCAAAGGAACAGCACGACTGAATTGCTAGAAGATGAGTCGTCGGATGGAACTGCGCTGACTGAAAAATCATTCCCAAACTCTGTTCCATTGTCCTCTCCCTCAGATACTGTCTCAGTATCTACGGTCTCAGTCTCTGATCCTGCCTCAGAGCTGGACTCCAGAACCAGACTTAGAGCCTGGGCAGCATTCATCCAATGATACACCATCTCTGCTAGTGCCCAAAACCTTCCTTTTAAAACACTATTCTACGTAGAAGGCAGATAGGTTGTTGGTTTCAAAGTGCAAGTGGGTGTGTGCGAGTGAAGTGTGCAAAAGTCAGTAATGACGAAGTAACCTTACCTTTCCGAAATCCGTAGGCTCCTCAAAAACACTAAGAAAGAGAGAAGACAGGATTACTTTACCTTGCCACATACCCATCATCGCAGCCTTTAGTGCTGGTGGCAGCCAGTGCGACAATCATTTTGGCGCACCCCTCCCATGACCTCCAATAATATCTGTTAATCAGCACCATGATGCCTACGGTGAACGTGTGCTTTACAAATGCACACTATGACCGCCTTGGATTCCCTCACTACCATCCAGCAAACGTGCCCCCCTTATCTCTCCATAGCCCCTCTCTCATATACATTTCATTTGTTTCAAAGCGTTTCTAATGTGTGGCTTTACTAATCCACTTCGCTATCCCCTTAATACAGATCTGTTCAAGCATGCCATCTGCGTTACTTTATGGCTTTAAAACTGCCACTAGACAAAAGTTATATCTCTCTCTCTCTAGCAGGAATTTGTTTTTACTCTGCAGCAGTACCACACTTTACTGCCTTTCATGTAACTTCAAAGAGACTCATAGTTGTTTCACGGTCTCATTTCAGCACTGAAGCTTTTTCAAATCCTATGCAACAAAGTCCTAGATGTTGCTTCTTATATTATGCATCTAGCAAGCACTGACAAAGCCAATAGTACTGGCTTGTAGGTGTAATATTGCTTGCTGTATTATACCTGAATGGCATGACAGAAGTTGCAAAATACCAGTCGGGCAGAACCCAAAGCAAAGCACAGATTTTCAGCTTAAGTGTTTTAAAGCCACACCCTTGATTACATCAGCCACACCTCTTCCCCCCACCAACATTTTATCCTGTGCAAGGCCCCAACACAGATCTCTGTAAATAAATATATACACACACACACAAACACATATATACATACATATCTAGTCTACAGAGAGAAAGACTCTTATATATATACACACACACACACACACATACTATCTACTGGCGGTCGCCAGTAGATAGTTATCGTTACAACCTAGTTTCCATAGGAAATCTCAAAATTCTATTTTGAATAACTTTGGTGCGGTTGACGAATCCTCGCGAAATTTTCAAAACTAATGGGGCGCTCCGCTCAGCTCCTACCCTGAAAGTCTCGGGGTGATTCGTCAAGCGGGGGCCGAGAAAAAGGGGGGGGTCCCAAAACGAGTTTTCCCCATGCATTTTTCCATAGGACCTTTAGACGCAGCTACAGCCCGAACGGCTGCACAGAATTACGTGACATTTGGCAGAGAGGTAGCCATAAGGTCAAGGAAGTGGCTTTTGCAGGTCTGGTGTAAATCTGTTCAGTATTTCCTGAGAAAATAGCATTTAAAAGCATATCAATACGCGCGCACCGTGCGCGCACTGTGCGCGCACCCTGACGTGCGCAATTCTGATTGGTTGTTAGATGTCGGTAAACATTCGAATCGGTCGAAACCAGGAAGTGTCGGCCGCCATTTTGTCTCTCGCAGTCTGAGGGGGTGTAAAAAAAAAAAAAGGAGAACGTGAAAAGGGGGCAGAGTGGACAGTTCCTGACCCGCTAGCCTTGGTCAGGGGGTCACAGAAGGACCCCCAAGGAAGAAAAAAAAAAAGATTATTATTTTTTTTTTCAAATCGCGAGGTGCGCGCACCGCGCACGGCACGCACTGCGAACCGTGGGTGCTCGGTGCGCAAAGCGAAGCGCACCGTACGCGCAGGGTGCGCGCACCTCGTGATTTAAAAAAAAAAAAAACTGAAAAAAAAAATTCATAAATACATAACTTAGCATTTAAAAAAACGTACAAATTCACTGAAAAAACCATAGGTTTAACACATGTTATAGTTAGCTGGACATTTCACTTGCAAAAAAACTATGAAATTCCCCCGTTATAGTTACTGTAGGCAACTATAACTCACGCGACCGCAATCCTCTGCTGATGACGTCAGATATTACATCACTCATGACATGTGTCTTTATGAAAAATAAATATTTGTAATATATGTATAGCTAAAGATTAATGGAAGAAGACATGGGTAAATAAGTGTCTAAATACAGTGATGTAATATCTGACGTCATCAGCAGAGGATTGCGGTCGCGTGAGTTATAGTTGCCTACAGTAACTAACGGGGGAATTTCATAGGTTTTTTTACGAGTGAAATGTCCAGCTAACTATAACATGTGTGAAACCTATGGTTTTTTTAAGTGAAATATATATATATATATATATATATATATATATATCTATATTCACTGAAAAAACCATAGGTTTCACACACGTTATAGTTAGGAATTAGCATTTAAAAAACCTTAGAAATTCAGTGAAAAAACCATAGGTTTCACACATGTTATAGTTAGCTGGACATTTTACTCGTAAAAAACCAATGAAATTGCCCCGTTATAGTTAGTTCAGCTAACTATAACTCGCGCGCCCGCAATGCACTGCTGATGACGTCACATATTACATCACTCATGACATGGTCAGTGACATCACTCATGACATCACTGATGACATCTCAAATGACATCACTGATGACATCACTGATGACATCATCCAGTGAATGTGTGTTTTTCTGAAAATTAAATATGTTTTATATATGTATATCTCAAGGTCGATGGAAGAATAAATGGGTATATAAGTGTCTAAATGGATGATTTGTTTTTGAAAAATTGATTGTGTAACTGACTGATTAAGTGTATCTCTCACTTTGTGTATAAGTGGCTGCATGGGTTGGTGAGTAGCTACATGGGTGTCTATATAGGTTATTAGTTGTTTTTTTGAGTATCAGTCTGAGTGTCTGTATGGTTCGGTGGGGGGTATTACGTAGTGCATAGGTGCATGAATGAGTGACTCACTGTTTGTATGTGTTGAAGACAGCATGTGTGCAGGACTGTATGGGTGGATGAGTGTGTGTATGGGTGTGTTAGTGAGTGAAAGACTGTCTCAATAGTGTCTTCAGGAGTAACTACATATGTTTTAAACTAGTATATGTGACTATTGGTGTATATATGTGAGTATATGTGAGAGGGAGAGATTGAAAGAGTTCCTGTATGAATAAGTATGTGTTTCTATAAGTGATTGTTTAAAAGACTAAGTATGTGTAAGTTTCCGTAGAAGTAAGTGTGGTGGTGTGTGTATAACTGTATATGCAGGTGAATGTATGTTTGATTCTTTATTAGCATGAGTGACTATGTGTGTGAGTAACTCTATGGATGAGTGGCATTATGTAACAGGATGTATAGGTGTATGAGTACATATGATGAGTGAGTACATGTATGAGTGACTGTATAGGACTGTTGGTGAATGAGTGGATGTGTATATGGATCTTAGAATTACTGAAGAGGTTGTTGTAACTGGTATTGGTATGTCCATTGTTTTGAAATTTTTAGTCTCTATTTTTGAATGTGTGTATCAAAGCTTATATTAAGGTGAGAGGAGGTCTGCCACTCTATCACAAGGATGATGTCATCAGTGATGTCATCAGTGATGTCATTTGAGATGTCATCAGTGATGTCATGAGTGATGTCACTGACCATGTCATGAGTGATGTAATATGTGACGTCATCAGCAGTGCATTGCGGGCGCGCGAGTTATAGTTAGCTGAACTAACTATAACGGGGCAATTTCATTGGTTTTTTACGAGTAAAATGTCCAGCTAACTATAACATGTGTGAAACCTATGGTTTTTTCACTGAATTTCTAAGGTTTTTTAAATGCTAATTCCTAACTATAACGTGTGTGAAACCTATGGTTTTTTCAGTGAATTTCTAAGGTTTTTTAAATGCTAATTCCTAACTATAACGTGTGTGAAACCCATGGTTTTTTCAGTGAATTTGCAAGGTTTTTTAAATGCTAATTCCTAACTATAACGTGTGTGAAACCCATGGTTTTTTCAGTGAATTTGCAAGGTTTTTTAAATGCTATTTTTTTTTTTTATTCTTCATTTTTTTCAAACATATTTTTAATTTAATTTTCTTACCTTTTATAAAGACTATGCTTAAATTTTTAAAATCCTTAATTTTTTTTATATATATTTTTTAAAATAAACATGTAAAATTTATTTCCAGATTTTTTTTTTTTTTTTATAGTACGCGTACCGTAAGCTCACGGTAAGCGTACGGTTTACGCAACGTCCGTAATCTATCTACGCTACTTGCGTATAGTTACGTACTTTGCGTAGCCGCGCGTACTGCGCGTGGGACGCGTGCGCGCTTACGCCACACGCGCACGTTACGCGGAAGTGCCGGGGAGTGACTGTTATGCGCATGCGCGGAAGCGCGTGTCTTTTTTACGCGCACGCGTACTTTTTGCCGTAAGCGTACCGTAAGCGTACCGTAAGCGTACGGTAGGTCATGTGATCTTGAAACACAACTTTTGATTGGTTGAAACTACTTTCAGTTCTAGAACTCTCCTACACCACACCCATTCCCCTCATTTCTGCTTGTGATCCCTTGGGAGAAGGAGCTGGTTTGTCTTTGGGATACGATGGCAGAACAGCAGAGCTCTTCTGAGAGTGAGGCTAGCACCAGCAGCACTGTCTTGAGGCAGAGATCGAGGAAACAAAAGCCTTCTTATGTTTGGGATTATTTTACTTTTCCAGAAGGCCAGCAAAAGGTGAATGCACCCTTAGTTACTTGCAAGCTGTGTCAGCGTGTACTTTCTAGAGGTAATCCTAACAGGAAGTATTCCTTTGGGAATCACACCATGAAGGGACACCTCCAGGATGTACACAGAAGGACACATGGTCATCTTTTTGGAGGTAACTCTTCAGAAAGACGAGCCAGTACATCCACAGCAGCTCAGCCTGGACCATCACCTGCAGGGCTGACTCCTTCTTCTGCAGGTCAGGTGAGCCCTTCATCTGTGGGGGGAGAATCTCCTTTTGCTGGCCCTCTGGAAATGAACCTTCGATTTCGGAAGGTTGATATTCATTGCACATTTTGTAAAGGTCTAATTTGTCATAGGGAGACCAGTGTTTCCCTAGTGAACAACAAAATAGATCAGCACATTTGTAGCTATGAATGATTTTCCCATGCTTCCTTTCCTCTGTCCCTGCATGAACACAACGGTTCTTTTAAGAGCCAACCTTATCTTTCATCTTTTTTTTACATGTTTTTAAAAACTTTTTTTTTTTTTTTTTACCGTACGCGTACGGTAAGCGTACCTTTTTTTTTATTTTTTAAAAAAAACACTAAAAATCATTTATCACATTACAAGGTCCTTGAGAGACTACAATTATTATTATTGACTTACCATACTCACTCAAAAAAATATTTATTCATTTGTTTTTTTAAAAAATAGTTTTTAAAATGGTTGTAGTTTCCGAAAATTTTCTATATCGATCTGAAAATAAAGAAAAAAGTATTAATATTTTTAAACCATTTTATAATACAGTACACATATTTACATTTTTTACCAAAAAATATTTTTGCCTTATTTTTGCTGTTTTCAGAATATATTGCATTTCACTATAAATTGTGAAAGCAATTGCATTCATCATTTTACAGCGGGCAAAAAAAATTAACAATCTCAAAGATTGTATTAAAAAAGCCCAGAATCTCTTCTCACTTAAACTTATCATTACAGAAATGCATATTATTCTAAAAAAATATCATCTAAAAACAATACTTTTTTCTTTAAAATACCGTCTGATATGTTTGTTTCAAAAGTATAATCACAATATTATATCTCAAATAACTCCACAATACATCTGATTTTATTTCCTTTAGGCCAAATAGTATTTTTTTTTTTTCCTGGATTAAAATTCTAAAGTTTAATCTGTCCAGATCTCACCGATTCTCTGTAACATTTTGGTTCACGAAAATTTTTTGAATAATTTATTTGCATTACAGACTTAAACCTGAAAACCCCACTGGCTTGTAAATACTGTGCATGACTATACACGGCAAGGACATGGGTGTGTGCTAAGACTCTGCTTCTTCCCCCAAAAATTCGCCCCCCTTTCCATCTAATGCAACTGTGAAATCACCAGAGCAAGACGCAATAAATCTCTGCCTATAATTCTTCTATGCACACAGAGTCATGTTTTCACATTAGTCCCAAAACGAAATTTCTTTGCCAATTTGAAAGCACACTTACTGCTCTTTTTTTTTTTTCGGGCCAAGTGAAAATCTCTTTTTACAATTTGAAATCACTTTTACACACTGACACATTATGAAACCACTATTTTTGATTTATTTAATTGCACATGTCCAAGCTGTTTTTTCAGACCACCACCATGTGTATTCTCTGTGACTGCCTACACTCCAGCAAGGGCAACCAGCCTTAGTGATGCTGAATGTATTTGCATTACAGACTTAAACCTGAAAACCCCACTGGCTTGTAAATACTGTGCATGACTATACACGGCAAGGACATGGGTGTGTGCTAAGCCTCTGCTTCTTCCCCCAAAAATTCGCTCCCCCTTTCCATCTAATGCAACTGTGAAATCACCAGAGCAAGACGCAATAAATCTCTGCCTATAATTCTTCTATGCACACAGAGTCATGTTTTCACATTAGTCCCAAAACGAAATTTCTTTGCCAATTTCAAAGCACACTTACTGCTCTTCTTTTTTTGGGCCAAGTGAAAATCTCTTTTTACAATTTGAAATCACTTTTACAGACTGACACATTATGAAACCACTATTTTTGATTTATTTAATTGCACGTGTCCAAGCTGTTTTTTTTTCAGACCACCACCATGTGCATTCTCTGTGACTGCCTACACTCCACCAAGGGCAACCAGCCTTAGTGATGCTGAATGTATTTGCATTACAGACTTAAACCTGAAAACCCCACTGGCTTGTAAATACTGTGCATGACTATACACGGCAAGGACATGGGTGTGTGCTAAGCCTCTGCTTCTTCCCCCAATAATTCGCTCCCCCTTTCCATCTAATGCAACTGTGAAATCACCAGAGCAAGACGCAATAAATCTCTGCCTATAATTCTTCTATGCACACAGAGTCATGTTTTCACATTAGTGCCAAAACGAAATTTCTTTGCCAATTTCAAAGCACACTTACTGCTCTTTTTTTTTCGGGCCAAGTGAAAATCTCTTTTTACAATTTGAAATCACTTTTACAGACTGACACATTATGAAACCACTATTTTTGATTTATTTAATTGCACGTGTTCAAGCTGTTTTTTTTTCAGACCACCACCATGTGCATTCTCTGTGACTGCCTACACTCCACCAAGGGCAACCAACCTTAGTGATGCTGAATGTATTTGCATTACAGACTTAAACCTGAAAACCCCACTGGCTTGTAAATACTGTGCATGACTATACACGGCAAGGACATGGGTGTGTGCTAAGCCTCTGCTTCTTCCCCCAATAATTCGCTCCCCCTTTCCATCTAATGCAACTGTGAAATCACCAGAGCAAGACGCAATAAATCTCTGCCTATAATTCTTCTATGCACACAGAGTCATGTTTTCACATTAGTGCCAAAACGAAATTTCTTTGCCAATTTCAAAGCACACTTACTGCTCTTTTTTTTTCGGGCCAAGTGAAAATCTCTTTTTACAATTTGAAATCACTTTTACAGACTGACACATTATGAAACCACTATTTTTGATTTATTTAATTGCACGTGTTCAAGCTGTTTTTTTTTCAGACCACCACCATGTGCATTCTCTGTGACTGCCTACACTCCACCAAGGGCAACCAACCTTAGTGATGCTGAATGTATTTGCATTACAGACTTAAACCTGAAAACCCCACTGGCTTGTAAATACTGTGCATGACTATACACGGCAAGGACATGGGTGTGTGCTAAGCCTCTGCTTCTTCCCCCAATAATTCGCTCCCCCTTTCCATCTAATGCAACTGTGAAATCACCAGAGCAAGACGCAATAAATCTCTGCCTATAATTCTTCTATGCACACAGAGTCATGTTTTCACATTAGTGCCAAAACGAAATTTCTTTGCCAATTTCAAAGCACACTTACTGCTCTTTTTTTTTCGGGCCAAGTGAAAATCTCTTTTTACAATTTGAAATCACTTTTACAGACTGACACATTATGAAACCACTATTTTTGATTTATTTAATTGCACGTGTCCAAGCTGTTTTTTTTTCAGACCACCACCATGTGCATTCTCTGTGACTGCCTACACTCCACCAAGGGCAACCAGCCTTAGTGATGCTGAATGTATTTGCATTACAGACTTAAACCTGAAAACCCCACTGGCTTGTAAATACTGTGCATGACTATACACGGCAAGGACATGGGTGTGTGCTAAGCCTCTGCTTCTTCCCCCAATAATTCGCTCCCCCTTTCCATCTAATGCAACTGTGAAATCACCAGAGCAAGACGCAATAAATCTCTGCCTATAATTCTTCTATGCACACAGAGTCATGTTTTCACATTAGTCCCAAAACGAAATTTCTTTGCCAATTTGAAAGCACACTTACTGCTCTTTTTTTTTTCGGGCCAAGTGAAAATCTCTTTTTACAATTTGAAATCACTTTTACAGACTGACACATTATGAAACCACTATTTTTGATTTATTTAATTGCACGTGTCCAAGCTGTTTTTTTTTCAGACCACCACCATGTGCATTCTCTGTGACTGCCTACACTCCACCAAGGGCAACCAGCCTTAGTGATGCTGAATGTATTTGCATTACAGACTTAAACCTGAAAACCCCACTGGCTTGTAAATACTGTGCATGACTATACACGGCAAGGACATGGGTGTGTGCTAAGCCTCTGCTTCTTCCCCCAATAATTCGCTCCCCCTTTCCATCTAATGCAACTGTGAAATCACCAGAGCAAGACGCAATAAATCTCTGCCTATAATTCTTCTATGCACACAGAGTCATGTTTTCACATTAGTGCCAAAACGAAATTTCTTTGCCAATTTCAAAGCACACTTACTGCTCTTTTTTTTTCGGGCCAAGTGAAAATCTCTTTTTACAATTTGAAATCACTTTTACAGACTGACACATTATGAAACCACTATTTTTGATTTATTTAATTGCACGTGTCCAAGCTGTTTTTTTTTCAGACCACCACCATGTGCATTCTCTGTGACTGCCTACACTCCAGCAAGGGCAACCAGCCTTAGTGATGCTGAATGTATTTGCATTACAGACTTAAACATGAAAACCCCACTGGCTTGTAAATACTGTGCATGACTATACACGGCAAGGACATGGGTGTGTGCTAAGCCTCTGCTTCTTCCCTCAATAATTCGCTCCCCCTTTCCATCTAATGCTACTGTGAAATCACCAGAGCAAGACGCAATAAATCTCTGCCTATAATTCTTCTATGCACACAGAGTCATGTTTTCACATTAGTCCCAAAACGAAATTTCTTTGCCAATTTGAAAGCACACTTACTGCTCTTTTTTTTTTTCGGGGCAAGTGTAAATCACTTTTACACACTGACACATTATGAAACCACCATGTGTAACTACAACAAAAACAATTCCCATTTCTATTATTCATTTCTTAAGTTACCACATACATCCCCTCTCAAACTGTAAACTCACCTTTAAAATTAGTTAGTTGTGAAAGAAATGTGACACTCAAACAGCAGATTATCAGAGCCAGGATCTCTGTTGTGTTCACCTCTCTCCTCTCAGCAGAACCAGATAATGGCAAACTTTCCCTCTATTTTTCCACACATACACATGTAAGTTTCAAATCTCAGTGCTTCCCCCTTTTTTTCACATGTATTCACACATTTCTATTGGTTGAAAACGAACCCTTTTCCAAAAGTACCCTTCCCCCAACTTGACTTCTGCCTAGTACCCTTCCCCCAACTTGACTTCTGCCTGCTACCATAGCAACAGCTCATGGAACACTGCTGTGTGCAGTTAGGTCAGAAGTTCGACACACAATGTTTCAATTCCACAGAGCAAGAGTGCTTGACTTTTCAAACCTAACAGCAAATCCATAGTACTGTTCTTTGGTTACACATTTTTTTGTACCAATACAAAACATGCTTCTATTAATTTTCACATACAGCCTAGTTTTTATTCTGGAATGGTATGAAACAGCCAATCAGTTCTTTTTGTTTTAAAAAAATATGTATGCCTCCATTTCCAAACTGTCTTTCTTTTCATATTGCCATTCTACTGAAAGACACCTCCTGAGTGCATCCAGTTCTCCTTTGAAGATGTTCACAGTGTGGATTGTAGGGCACAGCTATGTCTTCTGGAGTGAAAAGTTTGCAGAGAAAACAGATATGGTGAGAGACCTTGCTTTGCCAAATGTAGACATTAAATGGATTGGTCAGAGAGGGTTAAAGTGGCACCAATTGATGCCATTGGTGAAATCCTTCATTCAAATCCAACACCCTGACCTCATAATAGTGCACTGTGGTGGCAATGACCTAGGCACTTTGACTGGGGTAGGTCTGGAAATGCTTATGAAGGACACCTTTGCACAACTGTTTACACTTTTCCCTAAAACTGCCTTTGTGTTTTCCAACATATGCCAAAGGCAAAAATGGAACTGGTCCAATCATTTCTGTCCGCAGATTGACAAAGCAAGAAAGCACGTCAACAAATCTGTTTCTGCTTTCCTCCGTGACTATGGTATGGGTGCCATTTACCACAACAACTTGCGTTATGACATGCAAGACATTTATAGAGGAGATGGTGTGCACTTCAATGATAAAGGGAACAGAGTCTTCCTCTTGAACCTTAGACTCTGCATCGGTACTTACTTGTAGGTACCACTAAAAAAATGACTTCATAAACACAACAGCTCTTTTTAGAGCTCCCTAATTTCTAAACTCTTAAATCTGCTTTTCATTTATTTATTTTTATTTTTTTTACCGTACGCTTACCGTAAGCTTACCGTACGCGTACCCCGTGATTTTTTTTAAAATCAATAAATGTTTTTTTTGTACTTTTCTGTCCTTCTTTGACCCCCTTACAATTGTTAGGGGGTCTGTAACTCTCCTCATTGCCCCCTTTCCTTGTTTTCACTCTTTTTTTTCAGAGTGAAATACACAAAATGGCGGCCGCCGCTTCCTGGTTTCGGCCGATTCGAATGTTTACTAAGATCTAAGAGCCAATCAGAATCGCGCTCACGCACGCCACCGTACGCTTACCGTAAGCGTACGGTAAGCGTACCATAAGCGGGCTCAGATATATATATTGATTTAAAGGCTATTTTCTCAGAATCTACTGAACAGATTTACACCAAACCTACAAAAGGCACTTCCTTGACCTAGGGACTACCTCTCTGCCAAATTTTGAGTAATTCTGTTCAGCCGTTCGGGCTGTAGCTCGTTCTAAAGGTCCTATGGAAAAATGCATGGGAAAAACGCGTTTTGGGACCCCCCTTTTATCTCAGCCCCCGCTTGACGGATCCCCCCGAGACTTTCAGGGTAAGAGCGGAGCGTAGCACCCCACCTATTTTGAGAAATTTGCGAGGATTCGTCGACCGGCGCCAAAGTTATTCAAAATAGAATGTTGAGGTTTTCCTATGGAAACGTGGTCCTAACTATAACTACCTACTGGCGACCGCCAGTAGGTAATATATATATATATATATATATATATATATATATATATATATATATATATATATATATATATATATATATATATATATATATATATATATATCTATATATATATATATATATATATATCTATCTATCTATCTATCTATCTATCTATCTATCTATCTATCTATCTATCTATCTATCTATCTATCTATCTATCTATCTATCTATCTATCTATCTATCTATCTATCTATCTATATATATATATATATAAGAGAGAGAGAGAGAGAGAGAGAGAGATCTCTCTTTCTCCAGAGATGTTTTTAGGCATGGGAAAAGTCGGCTCTTGCCCAGGGCCCTAGACTTTCAGAGGGCCCTGGGCCAATACGGTACCGCCGAAATATGTCACTTTTGGTATCAAACAACATGCCTTCTCCACCCTAACACAAGTCTCATGTTGAGGACGATGTGGCATGCACCCAGGTGGCTACCTTACAGGTTGCTAACCTGGTTGCCCCTGTAAACTGTGCTCTGGCTGGCAGCCCATACTTGCTGCCACCGAGAAAGGATTCTGATCTCCTGGCAGGCAGTGTAATCACTCCCAGGAGTCGGGAACAAATGTCCGGGCAGAAAGAAAGGAGGTCATACCTCCTTCCTCCCAGGAAGGCTAGTGAAGTAGCACATCAAGGTGGTGAGCTTCAAAGGCTACACCACCTTTCATATGTATCAGGGCTGACTCACAGCGAAGTAAACAGCCCCTGCCTCAGGCACAGTTGCACTCGAGGAGGTGGAAAATTACTTATGCTAGAGGTTTAGTCCCCCAGAAGGCTAACCAATACTCTAGGATAGGCCGCCTGGTCTGTACTATTAAGGAAGATTTCTGAAAGTGGTAGAAATATTGGGTTCTGGGTCGAAAAGGTGACCTAAACCCCTGGATGTGGTCACCTCAGGGGTAGGTTAGACATTGGGGCAAGCAGCCCATTAGCCACTTACACCCACACCTCTAAACTTAGGATTTAAGGGCTCCCACGACACAGGAATCTCAGTTCTGAACAACCTCTATCAAAGAGGACAAATAAGAGGCTCGTATCTGCGAATATAGGACTTGAACAAAGTAAAAGAGCGAAACTGTGTCCCTGTGGCGATGCTCCTGGATCTGCCTGGTCGAGATTCATCCCTAGGCCAACTCAGTTCCCCCAGACAAAAGTAAACCCCGGTGAGAGCCTGAATCACCCTCAGACTCCTCTGGACTAGTAGCACTCCCTGCAAATTGCATGTAAAACGCCACTCCGGATCTGAAGTATCACCGGTCATCGGGCCATCAGAGGGATCACCCAAATACAGATGTCTAGGGCATTGTGGGAACTGTAGTCTTTCCTTCCAAGAAGTTACAGTCTTCCCTTGGACCACTGGATGACAAAGTACCTTTGTTCTAAAGTTTAATGATGCCAAGGCTTGTTAGTTACCAGCCCGGCAACAGACCCCTGGAATTTATGGTGCACTTAGAGGGACCTTGTAGTGATTACACTGGGCCAGGTAAGTGTAAGAGCACATATTTTATTGACTGTTCATCTCCACAGCTTCCAGGGACAACTTATAACTGTCACCATGACAGTGACATAATAGGATCTAACATTAATAGACCGTGAAGAATACATGTTTTAGAAAAACTACTACATCTCCTCCTTTCTTCCCATGAAACAGGAGAACAAAGGAAAAATAAAAATAGCAAAAACTAATTGCTAAAACGAACAACAAAAAAATAAGAACACAGAAAAGAATAAAAGACTATAGATCTAAACGTTTAGGTGGAACAATTCTCCTTCCAATCTTGGAGGAGTAACATACTCCAATGATAAATCAGGAGACTGGGAAGATTGCATCCAGACTCAAGACCTAATTGCAACACAACCCTCCCAGGAACTTTATAGATTCTTGACAAATTCCACCAACTCTTCCCATTGACCCTCACAGCAAAGCGTGAAGTGGCATCCACTTTAACAGGAGGACCATACTTAAACAATCCTTTTGCTACATTGATAGGAGATTTAATTCTCACCGAATCTTCCACATGCTAGACTCCTATCCAACCTCATCAGGAACAATAGAATGAGTATGCGTCCTCACACCAGTTTGAGAATTCCCACACAATGACCATGAACCCCATTTTTTCATCCAAGCCGGGCACATGAAAAGAAGCCTCCCTTCCACGAAGCAGTACAAAGGGGCTAGAACCCGTGATAGGGCTGGGAGTAGTGCGATGAGCCCACAACATACTTTGGACTGCTTCTTTTATATCAATCTTAATAGAAACAGCCCACTTAATACATTCAACTAAGCTGCGGTTCGTCTGCTCAATGAAACCATTGGCCTGTGGGTGATAAAAGAGCGACCCAGCGATACGAGATCCCACATTGACTTAAAAATACAGACCTCTCCTTGGAGGCAAATTGCACTCCATTCTCAGATACAATCTCTTTAGGGAAACCCTCTCTGGCAAAAAGACACTGAAGGAACTTGATAACCTAATGTGTATTGGGATCAGACATGAATTGAACCTCCTACCACTTACTGAAGTAATCCGCAACAACCAAAGCAAATTTGCATTTATTGGGTAAGACATTGAAAGGACCCACAAAATCTATGGCTAACTTCAACCAAGGAGCATTAGGTATATCCACCTCTTGTAAAGGAAGAACAGCGACCTTGATGACTGTCACTGGTGAAACACGTTACATTCCTCTACAACATCAGTAACTTGGCGATCTATAGAAGGCCACCAGTACACACAATCGAATCTTTCTTTTGGTGCTTGTTTGTGCAAGATGACCCGCATGACCATAGTCAATGATGCGAACTCTCAGCGACTCAGGAGGAATAAATGTATCCCCCGCATGACCATTTCACCACCCTCTAACGTAAGTTCATCAGCAATCTTAGCAAAAGGGGGAAGTTCGCCATCCCAAATGCTTTTCTTATGGCCAAACCGACACTATGAAACCCTTGACTCTCTTGAGTACAGAATCCGACTCCATAGCACAGAACCACTCCTGTTCAATAAAACAACCTTGACTGCAAACATCCACAGCAGCATTAAGACATTCTTCATCAGCATCATCATCATCGTAAAGTTTTTGTTTGCCCAAGGGTAAAGGAGACCTTGAGAGAAAATCAGCAATTGTGTTTTTTCCACCGGGCATATGAGCCACCTCAAAATCATATTGCAACAATTTAGAACTTAATCTTGCAATTCTTGGGGTGTGATCCTTGACCTTGACAATGTAACCGTTGGGAATGAGCGGTTTATGATGAGTCAATAATTTAAAGTTTTTACCCCAAAGAAAACACTTGAATCTCTCAACAACCTAACACGCCAGCAACTCTCGCTCAATTACAGAGTAATTCTTTTCACTAATGCTCGGGAGGCAAACCCAATGGTGTGTTCCTTCCCCTGCTCGAACTGAGAGATCATCCCTCCCAGTCCATCCAAACTAGCATCCACGACACAGTACACTGGTAATGAGGATCGAAAGGCGTAAGTATCTTGCAAGATCCCAATTCTTGCTTGATGCGAGTAAACTTATCCAGATAGGAATTGTCCCAAATAAATGTGGCCTCTCTCTTCAGTAAACCTCGCAAATGTACAGTTTTTGCTGCAAAATTAGAGATAAACTTAGTGTAAAACTCATACACCCAACAATGAAGAGACTTGTTCTTTGGATGAAGGACATGGAGCATTCACAATGGCTTTGATAAAACCTTCCAGAGTCACAATACCATCACCAGAAATTCGAGGACCCAAATATTAAATAGTCGAGACCGAAAACACATTGGAGTTTGTGGTCAAGAATCACTTTCTCTTGTAATCTCTCCAATACAAAAGCAAGCTTTTTATCATGAGAATCCCTGCACCTTCCTGCAACCAAAATATCACCCTGGTAAACCACAGTGTCAAGGACACCCTCTAAGACAATTTCCATAGCACGTTGAAAAACAGAGGCTGCCGAAGCTAGATCAAACTGCATTCTTCTGAACTGAAAAGTCCCAATGGGAGATACAAAAGCAGTCAAATCTTTGCAGTCTGGATCCAGTTCCACTTGGTGATAAGCAGAGGCAAGATCAATTTTTTAAACAAATCTGGCACCCTCAAACTGAGATAAAATATCATCAATGCGAGGGAGAGGATGGGAGTTCACCCAGATCTCCTTGTTCAGACTGCACAAGTCAATACACACTCTAAGACTGCCATTCTTTTTACGAGCTACCACCAAGGGAGACAACCAAAGGGATGACTCAATTGGTTCAATGACACCCGACTCACACATCCTTTTAAGCTCACTCAACAAATCAGCTCCAATACTAAACGTTACATTACGTAGCTTGTGTTTAACCGGAATAGCTTGCTCCTTCACTTTGATAAAATGTTTAAAAACTTTGACACATCACAAACCATCCGCAAAAACTCGGGAATTTGTTGGACCATGCAACCAAACTCTCACCATGAGGGGTGTCATCTACCACCCTATAAATAGTACTGCTCACTAGCGCTGTGCGTCTGACAGATTTGAGCTCTTGAGGCGGAAGCCGAGAGCGTCTTGTGTTCGTCTTTTTTAAAAACATTTACAACTGCACTGTAATTTTATTTCTTGTGTTGCACTCGCACTCTTGGTGCCTACCTGCTGTCACGCTGCTGCTACAGCGCTGCCGTCGACCTGAACCGGCAAACTTGCTCACACCGCCACTCCGGCGAGGACGGAGGCCACGCCCCTTTCTGAGGCGACGCCCCTGATCCCGCCCTATAAATAGTACTGCTCACTAGCGCTGTGCGTCTGACAGATTTGAGCTCTTGAGGCGGAAGCCGAGAGCGTCTTGTGTTCGTCTTTTTTAAAAACATTTACAACTGCACTGTAATTTTATTTCTTGTGTTGCACTCGCACTCTTGGTGCCTACCTGCTGTCACGCTGCTGCTACAGCGCTGCCGTCGACCTGAACCGGCAAACTTGCTCACACCGCCATTCCGGCGAGGACGGAGGCCACGCCCCTCTGAGGCGACGCCCCTGATTCCGCCCCTTCACGCCCGTATATAATGTGCATTCCCCGGACGCGCAGCGGACGAGCGCAGCGGGCGCGCCGAAGGCGCGCCAAAGGCGAGCCCGTCTGCGCCCGTCCGCGCCAGGACGGGCCAGAGGGCATGCCACGCTGCCCAGCCTATTACATATTCCGTCCAGGCACTCAGAGATCTTCAGCACACCGTCACTCTACCATCTCCTACGACCTTGCATCGTATTATGTCATCAGGCCTATCGCGCCCTAACCAACTCCTTAACAAGGGCCGTATACCCTTAGCATTGCCACCAGCGAACACCACATCCCTCAGGGTTTCTTATCTTAATACCCGCTCAATGGTGAAGCACTCTGAGGATATTTTCATCCTGCTTACCAGTTCGACCCCTGACATACTCTTACTGACAGAAACATGGCTCACCTCAGAGTCCACGCCTGATATTCTGGCAGCCCTCCCCCCCGATTACTACATCCTTCGTGCCGACCGCCCCGACGACCGGCCTGGGGGGGGGAGTAGCGGCCATTATCTCCAAGCGTCTGATATCCTTATCCTCTTACTCCCTTCCGCTACGGGAGGTGGAGAACCTAATCATCAGCGTGCAAACGGACGTTGGTCCCCTCACTTTTTTCCTACTCTATCGGCCCCCACACCCCATGCCATCTTTTCCCACCATTCTTAGTGAACATCTGTCTTCCCTTCTCATATCGCACTCCCACCTCGCCATTTTTGGCGATCTGAACTACTGGTTTGGCGACAGTCACGCCGGCCCTCATGCTACTGAGCTTTTTGAGACGCTCAAAAGCCTAAACCTTGTCCAGCATGTCTCCGAACCTACTCATATTAAGGGACACGTTTTGGACCAGATCTGGACTTGCAACCTTGAGTTGTCTCCACCAGTCATACGTCCGTGTGCCTGGTCCGACCATCACTTGGTAGACACCATCATTACGGCTGCGGCTCAGGCCCCTGTTCCCTTGATGGCCGGCGGCCTTGCCCGCAAATGGAGTTCATATGACTCCCAGGGATTTCTCCTTGCCCTGGCTGATTCCCGCCCGGCGATCTCTGACTCTATTGACACGGATAGGCTAGAATATAACGTGGCCACCTGGCTTGAGTCGGCCAGCGATTTGTTTGCTCCTTTGGTCAAATTCCCCTGCACTAGACACAGGAACTCTCACAGATGGTTTTCCGACGACCTCAAAGCCCGGAAACTTAAAACTCGCCAGTTGGAACGCATCTGGAGACACGATTATTCTGACCTAGCCAAACAATCTTACCTGACTGCCCGTAAAGAATTTAAGTCAGCTATCCGTTCAGCAAAAACTGAACATTTCGCCAGCAGGATCTCCCTGGCAGCTAACAAATCTAAGGAGGTGTTCAGAGTTTTGAACGAGTTAACCACAGACGACAGGACCCTACCAGCCCAAACCCCTACACAGGAGGCCTGTGACACCCTGAACTCGTTCTTTCTAGAAAAAATCTCTACAATTAAAAAATCCATTCCCTCACTTTCCCAACTGTCACTACCGGATACATCCCTTAACAACACTTCGTCCTTCACTTCTTTTCCGGCTCTAGACTCCTCTTCTCTGGCGGAACTAGCCACGCGTGTAAAATCCGGTTCCCCAAATGATTGCTGCCCACCGTCCGTTCTGCGGAGCATATGTCTTAATTTACCTGACAGTATCCTTCATCTTCTTAATAGCTCCCTCAGTAGCGGCGTTTGCCCTACTTCCTTCAAGGAAGCCATTTTGGTTCCCCTACTAAAAAAACCTGGCGCCGACATGTCGGAGCCATCAAACTACCGCCCCATCTCCCTTCTCCCTTATTTCTCTAAACTCATGGAGGCTCACGTCACTCGGTGCCTATCCAGGTTTATAGAATCCTCCGGTTACCTTGTACCAACTCAGGCCGGCTTCAGACCCGCCCATTCTACTGAAGCCGTCATCCTGGCAGTCCTTGACACACTCAGAGGCAACGCGGACGCGGGAAAACCCCAAGCCCTCGTCCTACTGGATCTATCGGCCGCGTTCGACACGGTGGATCATGACATCCTTCTCCACCGTGTCGGGCAGGCGGGCATCCAGGGCGTTGCTTTCGAGTGGGTCAGGTCTTTTCTCACGGGGAGAACACAGGCGGTCCGCCTCGGTCCCTACACTGCAAAGAAAACTCTCACATCCTGTGGTGTTCCCCAAGGCTCTTCCCTTTCCCCGCTCCTTTTCAATCTTTACCTCCGACCACTTATTCAATCACTCTTGAAATGGGATATCGTCACTTACAACTATGCTGACGATCTCCAGATCATCTTCCCCCTTAACTCACCAAATGCCATTAAAACTTTTCATGGAGCCATGACTCATATCCAACTCTGGATGAACCAGAACCAATTGAAGCTGAACCCCGGTAAAACTGAGCTCCTACTTCCTGGGCTCAGCTCCACCTACTGGGGTCCACAGTTCTGGCCTCCAGAGTTCGGCTCCCCCCCCCGTCCCTGCAAAATCAGTAAAAAGTCTAGGTGTCATCATTGACACCGAGCTTTCTCTCAGGGCTCAGGTGGGTGCGGTGGTCTCCTCCTGCATGATTAAAACTTCGAAGGATTCGCAAAATCCGCCACTTTCTCCCCCCGGCAGCACTCACCCAATCTGTCATTTCGCTGGTACTCTCCCGTCTGGATTTTTCTAACGCTATTTATCATGGTCTCCCACAATACCTGACTCAACGCCTTCAAATTGTCCAGAACCAGGCCGCCCGTCTGATCCATGGAACACCCAGATGGCAATCAGCCAAACCTTTGCTTGTGAAGTTGCACTGGCTCCCGGTTGAGCGAAGGGCTGCCTTCAAGGTGGCCTGTCTTACCTTCAAGGCACTTCACTGCCCTTCTCCTGCCTTCCTGAAATCCACCATCCACCCTTACTGTCCCACACGCCATCTTCGATCCGCCCACCTGGATTTGTTGATCATCCCCAGGGGCAAAACTAAGAGATTCGGCGGACGCCGGTTCTCCCAGCTGGCCCCTGGACTTTGGAACACCCTTCCTCTTCCTATCAAATCTTGCTCTTCCTTCCTTAACTTTAGGAAAATGTTAAAAACTTTCTTTTTCCCTGTCCTCACGTAGATTCTTTTACCTCTACCTCCTCACTCTGCTCTGTTCTGTCTACCAGCGCCAGGAAGCTTCGGTGTCAGTGCGCTTTACAAGCAACACTTAACATAACATAACATAACACCGAGATTTGTTCAATAGTACCAGGTCTAGGAGTCATGCCAAATAAGCCCTGATGATACCAACGAAGTATGTTGAAACCTTTCCTTGCCACATAAACCTTCCCATGGCTATGTCGGTCTTTGAAAACAAGGCTAGTTTCAAAGAATCCCTTCAAATCAATTCTCTTCCCTTCATAAGAAACAGGACTTCTGTCTGGTGGATTGCGAGATTTATCTCTCCCCACACACACTCAAACAATTCTTCAGTAAGCAGTCATGCGTGCTCCAGAATCCACTAACAATTGTGTAGGTTTTCCATCAACCAAAACTTCTAATACAGGATCAACACAATTTTCAGAGTCATCCTGAACAACCACAACAGCATCAGTTAAGGAACTCACAATCTCACTCACAGGATCATCCTTTGCTCCTCCGTATTAACCACATTTACATTACCTCAGAAACTACACACTTTTGCAAAATGTCCTGGTTTGAGATAGTTAAATGCTTTTGAAAATCGTGAATATTTCTTGTAGAGAAGGATTCTTTAAAGTATGCAATTTTTCTTGAACCTTTTTATCTTTACAATGAACTACAATTTGATCACGAGTAAGTGGAGAGGAAAAGTGTTCAAATTCACACTCCGAAGCAAGAATGCGTAACGCCGCAACATAGGACACATTGCTTTTATCAATGTCTTGTACTCGTGTAAAAAACTTGTCTTGCTACCACTAGACTACCTTCCACATAGAATTGCTTCTCCAACATTTTCACAGCCTGATCAAATTCATTCAACTCCTCTTCTCCTTCCACATCAAGAAGAGGTAAATGTTCTAGAACTGCTTGACCCTCAAACCCTAGATTATATTCCAAAATAAATCTTTTCTTCTCAGCACTAAACCTAGTACCCACCATGGCACCTAAATACTTCACAAAAGCCCTGTACCATATCTTCCACCTGATTGGTGGATCACCTGGAAGCTGTAAGAATGGAGGGGGAGGTTGAACATTTTGCATCTTAGCAAAAAAAAAAAAATATATTAGTTGTACAAATAGTTAACCTAGTCCTGTAAGAAAAAAATGTTTATTTTGTTTTTTTAAATAGAAAACACTGCTACACACTGTTACAATACAACAATATGAAATAAAAGTAGAGGCATTAATTATGTTGTAATCTCCTCCAGGTAGGCTAACCATAGAAAGACAAAATATGCTATAAATTGTACTTCAAGGGTCTTTGAAAAATTGACTTGTGTGCCTCATACCAGGAAACTGCAGAGCGTTCTTTGCCTGGTAACGGATAAACCACACTGAAGAACAGGAAAATTCCCCTCTGCATTGTAAGGCAAGAGACCTAGATTCTTATCCGTGTGAAAGTTAGCGGACAAGTCCGAACTCCCACAGAGCTGTATGTCTGAAGTCTCCGAAGCTACATTACAAGCGAAAAACAATGAAATAACGTGAAACTGACAAACGCCTGCGTCAGCTGTTACTAGAGCGTAAAGACGCAGCGTGAAATACGCAAGACAAACGTGCCGCTTCCCTTCACCAGTAACCTTCGGTAGTGCGGGGAGACGCAGAGAGAAGTGCGCGATGGCGTAGACGTGATGCGCCGCTTGCCTTCACTGTGAAGCGCCTTTTGCCTTCAACAGCCACCGCACATTCCAAGACGTCATCAGAATGGATTGACTGGGGTTAGGGAAAGATCTCCGTGCGAGTAAAGTACTGCGCACGCTGTATTGTAAAACACACAGATACAGCAAATACCACCAGCGCTCCAATTCCGGCAAATCAGGCACAGATCCCTGCACATGGCCAGAGCATTAAGGAAATTGTTTTTTTCCCAGCGCCAACCTCACCTGACCTCCCTCACAACCAATAAACTCGGTGGGAAATGGAACAACCCGAGAGTAGATTCTCAGCAACGTGGTACACGCGGAGAACATAAGACCGCTCTCTCCTTTCCCTTTTTGCTCCACGAATCCAAGATCTCTTGACAAGGAGAACCTTCGAAACGGAGGCAGATTTCTGCGTCCACGACCCAAAACAGACCAGCAAATGCAGATAACAGCTGGCTGTAGATTCAGCACACGTGGGTGGAGAGAGGAACAGTCCAACTCGTCGCCAATTTTGTAGTGATTACACTGGGCCAGGTAAGTGTAAGAGCACATAGTTTGACTGTTCATCTCCACAGCTTTCAGGGACAACTAATAACTGCCCCTTGGAGTTCAAATCATCACATTCCACCACCATGACAGTGACATAATAGGATCTAAGGAGAACATTAATAGACCGTGGAGAATACATGGTTTAGGAAAACTACTACAGAACTCCATCGAACTGACAAAGAAACCACCCCATTGTTGTGTTTATTGCATCTTGTTCCCCACAGCACTGTGTAAGCAGTCAAAGCAGCCTTCCGGCTGCTCCCCTTCAGCATCAAGGAAGGGCCGCTGGGACAACTCTGAACCTGGGCTCCACAAGCCAGGTAAAAGTGAACTTACTGTCAAGGCCTGTTCTGGGGAACCTGCATCACCTTTATCCTGCAAGGGTTCCACAGAACTCAACCTGCAAGCGACCGATTGTCACTAATGGTTTTTCCCATTGACCACAATGTTAAAGTCTCACTGTATTTTGCACCGATTTTATATTGCTTCTAAATTCTATAACTTCGGTTATATGTATGTTATTTCATTCATTTTGGTGTCTAAATTTAGATGACACTATTCTTATAAATTGGTGTTTGATTTCTCTCGATTTGTGTCAATTACTTATCCATGTTGATACTCGGATATGCTTTACATGTTCCTCTAGTAAAGCAGGACTACACTATCAGGGTTGACCAAAAGGATTTATTATTGTGAATCCAAGGACCATGGGGGGGGTCTGTGAGAGTATTGCATGGTGAACCCTAACCAGCATCACCACATAATACTCAATTTTTCTACAGTATGCGTTATGTGAAGCACCTTCAGGTTGCCTCATACAGGCCAGCTTCATATGGTCTGATGTGACTAGCAAATCATTTACTAAATGAATGTATTCAGACTGCTCTATGTTCTGATGGTAAAACCTATAGCAACCAATAAATATGGTCTTAGATCACTTTTCTACATTCATTAACAGATATTACTCATTTAAAAATATTAAGAGGGGGCGTGGCCAAGCAAGATGGCTGGGTGGACTTAATACACTCCCGCTCCAGAGACCCATACCGATCGGAGATTGCCATCATGTGGATAGAACTCCAAAAAATACCGGATCAGGTCCAGGACAGCCGTGAGAAGTGGCGGCGAGTCCGTGGGCGCAAAGACCCCAGTCTGATTGTCAGATATTGAGCTGTCTGGAATCAAGCCAAGTGCCGCCCGCGGGACTCAGATGGCGACAGAGGCGGCACCCGCGAGAGGCTGGCAAAGTGAGCTCAGGAGCCCGCAATGACACCCCGAGGGAAAGTGGAGTACCGGCAAACTCTCGGCAGGCATGGACCAGCTGAAGAGGGGAGCCTGGCGGGTTTCTTTCCCGGCGGTCTGCTGCAAGGTCTCCTGGCTCTGGAGCAGGGACCTCGCGCTGGAGAAGCACCCGTCTGGCTCCTTGAGGCAGCGGAGGAAGGTGGGGCACACAAGAGCAGCAGTACAGGGTGCTTGGGCAACCCGGAGGGGGCCCCTCCCGTGGACCATCAGATACCGGGGCACAGACTGCCAGAGGCCTCGATGGAGCAGAGGGGGCCTGCCTGACTCTAAGATGGAGCCTAAAAGTGACTGACTGGCAGTAGTGGGGGCAGTGAGCTGTTGGAAAGAGACAGCAGCTTGACCAGGGGACTAGTGGAGGAACGCTGACTCCCTACCCTCAACAATAAAGGCGATGAGGCAAAATGAAGACAGAGCCTCTTCATTTGCCTGGCACCAAGATGGCGCCTGCACAATAAATGTTTGGAACAATGGGGGCCTTGGTATATTGGTTGGAGTCACAGAACCATGCTGGAAGAATTAGTGGAGACACCCTGACTCCCTACTTTGCTTAGCAAGAGCGCAGTCTATAAAGAAGTGATCGCAGTACCACTTCATATGCCTGACATTAAGATGGCCGCTGCAGACTGGAGTTAATGCAAGATCCTATCGATCTGGCTTCCACACAAGAGTAGGTCAGTCATACGGATTTCCTCTGTTCAAAGAAGCCATGTACTGAAGGGGAGCAATCCGCTTTAGCGAGGAGGGCTCTCTGAGCTGCCCACATGCCATCTAAAAGAGCAGCAAACAAGGTCTCCACATATTTAGCTGCAACAGAAAAGAGGCAAGAACAAGACGAAAGTCGACAGAGAAGCACAATGGCACTCAGAGGCCCTGCTGGCCTCCCTCAGAGATTTAAAGTCTGAATTGTGCGCAGAAATCAAACAAGATCTGAGGACCTCAATGGAACAGCTTAAAGACTGACCTCTCCAAATGCATGTCGACCCTTCAGCAAGATATGGACGCTGTGGGGGCCAGAGTCCTTGAAACGGAGGAAAACGTGCAAGATCTGGACACTCGCTCCAGCAGGGTGCAGGAAAAACAACAAGAGCTCCAGATGCTGCATCAACAGGCCATCCTGAAGGTGGAGGACTTAGAAAACCGGTCTCGGAGGGAGAACATTCGTATAAGAGAACTGGAGGAGGGCGCAGAGGGGCCAGGCTTGGAGGCCTTTGTGGAGGGCTCTTTGCAGAAATCATAAGTCCGCACCAGTTGAAGATTAAAATAGATAGGGTAAACCACATTGGAAACCAGCAGACAGGCAACAGTCGTCGCACAAGGGATGTCCTTGTCAAGCTACTTTCATTTAAAAAAAAAAAGAAACAATACTGCAAGCCGCATGGAAAAAAGAGGAGACCTAGTTCCAGGGTTACAAATGTCTGTTTCAAGACATAGCGCCCTCCACACTGACACGTAGGCAACAACTAAGGCTGATCACAACCAAACTTAGAAAGGACATTATACGCTACAGAGGGACATTTCAATTTGGCCTCGCCTTTGAATTCAACAACAAACCTCTGATCTAGAAGACGGCCTTCGCGTTTTGGGACTTCCTGTCCCCATAGATAAAAAAAAAAAAAAAAGCCAAGATCCTTCGAAAGGCTCGGATGCAATGACAAAGCTAAGACAACAATGGCGCACCATCACAAAAGGAACACTCAGCGTAAAATGAGGACTTAGAACTGTCACACAAAGGCTAGGAGAAATTCCACGCCCTGCTCTAAGAGACGGAGGTACAAAAAGAAGAAAGGTGGAAGCAGGCTAATCCTGCCGAATAGAACCTACGCACCGTCCTGACGGACCGATCGTACCGGACCTGAATACTAAGGATTTCTCTACAAATGGAACTCTATGCAGAAATCATCCGACGGTCGGGGCTCTGGGCGCTGCCCATGTTCCTGTTACTATACCATTTCCTGTCAATACTGAACTGGCTGGAAGCCAGTTGGCTGTCAGGCGTAGGATTTGTGGGGAGTCTAGTTTTCTTTTTCTAAATTGGGGGGTGGGTGGGGTATGTACCTGGTGGTGGGATCAAGGGACAGTTGGACAATCTCTACAGGTGGGAAGTGCAGGATCACTTCACCGGTGGAAGGGGGGAATATAAACAACAATCAGGAGGACAATGGGAGTTCGGGGGTCTGCAGGGGAGGGACAGTGCTCAGAGGTGTATAAAATGGTCTCAATAGCCTGATGGAACTTAAAAAGGCATGAATGTGCCCCTTAAATAAAAAAAATCTGGAAATACCTTACGGACCACCAGTTTGAGGTGGTCGCGTTGCAGGAAACGCATTTTTATAAAAATAAAGATGCGACTCCGCCATAAAAACTATACCTTAATCTATAGATCGGCTGCTAATTCCAAACAAAATCTAGTCGCCCTGCTGTTTCACAGCGATGAAATTCCAAACGGAGGCTATTAAGACGGATCGGGGAGGGGTGGAATGATCATGGTAAAGGGGAAACTAAGAGGCAGACTTTGCACGTTTATCTATGTTCTTGACCTCACTCCGAGACCAGATAGGCAAGTTTGCGGAGAGTTCAACAATACTCAGGGGCAACTTATTTGACATGGCAAGCTGAGATGGATAGTACACACCCTCAGAGGGCGGTCACAAGCATCTTTTCCAAGGGAACCAAGCTGAAAATACAAGCCTTGGGATTACGGAATGCATGGTGAACGCTCTAACCAACCACCAAGGATTATACCTTCTTTTCACATGTACACTCGACATACTCTAGGCTAGATCACATTTTTACGAGCCAATCCCTTCTAGGTTCCTTAGAAGCAGCAAAGATACTCCCAATCACAATCTCAGATCAAATCTTAGTAACTCTCAGTCTGTCTTGGGGGCACAACTGGGCAAACATGCACAGATGATACTTTCCAGCTCCAGCGACCAGGGACAGACTTATGAAAGATGAACTGAGGAAATCAATTTCAGAATTCTTTGAGCTCAATCATCCTCAAGCCACTTCAGCCCAGATTAACAGGGTTGCATTCAAGGCAGTCCTCAGAAGTAAATGCATAGAACTGAACTCCATTCTAAACAAGCGGAGGGCTAAGGAAGGATTAGTACTGGAGGAAGAATTGGTGAAAGTAAAGAGGGACCATAAGAAAACACCATCACAAAAACTAAAGCAACAACTCGCAGCATTGAAGGGGAAAATCAAAGCAATTTACACAAACCAGACGGAATACACGCTGTTAAGACTCCAGCAAATATCCTATGCGCAGGGAGGCAAAGTAGGGCTCATCTAGCTAAACAGCTGCGTGAGAAAAGGGAGCATGAATACATAGGGGGCATACAGGATAGGGACGGCAACCAAGCCCATAAAGAAGACGTGCACGCACGCATTTTCGGTGGATTCTATAGGCATCTCTACACAGGTACACAGCCAGATACTATCTTGCAACAATACTTACATTCACTAGTGCTCCCCCAGATACCGCCAGCAGAGAACTATCGGTTTAATGGGCCTATCACTGAAGATGAAGTGAGGAAAGCAATTTAAAAACTCAAACTACACAAATCACCAGGGCCTGATGGGCTTATGGCTCAATTTTATAAACTTTGTGTCGGAACTTACACCACACCTCCCCTCGTTATTTAATGCAATAACGGAAGATGCAACAGTGTCAAACTCTATGGCTAAGGCTGCGGTCACTGATTCCCAAACCAGGGAAAAATCCACAAATGTGCGTCTTACCGTCCCATTGCACTGTTAAACCTAGATGGCAAACTCTTCTCTGCCATATTAGCCGCAAGACTAGAAACCTTAATGCCCTTATTAATCCACTCTGATCAATCAGGCTTCATAAAAGGTAGACAAACAATAACATTCGAAGGACTATTCATTTGATGGAAAAACTTGCCAAATTCAAAATTCCGGCACTATTGGTGGGCCTAGACGCTGAGGAGGCCTTTGACAGGGTGGATTAGTCTTTCATTTTTCTGACCATGCAGAAATGTGGATTCGGTCAAAGCTTCATTAACATGGTCCAGGCTAACTATAAACATCCACAATCAAGAGAATAGGTCAATGGGTCGCAGTCTCCCCCATTCACCCTGAGCAAAGGTACAAGGCAGGGATGCCCACTGTCCCCTCTGCTGTTCGCTCTTAGCATTAAACCCGGCAGTCCAGTTCAGAGCAAACCCAGAGATCAGAGGTATACAATTCGAGGGTACGGAACACAAGGCCTCACTCTTTGCTGATATTTTAATGACACTTACAGACATGGGCCCCTCACTACAAGCATTGCAGATAGAATTAGATACATTTGAAGCAGTAGCGGGCTTCAAGGTAAATACGTCGAAATCCTTCATACTGAACCTTACGATCCCGGAGGGGGAAGCCCTGCATCTTCAGGGCCAGTCCACCGTTCAGTGGGCCAAACGCTCCATCCAGTACTTCGGTATTCAACTCACTCCAAGGGTAGAAGACCTCTACAAGGCCAACTATTCCCCAATGCTGACCCATATGCAACAGGATCTCAAACCTTGAAAGCCACTATACATCTCCTGGTTAAGACGGAATAAACTGTTAAAATGACATTGCTCCCAAAGGTGCTTTATTTGTTCCAGGCGCTCCTGGTTGACTTAGACCATGATCTTTTACCCAACCTACATTCTCTCATTGACAAATTCATATGGCAAGGGGGAAGAGCACGTTTACCATTCCATGTTTTAAGACGCCCAAAGAAAGGGGGAGTGGCGTTACCAGATTTCTCACTATATTTCAAGGTGGCTCGATTGAGGGGGTTGGTGGAGTGGTCCATGAGAGAATCTGATAAGCATTAGCCTCACATGGATAGTGCGATAATGGGCAGGACGATTTGGGATATTCCATGGAGATCGAAAACAGACCAGCCGATGTATACATAAACACCCCGACATGCACCACGCTCAGAGTCTGGGATGAAGTCACGAGGGATGGGGGGTTGACATCCTTTCCTTCACCGTATACCCCCATCCATTTCAACCAGACTTCCCACCAGCTATGCGAGAAGGTCCATTCGATATGTGGAGGGAGGGGGGATGCCTGATGGTTTCAGACATTCTACAACTTCGATGTGCTTACATTCAAAAGTTGTCAAAGAGAATTCCAGGTCCGAAGCAGGGAGTATTTTCATTATCTCCAACTCAAACATTGGATATCTCAACCCAGGACGAAGGAAGCCACCAAAAGAGAATGCACCCTGATCGAACAATGGGTTCAGAAGGCAAGCACCATGAAGGGAGCGATCTCCTTTCTCTACGGTCTATTGCTGTCTGCAGTACATGCACCACGGGCTCGCTACATGTCTTTCCTGGAACAAATAATTGCGAGAGACATCTCAGAAGAAGAGCGGAAGCATCTGTGGTCAGATATAACAAAGAGCAATCACTCAGTGAGTCTAAGAGAGGTCCACTACAAGGCCCTTTATGATTGGTACCACTACCCTACTAAAGTCAAAAAGATTTTTCCTAGCTCTTCTGATTACTTCTGGTGGGGATGTGGCCTTCTTGGGGACTTACGCCATATATGGTGGGATTGCCAGACTATTCGCCCTTTCTAGGAGGAGAAGCTCACTCATATTAAGGAAATGCTAGGCTACCCCATACTGACCTCTATCGAGGAAGTTCTTCTAGGCATCAGGGACCTGGGGTTAGAGCATCCGTCAAAAGCAGATAGAGCACTACTGTGGGCCTGTCTAGGGGAGGCCAAAACGACGATAGCGGCAGCTTGAAAAGAGAGAGGCTCCAGCTTTGTCATTATGGCACTCACGGCTCTGCTAATCTTTCCATCGTGAGAATTCTTCAGACATTTTTAGAGAGGATTATGAAAACTGAGTATCGATGGGGCCCGCTGGTTTCCTTTCTCTCAAGCGGCCTCCCATCAGCAGTATGCCCACCCTCCATAAGAGCCTTACACCTTTTCCAGCTTTAAGATAGTTTCTCACCCTTGTTCGAACACTTCTAGTCCTTCTTGGCCCTGCAAGGCTAAAATAGGGCACGGCCCTCTGTTCTGACGTGAATCAGACTACCCAATGGCATTCAGAAAGATGATTCACCACCACCAGGGGAGGAGAAGAGGGGGGGCTGTTGGGGCAGTTTTCTTTCTTTTCTGTCCATGGTTGCTTTGTTAAAAAGGATCATGACTTGACGAGAGAGGGAGACAGAAAGGACTTGCATAAAGAGAAAATGAACACTGGTTAGATGTAATTGAGTGAACGATGTCCTATATTTGTTTCATGCTCTCACCAAAATGTAATTTCTTGATTTCAAGTCATGCTGAATAAATAAAGCTTTGAAAAAAACAAATATTAAGAGGAAGAGAACCGGAAACTAAGTTGCTACCAGGATAGCTAAAGTTAACTTGTGGAACACTGAAAGTAATGATAACATGCTTGATGAAACTGCCATTGACTGCAAGAGAACTAGACAAGGGAAAAAAGGTGTATAGAGACCAAATAAAAAAAGCAAAGGACATTGAACAACATGTTGGTGACTGGGTACTGCTGAGAAAAAGAAAAAAATCTTTTTAGAGATGTGAAAGATGAGCAAAAATTCTGTAAACCTACACAAGTAAATTAGAGTTGTTTTGTTGCAAGGGAATGGTTTGTAGGAAAGGAGCAGTGCTGTACCCATTACTTCAAAACAAGTAGAAACAATCAGGTTTTCATACGACGATGGCGACATGGATTGCGATTCTAATGAGTTTTTTTGACTACATAAACCCTTATTAACGTTAAAGCATTATAAGCTTGCAGAGATCATTAAAAAATGCGAGTTCTGTTTCTCCTTCAAGTTCATCAACTGAGTCTTCTAACAAGTCTCCAGGGTAGGATGTTTCAAGGACCACCAATAATGGAAATGTTACTTGTAAAATAATATCTAGAAGTCACTGTGCAGTCAAGTTAGCTGCAAGGTTTACTGATTATTATGTCAGTTTTATAGCTAATTTTAAAACATGTTTGGTCGTCAAGGAAGGAGGGTGTCTGTCTGAATGAAACAAAGGTGTGCATATGACACGTGTCGTTCTATTCAGTGTATTCTAATTATGTATAATAATTTCACCTACTTAAATTGTTTTATGTTCTTTCTTGGAATGCGGCCAGCCATTCTAGAGCACTCCTGACCGTCTGTATTGGTCAGTTGCCAGACTGCTCCTGAGCTATCTTGGTTGTGTAACTTGTGGGTGTACTACTTGATGTAATAAGGCAAACTTTCATAATCAAGGATTCCGCAGCCCGTTACTTCAAAGCTACAAGCCATATTCGATGTTAGGGACAACATGGTAATTTGCACCTTCCGTCTCAATGATGATTACCTACTCTTACTTTGTTACTGAATGGTAATTGTAAAATCTCCTTACAGAATTACAAGCCTACATTCAGCTGCATGACTAATGCATATTGGTGTATGGGGACATATACTATTTCATCAGGTATGCAGTCTGGGTCTTAAATCTTTATTTTACAATACGGTGAAGATTCCTGATCAATGGGGGCACTGTGATGCTCCCTGTTTAGAAAAATGGAGAACATGAACCATTTTAAATAATCAACAAAATTCAAATTCATCTGCGACTCAATTTTATAATTTAAAGTATGAAAATCTTTCTGGTGCCATTTCTAGAAATAATATATATGCACCTTTTTAAACCAAACATTGAAAGTTCTGATTAAATGTGGAGTACTACTTTTTCATAGGTGATATTATGTGTGCAAGCATTGCATATCAAAGGGTCTAAAAGTCTTCACCCTTCATGTTTCTCCCCAAGAGGTTCGATTCCTGAAAGACCATACAACCAACAGGGTTTGATTTTACTGCACCGAGATCTTACCCACACTTTCAGCACCATGCCAAAAACAATGCCAGCAGTTTTTAAGTGAAGTGGTAAAGGTATCTAGGGGCATCCAGGATTGACACATTCCTAGGCAATGGTACTTTTCACACCGTTTTACACTTCTAGAAGAACATTCATTTGGAATTTTCATAAAGATGAATGGCACCACCAATTTGCCAAAGTAATTTCATGATTTCATGCCACCCACCAAAAACAAAAATAGGGATCCTGTAATGTTACACCATAAAAAAGTGTGTTGGTAAGCTTCGTCTTTGGTTATCATCCTTTGACCTCAAGTGTGTAAGACATTGCCTTCCTTAATGAGATTTCAGTTGGAAATAAATTTCTTGAAAGACTACAGTAGGAGAGCAGGACTAAATGAGACTTGATTACACTTCCATCTATGGCACGTATGCAAAAATCTTTAGTCTATCAGGTGAAGCTGCAAAAAGTATGTAAGTGATTAAAAAGATATCAGAGATTCTCTTTAAATTATCATGCAACAGTCTAAAATGCTGTGTATTCCGTTCTGAATTCATTGTCGGTACTTGAAATTAGAAAATAAACCTTACAATCTTGCAAAAAGTAACAAGAACAGCTCGGGATGTTTTGTTATGCAATCTGGTTTAAAGCTTTGGAGATTATGTACTTTGGAGTGAATTCAGAGATCTAGTTCAGTTCCAGCCTAATGGTTTAGATACTAAACAAAGAACCACGAGTAAAAGAGATGCAACACATTTGTTCATTTCACTATAAGATTTTGAATGGTCTCCACTCATGGAAAACCTAGCCTTTCTTGGCAAGTACATGATATACCCTTATGAATAAAAAGACATTTGAAGAATGCTTAAGATTAAATACAATAAATTGATATTCCAATCTGTGAAATGTCACAATGTTCTACTATTGGAAAATGTCTTGTGAGCTACATTGCTGATGAATAGCCAATTAGGAACCTCGTTCATTTGTAAACTGATCATGTTATGTTCACAATATTGTTTCAGGAAGGAAATGCTCACTTACAGAGATACCAAAACCAATTATTGTTGAGGGTGCAACACTTTTCATGAATGGGTTTTACCCAACACATCTTTCTCCAAAAATGTTCTCCTTGTACAATGGCTTCATATACATGGTAAATGTGTTTACTTGTTGTAGTTATGAGCTTGTTCAACCACCACATATAAAATTATTGATCACCACAGCGTACTACATACAAAAGTGCAACATGAGTGCCTCGGCTACTAGACAGCTTACCAAACAGAATTCATTAAAACAGCCACTAACATGCATATTTCCAACACCATGTGGTAACTCCCATCTCAAGTCAGTAAGAACAGTGTTAAGTGCTTGGAGTCCAACTCTACACCCTTTTGATTTTTAAAATCTGCATTTTTATTTTTTACACAACTCGAATAAAAGTTGCAGAAGCAGCAATGTTTGTGTTCCTTTGTTCATCTGAAAATGCTGCATATTAAAATTTGCCTATGCTCAATTGACCATGTTTCTTGACCGTGAACTGTTCAGCTTGTATGGACTGCAGGAAGTTATGTAACAAATGGATTCAGGCTTTGCTCATCCTCTCACGAGAAGAGATTAGCCATTTTAAGAAACACATATTTTGCACTTGAACACAAAGTAACATGCATTAATAAGTCCAATGATACCCATCACAGCAGTGGCTCTCTAAACAAGAAGAGACCTTAGTCATTTTAAAGGCTTTAAAGGTTTTTGTGTGTGGAAAAAACTTAATTTCTTATTTCAACTTTTGTGTTACAAAAATGGAGTTTAAATAAATAGTGATATGACAAATTAAGACAAGATGTAGGTGAAGTTAACAATTTCCATGGGTCTACTTGATTTAGCCTATTACAGGGCTTAATGTGAATTAAAATGTTTTGCATGTCTAGTGTGTGTGTGTTCACACAGCATAAATGTGCTTTAGACCTTAAAATGAGGACTTAAAATGAATGAATGTCTCACTACATTCATACAAAGTTGAAAGAATAGTAGCTCATTTTACGTATGTAAAACTCGCTGCATGCCCTTTGTTTTTCACTTCTTAACTGAAGGGGAATCTTCTATTATTACTACCAAGCTTTGAAAGCAGCTGCGGCTGTGGATCCAAGATGACAAATCTAAAAGCTCTGTTTTCCAGATTGTGCTTAAGGTTACTGAATGATTAAACTTTAAGTATTGTCTTCAGTCGGCTGCTGTAAAAGCTGTATTCCAAGTGAGCCCACACCAGCTGACAGATTTTGTTGGGAGGGAGAGGTTTTGTGGGACATGCAGTCTACCAGGTCACTTAAATAAAGGCCCTCTACTCAGCAGTAGGCACAAATGGATGTAGCATTGCTTGTCTACAAATATGTTGATTACTCCCCTAGGTCAAACGAGGAGTTCGACTAATTTGTTGGGGTGTGTGATGAATAATTTGGTAGTCTACACCTTATTAACTTTACTAAGATTGCTAATTCCAGAGCTACCCGCTATTTTATTAATTATAATTCACAATTTAGAATTAGCACACAACGGCTAATTATTATGAAATACAAGAGTTTGGGCGTACTGGATTCTTGGAGTTTGGTGGGGGTGGGACCCTCATCAATACCCTGGAGAATAAGAGCACTCGCGTAGGTACTATTACCAAGGTGGGGGGTAAGGAAATACCTGCCCTCGTTCCTTCAGAGACAGAAGATACGTTTGTCAGATAAGGATATCTTCTGGGTGTGACCCCCTAACAAGAGATATCATGAGTACAATTAAATGGAGTATGTGCAGCATTTGATATGGGCAATGCTTTTGTTTATTTCACCATTCGAGTGCCTGATCCACCATATTACTAATTTCTCCACCTCTGAAAGATAAATGTACATTTAGAATTAAACAGTCTAGCTGATTACCAGCTTTTCATCCTTAACAAAAAATACATTACTGATGATGAAGCTACAAAAACCTATTACACTTAGGCTACTACATAATATAAATCATGTTTACTTTTGCTTTGATCACTTAACCACCTGATGCGAGTCATTTGTATAATAGCCTACTTCACAAATACTGTTATACAATGTTATGCCATGGGCATACACTTTGCTTTCCAGGGCATGTGTTCACTTCCTTGCTCCCTTGGAGCATAACTGTGTAATGAACAGAAGGCTCCAGATAAAGAAGCCAGTATATTCATATTGCTTGGTGGGCTTTGTCTGCTGTAAAGGTGCAGGCCCTGTAAGTAGCGACAATACAGTCGGAAGTGTTTTCTAATAAGGAACCAATACTCTGTTGTAAACATTACTATAACTCAGCCTCCCCCAGTACATTAAGGAAGTTAAACCTGATGAGCCATACTCGTACTAAAAATTAAGCATGGGAAAAAGCAAGGGTATGACTCATTCCCCATTTCTAATTAGGCAATAGTGCCAAGGTGGTAACAGGCACCAGATTTCATGGGAATCATCACAGACCATTCTATTCCATTTGCCTCCTTCCTTTGTTTTCCACGTTTATCCACATACCACCACTTAATCTTGTCCCATGAACCCCACTATTTGAATGTTCAACTTACCAATGACAATGAACCACACCCTTAGGACCTTGTGTCACCACATATTTCCTCAACAGTAATTACAACAAACTATCAATATCCTAGCAGGACAACCAAGTGCACTCAAGTCACATGAATGTGCCAACAAGGTGGAGTGGGAGGCCTACAAATTCGTTGTACGGGGTCATTGCATAGCTGAATAAGTCAGGTTTGGCTCCCAACTACACGCAGAGTTATCTTGGCAGGAGGAACTTTTAACTAGATTGGAGCTGGCCATGACAGGAACACCAGCATCCTCAGAGTGATTGAGCGCTTGAACTCTTAACACTCACAATGAGCGAGACAAATCTGGGAGATTGTTGACTTGGTTGGCCAACCCCGAAAAGCGGGGCTCTTTTATTCTCCCAATATGTAGTGCATACAAGCATCTAGTGTATGCACAACCTGATATTATTGCAGCCTATTTAGCTTAATATACCAGACTTTATGCACAGCAGGAGAGTGGACACGCAGGAACACCGTAATTTCGTCACAACTGCTGCTACACTAAGGTTGCTCGCTTCAGTGGAGCACTCTGGGAAGGGAGATTATTGCCCAAGAGGTGAGGGGCACTATTCAGGCACTGGCTTGGGGTAGGGTGCCTGGATTGGACGGTTTTCCCATGGAGTTCTATGCCATCTTCATTGGGGTCCAGGTTCTTGCTCTAACCAAAATATATATATACACTGCGGCTAGGGCTGCTTGCTGTCTCTTGCCAATGTTGCACAAGGCCTTGCTGTTCGCCCTCCTGAAGGAGGACAGGGTCAACTACCTAGTGTCATCTGATGACTATTAGCTATCCTTAACGCACATTACAAAGTGCTGAGCAAGGTCATGGTCAACAGATTGCAGCCACATGTAGGCAACTTCATCCATCATGATCAGATAGGTTTTATTCCCAAGCAAACCACAGCACCCAATACAAGACAATTGGTGCAGGTGTTACCCACCCTGTTGGCTGACTCTCCCAAGGTCCTTGCCCTCCCCATAGACATTGATAAGGCCTTTGATTCTTTGCAGTGGGATTTCCTATACGGTACAATGACCAGCATGGGGCTAGGTGGTGGGAGGATCCTTGGTAGAACACCTTTACACAACTGCAATGGCTCGAGTTAAGACTGGCACTCCACTGTCATCTCTGAAACTTCTCAAGTGGAAAGGGGCATACGACAGGGCTATCATCTCACCAGCACTTTTTGATATGGCCATGTTATCATTGGCCCTCACATTCAAACTTACACGATACAGAACTGACTCATTAACACCTCAATGGATCACAACCTTGACAAAACCCTGTCAGTCTTCCTATTGGGATTATTCCTGAAACCCAAGGATAAACTAGTTACTACAAGGTTTGCAAACCTAGCTCTTATCTCGGCCCAGTGGCAGCAGTCCATGTTCTGGATATCTCCCTACCCTTTTGGGCCAAATGTGAAGGGGCGCTGCTGAAACCTGACTCATAAAGGGGTCTGTAAAGCCCTGAACATGCTCAGGCATGGGAAATTCGCTGAGACTGCCTGCTCATATGCAATGTTAGGCAGCAGCTTTCCCTTTCGAATGAAGACTGAGGAGTGATAGCCTGATGTTTTCTAGTTTGAGTGCCCACAACTTGACGAAGAGCAGACCCATCCTTGGCGACGAGGATTGGATGAAAGACTGATGGGCCTGTTGTTTAGGGTCACACTTTCTTGCCATCACCCCCCGCCCCCCAGCCTGCCTCTCGGACACTACGTTTGAGATAGCCTTATCTCGAAAACCACCCTAGAGGTAATTGATTTGGAGCATTTTTTTTTTATGGTCGTTGGTCTTTTTTTTCCTATGTTGGCTCCAGTCTTATCTGATGCATAATGCTTCTATAATTTGCCTTTTCGCTTTTGATGGGACTTTTATAATCAAAATATCACTTTTTTCATATGAACATGTGTTATACCTAAAAACCACAACAGGTTTTTTCTTTTTTTTTTTTCTTTTTTTAAATCAATGTGCCAACTAGGCATACCTTAATCGGGCATCAATTGCAAAGAACTCTTATTTTCACCATACCCTGTATCTCCATATCCCCCCCCCCCCAAATAAAACATTACATTCAATACTCCATTTCCAAACATTGAGTCCCTAGATCAAAACTGAAGATTCCGTAAAGCTCTTCCACTCAATCACTGCCACCGTCTAATACTTCAATTTATTTCCGCAGTTTTATATAGTGTCAACTCCACCTGAAGATTTAGTGCTTTACAGGAGTACCAGTTCCATTACACAAAGTCACTTTAAAAAAAAACAAAAAAAATGTCAGGCACTTGGAGATTGTGATTTACCCAGAATTGGAGGAGATGTAGCCGCTGCAGAGAGCTGAAGCCGGCTCTCAAGTCCCAACGTTGGCTGCTATGGTTGTAACGCCACATCGTCTACTTTGCTGTGCAACTCTTCGAAGGGGATAATAGCAGAGCCCCTCCCACCAGAAAACACCAACTTTTCAAAAGTTTTCACTACTCAACTATTTGCATTGCGATGCATAAATTGTGTGAGGGTGCCTTCGAAGATTTGATGACAGTTTTCAAACGATGACATTTAATAGGTAAATTCCTAGGCATCTTTTATTTATAGTTTTTTTAATAGAACAAAGCATATAGATCTGTTTAATGTTCTACTCAAAAAATGTACACAAACCGAAATGGATCAATGTACACAGGCATCCATACGTTGCAACAAGTCTTTACATCGTTTTCTGCTGATATTGCACTTAAGTTTTAATCAATACACAGTAAAAAAAAATGAAATCAATTAGTGCGCAACAGCAGATATCTTAATGGTATAATATATGCTACATGACAAAACTAATGTGTTTAGCTTATGTATATATGTACACGTAAAAATAGAAAATATGACATGCACTAGGGATTTAAATTCATTTCTTTGCAATATACAAATAAAGTTTAAAGATGTAAACAAATTGCATGCACATAAACTAGAGCAAATCTGCATTACTATCGGAAAGCTAATACGCTTAAATAAAAAATATATAACTTAGTAGTACTCGACGTTTATGTGCTATCTGAATTAATGCGATTTTTGGCAGTAAATGGGGTAAAAGAAAAACAGACATATGGCTTTTCGGATTACGTTTCTGCAGCACTTAACTCCCACCCGCTTACAAGGAGCTGTACGTTTTTCCTAGACGCCATTTGGCCACACCATTTGTAGGCGCACAATTGCTGGGGAGGGGATGTCGCTTCAACTTGAAGCGTCTGATCAACGGCCACTTCTGACAGACATTTTTTGTCTCACTACTCGCCGTAGTAGTTTTGTTCCCGTTGCTATTGCATACACAGAACTCAAACTTGCACGCGCCCTCGTAAATATATTCTGCAAAATGATTTACTCACGTTCCACTAAAACTATACTGCACACATGCTCAAGCAACAATTCATTTGAACTTCTTTCCACGTACATACTTGAAGTGCGATTACGACTGCTTCTTTGTATGGTAGGTCTAGCAGTTCGAGAATAGTCTGTTTAACAAAGCACGTGCATGGGACATTGGAGCTGCGCAGAAGCGTGGCACGTGTTTCCAACTTAAGCGTAGGGGGAAGTGACCCGCCTTCCCACAGAGTTTATGGTCCAGTTTCAAGATGGAGTTTCATCATTAGTAGCGGGTTACCGCATGGCGTTCTTTTGAAGGCACAGTGCTCTCCGTTGTACTCGTTTTAGCCTTAAAATTAGACCAGAGAAAGGTCAATGTTCTTTCCTCCAATGAGTTGCCGGTGTTTTTCAGACACAGCTTTCCTAGCCACATCCACACTTGGAAAGGCCACCAGAGCTTCTCCGCTTGGCCGGCCACTGAAGTTGTAGAGCACGAGGATGGAATCGGTGCAGAGCTGCAACAGACAAAGTAATGAAAAGGCAGGAAAGAAAAAATGGTTACGTTAAATAACATTGGTACACGCTTTTTAAGCATCAGTTAAGTACTTAAAATGCAAACAGTAACTTAAAAGATTAATGCATTGACACAAACCTGTCCGAGATTATGGTCTGGATTCCCAGAACTTTAAAGTTAATATAGAAAACAAGAATGCTTCTGTGAAGACAAAGATGGGCGTGGCAACTATAGAAGTCTTTTGTCGCACTAGCAAAAGAATTCCAGTTGCATAACTCCCAGTTTTTAGCTCTCACCTATCAGACCACGAAAAAGGTCTGGTTTCTTTTGACCTATTGTGACTTACAGTGGACTTTCAGTATGCCCATTGCTTACCATGGGCATGCTTTACTGTCACTCACTTGCTTGCTTCTTATTCAAAGGCTTTCTTTCTTGTGTTCGCCCCTCCCCTGGAGAACAGTCTCTTTATGATCCTTTTGATGGACTACTTTAATCCACTCATCAGATGTAGGTACTTTTTTTTCATTTAGCACTCCACGAGGTTAGAGGGGTTGTCCTGCTCTTCATTGCGTGCTGCACTCCCCCTCTTCTAAAATACTTATCCCCCCACCTGATGCTGCTCCCCACCCTTTCCAGCTGGTCTGCAAAAGCACAACAGGGACATTTTTAAATGGGGACCAGGATTTAAGAGTTGCTTGTTTCATCTCTTGCCTTCCACACACTACATAAAAGCATAAGACTTGGCACACAAAAGGTACCAAACAACATACTTCGCTAAGTTGTGATCTCAATCGACAACTTTAAATCAATCTAGAGTTACATTTTCCACTAGACCAAAACACAGACACAACCACTCACCATAATGCACGAAAATGGCTCCAACCTATATAGCTGGATAATATTTTGTCAACTCAAGGGTACGATAATAGCAGAAGAGTATCTCTAAACAGAAATAGGCAGCTTCAATTTTCTACACACATGCAACATTCCATACAACCAAAATAATGACCAAAGATGACTCAAAATTTAACAGCAAGCCAAAGTGTATCACTGTACAACAGAACGTCCCAGCTGAACGTAAGACCACGAATGCCTTTCACCACACAGATCCATATGCATTGTACATACAGACTCAAAATCTAGTTGGCCATGATTGGTCCAACTTTTGTCATCACCAAACAATACAGCAGCAAATTCCAAACTCACTGGACACAATGAAATGCAATTTACTCCTAAACATAACAAAACATCCAAATAGAATGGAAAAAAGAACGGAATCATAGTCCAGCATAGGTTTCACAGTACATGACACCAGTAGTAAAATACCATTGATGTTACAGGAAGGAGCATGGGAAAAGATGCAAATTATGAAGTCATCTGGGCCCGCAAGTGGCAGGTCCGTGGATACACACTTTGCAGATACTACTGCACAAAAACGCATTATCTGGACATTTTGAACAGTCCCCCGGTCAATCTAAACCGGAGATTAAAATCGACATGCACAAAATTAGGCTCGACGTCTAGGCACTGTAACAACTGGGCATTTTTCAACTAGTTCCCAGTTAAGGAAACATCCCGATGAGCCGAAATGGTTTGGTTTTGCCCACGTTGGTCACTATCTAGGATGATCCAGATGAACTACAGTCTGAATGGACAGCGTAAGCTGGTAAATGTGATCAACAAACTAAATGTTTTATAAATAGGGGTAGGGTATACTATTTAACAAAATCACTCTCAAGACCTGTATATCTAATGTAGAACAGACATATGGTAAATATAGGTCTTGTAAATTGCAGTGCTATTAAATACAAGCTAATTTGCAGAACAAGGAATGTGGAATTTCCAAATCTACAACACATTTCCCCAGTAGAATACACCAAGAATCCAGATTAAGGACCTCCTTTTAACTCATCTCAGTCTGTATTAAGTCAAACTGCAGATGATTATGTTTAGGTCAAAACCCATTTTGGTTAAAGACAAAATATATATGCTTTGGTGTCCATTAAATTAGTATATTGCATGTATTACTAAGATAATGAACCAGATGCCAGAATTCAGGCCTTCACTTAAAAAAAAAATATATATATATATATATATATATATATATATATATATATATATATATATATACACACACACACTTCCTTATGACAATAGGGTACCAGTGATGAAAAATAACATCCGAAATGCAACTAACTGCCTGTATAGAACCATGTTGACTCAGAACAAGATTTATTGTTCCAAACCAATCTATTTGCTTGGATTTCGCTTTCATGTACTGTCGGTGCAATTGATATACAAAACAAAAGGTCTGAAGTGTTCTAAAGAAACCTCTAAATTCCCAAAACTGGAAGCAGCTCCTCATTTTATGGAACCTCAGTATCTATTAATCATTAAGCTTCTTCATAGCATTATCGCAAATTTGGACTCCAAAGATATCTGAAAGACAACCTTTACAGAACCCCAGAATCATAGAAGTCTAAGAATTCGATTAGCGAATAGCAACACCACCATTAATTTATTTGCAGGCGTTTTGCTAGGTGACAAAGGATTTCATTAGTGGAGTAGTCAACCTATACTTCTCCCAAAATTCATAAACTTGAGCAGATGAGCCAATGCAAAGGCTTCTTTCCCATCAGCATTAAGAAAACAAATAGGAACTGGGATGGGCAACGTTTGAGATAAATGCCCAAAATCCCGATGTCTACCTGTAGATGCATGTAGTCCAGATAAAAAAAAACAGGCTTATGAATAACATTTCTGTAAATGCCACAATAGGAGTGTTTACTAGTGTTAATAAACTGAAGGGAATCTTATTTTAAGGCAGTGTTCTTCAAACGTTCATGAAAAGCCCTTCCCCCGATTAACAGTATTTAGTGGGGGTCTCACAAATTATTGAATTTACAATTATTTTTTCTTTTATTAGTGAGAGCAAGCAAAATAAGCTGTAAATATCAGGAGAAATTACCCTGCAAGTCCCATGATGACTGATAACTATTCAGAAATTCCACTCAATATTTCCACACGCGACATGTAGGTGGCAGGGGAATAAGTACAGAAATGGTGAAAGATGTTGACAAAACTTGGTGTTCATTGTTTACTTTCAATTTCCAGCATTTAAGTTTAAACTAGTTACACTTGAAGCACCGCAATAGACATTTCATAACCAAGAACATTTGGAAAGTGTGGTCTTTCAGAGACACTTCAAGTACTTAAACCTTGAATAGTTCATGCCACTCTGCCCCATGCCCCCCCCCCCACACCCATTAGTGATCTAGGTGGTGAACAAGAGTTTGAAGGCCACAGTTGTAGGATGTTGGCTCCCGAACTGAAATGAATATGTTTGGATGTGGTTTGGGCAGTTTTGAGGATACAAGAACTCCTAATGACCCTTTCAAAATGTGAGCTGCCAGTGCCCAACCTATACACACACAATTGCTTTGAGATAAAAATCTTCAGGCCACCAAGCAGCGTTTTGCAGATATTTGGATTCCGTAGAAACTGAACTGTTGATCTAGAATCGCTTTGAAGTGTGAGAAACTAATAGACTGATTTATTACTAAGGGCACTCTTGATTAGGATCTCATTTGAATCTTCTGCATCAACAACATACATGTAGGACAGGGCCATTCCTGAATTATGAGTGGAGAATATTCTTGGACTCTATATTGAAGAACTGGCTTTAGGTCATTAAATGCATGTCAGTATATAGTATATCAGGAGTCCTTACAACGCAGCCACGTCATCGGGAGTACCTTTACATCACAACTTATCAATGTGTGTGTGGAAATTGAGTTTATAAAAACAATAAAAAATTGATAAAATATAAGTTTAATAAACAAAGATTTAAATGAGCATTTGAAAAACCCCAACAAGTATTGAGGTTGCTGCTTGCTATGGTTTTATCCCCCCCCAATTATCCAATTTCTTACAGTAAATAAACAAAGGATTTAACAAGCATGTAGGATTAAAACAATGAAAATTATCAAAAATATTATATACGGAAACAGAACAGGAATTCTGTATCAGATGTACATCTAGGATCCCATTATATGGAAATATGACTGGATGTACAACAATTTCAAAATACAACATAATGAAAATAAATTAATGGGTTATAATAAAAAATATTGAAACATGATTACACAGTTAGATACTCAATCATAGCAAAGAAAAGTGCAAACAATTACATTTTTGGACATACTAGCACATGGAGAAGATTAAAGAAGATACCCTACTGCCATTTTTAGATAGAGATCATAAAGTGATTTGCAAAGAAAGGATTTAATTAACCTCCACCAATTATAGTCAATGAAGCATCCACAACTACTGATCAGGATCCACCATTGAGCCCAGTTAGTAAGGCTTAAAAAACAAAAAAGTTATGTATATGTATGCAGACCATTTAAAGCAGACCCCATAAGAAGACAGAAAGTGGTTAGGAGAATTTCAATTCACACCCAAAGTTTCCACAAAGCAGTGAAAAGCTTAGTGTCTTCCCGTCCACCAGCAGAGGGTCTGGCTTTAGCGAGTTCCTGCTTACCTTCTTGTGAGTTATAAACAGTTACAAACAGACCCACTCTTTCGGTGCTTGCAACATACTCCTTGCTTGATCGTTCATCTGAATGAGGCCATTGTAGTCATCAGGTGCATACTACAGTACAAGTGCGACATACGAGAATCAGCAAAAGAAACTTCGAGCACGGTGTAGCGCACTGCGCGTGCAAACACAGCAAATATTATTCATCCATGGAACAGAAACTGGCAGGAGACAACGCACATTCATTTTTAAGCTCCATAGCTACTTTGGGTGCAACATTTTTAAAATGGATTGTAGAACATCAAAGTAGTGGCAGAAGTATTCTGCATCACAAATCACATTATGGGTTCCTGTGCACAATATGGAATGCTACTGCAGTACTGCAACAGACACCTGCAACATTTGTTGCTAGAAGAAAGCAGAGAATGTAGCGGATGCATGGGTACAGGGATGAAAAGAATGTGGTAAAAACAATTGGATTCAATTCCTGCTTTTATATTTAATAGTCTAAAAAAGAAGTGATCACTAAAGTTTAAAAACGATAACACTGCTAGTGAATCATGATGTTTCATTAGACTGTTCAAATTGTAATGAATACCGCTTTGAGGTGGAAAACTGCAAGAAAACTGACGAAAACAAGCACAAAGTTTTGAAATGCTATGCTTCGTGCAGTTGTCCTGCACTTTTGTTAGCAACACAAAAGGGAGTGTGAACTCTGAAAATAATCCATATAAACAATAAAAATTATAAAGTTGGGTCAAATATCTTTGTTGCAAACCATCTTTTTTTTCTTGAACTTTAATAAACAGATTTTAGTGGTGCTTAGAGGTTCTGTGAGAATGTCTGACGTCAAGATGCAGGGAGGTCTGCCACGGCTTTCCAAGCTGCTGATGCCTTAGCACAGTTGCATTAAATTCATGAACAGCAATATCCAGATGAATGCATTGCACTAGAAAGTTGCCATATGCTACCTTAGTACCCACCAACCCATGGTTTCATTTTCTAAATTTTGTTTGGAAGTATGCATGGGGGAACATTTTAAAGTTAAAGGCACCCATTTAACAAAGACCATTGCCCATTTCTATTTGGCAAGTTCTGGCACAAAAAATGGAGTTATGTTCAAGTTAAAGCATCGGAAATAAAATAAACTAATGATTATCTTTAGGAACATAAGCTACAGCATGGTAAAAAAAAACAAAAAACAACTGCTGTCAATGTACATGGGCCATATGGCTTCATTATTTCATCCCATTTTTCTCATGCAGCATTCATTAAAGAACATGAAACTGCAGTGTTGCATTGGAGTAAAGCTTGAGCTACATTTTCCACAAACCCTTAAAAAACCGGAAGAGAAGAATTTATTCTATTCAGGGAACTGAACAATTTAGATGAAACTGAACAGTATATTTAGATTACATTTTTGTTACAGGTCCAGGCTAGACTGGGAACGAAAATAATAAATAAATACAAAAAACAAAAGAGAAATGATTTAACTACCAGTCACATTTTACAGATAGCCAGCAAGACATTCTCCAGTGAAATTTTGAAAGTGGAGAATTGGAGACAAAGTGTAAAAGCTCTTTGTACAAACGTCACATGATTCTCTTTTTATTTTGTAATGAGCCAAACAACTGACTTTGCAGGTCAATTTTACAGATATATTGGCCAAAACCGAAGTATTCCAGGCATTAAAAAAAAATAATAATATTCCAAATACTGAGTAAGACTGATGTTGTTCCTGATCCCTTTCAGATGGCACCTGGCCTAGCCGTGCGGGGTGACTGCACCTTCTGGAGCACGACTAAGACTGCTCCCCACATGGCTGGTTCCGGTCCTATAGCATTTGGAGGGTGGGGGGAATAAACCTTATATTGCAGCTCAGTAGTTACCACTGGCTGAGATAATTCAAGCAATCCAGATCTAATTTTTGGTTTTTTATTTAAAACAGTCAATCCCCTTAGAGAGTGCAGAGACTAGCTCAGTTTATGGCAGGGCTTAAAATGCCGGCTGTAACCATTGTCAATACTGCAATATTTATGCTCAACTCAGTTCTGCTAGCAATCTTAGTCCCACTGCCTATTGCTCTACAGTGTTACAGTGTTCCGTGGTTCTTCATAGCAGGTCAAGCACTAGGTGCAGAATTTCGTACTCCCTCAGCAAGGTAGCAATGTGCAAGGAAACTGCAGTGCTTAAAGCTTTGGGTGGTGAACTGTGGCCCAAAGCAGCACTCATTGATGCACACAGTGGATGTTGTTGAAGGGCTGACCTACACCAGCCGTAAAATACCCTGAAGTAAAAAAAAGAAAATGGCATAGAAAAGCGCATACAGTAGTGCATAGAGGATCCTTGAGGAGTAAAAGGAGGCCTCAACACGGATGTCCTCGAACAAACATTGCTGTGGAGCATGGAAAAAAATGCGGTCTCCTGCCAGTTTCTTGAAAACGACAACTACAAAATAAAGCACCTGATGTGATACAGTTACAAATAAGCTTGAGTGCTGAATACCTTCCACCATGGCAATATCAGTCCCAAGCTCCAACAAACCACAAACCCAACAAATGAAAACTTTGCTAGACTACCATCAACCAGAACAAGGCAGAACAGCAGCCCCAGCCACCAAGTCACAAGAATTAAAAATGGTTTCAGTACCTTCCAGCTAATCTATACCCAGTAATCATTTGGTGGAGCAGCACTGCTGTGTAAATACGAGTTATCAGCTACCAGACCTGCCCTTGAAATGTGTACACAGAAAATAAATAGGTGTTTTTGTTGCAGCGCATATCTCAAGACAGTACACAGTTTAATCAGTGGATTCTTTTGCAGCAAGGTAACAACTCAGGGAGGGGTCTCATTTAGAGGTGCAAGGTGATTACACTCTAGAAAGCACAGAAAAAAAACGAAACTAAAAGGGACATTGCAAACTGGGTTACCATAAAAGACTATCATCTGTAGAATGTGGGCCGATATACCAGTGAGCTGCAGTAATTGGGCCTGCATAGTGAATACCACAGTCTATACACAAAGTAGTCTGTGCTCTGAAGATAGTAATTTACTATATCTAGTAACCTGTGAGAGAAAGTAAAGTTATCCCGGTAGGTTGAGTTCACAGTCTATGTGCCCATCTACATTTTTTTTTTTTTTTACTGGATTGATACGAGAATGATCAGGCTTGGAGTAATGGGAGTAAAAGCTAAGTAATCCATACATTTCTTCTTTGATCTGTCTTTGCCACCTTTTTAACAGTGATGAATGTCTCAAATGTATATCTGAAAATTAACAGTAAGAAACAAGCATTGGCAAAGACAATAGGCCTGATGTAATATGGAAATGTATACAAACGCGGACATGCAGGAATGAAGTTTCCACGTGATGGTATATTAAAGCCATCTCTGTTGGATTCCTCTTGAAATTGTTAATTGTGGTTTCTTACTGGTGGTGGTATCAGTCTTGATAGTATCCGATTGTCCTGATATTGGCAGTGACTGGCATAATTGCTGATAGTATTGATGGTGATATGGTTGGTGTTATTAGTTGCATTTGGGATGTTCTAAGCAATAGTAGCTTTTGCGCCAATGTTGGTATTGCGGTGGTGTATTTGTGGTAAAGTAGCAGCAGTGATGTTGGTATGTGTTGGTTTTAGTGCTAGGAGATTTGTGGTCGTGGTGGCATTGGTGGAAGTCATAGCAGAGGGGTGCTGCAGTGGTGGAATTGATGCGCTATTTGTGGGGGTAATGTTGGTGTCTTTTTAGTGGTACCTGGGGAGGTATTGATATCGCACTGGCATTGATAGTGCCTACTTTCTCAATTTTCATCTAGCAGTTTTGAATAGCACTGCTGTTATCTAAGGTATTACAGCTCTTTACAAGAACAGTTAATATACAAGTAGCAAGATAATACAAGCGTTTCAAACAAAACAATGTGTGCAAAACGAAATGAACCGCGGGGGAGAGAATTAGTAAGTTATGTGAAAGAGGAGCAGAGGGTATATAAATGTCAGGTGGTGAGAAGGCGACTGAGGGTAAGGAATGAAGCGAGTATAATGGAAAAGTAGGAGGAGAGGTAATCAAGAACAAGGCATAGAGGTGGAGGGCAGGAAATAGGATGCAACAGGACAAAGATGGGAAAGGGAGAGGGAGTGGGGGGGGGGGTAAGGAAACCAAGGGCGGGACAAGAGAAGAGCAGGAAGACGAGAGAAAAATTAGAAGGAAGAGTGGAACGCAGTAATGAAATGGCACAAGTCAAGCACAATAAATCAACATAAGAAAGAGCACCAAAAATAACAGCACAAGCTCAGGCCAAGGGGAAGGGAGGGTATGCGACATACACAATTGCAGAACAAGTGGGTAGAGTTTAGACAGGTATAGTTTCTCACAGAAAATTTTTCAACAAATGATTCGTAGCTTCTTAGAAAACCGGTAAGTTTGAGGGCTAGATGGTGATTTAGACAAGGTAAGAGGCAGAAATCTTTTAGAACAAGGGCAGTCCATAGTTGGTGTCTCCAGGAAGAATGAGTTCTTGCTCCTGGATAGTCTCAATCCTTCAAAGATGTTAAGGTCAGCAAGGTTGCATGGTTTGCCCAAGAGAAGAGATTTAATAGTGAGACAACAGCCATCGAATTTGATTCGTGCTTTAAGAGGAAACCAGCCTGGGTTTCTGAGGCTGGGGGCGATGTGATCTGACCTACTTTGCTCTGATAATAGAGCTGTGGATTAGAGAAAGGATTTTACAGGGAGCAGAGAACTAGCTGGGAAACTGGCAAGATAGAGTTACTAGTTTTAATCCTAGAAATAACTTGTGGCATGAGCAGCAGTCCTAAATTCATCACTGGATAGAAGAACCTTTATTCTTTTTAGATGAAGATAGATATTTGCAGACTGGGATACCTTGGTAACGTGCATTGACAGTGTGAACAGTTGACTGAAAAACCCAACGATTTGACAGAACCAGCAGATGAGGGAGGGAAGCCATGGTTCAACAGTAAAAAGTTTATATTGGAGTCGTTTGGCTTGTGGTTTCATGGGTTATGAGGAGATTTTACATTTTTGGGAAGGTTGAATTTTAAAGAGTTGGTAGTCATCCAGTCTTGTAGATTTTGCAAGCCAAGCTGCAGTGATTGTGATACAACGCATGCAAGAGATATTATTCAACATAAAAAATTGATGGTTCAGTGTATATTTCATATCTAATACGGTCTCTAATGCACTGCAGAGCAAGCACTCTATTGGAGATAGAAAGGTGCACTAAAACAGCAAATAGTATTATTGGAGACAATTCTGATCTGGGCTGAGCCAAGACATGATTGAGAAAGTCTCAAGCCAATGGCTGAAAGAGGATTGTCCAAAAGAGCCAATGATTGATTGGGGCAGGCCTGTGCAGTCAGACCTTGAGCTAAAAAGGTACATCTACAGTATAGAAACATGGAGTACATATGCCATGAGAGAACAAAATCATGTGCCACTATCAAAAAAACAGAAATCAATCATTAACTGGCAGAAGAACCAGCCAACAAATGATAGCTGCCACCCAGATTTGCTAACAAACTGAAGAGGGAATACAAAATGGAGCAGAAATTAGCTAAGCAGGATAAAATAAACAGACCTACATCTTTAGAGGCTTAAATGTCAGACATTTAATTTACTCTGTGGTTTCATACCAGTTGGGCTTTTATAAACAGACTAAACACAGATCTGCCTCAGTATTTTATTCAGTGACTTCAATGACTTGAGAATGTGTCAATTTTAACAAACCTGCATTGTTCATTGACTCAGTTCAAGTCAATGTTTACTCTACACAACACCATTCAAAGTGGTTGGCACTTCTTATCTTATTGACAGCACAGTGTATGGTGACTGAAGCAGTGGCAGAGCCCTCATTTTAAGTGCATACTCTTAGGGGACTGTGCCTTTGGTCTACAAGTGGCTCTTCTGTGTAACAATCTCCAACTGTTTAATTGTTAAGACAATTAGGTTTGATAGAGTTAATATGAGATATGTCCAAGTCATTCAACACAGGAGTAAGCTCCTCCAGTCACTTAGTGCCAATAAACATGACCAGTTGAGCACCCTTAAGAACACATTATTATAACTGGGGCGACTGAAGAAAGCCCAAATCATCATGGTCACGCCAGGTCACCAACGCTAAATTCATACCTCCTATTTCAAAAGAGATGACCACTTGCCCCAAATCAACTTTAATGCAGTCCTGGCATGTTTTCAACGAACAGACTTTTGAAAGATTAACTTCGGTTTGTCCTATACCATTAAAATTGTGCCCTACAAGCATCTACAAAGCAAGGATTTGCTAGATAAGGGTTTGCCAGATAATTCAGATGGAAATAAATGAGGCTGCCACTACAAAACTGGGAACCAGCTTGCAAAAGGCAGGTGGCCATACCTCTGGTTATAATCAAGATGATAGTCAAACCAAAAATTCTAATTAGGGTTTCAGCGAAAATAAAGAACTAAATAAATTACCGCATCTGAGAAGGGCAAATGTTTCAGCTATCCTTTGATGAACAAAAGGGCCACAGAAGAGAAGCAAGAACCGTTGTGCATACTTTAAACCCTAGAGGACGCGTTTACTTTTTTCCCCCCTTGAAATCAAAGAAAGTTAAGCGGTTCAAGCCATTGCCCGTCTCCAATATACATGCTACTCCATATTTAAAGACCCCTCTTGGAGAACGGCTAATAAATTGGCTTGAATTGAGCATGAACATAACCTAACTTTGAGAATAAACTGATGAACAATGTTAAGCAACTGTCACTTAACAAATGATACTGCCTCACCCCCCGTTGTCCTAATACCGGAGGCAAATACGTTTGTTTTAGTATAAAAGAGGAGGAGGTGAGACATTGTACAACATAACCAGAAGTCACTTCTTTACAAAATAAACAGCTGAAAAAGGAGAATGGTCCCAGGAAGTCAATTATGACCAATGTAAATTTTTGGCACTAATGTACGATTTTTACTCCTACAGTTTAAAAAGTGGAAGATCAACACAAACTGACTTTAAAAACATAAGGCCACAATGCTTAGCCCGGCGTTTTACTGAATGACAAGAAATGTCTATGCTACAACCAAACCTAGTTGGAACAATCTAAAAAAATTGAAGCTGAAAGAAAATAAATTAAAGATTAGCACAAAAGAAGCTAAATTCACCATAAAGGGGACAAGAAATCCAACTTGAATAGCTCTGCGTTTGTGGCCGAATCATCAAGTTTTAATGGCAGGGAAGGAGACAAGGGAGTGGTGGAGAGTTGTCTGCTTACCAAGGCACACAGTTCCAATTGACGCCACTAAATCACAAAATTGTGGTTTTTTTTTACATAATCTATGAGATTTAAAATCTGTAACTTGCTGCTGCATACACTTTTTTGTTTTCAACTCAAATTAGTAGTTTCATCCTGAATGAGGCTCGATGCGATTGGATGCTCCAGGAGTTGCTCCTCACTAACGCAGATGAAACATGCAACTCAAGAGGGCTTCAAAGTCGATTGTATAGTTTAGGACTTTAGACATAAATGGTAGTTATAAAACCCATTCATTATATTACCTGGTGAATTCGCTCGCTACAGCAGTCAAATTCATTCTACCTCCACCACTTACTATACTCCAACAGTTCCGCTCAATAAGATCCTTTAAAGGTTTAGTTCAATATACATCCGAGACTAGCTACGATTAATTGCATATACAGCAGACAAATGTAAATTTTACTGCCAAGGCATCCATAATGATGAAACTGGTTTTGTATAGAAAACAGAAAAAGATCAAAACACTAAGAGCATGACTTTGTTTCAGCGTTGCCCAATGTTTTGGCTTTATGGTGCAGTAGCACTATTCATGGCAAATCCATTTAAGGTGCGAGGACGGGGGGCTGTCTTGTGTGACTATGTAACCTTTGAGACACATGCATTAAGAAACATAAGCTTCTGTTGAGAGGTGGAGATTCGCTTTTTCAAACACGGCAATGCAGGATCTGCTATTTGTATTGGTGTGTGGGGATGGGAAAAAAACCTGTCCTCATTTGATTAAAGTACTCCACCAATCTCAGTGCTTTTCCACTTCTCATCTACTTCCATGTTCCACAAAATAACTTATTCTATGGAAAGTGGGCCATAAGAATGTAAAAGTAAGGCAACCAAAATGTTTGAGCAAAGAAGAATAAAATAACTATTTTACGGATGCTGCTTTTATTTTTAAACCAGGTTGTTGTGAAAGGTCTATGTATAAAAAGTGATTTTTTTATTAATTTTCCATAGACATCAAAACACTAAATGAACTTTTTTTGCATTGTATCCAGTACCCCAAGATCACAGAATATTAGCCAAACACCAAATTTCTAGTTGTGACCCTTTATTTAAAAACATCAAGAATGCACTTGTTTGTTAGTCTTCCATCTCTTAAAGTGAACCAACTGGACTAACTTCTAATGGCATTTGTGAGTGGACAGGTCAACACTGGAAATATGATGTTCACCACATGGAGTTATCTGGTATGCCCTCCAATTTTAAGATCCTTTGGAACTAGAGAACTGGCAGAACTCAATTACCCCAAATCATATGTACGAAAAAACCAAAGACCGAATGAGCAGACCAACTGCATGGATTCTTAGGGCAGACCGTTCCATAAAAATCAAAGAATTGGCTGGACTTTGTGACTGAATTATTTTATCACAGGTGTAAATCAATTATTCAGCATTTGCAGATTGAAGCACTGTCACCCCTGGATGTATCTGGGCACTGTGGGGTGAGGTCTCAGTTTAGTTGAGAGGTCTTGAGGAAATGGTGGGAAGAAACGAGCAGAAAAGTCAAAACGAAGGGCAGGAAAGGCAAACAGAGCAGAAGAGGGCAGAGCAGACGGTAGAAAAACGAGCCGAAAAGCAAAATAATAAGAAACTAGCAGAGAAGGCACAAGAAGGCAGCAGGTAGCCAGGCAGCAGAGGACAGTGGACTACGGGCAAGCTGGACAGGAGAACGGTTGCAGGGTGAGCTGGCACGAGGACCAGGGATCTTTCAAAGAGGCCAGGTTTTAGGGTATGTGATGTGTTGATAATACACTCACTTTATAACCTTTAATGATACTTATATTGCAGAGGGATGAAGATTATGCACCCATGAAGCCGGTTATTCCACTAATATACATCCATACATTCATTTTCCTTTCCACAACCTGCATCTCATGTGTGTGGTCTTTGTGCATGCGCCCAAGTAGACATATGGGTGTAAGCACTTATTGTCCACTGATGTATGCATCCCAGTGGGAATAGAACTTTAGGTGTCCATCAGTCCACATGTGCCTATGGTTTTAGTATCGGTGCCTAGATGTGCCTGTAGGTCTTCTAGTAAGAGCCACATGAGTGCATGCAACCCATCTGTGTGAGCACAGGGATGCTGCTCAGTGGGTTTCTGACTGCATATGGCCATATGGTTGATTGGTGAGAAGGATATCAAGAAGAGACACACAAAGTGGCCAAGAAACCAGAAACTGGTTTGTATGCTGTATGCAAAACCAATAAGCACACAAGGCCTGCTGACATATGCACCAAACCGCAAATTCGTTTTTCCAAAGATTAAGATTACTAAACTCAGGTAGTCAAGATGAGCATACTGTCAAATATGGAGTGAAAGGCCACTGCATGTTGGATCATCTGCCAATAAATACTCAATTTCAACTCCAAGCTAATGAGATTTAGCTAGAAAAAAATATGTCCTCTTTCTTGGCAAAGTCAGCCTTGAGCCCAAAAAATGTTTTGAGAAAACCAGTGTGTCACTAGGACTTTTTGAAGTACTATAACGTTTGTTTTAAAGGACTTAACATTACTCAATCAGTGACTGAGGCTAATGGTATTTTATCTAAATCACAGTAGTGTAATTTACATCCTGCCCGCTTTAGAAAACGTTGACACCACATTGTGGCATAAAAAAAGTCGTACTTTTCTAATTTGAAAACAAAAAGGTCTCATTGAAGAGAAGAGGAATAAAAGGCCAGTGACTAAATCTAGTAGAAGGTCAGACATTCTGTTTTTCCGTTATAATATCTATACACAGTGGCAAAATTAAATGCTCTGAAGCACAAATGTTCCAAAAGTCCCAGAAGAACAAGTTACTTACTTTCGGTAACGATGTATCTGTAAGAAACATTAGTTAGTTAGATTCCTCACCTTAGAATATCCCCAGGCGTCAGACTGGATCCGGAAGATTTTTCGTCAGCAATACCCCTTGCGCGTCGCTAGGCGTCGTCTGCGGCTCCGCGTCCGTCGTCGGCGTCGTGCGCCGGGATGACGTCGGAGTACTTAGACGCCGCCCTCGCGCGCTGACGTCAGTTCTTGTACATAGCCTTCCGCGCCAGGAACGCAGAGCCATGCAAAGACCGACACTGGTGCCAAAAAATAAAATCTAGGGGCCTGAAAAGGATAACCTTAATCCTAGATGTCAGTTCGCAGAACGGGGAGGATGGGAGGGTCGGTGAGGAATCTAACTAACTAATGTTTCTTACAGATACATCGTTACCGAAGGTAAGTAACTTGTTCATCTGAAAGAAACACGTTAGTTAGATTCCTCACCTTAGAATAGATACCCAAGCAATACCATCCCCGGTGGTGGGTCTGCGAACCAAGATCACACCAGAAAGTCCTGGAGGACAGAACGGCCAAAGAAGCCATCCCTCCGGACTTGGCTGTCAAGGCAATAATGCCTGGCAAACGTGTGTAGCGAAGCCCACGTCGCCGCCTGACAGATGTCCTGCAAAGGGACTCCCCGTCCCAAGGCAGTAGTAGCCGCCGTGGCCAGAGTAGAATGGGCGCGCAGCCCAACAGGAGGGTCCTTTTTAGCCAAGGAATAGCAGATTTTTATACACAAAACGACCCGAGAGATGGTTCTTTTGTGCACAGCTTTCCCCTTCTTAGCGCCCACGTACCCAACAAAAAGCTGGTCGTCCACCCGGAACTGTTTTGTGCGGTCCAGATAAAAGGAGAGCGCACGTTTTGGGTCCAGACGGTGGAGCCTCTCTTCCTCTTTGGAAGGATGCGGAGGCGGAAAGAAGGTGGGCAAGGTGACAGACTGCCCAAGGTGAAATGGAGTCACCACTTTAGGAAGAAAGGAGGGACGAGGCCGAAGGACAACCTTGTCCGGATGAACAGACAGAAAAGGAGGCTTTGAAGATAAAGCCTGGAGCTCACTCACCCGTCTAGCCGAGGTGATGGCTACTAGAAAAGCAGTCTTTAGAGTTAGAAGACGAAGAGGGCAATTGTGAAGAGGCTCGAAGGGAGCGCACATCAGGAATGTCAATACCAGATTCAAGTCCCACTGAGGCATTACAAAGGGGACAGGAGGGAACGTGTGTGTAATGCCTTTGAAAAAGCGTGTAACCACAGGGGACTTGAAAAGAGAAGGCTGATCAGGAAGAGGCAAGAAGGCGGAGATGGCAGCAAGATAACCTTTCAGAGTGCCCAGGGCAGAGCCCTGCCGGGCCAGAGAAAGAAGGAAGAGGAGAACCTCAGAAAGAGGGGCGGAAAGGGGATCCACAGCCTTTGCTGTGCACCATGCCACAAATTTGTTCCACCGGCAGGCGTATACCGACTTTGTGGAGGGACGCCTGGCTGCCAGAATGATATCACAGACTTCAGGAGGCAAGTCAAATGGCATCAACTGCCGCCGCTCAATCTCCACGCATGGAGGTGGAGGCTGGACAGGTTCGGGTGGAGGACCGTCCCCTGCTGCTGCGACAGAAGATCCTCCCGAAGGGGCAGACGTATCGGGGGATCGGTCAACAGACTGAGTAGCTCGGGATACCAGTATCTTCGTGCCCAATCCGGAGCCACCAGGATGACTTGGGCCCGGTCGCGCCTGATCTTCTTCAGCACTCTGGGCAGAAGTGGTATAGGCGGAAAGGCGTACAACAGACCGCAACTCCACTCGTGACGAAAAGCGTCGCCGAGCGAGTGCCGCCTTGGAAATTCCAACGCGCAGAACTGCTGACATTGCGCGTTCTCTTCGGTGGCAAATAGATCTAACCAAGGCTCTCCCCACTGCTGAAAGAGGCCTTGCGCCACTTCGGAGTTCAGACGCCATTCGTGATCCATCATGCACCGGCGGCTGAGTTCGTCTGCTCTGGCGTTCAGAGAGCCCGCCAGATGTTGAACCACCAGGGTGACACCCTGGTGTTCCAGCCATGTCCAGAGGCGCAGAGCCTCCTGACAAAGGGTCCACGACCCCACCCCGCCCTGTTTGTTGCAGTACCACATGGCGGTGGTGTTGTCCGTGAACACCTGCACGACACTTCCCCTGACAGAGGGAAGGAAGGCCTTCAGTGCAAGCCGGATCGCTCTCAACTCCAACAGGTTGATGTGGAGACGAGACTCCGCCGGAGACCAGAGGCCTCTGATCTCCGCCTCTCCCATATGGCCACCCCATCCCAGGAGGGACGCATCCGTCACTACGACATGCTCTGGTTGGGGAAGGGAGAGGCTCTTGCCCTTGACCCACTCGCGGTCCGTGAGCCACCACTGCAACTGCTGTGCAGTGCCCTCCGAGATCAAGACATGGTCGGACAGGTTGCCGTGATGCTGGGCCCACTGAAACTTCAGGTCCCACTGCAGAGCCCGCATGCGCCGCCTGGCGTGATGCACTAGTAGGATGCAGGAAGCCATCAGCCCCAGAAGCCGCAACACTAGCCTGACCGAAACCCGGGATAGAGGCCGAAAGATGGGAATCAGGGCCTGTATATCCCGGACCCGCTGTTCCGGTGGATGGACCCGGAACTGCGCCGAATCGAGAACCGCTCCGATGAAGAGGAGCTTCTGAGAGGGACTCAAGTGTGACTTCGGCACGTTGATGGAAAACCCCAGCAAATGCAGGAGATCCGCCGTAGTCTGGAGGTGGGAGACGACTGCCTGGGGCGAGCCCGCCTTCAACAACCAGTCGTCGAGATAGGGGAAGACTGGAACCCCTGATCTGCGCAGATGAGCTGCGACCACCGCCATCACTTTCGTGAACACCCGAGGGGCACTGGTGAGGCCGAAGGGGAGCACGGTAAACTGAAAGTGCTCTTGGCCCACCGTGAACCGCAGGTAACGCCGGTGGGCCGGCAGAACGGGGATATGGAAATATGCGTCCTGCAAGTCCAACGCTACCATCCAGTCTCCAGGGTCTAGGGCAGCTAAAACCTGAGCCAGCGTGAGCATCTTGAACCGTTCCTTTCGGAGGAAGGCATTGACGTTCCGGAGGTCCAAGATAGGGCGTAGGCCCCCTTTGCCCTTCTTGGGAACCAGAAAGTAGTGGGAATAACAACCACGACCTACTTCTGGACTCGGAACGCGCTCGACGGCCCCCTTGGCCAAGAGAGCCGAAACTTCCTCGCGGAGAAGATGCAAATGATCCCCCGAGATACGGTGGTGCTGCGGTGGCATGGCTGGAGGGGTCGTCTCGAAGGGGAGGGAGTAGCCCCTTCGGACGATTTGCAGCACCCACCTGTCCGATGTGATGGACCGCCAGTGGAGCAGGTGATGGCGAACTCTGCCGCCCACTGGCGTGGTATGGGCCTGAAAGCTCGGACTAGGAGGGCTTTGAGGCGGATGCTGCAGGGGTGGAAGTGGGCTGACCACGTCGGCCTCCATTTCCGCCACGGCGGAAGCCACGTCCGCGACCGCGCGCAGGTTGGTTCTGCGGCTGGTGGCTTTGCGGACGTGAGGAGGCGCCCCTTCCTTGGCCACGAAAGGGGCGAAAAGCGGAGGTGTGCGCCCGCGGAGCCGAGAGGCCCAAGGACTTGGCCGTAGCCCGGGAGTCCTTAAAGCGGTTCAGCGCACTGTCCGCCTTCTCACCAAACAGGCTAGTGCCATCAAAGGGCATGTCCATGAGGGTGGTCTGGACATCCCCGGAAAATGACGTGGACCGCATCCAGGCGTGGCGGCGGAGCGCCACCGTGGTCGAAATCGCCCGACCCAGCGAGTCCGTGGTGTCAAGCCCACATCGTATGGCGTGCCGTGCTGCATCCCTCCCATCGGCCAAAGCCTGGGTAAGACGCGTCCGGACCTCCTCCGGACACAGGGGCAGCACGTCCTCCACCGTATCCCACAGGGAATGGGAATAACGGTCCAAGAGACAGGCGGTATTTAAGGACCGCAGGCCCAAACTAAGGGACGAGAACAGTTTCTTGCCGAACTGCTCGAGTCTCTTGGAATCCCGATCCGGCGGAGCGGTCGGGAAGGAGGATTGGGAAGTAGAGGCCTGGATAACCAGACTCTCGGGGGTGGGGTGTTGGGACAGGAAACTGGGGTCGCCCGGAGCAGGGCGGTGGCGCCTGGCAACGTTCCTATCCACAGGAGGAACTGTGGAGGGCTTGGACCAGGTGCCCTGCAGAACGTCAGTGAGGGCCTCGTTGAACGGCAGCAGAGGCTCAGTGGAGCTTGCTGAGGTTTGAAGCACCTCAGTGAGGATGTTAGTCCTCACAGCCACGGCAGGCAACTCGAGCCCAAGGGCCTCGGCCGCCTTGCGCAGCACCACAGAAAATGCTGCACCCTCCTCCGAAGCCACGGTCGGAGGAGAAGTGAATCCAGTGTCTGGCGAGGTGTCCAGCCCACTGGCCTCCCCCAGTTCATCTGCCCAGTCCTGAGAAAGCTGTGACTGAACAGCCAGAGGGTCCTCGAACCCCTCCCAGTCGCCCCCTTCTTCCGATTCCTGATAAACAGGAGGAATGATCGGAACCGGACTGTAGAGATGGTAGGACTCAAGCGGCGTCGGATGCGGCGTCGGCGGACGCCGTGCCGGCGTCGGGTCCGGATGAGGGCTAAACTGGGGTGTCGGCGTCACAGGCGTCGGCGGCGCCGGTGGTGGTTCAGGCGTCGGCGCCGGTGGAGGAGTGACTAGGTCAACCGGCGTCGACTGGAGCCCAGGCAAGGGCCCCGCGGGGACCTGCGGCGTCGAGACCGGAGTCGTCGACGGCGCCGGGGCCGGAGCCGCCGGCACGCGAGGTCGCCCAGTCGAGTCCGCGGGGCCCGAAGGCGCGCCAGCGGGCGTCGACGGCGGGGCCAGGCTCCTCATGGCCGAGAGGAAGGCACTGATCTCCGCCGGCGCCGAGTCAGCCCCAGGGACCCGAAGGTATGGGGGCGGACGCGGCACCTGCGGCTCCGCCGGAGCCGCGGGGGTGGAACCACCCTGACCCTCGGCCGAGTCGCGCGACCGGCGAGGGGAGTCCGAAGAGCGATGTCGCCTCTTGGACTTCTTTGAGCGTTTGGACTTACCCGACGACTTGGAGCCGGACGAGCGATGGCGTCGGCTAGGGCTCCGCGAGCGATCCTTGGACCTCCTCCTGGACCGGGATCGCGCACGACGCGGAGCCGAGTGGCGAAGCTCGAGAAGCTTGCGGGACCGCTCCCGCCTAGCCTTCGAAGTCAGGGCCTGACAGTCGTTGCACGACTCCGCGTCGTGGTCGGGGCCTAAGCAGTAGAGGCACCGGCGGTGGTGATCGGTCACCGACATCAGTCGATGACAATCCTCGCAAGCCTTGAACCCAGGCATCCTACCGGCACCAGATGTCGACAGACAAGGATCAAAAATGATCAAAAAAGATTTAGTCAAAAAAGACTAAAAGGGGTAGCTCTCCCGGATCTGCGCTTACTGGCGCGGAAAAAAGAAGAACTGACGTCAGCGCGCGAGGGCGGCGTCTAAGTGCTCCGACGACGTCATCCCGGTGCACGACGCCGACGACGGACGCGGAGCCGCAGACGACGCCTAGCGACGCGCAAGGGGTATTGCTGACGAAAAATCTTCCGGATCCAGTCTGACGCCTGGGGATATTCTAAGGTGAGGAATCTAACTAACGTGTTTCTTTCAGATACGTGTTTAAATGAAGGCAAAATATGGAAGCAGGGTGTGTAGTTTCACTCTTTAAAGAGAGTATGTATTTATTTTGGATCCAAATACTCAGGAGGAGTGTACCCTAGACTAATATCAGGTAGGTTTGGTAAGGAAAACCGTTTCATTTGCTTACTGATTAGAAGCGTGCATGCTTGCAGGATTGAACCCCTTGAAAGGCACCAGGTACTTTAAGCAGATCTATCATCAAGTTAACAGGATCCCTTAAATGACTAATGAAGACCAATCACTCGCAGAACCCTGTCCCAAGCTACATGAAAAACGTCCCACAAAGGACAATAAAAGGATGGACTTTATCAATTCTGGCCATACGAAGCCATGGATGGGCCAAACAAGCAGCTCTCAAGAAATCCTCAGAAGCAGCAGTAAAGAAAAAAAAGACAATAGGTAACATTGATTAGGAAACTCAATGAGATTTACAAATACAACACATGCACCACATCGATAGTAACAAGAGTTTAGAAATGCATTTCTTTAACAGTAGGTTGAAAAGTTAAATTTCTCACGAACATCAAAATTAAAAGGCCCATTGATAGTTTAAATTCACATAGTCCCAATGAGAAACAAATTAGCACTTTAAAGCTCCAAAGCAAACACTTCGAATACCCTCAATCTAAAGGCAATGAAGCCTTTACGTACCCAACATTTATACGTGCAGTTATTGCAGCTTGGGGCTAAGTGTGGTGTAGCTGACATGCAAACAGAAATGGTGTAGAGGATTTTAGAAAAAAACTGTCCACATTCCTGGCGCGAAGAATTTTGACTATTGCTTTCAATAGCATAAAAATGCAGTGCTTCACAGGTAAGCTTGTGGTTTAATCTTGGTGCTGGCTAGTGAAAATACCCATATGGGCTAGAGGGTTTGCCTTCAAGGAGGAAATTATATTCGAGTTTGCCTCTTATTGCGATGTGGCGTGGACTCGGGAGACATTGGCATTGACTGCATTCTGAATTAAGAACGCAAACCACAGAACTACTCTGCACTTAGTTCTACAAAGGAGGATGCATGAAATCTTTTCCATACCGGTCTTTGGAAAAACAAGTAGATATTGGTCCTTTCTAATAAAGAGACGCTGCTTAAAGAAGAGCATTCCTGCGTTAATGGAAGGAACCCATCACTGGCGGCAACTCTGTTAAGGAAGAGGAACGTTGCCCCACTAAGTGTAAAAAACTTAGAACGCAACATTAATGCTACATTTTATTCCTCTGTAGGAGCCCAAGACAGGTTGGGGCAGGGCTGGGCTTGTCACACAGAGTAAGTGGGAGTGGTTGCTGCTGCACCATAAGTGTGCATGACTGTTTGGCCAGCCGTCTTGGGCCGAACAAACCATCATGCACACTTCGCATGTTCTCTACCCAGCTGTGATGCACAGCTTGGAGGGAGAACATGTGAGGCTCCTACTCAATCTGACCGCCAAACCACAGCACTGCTGTCATGCTGGTGACAGCAGCGTTGTGATTGGTTTTGGGAGTCTGGGAGCCAGTGTGCTTCCGTGCTGCCAGGAAAGGAAGAGGAATGAGAGGCTGCAGCCCTTCAGGTAAGAACTTTTATTTAAAAAAATAAATACATTAAAAAAAATTAAACGATACCGCCCTGCCACTAATTTTTCAAAGCAGCCGCCACTGTAATATTATATATATATATATATATATATATATATATATATATATATATATATATATATATATATATATATATATATATATTATTTCACACAAAAAAGGCTGTTGTCGGGGACCCCCAACCCTGCAGGGCGGTTGGGACTACAACAGGAGACAGCACTTCCCGTCAACAATGTCCACAACAAACGAAGCGCCACAACCCGGTTTCTGGAAAAGAGGCTTTATTTCTATTGCCGCAGGGAACAGCCTGTGTGAGGCACCTGACGCGTTTCAGCCAATTGCCTTTCTCAAAGGTGTTGCCCCATCAGTGCATTGTCCCAGGTGTAACTGGTCACATGTCCCACTCCTACTGCACTACATTTCCCATAATTCATCTGATGGTGGCGTAATGTATATGACAATCAAAATGAGGTTTTGCCGCCTTGCCAGTCCCGACATGTTGTTGCAGGTAAGTGTGGCAGGTGGGAGAAGACTGGGGCACAAATTAACTCTACCTGCTGTTTCCTTCACAATGTCCATAAGCGCTGTGTCCAGAACCTGCCAAAGATAGGCGTCTGCCTTAGTCGGCTCCCTTTCTCGCCTTAAACTGCACAATCGCCGGAAATCCTTAGGCTTTCAGCCAGGCGAGCGGGTCATGTCCCCCATCAAAATTCACACAAAAAAGGCTGTCGGGGACCCCCAACCCTGCAGGGCGGTCGTGACTACAACGGGTGGCGTAATGTATATGAAATCAAAATGATATTTTGCATTTTGATTTCATATACATTACGCCACCATCCTAGATGAATTATGGGAAATGTAGTGCAGTAGGAGTGGGACATGTGATCAATTACACCTGGAACACTGCACTGAAGGGGCAACACCTTTGAGAAAGGCAATTGGCTGAAACACGTCAGGTGCCTCACACATGCTGTTCCCTGCGCCAATAGAAATAAAGCCTCTTTTCCAGAAACCGGGTTGTTGCGCTTCGTTTGTTGTATAGATATAGATATATAGATATATATATATATATATATATATATATATACACTCACGTTTCCTGGCTCAATGGCGCTTCACTTTTGGTGTGCGTTTGAGGCAGAGCCACGCCATTATTTAATTATCCACAACAATCCTCTCGGATCATGAAACGCAATTAACTTTCCCAAATAGTTTATTTTACAAGGTCTCCAGATTGAAGGAACAACCGACACGTTCCGTTAACACATTTAACTTGATCACGGTTACCTTGTAAAAAACTATTTGGGAAAGTTAATTGCTGTGACTATGGTTTCATTATCTGAGAGGATCGTTGTGGATAAATATATAAATTTTATACACACAGAAAATCAAACGTATATGCCTGTGCCATTGGAATAAGGTGTGGTGTGGAAGCGATTCTTTGGTTTTGCCACACAGTGACCTGTGATTTGTATTTTGACATGTTTTCTTCACTCACCACAACTCTGATTTTGTTGAATCATTTGGCCTAGTCGGGGGATGGAGGCTGGCAACAAACATAAATCATACCCAGTAATGCCAGCAGCTGGAGTTAATGTGCCACGACTGGGGACCAGTCAAAGAGCTGATGAGGGGTACGCTGTACGAACAGAAGGCTCTGAGGTAAGAACAGCCCTGCTATGCATCAATCTCCCGCCGGACTCCACTCCATATGTTATGATTCTAACTGGAGTACTGGAATTGAATCTGGGGCAAAGAGAATCACATTTTGAATTAAAAAACAAATGTATTTTCTGATTGGCCAAGCAGTAGCAATTTTCTTATAAAGATGCAGGTGAAATCCTCTTCACCCGAAGGGTAGGATGGGTGGGCCAGAGACCGAAAGATGTACCCAAGGATAGCATTGTGATTAATTTCAGAAACCTCCCTGGTTGTAAGGGCTCTCCTAGACCGCAACTAACAAAGGCAGGAGGGGGTACAAGATCTTTCCTGTTGGGTTATTTCTAGCCCCAGAACTTGTGTTAGAAAATAGAATGTGGAATGACCACGGGTGGGGACTAGGCAGCAGTTTAAGCAAAGGACCATTCTGGGACAGGATCAACCAAGCCCATATTTCTCTAAGCCACCACTCTCAAAAAGATATATGACCCTAGAGTCAGTAGAATGACTCAGTCCAGCATGTCCACCGATCTTAGAACTTAAGTCCCGGAAGGAGCCCTCAGGGTGGCCTTATACAATGGGGGAGCCTTTTCAGAGACTCGTCCACCCTAGGCAGGAAGTGGAACAGGATATTCAGTGGGTTGATGGAGTGGGAGGAGCCCAAAGTAATGGGCCGCATGGGGCTGATAGTATTCGATCCATACTTGGCTCATCCCTTGGGTCTATGCAGGAATCTAATGGCCATCAGTGGGTGCCTTGAGAATCTCCAACCCCCATAGCTGATCACTCTGTTGTCGGTAATGGTGTAAGACACTTGGTGGGGGAGTTTAATGGCCTTCTCCAACAAGCTAACGGTACACCAATAACCGATGAGACAATCCAAAATCTAGATAATCGCATAGGCCCCCATAAGTTGTGGGTACTATCATAGAACATTGCTGGCCTCACCACCAAACTTGATAACCCAGAGTGGGGGCGTTTGTAGAACAAAATGAGATCTGCATGTTTCAGGAAACTTGGGTCAGGGTGGACACATACAGACTAGGCTATGCGTCTTTCAGCATAGCAGCTACATTTGGGGTAAGGGGAAAGCCTTCAGAGGACTCTGTACCTGGGTTGCTGTGCACTTGGGGTGCACAGCAAAACAGATGGAGACATCTTCTCGTGATATCCTTTGTATCTTTGAGTTTTTCAACAAAGATAAGAATTGATTTGATTAAGGTTTATTCTCGACCAATTGGTTATGGCCATGAGTCAACGACCCTTGATCAATAGACCGCTTTTCTGCTTACTATCCCCGATACTATTTTGGCAATTCTTGGCGGTGATTTTAATTGCCAGTATGAGCCCTTGAACGGTCTGAATGCCGGTAACCTCAGCGATGATGACCAGCACTGGGCCATTCCAGGGCCCAACATCCCACCAACACGGGCCTGGACCTCACAGGTACTTCAAATGAACACCCTTACACTGAACCATTCACTCAGGGTGTGCAATGGGCGCACAAAATCAGATTCTCTGGGAAATCATACTTACAATAGACTAGGATGTGCCTCCATTTTAGATTATATCCTGGCGGACACAAAATCTTGGCATTGGGTAATAGACTTCAAGATCGTGTCCCATCACAATAGTGACCATAATGCTCTGATCCTAGAGCCGGTGCAAAATCTTCAACTGCTTCTCCCTTAACTTTGACTAACTGCAGGAGGAGAGTTAGATGGGGGGAAATCTGTCAATCGCAGGGAAAGCTATATTCCCCGTTTCAAACGGTCATTCCATTCCTTAGGGCTACAAACCAATTTAGTGGGACTGATGACCTTTCCAGGGTCCTCCCAGAAATCGTTGATAACCATCAAGGTCTAATATCTGCCATGGCCAATATATTCTTCCCTAGCAAAAGGGGAAATGGGTCTTCAGGGCATCTCTGGTATAGTAATGACTGCCGCATGGCCAAGCAAACACTTAACTCTGCTATCACATCTAATGATAGGTCACTGATAAAAGAGAAAAGGGTAGCCTATAAATGTATTATCAAACTGGCAAAGAAGTTAGGAATGTGATAAGTGGGATAGGCTGAGAAGCGCCCTATGTACTTACGATATGAGGACCTTCTGGAATTGAGTAAATATGGGTTGGTCAGAGGGCAAACTGGCAATGGAACCCAATATATGGGCGGAAGAATGGAAGGCTCATTTTGCGTCTTTATATGTAAGGGTAGAGGGTGATGCAGGGCAAGCCAGAAATGAGTGTCCCCCCCCCTTCCAGTTGATTTGTTCTGATGCTCCTGCAATTTCCCTCAAGGAGATAACTGATGCTCTGAGCAAGGTAGCTCCATCCAAGGCTCCAGGGTTAGATAAGATCCCTGGCGACCCCTTTCACAATGAACCCACTATTTGGGCTCCTTACCTATGGATTCTGTTCAATGCCATCCTGCAGGGAATGCCGATCCCTTCTACTTGGGTGGGGGCGGAAATCAAACCGATCTATAAAAAAAAGGTTCACCACTCCTCCCGGTTAATTATCATCCCATCAGCCTCATAGAGGTCAGTCAAACGATATATGCCAGAGTGCTGCTGGGGCGACTACAGAGTTGGATGGAGTATATTATTCTTGGCCTTTTTCAAGCTGGATTTAGAGCAAGGATGTCCACAATAGATAAAATCTTCCGGTTACAACTATTATAATGGAAGACAGTGTGCATAGAGGGTGGCAGCCATTATCTGATCTTTGTGGACTTAAAATCCGCATTTGATTTGGTGCCCAGGGACAAACTGTGGGCTTATTGAACCTGGGGGCCCCTTCGTACCTCTGCCACCAGCTGAAACGACTTCATGAATACAACTTTGCCCAAATTATGTATGGTAAAAACGGTGAGCTCACTGATTACATACCCATAGATAGAGGTGAAGACAAGGCTGCGTCTTGGCCCGACCCTTTTTTGCCTTTATTAATGGCTTAGTAGAGGCCTTGATTGCTGGGAGGGATTTCGACGCTCCTAGGCTGGCAAACCATAAAGTACCAGCCTTGATGTTTGCCGATGATACCCTCCTGCTGTCAAAGTCACCTATGGGCATTCATAGGGCCCTAGACACTTTCCATCTTTTCTGCAAAAATAGGGGGTTAGAGAGCAATTTGCAGAAAACCAAATATATGGTATTAAATGCAGGTAATAGTGTTTGATCGAATCCCCGTCTAGATGGGAAACCACTAGAGCAGGTGACTGCTTTTGAATATCTGGGAATTCTGCTCACTGAAAAAATGGACTGGGGTGCACAAAATACGAAGGCAAGCTTAAAGCTGGCTCAGACTATGGGGGGTTGGCAAAGGTACAGAGGAATTGTAGCCACAAAACTGTTGGACCGGTGGTGGAAATCTATAAAGCACAAACCAGAGGCGTGGCCCTCTACGGGGCAGAAATCTGGGGCCACCAGCCAACTGACTAACAAAAATTGAGAACTACTTTGCCAGGAAATTGCTGGGTCTCCCCACAAGCTCCCCGCTCCTACCGCTTCGCATGGACCTTGGGGGTCAGACCAATTGCAGAGGATGCTGCTCTTAGGCTTCTCCTGTTCTGGCGACGCCTATGGAGCACTCCAGAATTGGTTTCGTACAGAGAAGATTTGAGCGAAGTGCTGAGCCTACAGGGTGTGAGCAAAATCCCATGGCTGGCCTTTATTAGGAAGTCCTTGGCGGCCATAGGAAGGAGTGATCTGTGGATCAATGCTGAAGAAAATTGCTTGATAACATCCAGGAAGGTTTTGATAGAGTGTTACAGGGAGTTGAAACTCACCCGAATGTAGGGGAGCTCTGCAACTGGCTCAGTGACTGCAGTGTTTTTAGAGATAAAAAAATAAATACAGATTAGAGCCCACCCGTGATAACCAGCCAGCCCTTGCTAAAAAGCTTTATCTTCAGGTCAGGCATGGGGTACTTCTGTGACGTGCTTACACAAACCAATGGGTGGGTACACCCACTTTGGGATGTCCGGCATGTAATAATGTAGCGGAGACGGAATATCATGTATTATTTTGTCAAGGGTACTAAAAGGCAAGACACCGATGGTTATTGCAGTTCTACAGAAACCTCGGGACTAAGCACTGCATACAGATTTTTAGGATATTGAAATATGACACTAGCATGCCTATTGAGCATTCAATTGCACGTTTTTTATACTCCATGTGGTGCATACATCGAGCTATTTTAAAGGTGGGTCCTGCATGATTTGGTCATTATAACTCATTATTGGCCTTGGTGATTCTTAACTGATATTTTGTAACGTTTAAAAAAATATGCAAGTTTGCATCTTGTACCCTTTTATTTCTCCTGAACTTCTAATTTTATCAGAATTTTATGAAATACTGTAATGCACATGCACTTTTTTTTAGCAATTTGTATTGAGAGCAATGCGAGTTTTATTAGGAGAACTGGATGAATGAATTGTGTTGTATTTTGTGCTTTTATGGTCTTAATGGCCGAAATAAAGTTCTTTTGACTGAATCATTTAGTCTGAAATGCCAGTCCCTAACTGCCTTTTCAAAGTCATTTGTTTTACTTTGCTGTCATGACATTTCATATTTTAAAAGTGTTTCAGGAGCTAGTTTAAAAAAAATAATAATTTAAAGATGCTATAATATTATTGATGCTTTGAGAAAAGTAGCTACTCAGTGATTCTTTGCTGTGTATGAGTTAATTCACCACTTTAAAAACAAACTCTTTAGAATACTTTTGAGAGTACAACTTAATTCTGCTAATGCGATCTGATCAGGAATTGGGCCTACTCCCAGCTTCCTGAAGCCCAAGAGGTTGCTTCATAAAGGGGTTCGTATTTTGGGGAAACACACAAGGTCACAAAAGAACGGTTACTTTACACTTCCCTTAAAAAAAAAAAGGGCCAAACCCACTGGTTTTGTCAGTGCTTGTACTTATGGGTCATGGAGAGCAAAGCCCACTTGTACATAAAACAGTTGAGGACGTAAGAAATTAAATCAAAAGTGAAAAACGAAGGTAAGTCCTTCATTAGTGAAAACATTTTTTTAAGGCATCATGGATAAGGAAGGTGTTGCTAAAAAACAGGTCTTCACAGAAAAAGACCCCTTGTGAATAGTGATGTGGGAAGCCAGGGTGAAAAACTAAATCTCAACTAGACTTCCAATCTGATAATTACATCAAGAGGATGACAGCTGATGCTTCCTCGTTCACGAAGGTGTTCTGGGTGGTTTTGTTTGATCCGTTGAATCCACTTTAAGGGCTTCATAGAATCAAAAGCACTGCTGCTAGTATTAAATACCACAGCAAAGGCGCGTGTTACTGCTATGAACGACCCACGCGATGTTCTGTTCAGCAGCAATTGTATCAGCCTTCTGCGCGTTTAGTAATTACAAAGCATAAGAACTGATTTGTTACTACAGGAAGGGATGGGCCTCCTAGGGACGTTCTAGGGGGGCATATAAGAATTGTATGATTTCCTCTGCACTGCAAATGCCAATAAAACAAAGTTGAACAAAAAGGATTAGAACAACGTGGCAAATCTGGAGGGCACCAATGTTTGCCTTAAATCCATTTGAAACACTTATGGCGCCGATTTTTTCTGCACTGGACAGTTTGACACAGCCTTTCCTTTAGGCTGCTGATAACTTGTAGTTTTTGGGAACTGGGTGCTCTTCGAGCTAACTAAAGACAAACACAGTTAAGGTGTTTCGTCTTTAACCATTTAAAAACAAGTCTTAAATACATGAGCTGCTCCTTTTCATTCGAGAACAGCACATGTATAGAGGTGTTTTGTTTTTTTCAACAAACTAGTGAGTGGCCCTAAAGCTGCAATCCTAAAATAGGAGCCTCAATCCAGAGCAGCTGCAATGGTCTTCACAACAACTTTGATTACTATGTTCAACTGCCCCCTGCAGGGGTGTATTGGGATCTATGGGGTGTCAACCGAGCAATGAAGGACCGAGCAGTGGACGTCGAGCTGGGTGTTTGGAGGGGATATAGAAAGAAGTGTACATCAATGTGAGACTACACAAATACATTTCAAAAACATTAGTTGGCATGAAACCAAGTCTTCATCACCTCTACAGATCTTAATTTGAGAAATATTACGCATGTCTGCACCCACACGTGATGCAACTCCACCACTTAATTACCAATTAATATCAGTACTTTAACAACTGAAGAGTAAGTGCTCCTACAGTATCTGAATTGCGCAGTATGCTGAAAACCAAGGTTCGAACTCTCACCTGATATCCTTGGAAGAAGCTGAGAATCTCTTTCATCCCCGTGTTGTAGGGCAAGCCCTGCATGCGAACTAGGGCCCCTGGCTGGGGCAGCATTGGCGAGTGTGCGGCGGAAGCAGCAAGAGACGCAGTAGGGGCTGCAATGTATCCCATTGTGGTGGGCGATACAGGAGGGCTGCAAACAAAGGCGGCTTTAGGTTAGAGAGAAACTCAGTGCTCCACAACAATCCATGGTAATTGAAGATGAACCATTTTGTCAATTTCTAACCACATTCATTATCCACCGTGATCATGGCGATCTTTTGTTTAACGTTTTATGCAGACAGCGATAAACCCTTCTATGCAAAGACTTCGGTTAATAATTTGGATGCAAGAATCATAATAAAGTGTACTTTTTGCTTAAGCATGAACCTATGAACAAGCATCTCCATAAAAAGGTTTCAACCAAAGACTCTTGACCTTCCTAGTAGGTCGCTCCCCCCCCCCCCCCCCGCTGCAGCTCCGCCTGCACCCCCGCTGTCTCTGCTGCCGCCGGTGATATCGAGGCACTCCACCACCCGCAGGCTTTTACCTGCGCCTCATCCCTGGTGGCCAGTGGTGGCCTAAGGTTCGTTTCCGTTGCCCATCTGCCCGCTCCTCTTCTGTGCCCCCCCCCCTGCTCGCTGCTTGCTTCCGTGCCCCCTTCTGATTTCTGTACCCCTCGCCAACATCTGTGCCCACTTATATTCTGTACCACGGACTTCTGTGCCCCTCTGATTCAGTGCTTTTGTTTGTACTCCTGTGCGCCTCTGATTTTGTGCTTTCTTGGACTTCTGTGCCCCCTCCTCAAGTCTGTGCCCTGCGCCGGTCTCCTTTCCCCCCTGGCCCCGCCTCCTCAGCGTCCATTCGCTCCACCTGTCCCTCGCCTCCCGCCTCCCCACTGCTCCTCCCTCCCCACCTCCCCATATATGGCGGCCGCTGCGGCAAGGCAAGCCCGTCTGTGCCAGTCCGCGCCTGGACCGCACCCAGCGCCAGAACCCCTGGCCCCCGCAGCAGCCTCGAGGACCGCCGACTCCGCTACGATGCCAACACCCTAGTCACTCTCAACCCAGGAAGGACCAACACCTGCTGCAAGGCCGCCCCGAAGCGCACCCACGGTCCCTTCTCCTGCCGGAACTGCAGCTTGTCCTGCCGCAAAAGCGCCAAGACGCCTGCCACGACAGAACCCAACTAGCTTAGATGCATCCTGGTCAACACCCGTTCCACACACAAACACACTGAACTCTGGGACCTACTCGACACCGCATCACCGAGACCTGGACGATCGAAGCCTCCTCACCAGACATCGCCATAGCCATCCCAGACGGCTACAAGATCACCCGCAGAGATCGCACCAACAGGGCTGGAGGAGGAATCGCCATCGTCCACAAAAACACCATCAGGGTCTCAACAAACACCAACAACACCCTCAGCACAGCCGAACACATGCACTTCCAGATCCACACGAACCCCAAGACCACCCTAAGAGGCACCCTCGTCTACAGACCTCCAGGACCCCGGCCTCAATTCTGCGACTCCATCGCCGACCTCCTCAGCACGCACGCGCTGACATCCACCGACTACATCCTCCTAGGAGACCTGAACTATCACCTGGAGAACGACGACAACTCCTCCACCCTGATTGCCAACCTCGGACTGAAACAGCTTGTCACAACACCGACACACATCGCCGGCCACACGCTAGATGCCATCTTCTCCTCAAGCACCCATGTCACCTTCAGCCACGCGTCCGAACTCACCTGGACAGACCACCACTGCATCCACTTCTTCCGAAAACCCCTCACACACCACCACACACCACAGCCCCCCCCCCCCGCTGCTGCTGCTGCTGGGGCAAAGTCACTCAAGAACAACTATAGACAAGCCTCGCACTCAACTCTCCGACTAACCCCACCAACCCAGATGAGGGTGCACTCACCCTCGAACGCTGGATGAACGACTGCGCCAACACCGTAGCCCCGCTGAAAAAACCCACCAGCAGAGACACCAGCAATAGAGTCAGCTGGTTCACCCCGGAACTCCTCGACTCAAAATGCACCTGCCGGAAACTGGAGAACATATGGCACAGCGACAAGACACCAGACAGCCGCGCTGCCCACAAAGACGCCATCCGCAACCACCACCACCTCATCAGGACCGCCAAAAGGACCTCCACAGACCGCCTTGACAACAACGCACACAACAGCAAGGAGCTCTTCACCATCGTGAAGGAACTCTCCAACCCCAGCTCCAACGCCAATGACATCCCACCATCGCAAACCCTGTGCGACACCCTCGCCACCTTCTTTCACCGGTAAATCACCGACACCCATGACAGTTTCAAACCCCGGACAACCCCCGAAGACCTCGCCGCACCAGACCCACCACACCCTGACAACCTGGGCCAACGTGAGCAGAGGACACAATCAAGACCATGGGAACAATCCACTCTGGATCCCCGTCCGACCCTCTCCCGCACCACATCTTCAACAAAGCCAGCAACTCCATCGCACCCCAACTGCACAAAATCATCAACCTCTCCTTCGAGACCACCACCTTCCCTGAGAACTGGAAGCATGCAGAGATCAATGCCCTACTGAAGAAACCCAAGGCGGATCAGAGGGACCTCAAGAACTTCCGACCCATCTCCCTGCTTCCGTTCCCAGCAAAAGTCATTGAGAAGATAGTTCACACCCAGCTCACCCGTCACCTTGAAGACAACAACTTCCTGAACCCGTCCCAATCAGGATTCTGCAGCAACTACAGCACCGAGATTGCCCTCATCGCCACCACAGACGACATCAGGATCCTTTTAGACAACGGCAAGACGGCGGCCCTCATCCTCCTTGAACTCTCCGCCGCCTTCGACACCGTCTGCCACCGCACACTACGTACGTGACTCCAAAACGCAGGGATCCAGGAGAAAGCCTTGGACTGGACCACCTCCTTCCTGTCCGGCAAAACTCAGTCCGCCTCCCCCCGTTCCGGTCCAATGCCTCAGAGATCTGCGGCATCCCTCAAGGATCTTCCCTCAGCCCATTGCTGTTCAACGTTTACATGTCACCACTAGCACGCATCGCCAGACAGCACGATCGCAACATAATCTCCTACGCCAACGACACTCAGCTGATCCTCTCCCTCACCAAGGACCCTCTCACTGCCAAATCCAACCTCCACCATGGAATGAAGGCCGTCGCAGACTGGATGGAGAACAGCCGCTTAAACTGAACACAGACAAGACGGAGATACTCATCCTCGGGTCCAACCCCTCAGCATGGGATGACTCATGGTGGCCCACGTCTCTGGGGACCCCCCGGCCCCCACCGACCATGCACGCAATCTGGGAGTCATCCTCGACTCGAAACTTACCATGACCAAACAAGTCAATGCAGTCTCCTCCACCTGCTTCAACACCCTCCACATGCTCCGCAAGATCGACAGATGAATCCTGACAAACACAAGGAAAACAGTCACCCAGGCCCTAGTCAGCAGCAGACTCGACTACAGAAACGCCCTCTACGTCGGAGCCTCATCCAAGCTCATCAACAGACTGTAGAGAATCCAGAACGCCTCTGCACACCTGATATTCGACGTCCCACACCGCAACCACATCACCCCCCCACCTGAGGAACCTGCACTGGCTCCCCGTCGACCGGAGAATCTCCTTCAAGCTCCTGATCCACGCACACAAGGCACTCCACAAGACCGGACCAGCCTCTCTCAACAATCTGCTCTCCTTCTACGTACCCAACAGGAAACTCCGCTCTGCTGACCACGCCCTGGCCACGGTCCCGTGCATCCGTAGAACAACTTCCAGAGGCAGATCCTTCTCCCATCGCGCCGCCAGGACCTGTAACACCCTCCCCCTCCACCTACGACAAACCGAAGACCTGCTGACCTTCAGGAGACTACAAGACCTGGCTCTTCGACCAATAGCAGCAGCACACCCCCCCCCCCCCCCCCCCCCCCCCACCCAGCGCCTTGAAACCCTCACGGGTATGTAGTGCGCTTTACAAATTATTCGATTGCTTGACTCGAGACCACTCAAAATATGCAGACAACTGTCAAAGGGTTTCAGATGCTACAGGTTATAGACTAGTAACAAGCCTTCAAAAGTGATAAACTGCTCACTCATGCCCCAAGTGATCTCAGCTAGTGTTCGCTGTAGGATTGTGCACAAGCTTGCAGTGATTATTTGAGACTCATTTGCATTGCCTCAGGCCCGAGGTGATCACAAGAGATGAACAATTGTTACTTACCTGTAAACAGGTGGTTCTCCAGTATTGGTGTCTTTCATAGATTCACATGCTTGAATATTCCCCGTCGTCGGAGTGGGAGTCCCACGGTAAATAAAATAGCAATATATATATATATATATAGTAAAATATATACATAAGTAATCATATAATTAGTGCATATAGGTGTAAAACACACATAGTGTACCTATAAGAGAAAACTCCATAGGAATACAATGGAGAGAGACAAAAGACCTTTGTAGTCTATCTCTGTCATTATGTAAGTCCGAACTCCAGCCAATCAGGCGTCAGCCCCTCTCTAGAACCTTCTCCTCAGAGCTTCTCACCTCAGATTTTCGTAGCACAAGAGTGACTGTAAAGTGCATGAGGAGAAGAGAGCCTCTGAAGGGAGGAGGGAGGGTCGCATGTGAATCTATGAAAGACACCAATACTGGAGAACCACCTGTTTACAGGTAAGTAACAATTGTTCTTCTCCAGTATTAGGGTGTCTTTCATAGATTCACATGCTTGAATATAGAATAGCTAGCAGTAACAATCACCATTGTTTCCATGCCAAAATAGATTCAACATATATAGATAATCAATCTTCTTATGCATAAAAACAGTATTGAACAACTGTAACATTGTAAATGCATAATATATATGGAAACAATATGGAGGCGGGAGGAAGAGGCTCACCTTACTTAAAAAGATTGCGCAGCACTGCCTGTCCCACTGCAGCATCCTCCTCGCTTAAAGTTGCCAAGCAGTAGTGCTTAGTAAACGTGTGTCTGGTCGACCACGTAGCTGCTCTGCAGATGTGTTGCAAAGATACTCCAGCAAATAAGGCAGTAGATGATGATACTGCCCTAGTGGAGTGTGCCCTCACTGGAGACTGCAGAGGTTTATTTGCCCTTTGGTGGCAGAAGACAATAGCTGCCGAGATCCAGCGTGCAATCGTTGGTTTAGTAACCTGACGTCCTTTATGACAGCGTCCATATGCTATAAAAAGTTGATCTGATTTCCTGAAAGAAGCTGTCTTACTGATGTAGAACTTAAGACACCGCTTGACGTCCAAAGAATGTAGTCTTTGTTCTGCAGGTGTCTGAGGATTGGCAAAAAATGTCTTTAATATTACTGGCTCATTAATGTGAAAGTCAGTAGGCACCTTGGGTAGAAATGATGGATTGGTGCGTAACACTACAGCATCCGGTTTGAACTGCAGGAACGGAGGTTTGATGGTAAAAGCATGGATGTCACTGACACGACGAGAAGACGTTGGTGCCAGAAGTAGAGCTACTTTCCAAGTGAGATATTTTAGGTCGGCCTTGTGAATGGGCTCGAACGGAGGTCTCATCAATTGTGCTAACACAACGTTGAGGTGCCACAACGGAGGACGACGCCGAACTGGCGGAAATTTCCGGAATAGACCCTTAAAGAATTGGCGGATTATTCTAGAGGAACAAAGGGAACTTGATCCATCTTGCCGGAAACGTGAAATGGCTGCTAGAAAAACCCTTAGGGTTGCATGCGACAGTCCAGAACTGGCTAGGTGCAAGAAGAATGGTAGCAATTGTTCTGCCGTGGAATGTATCGGATGGACTCCGTTAGCAGCACACCAATGGCAGAAACGTTTCCATTTAAACTTGTACGTCCTGATTGTAGAAGGTGCTCTTGCCTGGGCCAAAATATCCCTACAATCCTGCGGGATGTCTAGGTGGGCGAACTCATGGTGTTCAGGTTCCAGGCTGATAAGCTCAGTGAGGAGGGATTTGGATGACAAATTCTCCCTTCGCTCATTGTGAGCAGATCCGTCCGATGTTGCAGGAGGATTGGTTGGCATTGGGACAGGAGGAGCAGTTCTGAGAACCACGCTTGCCGTGGCCAGCGCGGGGCTATTAGGATCAGGTGGCAAGGTTGTCTCCTCATCTTCCAAAGAACCCGAGGTATGAGGGGTATTGGAGGAAAGGCGTACGCAAATAGATTGCACCAGTTTATCAAAAGGGCATTCCCTTGAGATTCCTTGTGGGGATGCCAGCTTGCGTAATTTCGGCATTTCCGGTTCTCCGGCGTAGCAAAGAGATCGAGTAGCGGACGGCCCCATAGTTGGAATATCCTCTCTAGAGTGGGTTGGTGTAACTCCCACTCGTGGGTCGACGAGGAGGACCTGCTCAGGGAATCCGCTAGGACATTGGATACTCCTGGCAGGTGTACTGCCGTAAGCAAGATCTGATGACTGAGAGACCAGTCCCAAATTCTTTGAGCTAACCTGGAGAGACTTGGGGATTTTGTTCCGCCCTGTTTGTTGACATAGTGCATACAGGTTGTGTTGTCTGTCTGTATTAGCACTGACTCTCCTTGGAGCAAAGGCAGAAATGATTTTAGAGCCAGAAAAATCGCCATGAGCTCCAACTTGTTGATGTGCCAAGATCTTTGATGTGTGGACCATCTTCCCTTCACAGAGAGATCCTCCAAATGTGCGCCCCATCCTTCCAATGAGGCGTCTGTTGTGAGTGTTCTGTCCGGTGGCAACGACAGAAAGGACATGCCTTCCGTCAAGTTGGCTGGAATTGCCCACCATGCGAGTGCTGACTTTATCTGATCTGTGACACATATCATGTCGTGGAAAGATCCCGTTACCTGACGCCACTGAGCATCCAGAGCTTCCTGAATAGGACGTGTCCTCAGCCGGCAATGAGGGATCAAGGCAATGGATGATGACGCCATTCCCAGAAATGATTTTAATAGTCTCACAGAAACTGACTCTCTTGATCTGATCAGAGCCACCAGTCGCAGCATCTTTTTGAGACGCTCCTGGGAGAGGAATGCCTTTGCTGACACAGTCTCCAGAGTTGCGCCCAGGAAATCTCTTTGTTGGTACGGATGAAGTTGGGATTTTTCCACATTTACGGATAGGCCTAAAGAGCGAAGCACGTTCTGGCACAGAAGAGTGTGTTGTCGCAGGTGAGTGCTTGACTGAGATTTCAGGAGAAAATCGTCCAGGTATGGAAATATTTGCACTCCCTGGAGGCGCAAATACGCTATTACTGGAGCCAGTACCTTCGTGAACACTCGAGGGGCCGAGCGCAGGCCAAATGGTAACACTTTGAATTGGTAATCGTGTTGACCCACTCGAAAACGCAGGAACTTTCGATGCCGCTGTAAAATAGGGATATGAAAATAGGCATCCTGGAGATCTATCGTCGCCAGAAAATCTTCCTGCAAGAGTAAGCGCAAGATGTCTACCAGCGTCATCATACGGAAGGATTGGCTCTTTATATACTTGTTTAGTGCTCTTAGATCGAGGATGGGCCTCCACTCTCCGTTCTTCTTTGTGATCAAAAAGAACCGGGAATAAAAACCTTTTCCCTTCTGAGACACTGGTACCAGTTCTATAGCTCCTTTTTGCCTTAAAAGTCGTACTTGATGCAACAGTTCTTTCATGTGAGCTGGTGGCGGTCCGGAGGGTGGAGTGGGAGGAGGGAATTTGGTGAATTCTAAGGCGTGTCCCTTCTTCACAATGTCCAAAACCCAACGGTCCTTTGAGATGGAGGACCATTGGGAAAAGAACAGAGAGATTCGACCTCCAACCTTGTCCGTCCGGTAAGAGTCACTGTCTCTTTGATGCGGTTCCTCTGTATGAAGATTTTCCTCTATATGACTTGGAGGTTTGCTGCCGTGATGTTTGCTGTTGCTGTCCATAAGAGTAACGGTTGGACCCTTGATTGTAAGGTTTGTATTGTTTATTGTCTCTTCGAAAATTTGAGGAGGTGCCGCGTCCGCGTGCACCACGAAAATTACTCCGCTGAAATTGAAGGCTTCCTAGTGATCTAGCTGTTTCAGTGTCTTTCTTTATGGACTGTAGAGCTTCATCGACATGGCTCCCAAATAAAGACTCTCCGTCATATGCCATGTTTAGGATCATGGACTGAACCTCCTGACGAAAGGATGTAGATTTTAACCATCCTTGCCTACGCAGAACAGCCGCTCCAGCAAGCTGACGGAAACCCATGCAGGCGATGTCTACTGCACAATCGATTATTTCCGCCGATGCCGCTTCTCCCTCTTGGAGCAACTTCATTGCCTCCACTTTAGATGGCTCTGGTAACTCCTGAACCACATCCGAGATATCAGCCCAAACTTGTCTGTCATATCGTCCCAGGATGGCCAAGGCATTAGCTGCTCTAACCACCGTAGAGGCCATAGAAGAGAATTTACGCCCTATGGCATCCATCCGACGTCCGTCACGATCCGGAGGTGAGGTGATAGAAGATGCCGGATTTTTCGCCTTACGTTGCGCTGCCTGCGTAACGACCGACTCAGGTTTAGCCTGACCCGTGAGGCATGCTGGGGTTCCTATTGGTGCCTTATATTTCTTTTCTAATCGAGGCACCTGAGCTGGCAAGGTATTTGGTGTCTGCATTAACTTCTTGCCCTCTTCCCAAATAAACTCAACTATGGGAATAGCATGAGTCTGTTTGTAAGGTTGATTCTTGAAATCATAAAGGAAGCAATCTTCCTCCCTGCGCTCCGTTGTTAACTTAAAACGGTGTGATGCCCTTTCCATCAGTTGGTGAAAGTTGGCTATGTCCACTGGAGGTGAATCCCCTGTTACTATCTGTGAGGGGGATGGTGTTTGTGCCTGGTAATTGTCCCACTCCGCCATATCATCATCATTGTCATCTACATCCCCATCATCATCTGGGATTTCACCCTCTTCTGTGTCCTGAGGGCCTTCCTCTACAGGCTCATAATGAGGCAACAATCTTTCCGGAACCTGTCGTGGCGGTACAGGCGGCATCTGAGGAGCAGGATCTACAATAGGTACCGGTGGAACAACTGCTGGAATCACCGGGGTTGACGGAATCTCTGAACGTTGAGGGGATAGAGGGAACCGTTGGTTGTAGTCGTCCAACATGCGTTGGAGATTAGTAATGAGCGACAAAGGAAGGGTCGCCGTTCTATGCTTCGGAGGGGCCTGGTGTATATATACCGGATCCTCATCCTCACTACTGACATCCTGGCACTTAATAACTAAGTCGGATGGACTTTGTGCCGTTCCGAAAGACTCCGGTAACCCTTCGGACTCCTGATCCGAATCCGTAGCGAATAATGGTGAGGGAGGCTGTGCATCTCCCACAGGAATATTATGTTCCTGGCTATCCGGGCCCACAGTAGGAGGTAACGGTGTCCAAGAAACTCCAGCTAAAGATGAAACCGATGCTGAAGCTAGCTGAGGCTGTTGTTCCCTTCTTGTTTTCTGGGTAGACGCAACACCTCTTATTTGTACCCTTACGAATGTCTGTGGAGATGTACTCGTCGATGGAGCCGTCGTTGACGGAATGATGGTCGACGGAATTATCGTCGACGAAGTCTGTGGCAACAAAATTGCCGTCGTCGGAATCGCCGTCGACGGAGCCGTCGTCGACGGGGCCACCGTCGACGGAGCCACCGTCGACGGAGCCACCGTCGACGGAGCCGTCGTCGAGGTCTTCGTAGATAAGGTTTTCGTCGACGGAACCACCGTCGACAGTGTCGTCGACGGGATCTTCTTTTTCTTCGCCGACGGAGCGGGCGTCGACGAGCTCGACGACGTCTTCGTCGACGGCACAGTCTTCGTCGACGGACCCTTTGCCTTCTTCGTCGACGTCGAAGTAATGGGCACAATAGAAGTCACCGCCCTCGAAGAACTGATGGTAATCGTCGACGAGGATAACGTCGACATAACGCTCGTCGACGACGAAGCAGCTGACGTCGTCGTCGGGGTCACCGTCGACGAGGTAGAAACAGCAGATCTCGTCGTCGGGAGCATCGTCGACGAGGCTGACAATTTTTTCCCAGAGGAAGTAGACGCCTCAGCAGCCTGAGAACAGTGTCCCTTAGGCGACAAAGCAGTAGGTGAGACCACAGAGGTGGCAGTTGTCAGAGGCAAAGCCAGCTTCCTCTTCTTCAGGAAAGGAGATGGTAACTCCTGCACACTACTGCGCTTAGAGGCTGGTTGGGAACGACCAGAAAAGAGACTTTCCACATCAGAGAGTGGGTTATCCTTGTCCTTCAGTCTCTGTAGCCATATTAGCAGGCGGCCCTCTCTGTCCTTTAGAGTTTTTGTAGAAAAAGTTCTACAAAATTTACATTTTGCCACCTCATGGTCAGGATATAAACAGTAAATGCACTTACTGTGTGGGTCCTCAGAGAACAAACGCAGCTTTCCACATGAAGAACATGGTCTGAACAAAGATTTCTTACTAGAAGACATCCTTACTGACAAAAACTGAGCAGAGCTCAGGGAGACTCCCTGTCACACGACGTGCGGTAGAAAATCTGAGGTGAGAAGCTCTGAGGAGAAGGTTCTAGAGAGGGGCTGACGCCTGATTGGCTGGAGTTCGGACTTACATAATGACAGAGATAGACTACAAAGGTCTTTTGTCTCTCTCCATTGTATTCCTATGGAGTTTTCTCTTATAGGTACACTATGTGTGTTTTACACCTATATGCACTAATTATATGATTACTTATGTATATATTTTACTATATATATATATATATATATATATATATTGCTATTTTATTTACCGTGGGACTCCCACTCCGACGACGGGGAATATTCAAGCATGTGAATCTATGAAAGACACCCTAATACTGGAGAACTTGCCCTTTTCCACTACAATAGGTTTTCAGAGGATCCTGCCTCCTCCAAAGGATCCGACTGTTGCATCTCACTTTCAGCATCACCCAATTTCCCTAATGCAGATGCATGTGCTCAAGACCAGAAATATCAGACTCGCAAGGTGACAAAAATAAAAGAGGAACCTGCAGTGAGAAGGAACAGGCATGCTAAATATGTTTTCACATGGTGAGAGGCTGCCAAATGCCTCAACCCAAACCCTTTCGTAGGCAACTTACCAGCCAGCCAGGCAGAATCCCAGTGAGAGGGGATGCTCAGGAGGTGCCCAATTAAATTAAACTAGAGCTTGTGTATTCGTATACTTTCTGCCATCTTAGCCATGATGCAGAAAACAAGTGGAAATCCAGAACACGTAGCAAAATAAGTTATGGAAACGGTTTTTCAAATTATATTTACATAGCCTGGTGCAGTATCAGCAGCAAAAAAACTATCTGCAATTGTAAGCATTACTGCAATAAAAGAAAAAGCCATACTACCTCAAGGAATATAACACATAATACACCTCAAATAAAACGAATTAATTTAGTCTAACATGAGAAAGAGCTCTTCACGGTTGTAAGTAAAACGCATGGAAATTCTTAACGCAAGTAGATTGGCATCATGATCCGCCTGAAGTGTACATAAAAGGTGGTCTCAAAGCAAGTTTATCTTGGTTTGCCAATGTTCCAAAGATTCCTTTTCTGCCTCTCACTGCATCACTTTCCAAAGTATTTCGGTTCAGCCTTTTAGAAATGTAATCCTCTATTCTGTTATTGGATTTCCAATATTTTAGGATTAACCTCTGTGTTGATAAAGATTTTTTTCTTAATCTAAAGTTTTAGTCCAATGTGCAATGTCTGCAATTATCCAGAAACTTAAAGATTGCCAGTAACTCCTCATCAGTTTATCCTGTAACCTTCTGTATTTTCAACATGCGTGCATTCCATAACCATAGTTACAGCCATCGTGGGTAGACGGTGGCAAGAGCCCATTGCCTTTTACACTCCCACTGTTTATCATTTGCAAGGTGGAAAACTTTTCAAAAGCCTGTTTCATACAATTAAGCACCTCAGTTGCACCTGCCAGGATCAAACCGCAAGCTAAGTAGGGTGTCTATGTTTACCAATCATACTTGATTAGACTCCAATATCATCAAGACATACTGATAGATTTGTTCAGGTACAGTTCAGGATGTGTTGAAGCCAGCTCCAAAAGGCAACTCTTTAAACAAATTTCAAGTGTATGTCGCCTCATTTCCTTAAAAGGAATGGATGGGACTGAATCATTCACCTAAAATGGTGTAAGGTTCAGTAAGCTCACAGCTCAGTGACACGTGGTTAGCTCTGAGTAATCTTGCAAGTTTGTTGTTAAAATCAACTCATTTAGATTGTAAAAATTGCCATTGCCATCCACGAAACTGGCTAAGATGCCCAATCCAAGTAGAAAACTATGATGCAAATTTTGCAACAGCAGAGCATCCAAGGAATACTGTTTGTTGCCCAACTACCAGAAATTGTTCAACATTGTTTCCCTACAAAATGTTACTGCATGACTGATTTATTCATCTCACCTACATCTGCACTTCATTTCAAGCATCTGGTCCCGCTTTCATATAACAAAGTATTGTTTATTCTGAGAATCTAGTTGTTCATCATTTCTTAACTTCAGAAGTTTTATCTGTGTTCTTTACTTTACATATCTATGGGCACGCCATGGCTGAAAAAAGTGGTTAAACTGACTTGTAAGAGAAGCCTGGATACGTTTTATTTTTGCTAAAACATGGTGACCAACAGTTGCAGTAAAGTGATATTCTCTTTGCTTATTTCAGTGGGAATTTTGTTTTAGGGCCAATTTGTCGACATGTTACCCCCCTCTAATTAATGTTGAAAAAAGATAGTAAGGCACAAAAAATGTTTCCCCCTTTTTGATTTATAGTTGGGAAAAGAACAGACTATAATAGTTGGCTGCATGCGAGTCTTCAAAAAGTGTATGAGTGTTACAAATTAGCACATTTATTCTCCAGCATAGGAAATGCTTAGAACATAAAACAATGCTTCACCTCCGACAGACAAAGTCGTTGAAAAAACAACCTTCACACAGAAAAGGTTTGAAGTCAAACAATATAGGAACAAACCCCAAAAAAATGCAACTTAGCAGTAGTGTTTCAAGAACGGATTCACATTTCCATTCTAATATATTGCAAAATATCAGTATAATAGATTCTACACGAGCATGCATTAGCACCATATTAACATTCTGAAAAATACATTACCAGATATTAGAAGTTAGCCTTTTTTTTTTATAATCGTATATATGTAGTAATAAATTACCTATTGTATGCCTTAATTTGGAACCGTTTTCCTATGGCCTCAATCTTACACTACAAGGAGGTGCTGGGTCTTATTGAAAGCTGTGTTTCTCCATTTATAAGAATGCCACTGCATCAAGGAGGGTATGCAAAGACTGAGCATAAGGAACTGAATGGTAGAGGTCCAGTAATAAAAGAAGTGGAATGGAACTGACCAACTAAAAATCCCAAATAATGAAACCTCTTTAACCAATGCTGCACAAGCACATCACTAAACAAAGCAAAATTTGAAACTCTTCTTGGGAAGTTAAATAACCCTGAAACCACATGTCAAAGAACATTTTACCTGTAGCTGTGCCTGGCTGTTGCGGAGGAGGGGCCCAGTCTATGGGCAATGGACAGCACCTACTCCACTAAGACTGTCTGCTATGGCCAGGGAAGCCATCATTGAACGCTGGCTTTCCCCAACTAAAACCCAGAGAAAGCCACAGAAATACTTCATGTATGTCTCATCTCATTTTCCTATAAAATACTTTGTTTGGTGTTTTTGCTGTAGCTTGTCGCACACACAAAAATGATTTCCTTGAAAAATAAGTCCTGACTAGTATTATACTGGATTTACATATATTTCTAGTTCATCCTTTAAGTAAGCATTTGGTTGACATGCAGAACCTGTTGGTTTAACAAAAGGCCCCTTTCAAAGAAGGCTTCTGCGATCATCGAGTTACCCCTGTCAGCTTCTGCTGCTTGTTTACGGCAAATGATAGAACTTCACAGGAGACAGACAGGACAGACCAACCAGAAAGGACACACACAGACACACACACAGACACAGACACACACAGACAGAGACAGACAGACAGACAGACAGACAGACAGACAGACACAGTCTGTGTGTGTCTGACACACACAGACACAGACACAGACACAAACTGAAAAGTAGAGATCTACAAAGCTTCTTTTTCTGGGAAACGTTAAGTGTTTAAAAAGAATCTGGTGCACATAACACTGCAGTACCTGGGGTAGTAGGCTGTATAATTCATATAAAGCTGGGTTGCTTGCGCAGGGTAATAGGCAACTGCTTGTGGGGCTGCAACGGAGGCATAGGCACTCCGCGCAGCAGCAAACAAGGCTGGCGTCTGGTAAAGTGTTGCTGCGGCATCTGCTGGGATAACTGCTGTGGCTGCTTGAAAGGCGGCATACCCTGGTGGAGAAAGACCTAGAGGGACCAGAGAAACTTTAATTAGATCGATTTAGGAGTTCCCTTTAGCGGTGCAGGAAGAAAAATATTTGCTACCCATTGATTGCACGACTTACCCAATATGTTCCCTAGCGAACCCACTGCATATTATAACAGATCAGACTACAGCTATATTGCCATCAGGTTTCAAGGTATGTTATCAGAATATAAATATTACAACCGAGATCCAAGTTGATAACATTACACATTCAGGGGCATTAACAGGTTTTACGTGGCATCTGTAGCTTTAAAGCGCATCACCTGGCCAGGTCTATCAAGGAAGTAACAACTTTAAGTAGGTCCAAGTCTACCCCTCAATCTACCTCCAGCGTCTATTACTGTTTATCCAATGTATTTTTTTATATTAATAGGCACATTTTCAGCCAGTAAGATGCTTGAGCCAACCAACTAAAAGGGCGCACCACTATGCAAAAAAAACAACCTGCAGTAGCCCTGGAGTTAATTTTAAAGGGCTCTTATACTAAACGGTGGATTCTTATTCTTTCGAACAGCACTCAGGAAGGCGGGGTAGAAGTGCAAACTCTCAGGTGGTAAACATTTTACAAGCACAAGGCTTTTTTATTTTTGTGCATGTTTTGTGCATACTTCAATTATAAGGAGAAAGTGCACAGACAGGAGGATTCTGTCACGTTCCTCTGGCCACACCCAGATAAATGGTGGAGATACCTCTTGCCCTGTGTGGTTATTAACTATGCGCTATTACAGCAGCGGTAAAAAAACAAGACAGCCGAGGTCTTTTGTTCCAATGCAAAACTGGCACACACGCCTCTTGCACTCCTAGGAAAATTGTGGCAATTTGGGCGTGTGCGCGCTAACATGAAATATGGTGGCGTTTTTGTATCGCGATTTTATTTCCTCTCCTGCAGAGACACCTACTTTGCTACTTCAGTCCATGCTGCCCATCACCTGCTCACTAGCCATATCCAAAAGGTTTCTTGACCCAAGACCAACACAAGCTATGCAGTTTTATCTTTTCCACCTCCAGCAGGCCACTTTAAATCTTTCCCACATTTCATTTTTGTTACCAAATTATCCCTTCAACGTATTGAAGAGCCTGGTTATGTATTGGTAAACGTATACATTTAAGTCTATTGATCCTCAATACCATGAGCCGTTTAACATTTATTCTGCTACCACATTATAAAGCAGAGCCCGGGTTCACAAGCGCGTTTCCTTCAATGGGTGAGATTGTCACTTGAAAAGTTAAAGAGTCCATCACATCTAGCCACAACTCTTCATGACTTGGGGCTGCGGTAAGCAGTAATATTTTATACCTAAAACATTTAGATTAAAAGCAGGAACTATGTAATATTACCAATTTAGAAGGAGCTCTTTAACGATAGAAATCATCAATAATTCACAAGCAATACACTAAATTCGGAGCACAAATCTTCTCTAGCAGTTTTAGGTATATAGATTTTTACCCCACACTACCCATGACAAGCCAGATGGTCACTTACGCTAAAACCATTCTAAGACATACATTGAGCAGACTGGTAAAATACCATCCGTTCCTACCTTCGAAAAGACCAATGTGCGACACGTTTTAATTTCGTTGGCACTTGCTAAAGGAATTGGGATAGCCAAGACTTGAATCAGGAAACACGTATAGGTATGCTACATTTCTACGAACAGGCTGCCACAAATTGCCCAACGCAAAGAAAATCTCGGAGTTCAGGTGTAAAATTACTCATACTGGCTATTTCAAATGCAAAATGTTATCGTGCCTGCTGTAGGTAGTCGAGAAAAACGAAACTGACCACAACCGTTCGCATATTCAGTCACCTTCATTCAGTAGCTTTAAGTCCTTTACTATTTGTATATATGCTGTACAAAATACCAGCTGAACTCTTACAAGTACTAATTTTGCTACAGAAAAGCTTAAAAAACAAAGTACTACCATGGATTTACTTGGTTGTGAAGGGCTAGAGACATTAATTTTGAAACTTGATTTAAAAGGCTAAGGGCCTAGATTTAAAGAGAACGCACTACCCCTGCCCCATTGAAAATCTGTCAGTGCAAAAACGTTCTCAATGCTCTTAGCAAGCAAGATTTACTGCAGAATTTCACGCAAGAAATAGACTTACTGATCATTATCTGTGGAGTTCAAATCAATACTTTAAAGGACAGCATAACCATCTGCTGTAAAATCTACACTGCTGGCCAGCAGAACTGGGTATTAGGAATGTACCCTTAAAAGTCAATTCTAATGGGTCTGCCCATCCAGGCATTTATTATTTTTTGCTTTGAAATCTGAAGTCAACTTCTGTACACCTTTGTAAAGCACTGCAACAAGACAATCAACTAATAAATAATGGTGAAGATGCCCAGACGATCAGCGGCTAAGTGTACTAATAATTGAACAGAAGACTACATTAATGTTGCACATTGAGGGTATAATACAGTACAGATAATGCTCAGCAAAGCCATCCTATTTGGCCAGGATATTGTAGGCGCTTCTTTGTGAAATGCTTACCACCACCAAAGAATGCACCCCAGTAATGCTCAGACAAGACTGAAGTAAGGCTTGCGGGCAAGCTGCAGAATTCAATTTCCACCCATAAATCAAGTCCTTCAAATTGAGAGTTTGCTCATGGATACTACTGCACAGCGCAGAGGATCAGTTCACACCAAATGCAAATATCCAGTCAAGGCTTTGCCAGACATTACCCAACATCAAGCAACTCACTCATAAGATTATCGGTCACAAAGCTCATCACCCAAAAAGGAAGCTCCCAACCCCAGCTTTGAGATGGATTATTAATGATCATGGCAATCCCAAAGATGAAAAGTGAGAGTCACAAAGCTGTAGCACCTACCACATAGCCTTTAGCAGCAGAGAGCAGAAGAATTGCAGACTTACATGGTAACTTACATGGCGGTGGGGATAAACCACTACGATTTAAAGTGCCACCCATTAAAACAAAATTCATCTCCTCTCCAGAGCACTGGAACACCTCCACATAGCGATCCTTCATCATTTTCTTGTGGCATTTCTGTGCCACGATGAATGCACGGTCTGCCGATTTCATCTGAATAAACGCATCTCCTGATGGACGCCCCTGAGCCGCAAAAGTTAAAGATTTTGTTGGACCATCGGATTGTAAAATACAGGGTACGATATTTGCAGCTCATTCCACAAAACTAACTACAGCCAATTGCCTACTTTCATGCTGGAAGAGAATACCTCCGCATTTTAGTTTAGGAGTGAAGGGATCATTTGTCATATGAGAGTGACCATGAACAACAATTTAATCATTCAAAATTCATACCACAAAGAGTGAGTTGGCCAGGACGCAGCTTAAGCAGCAACCAAGGCTCTATGTGAGGGGTGGGCAACATATGTCCATGAGTGCCAGATTAAGGTCTTCCCAGGAAGAAGAATTTAAATGGAAATTACATATAGCCTTGTTATACTTTCAATTTTATAGAATGAATGTTGGTCTATACGGTGCTGCGTGACCATTCCAGAAGAAAAAAGTCTTTCCCTAGAAAGTTAATTTTATAGTTCGGCATTTTGTATTCGGCAGCATGAGTGTAACGAAGTGTTACAAGCCTGCGTCAATAACCCGATTTACCATGAGGTGAAGCGGACTCGAGTAATAGTGTATGCCAATTCCAGCAGGATTCACAGTCTCCTTATGAAAGGTCAGATTAACGGCAGTGCTAATGCTGTGAGCAAGGACTTAAAATAAATGCTATGTGTCAATACCCAAGTGAACCTGCACATCCTTCAACGCAGGCCACAGCAAATACACTTGGGCTGGAAGGAAAGTCTTGATATTAACATCGATGAATTAAGAAAAAAACACCTGTGTGAACTTGAGAAATCTCCGCAAGCCTTCACCGAAGCATATCAACCCAGCTCTAGAGTGACTTCACGGAAGGAATATGCTACTTACCAGTATGCATCTGTTCTTGGCATGTAGAGCTGCAGATCTATACACTGTGCATAGATCGCCATCTGATGTTGGGCCCGGATGTTTACAGTTTGTTTTTCTTCTTGGACAGTCTTTGGAAGTCACGAGTTCGGTGACTCCTCCTTCGGTCCGTACTGCGCATGGGCTTCGGCTCCATCCTCAGATTGTTTTTCGCCAGCAGGGAAATGATGGAGCGTAGTGATAATAGTGAAGAAACCCATGTGTGTTGTATCTAAATAAGACAGCCTGGAACGGATACAGGTAGCCGGGGAGGCGGGTGGACATGTATAGATCTGCAGCTCTACATGCCAAGAACAGATGCATACTGGTAAGTAGCATATTTCGTTCGAGGCACATGAGCTGCAGATTACACACTTGTGCATAGATTATATAGCAGTACCCACCCTTAGCGGCGACCACCCGTATCTGTTGCAGTGGTTTGAAATAATGTTTTGAGTACAGCCTGGCCCACACTAGCTTGTTGCTTGGAGTGCACATCTACACAGTAATGTTTTGTGAAGGTGTGCGGTGTTAACCATGTGGCTGCCTTGCACATGTCATCTAAGGGTATGTTCCCTAGAAAAGCCATAGAAGCCCCTATCTTTCTTGTAGAGTGTGCTTTAGGTGGAACAGGCAATGTTCGTATTGCTTTGTGATAGCAAATTTGTATACACTTTACAATCCACCTAGCTATCCCTGATTTTGAAATGGGGTTGCCTTTATGCGGTGGAGAGAAGGAGACGAACAACTGTTTAGTCTTTCTGAAAGGTTGCGTTCTTTGAAAGGTTGCGTTTTGTATGTAGTACAGTAAGGCCCTTTCAACATCAAGTGTATGTAGAGCCCTTTCCGCAACGGTTTGAGGTTGCGAGAAAAAACCCGGTAACTCCACCGATTAAGATGGAAGGGGGAAATGAACTTGGGGAGAAATTTTGGATTTGTGCGAAGTATCACCTTGCTGTGATGTACTTGTAAAAAGGGTTCTTGTATAGTGAACGCTTGTAACTCGCTAACCCTTCTAAGGGAAGTGATAGCTACGAGGAAAGCTGTTTTCCAAGTGAGGAACTGTAGCTCACATTTATGCATTGGTTCGAAAGGCGGACCCATTAGCCTTGTAAGAACTACGTTTAGATTCCATACAGGTGAAGGTGGTGCCCTGGGTGGAATTACTCGTTTAAGGCCTTCCATAAAGGCTTTAATAGCAGGCACCCTGAACAGTGATAAATGCTGTCTGTTTTGTAGGTAAGCAGCAATTGCTGCTAGGTGTAGACGGATGGATGAGTACGCCAGGTTACACCTTTGAAGATGGAGCAGATAGCATATGATGTGCTGTATGGATGCATCTAAAGGGTTGATTGTATTGTTACGGCAGTAAACAACAAATCTCTTCCACTTTGCGGCATAGCATGCTCGAGTGGTAGGACGTCTGGCTTCCTTGATAATGTTCATGCAATCAGGGGGAAGATTAAGGTATCCAAATTCTAAGATTTCAGGAGCCAGATCGCAAGGTTGAGCTGAGCTGGGTCTGGGTGCCTGATTTCTTCATGGTTCTGGGTTAGGAGGCATGGGGACAGGTGCAGATTTTGATGTGGTACCACCGATAGCTGTAGTAGTGTGGTGTACCATGGCTGCCTGGCCCATGTTGGGGCTACCAGAATGAGTGTGAGGGAGTGCTGCTGTAGCTTCCTTACCACTAACGGAATTAGTGGGAGAAGTGGAAAGGCGTATGCAAATCTGCCTGACCAGTTCATCCATATCGCATTGCCTTTGGACAATGGGTGTGGGTATCTAGCGGCGAAGCTTGGGCATTTTTTGTTTTCGTGGGTGGCGAAGAGGTCTATTTGAGGATGCCTCCACTTGTGAAAGAATGGGTGAAGAACTTGTGGATGCAGTTCCCATTCGTGCATTTGCTGCGTTTGTCTGCTGAGCAGATCTGCCATGGTGTTTTGTATGCCTGGGACGTGTTGTGCCAGGAGAAAGATTTTTTGTGGAATTGCCCATCTCCATATGCTCTGTGCTAAGCGGGAGAGCTGGGGAGAGTGTGTCCCCCCCCCTGTTTTTGAACATAATACATTGCAGTCATATTGTCTGTGCGAATGAGGACTGCCTTGGCTGAAATTTGTTTCTGAAACTATTACAGGGCTAGAAAGATCGCCAATAACTCCAGATGGTTGATGTGGAGTAACCTCTGTTGTGGCGTCCATAGACCTTGCACTGTGAGGTGTGATAGATGCGCTCCCCAGCCAGAGAGCGATGCGTCCGTTGTTAGAATCACCTGAGGAACCGGGTGCAGGAACGGTCGCCCTTTGGAAAGGTTTGTGGTGTTCCACCACTGCAGAGATCGATGGGTGCGGCCGTCCACCAACACCAGATCCGTCAGCTGTCCCTGGGCCTGGCTCCACTGGCGTGCTAGGCACTCTTGGAGTGGACGCATGTGAACTCTTGCATGGGGCACTATGAAAATGCAAGACGCCATCATCCCTATTAGTTTCATGAACACTCTTGCTGGAAGAAAGTGCTGAAGAAGGAACTTTTGGTGCAGGGCTTGCATGCTTGCGATTCTGGCTGAGTTGGGATAGGCTATAGCTTTTGAGGTGTCTTTAGTGGCACCGAGGAATTGCTTTGTGTGAGACGGTATCAAGTGGGACTTTTGGTGATTCACCGTAAAGCCTAGCTGGTGGAGTAGTTGTATGGTAGTGTTTGTATTCTGCACACACTGGTGGTAGGACGCGGCTTTTACGAGCCAGTCGTCCAGGTAGGGGAAGATGTGAATGTTTTGTCTTCGGAGGTGTGCTGCCACTACTGCTAGGCATTTGGTAAACACCCTTGTTGCGGTTGTGCCCCCGAAGGGGAGAACCTTGAACTGATAATGTTGGCCGTCCACCACAAATCGGAGGTACTTTCTGTGAGCAGGGTGTATTGGAATATGAAAGTATGCGTCTTTCAGGTCCAGTGTAGTGAGAAAGTCGCCCTGACGGAGGAGTGGGAGAACTTGTTGGAGAGTTACCATGTGAAAATGGTCTGAATGGATGTATGCATTTAGAGGCCGGCCGGAGGTCTAGAATGGGCCGTAGGGTCTCGTCTTTCTTCGGTATGAGAAAGTACAGAGAGTAGACCCCCAGATTTTGCTGATCGACGGGTACCTGCTCTATCGCGTGTTTTTGCAGGAGGGAGAGTACCTTTTGTTTCAGAAGTGTGGTATGTTCTTGTGACATCGCACAGTGTCTGGGTGGAATATTTGGGGGGGGTAGAAGTTAGTTCGAGACAGTACCCTGACCGAATAATTTGGGTCACCCATTTGTCTGATGTTATGGCCTCCCAGGTTTGAAGGAAGTCTTGCAGTCTGCCCCCGACCGGAGTGAAATGGTCTGGGGGGAGCGGGGGAAAGTCATTGTGTGGGCGGTGTGGCAGAACGGGCGGTGTTGGTTTTGCCCCTGCCTTTATTATTGTTTCATCGATATCCACCTCTTTGATAGCCCTTTGTGAAGGTATTTTGAGGAGGGGACTTGTAGGACGAGGAGGCGTTATCGGAAGAGTAACCTCTGCCTGAGCCTCGAAAGGAGGAACGGCGAAAGGAGCGTCTAGGGGTTTGTGATTGCAGGGCTCCCATAGACTTCGCCGTATCTGTATCCTTCTTCATTTTTTCCAGGGCTTAGTTTACTTTTGGGCCAAATAAGTATTGTTGGTCAAAAGGGTGGTTTAATATAGATGCTTGGACTTCTGGTTTAAAGCCTGAGATCCTGAGCCAGGCGTGACGGCAAAGCAGAACACTGGTGTTTATAGCCCTGGACGCCGTGTCTGCTGCGTCAAGTGCACATTTAATAGAGGTGTTGGTAATAATCTTTCCCTCTTGTATCAGTTCCTGAGCCTTATTCTTATATTTCTCTGGGAGATGCTGCATGAGAGCCTCCAGCTCATCATAGTGCGCTCTATCGTACCTCGCCAGCAGCGCCTGCGTGTTGGCGATGCGCCACATATTGGCAGCTTGCGAGGCAGTGCGTTTGCCTGACGCATCTAAGAGCTTGGACTCCTTATCAGGTGGTGGAGCCTCAACAGATGACCGAGTTGGAGCGCTTCCTAGCTGTGGAAACCACTAATGAGTCTAGGGGCGCAGGTCCTTTAATATAGACAGGATCCGTGGGGGCTGCCTTGTACTTCTTTTCTATTCTGGGGTTTAAGACCCTAGCTCTGACGGGGTCTTTGAAAACCTCTGTGGCATGCTTGGTCACCCCTTTAAGCATGGGTAATATAGCGGTGGATTTATCTGCTATGTCAAATGTGTCAAGTAGGAAGTCTTCCTCAACTGGATCACTGTGTAACTCCACCCCATGATAATGTGCCGCCCGTTGTAAGAGGTGGTGGAACCCCAGGGAGTCTTCTGGTGGAGACGGCCTGGATAGAGATCATCCTGAGGCACATCTGGGACATCGGTATTGTGATAATCCTCCCATGGGTCAGGTGTTCCCGGAGGAGTGGGGTCCTGCGGGGCATCTGTGGGATCATAGAATGGATCTCCGTGGTCATCAGGGTCTGGAGACGGGGTTGGAGACCGATGAGGCAAGGGTGGAGAAGGTGGGGGTGGAGATGGTGGAGGAGTTGGAGGAGGAGGAGGAGGAGGAGGTGGTGGTGGGGAGGGTACTCTGAACGGGGATGTGGCAGAGTCCTTCCGTTTTGGTGGTGGAGGAGGAGTTGGCTTGTCCAAAAGTCTTTTCTTGGAAGACAAAATTAAATGTCCAGTCCTTGGATCCTTTGTTAAAGTCTTTTGAAGAGGATCCGGTGTGAAAAGCTCCTCCGGCACCTCCATCGATGCCGATGTTTTCGGAACCGAAGGCTTTGTCGGTTTATCCGCGCCGTGCTTTCTCTGGGTATCAGATTTTTTGATCGGCGCCGAGGCAGGCTTCGACAAGGAAGCGTCGGTGCCGAGGGATTTGTGTTTGGTCGGCACCGAGAGGCCAGGTTTCGACACCGATGGCTTCGGAACAGAGCTGGTTTTCTTCGGTGCCGAAGAATGTTTTTCGGCGCCGCTAGGAGGCTGGCTCGAGCCCGAGCCGCCAGGAGACTTGTGATGCTTTTTCACCGGGCCCGAAGGTGGGGTGATGGAAGCAGTATGCTTGGTTTTCCCTAGGCCCGGAGGCGAAGGGGTAACCGGAGTCTCTTTCGGTATGGGCGCGGGAGGGGGTAGAGTACTCACGACCCTCTGCGCCGGTGTGATCTCCTCCACGTCAGAGTCGTCGGCCTCGGAAGCGCTGACGAAGTCGTCCTCCAGCTCGGTGTGCTGCTGTCCCGAAGCTCCGGTGTCTTCTCCGAAGATGTCAGGTGGAGCCGAGGTCAATGAGTGCGCCATGGTGCGTCGAGCTCGTCGATCCCGAATAGTCTTTTTCGAACGAAAAGACTTGCAGGCGGGGCAGTCTCGGGCCTCGTGTTCGGGAGAGAGGCAGAGGTTGCACACCTGATTGAGGTCGGTGTGGGGAAATTTAGACCCACATTTTGGGCACTTCTTAAAGGGAGTCCTTTCCATCGGCCGATGCCTGGAATCGAAGAAGTGCCGAAGAGAGAGATGAAGAAGTCGATTTCGTCTAAAGAATCTCAATGGACGAGGATTTTTCGTCGAAGGTCGAACTGGAAAGGTTCGAAGCCGGAGCACGAAGTATTACATCCGAGCACGATGGCGGTAAAAAACAATCTGAGGATGGAGCCGAAGCCCATGCGCAGTACGGACCGAAGGAGGAGTCACCAACCCCATGACTTCCAAAGACTTTCCAAGAGGAAAAACAAACTGCAAACATCCGGGCCCAACACCAGATGGCGATCTATGCACAGTGTATAATCTGCAGCTCATATGCCTCGAACACTACTTTAGTTGTTTCAGAAAGGCTACTCCCAACTGAAAACCAATGCATTTATGACTTTATGCCAGTGTGTACAGTAATCAGAATTCCACTCAAATAGGTAAGAATTCGGAGGGGTTGTTCTAGAGGTGCTGGTCGAAAATCAAAAAAAGATTCATTACCTGTTGGTTGAGAACCATGTGAACTCCATGTGGCTTGATATCGACGGTAGAGTCTCCCATGAAATCCAAAATATCATCAATGGCAGCAGTGTAAGGAAGCCCTCGAAGCCGTACACAGTCTCGTACGGTGCCAGATGCAATAGGATAATGTTGGGGGATCATAGGGATGAGGGGGGCAGGCAGGTGGGGAATTAATGGGGTTGACAGATATCGGTTAAGTACCTGTTGACAAAAACATATGAAAATTGATAGATGCTTGCTGAAAAGCTCATTCTTATCCATTAGAATTCATAATTGCCACCAGAGTCAAATGTGTTAAATGCGGAAAAAAGAAATCTCTATCCAAAGCTCTTCCGTTTGATTTTGAGCTTATAAAGGTATGCTCAAAATGAAGTCTAAATGGCAAGGCATTCCATAGCATTTCAGTATTCAACCCAATCCTATGATTCACTTTCCACTACTTGGGTTTCCAATAATTAAAACTAGAAAACCTGGGCAAAATCTTTTTTGCTAGGGTAACTTTTATGAGTAGTTCTGTGAGGATTTGCATGCGCAACAGCCTCTTTCCCAGCTCCTGACAAATATGCATGAACATGCAAAGAGCTTATCAAGTCCCACAGGCCCATATTTGTAGATAGTATACTCAATGAGGGGATACTTGGGTCCTAGAATCATCCAACTCCACCTTACAAAGAAATACATGCGCGAGAATGAAAAAAGGACAATGGGATCCTTAAATGTACAAGATTCTTGCATCATGAATGCACCATGAACCTGTATCAAACTAATGGATCAGTCAAAAGGGGGCAGGGGGAAGTGGGCAAAGCAGTACTATAGGAGAATGGAGACAGTAGTTGGAAAGTTCGGGAAGCATTCAAGGAACAAGCAGGGGGCTCCGAGGATCAGCTTGGTACTGTACTGTGGGATGCAGCAGTGCACTGAAGTGGAGTGCGACAGGGAGGTGATCTGTAGTCAGGCATAACACTAATTGAACACTGTTTGGATACTGCAGGCTGGTGTGTGAAGGGCACAGATGTGGGCACAGATGTAGGGTATAGAGAAGGTGTTGATTGAGAATGGGGTTTAACAATAAGGAGGGCGGCATGGCCTTGGCTCAGGATGGAAATAAAGGGGAAGTTCCAAGAGCACTAAAGTGTAAAGGGAGCTCCTGGGAAACAAGGGACATTCTGCACTAAACAAGCTATTGTAATAGTTTTATTTAAAACGGTGTTTGAAATTCCTGCATTTACAGCCCGATTGCTATGTCGAACGGCCCGGAGTGCCTCCGACATCGCTCTGGAAATGGAACCGAACGACCTCCTGTCGAAGGTTCCAGCCAAGCTATTAGGATTCGACCGAACACGTTCTATACTTTGCTATGGGAGCATGCATTCCGAACGGCAAAGAGCAGAGGTGCAGTTCATCCCTGCTACCTCAAGGGGCCTGCCACCAGGTGCAGGGATTAACAGGGGGGCACCATAAGTGCCCCCTAGGCTGCCATTCAGCTGCCTTGCACCCATGGGGCCTGCTGGGGGCAATGCCTTACCGTGTCAGAAAGGCAGCCACAGAAAGGTAGTGGAAAACTGCCATTGTAATCCCTCGGCCAAAAAGAGCCGGCCAAGGGATTACTGCAGGCCTTCCAAATGGTGGATGGGCTCTGAACCAGTCGTCTGCCATCGGAACTCCTGTTTGTAATAATTTCTGACTAACGCGATCGAACTGGGTCGGTCGGAAATTATTACAAACAGGAGATTACGATGCAGTACGGATGGCTCCGACTGAGGGTCGGAGCCATTCCTTACCGCATCATAATCGGGCCTTAAATACCCACTTCTAATATTGGCCCATGCCTGTAGCTCAAGACAATAACTCTGCAGCAGGCATTTAATGCCAGCATGCGCAGATACAATGAGATACAAAAATATTGTGAAACAGTTCAATGATTTCAGTTTGAAGATGTAGTCTGGTGCCCAAGGTCAACACAAACAATGCAGGATTGCAACATACTTTGCAGGACAAATCAAAATAACATTAAGACATAATAAAATAGTAACCTGCTGAACTTCTGCAGCTGTGCTCCGGAAGAGTTCTATGTATCGTTTACCAAGGATCTCTTTGTGCTTTTTAAGTGCTTGCTGTGCATATTCCTCACAGGAAAATAACACAAAGGCATCGCCAGTAGGTCTACCATCCGGGTATTTGACAAAAAGAAGTCCCTCTTTCCCCCCTGTGACTGGACACTCAGTGCCCAAAAATCCCAACACATCCTCAGGAGTGGCAGTAAAGGGAAGGCCCCTCATTCGGATGATGACCTGATTTTCTTTTGATAAGAACTGGGCAACTTCATTGGAGGTGCCTGAAAAAGTAAAAATACAGAAATTGGCAATGCTTCAGAAACCGGCATTCAGTATTACATTATGCAAATTGCAAATCTCAATTCACACAGCCACCGGACAACTTGTGCCCTTAAACCTGAACATGTGTCTTACTGTATCTTTCCCCACCATCTGCGTATTGCTTCATTTAAGTGTCCTGCCAAGAACAGGAACTCTGATGTAGAAATACAGGAGGTCTTCTAAAGTGTTGGATGACCAATGAACAGTTGGGTGACAAAAACACCAACAATCCATGACCTAATTTGCAATTGCAATCTGGTCTTGCTATATATTAGAGAGACTTCACTCTTCTGTGAGTGTCAATTGCGATCAACTTGCTTTTTTACTGTATATCAGCTTGTAGTATCTCAGAGAAGGCAGGAAATTAATCAGACTTGTATTAATCAACAAGCCAGGTATTTTAATGACCCTAAAGTCCATTTTAGAGCTATTGTCAGTCAAATGTATAATTTTTCCCAATTTTACAACTGCCCCCAAATCAATCAACTTAAGTGTAAACATAACCAAGTATCGTAGAGGAGCATCAAACCAAATTTTGAGCTCACCTTGTAAAGCACGGATTACGGAGACCTCGAAATAAGTGTTCCTTCCCTACCCAAGAAAAGGTTCGCATTCTGGTTTATTTTTTTTCTACCAAGGACTCCTTTTTCTCCCACAAACGTTTCCTTCTAGCTTGGTGTTGTTACTTTAGTGATTCAATGTTCTACAAGTCAGACACCTCACATCAACTAAATTATTTAAAAGAGCTCCGCTATAGGATACAAATTACCACAGACTTCACCATTATTTAGTACAGATTCAATGAGAGGTAATTTCTTTCCTAAACGGACAACTGTTTGTGATCACAAACCTAAAATCTGCCCAAAGAATGCTAATAAATAATATTCAACAGTCAGTTTATTGGTCTTTAACATGGTACACGTTTTAAAAAAATACTCCAGACACGGATTGGAAAAGGTACAGAGTATACAATATTACATATTTATTCCTCTGCAGCACAAAGCAGGTCTCATGAGAAAACGTTTACACTACTTACCTCCAGCAATTTTCAAAAACTCTTCTCCAGTTGCTTTGTAAACCTATAAAGGACAGGGAGTAAATATGTTGAACAACGATCAAACACGTTCTTACCTCCACCCCCCGCCAACCACTAACAGTATCAACCACTAAGTAGTTCCAATACCATTCTGGCTCTTAAAAAGATCTTGACGGTATTTTAATTAGTAAATCAGGCAGGAGGTTATGAGGACATAGATGTTCTTGGGATGAGAAAATACCTGGAGTGTATGGGATTTTAGGCAGCAATTACTTGCATTCACCTGTATTATCTTCTCTTCAAGGAGGACAGAATGTGCCACTGTTTTCTTGAGCAAAAAAACGATGAAGGACGGAATGCTGAATAAATCAAACATTCAGCCCTGCCCCCTCTACCCCCCTCCCCCAGTCACAGATCTGGCTTAAATCCATTCTTCTGTTGCTTGCCACGCCATTCCAGTTTGAACTCTTCCATATGCAAATCAGTCTTGACCCTGCTCCTCATGCTAACAGTCCAGCCCAAACAGCCAGATCCTCCCTGGACCATAAACAAGCATTCTGGGACCAGTTTCGGGGTATCACTCTTGTTCAGCCAAGTTAGTTTGAATCCGGTGGCATAGTGGGCACAGTACCCACATCTGGGCATACCTTTCCTACTTTGTGTTACTATAGTTGTCTTAGGGTATGCGCAGACGTGGGAAGGGTATGCTCAGACGTGGGTCCTGTACTCACTTGCTACTGGATTGAAGCTAGCCTGGATAATGAAAGGGGTGATAACCTGAAACCAGTTCCAGGATGCTTGTTTCCGGTGCAGGGAGGACCTGGCTTTGCAGTTCAGGCTGGACTGTTCGCATGGGGAGCAGGGTCAAGACGGACTTGCATATGGCTGGATTCAAACGAATGGCATGGACAGCAAAAACAAAAAAAATAAAAGACTATGGATTTAACCCAGATCGGTGACTGGGGGGGGGGGGTGAATGTTTGACAATATTCAGCATTCCCTCCATCTTCGTTGTGTTGCGGGGGCATGTGCAGGAGTGTCCAAGCCCAATGCACCGTGTGACCAAAATAAAAAGCCAGGTATCCTCTTTGCCTTGCCTCACCAGATAGGATTGTCTAGTCATTCATTCATTTAAATCTTTATTTCGACGCATTTGTGTCATAAAAGAGCAATAGAAACATTTGTTATCTTACATTTTGACATTTGCTAGCACAAAAAAAAAATAAGAAAAGCAGTAAATAAAAGGTCAAATAAGCTAACCTATTCGTGTATATCCATAGCATCCGTGTATACAATATCTAATTTCATAATCTTTGTCAAACACATTTTACCCGGGCGGAAAATTTACAAAGTTAAAAATACAATTTAACAATAAATATAATTTAAAAACTATTAAAATAGTATTAAATCAGTAACCGCTAGGACATTTTTTATATAAAAAGAATTCTTAAAAATTCGTATGAAATTCATAAAAGCAACAACCACATATACCTAGTTGGAAAATAAAGCAGCAATTACATGTTTTAATATCATGGTCTTTTTGAGAATATCAAATAATGTATCGCCTCGATTTATCTTTTTCTTTAAAAATGTAGACCCAACTTTATTCTAATAAAATTAGCAGCGAGAAGAAACCTACTAACTCCAAAAACTATCACCTGGCTGGTGTCAGTTTTTAAAATTCTGCCAGCCTCCTTGTATGATCTAGAGCCTATTTTATGGCAGAGTGGTGCTATCCACTTTTTCCTTGGTATTACATAGCTGGAGCAGAATAGAAGTATGTGTAAATCATCTTCCTTAGTACCATGAGTACATGAGATACAGAGATCACTTCCTGATTTCGCCCAGCTTTTTTCAAAGGCCTTAGTTCTAAGGGTACCATATCTAAATTTTAGGTACAAGGTTTTTGATAAAGGCGGATGGATCTCGTCTAAAAATGGTTCAAAAGATGCGACATCCTTAAACAATAGGAACTTTTCAGTTAGCGGTCCATGAATTCTTGCATATACTAATTCGTTGCTCACGTATGACCAGAAAGATGATTTAACAATTTTCTTGGAGCACGAATTCATAGCCTCAGGATCATTCCAAAAATGGGCCAATCCAATTGTACCTAACCAAATTCTTACATGCTTGAACCAATAAACTTTGTTACAATTGTCAAGATCCATGACTTCTTTCAGGCCGTTCTTGTAATTGAGTAGTTCTGGGGTCGTCCACAATCTAACCCACAGCAATAATGGTCTCAATATTGCGTGTTGATCTGTTCGTTTCAGGTTTAGATCCAAGAGAAGTGGTGTTAAAGGGGTATTTGTAGGTATTTTTATCAGCCCCCTAAGAAACTTGTTCTCAAGGTTTTCAAATGTATGTCTACATACAGGACCCCATAATTCCGCCCCATATAATACTGCTGATTGGACTTTATACTTGAAAATCTCTATCGCAGGGGTCACTGCCTTATTCAAGCATTCTTTGTGTCTCTTAAGAATTGGTAAACAGTTTTGTTTGAAGATGATCTTATTCTTTTCTAGCTGCGGTCTCCAAGCTAAGGAAGAGTCTATAGAGACACCTAAATATATAAAATTCTGGACATAATCAAGCTTCTGGCCATTTAACATTAAATTTTTCTTGAAGTTCCTATGTGGGCTCAGTGCCATGTATTTCGTTTTTTTTGTATTAATTTCTAGGCCCTTCAAGGAACAATACGACTGGAATCTATTTAACAAATTTTGAAGGCCCCGTGGTGTTTGGGAAATGAGAATGGTGTCATCTGCAAACAAAAGGGAAGAAACCCGTTCACCCCCTAGTCTTGGAGCGTCGTTGTCACTACACTCCATATAAGATGGTATATCGTTAACAAACAGGGAGAATAGGGTTGGCGCCAGTACACACCCCTGGCGTACTCCTCTTTTTATGGGGATAGCTTTTGTGAGTTCCCCAGTAGGACCCCACCTCACCTTTGCATAGTTGTCCATATGTAGTCCAATAACCAATTTTAGTAGACCTAGCGGGATCCCCTGGGATTTCAAAGATTCCCATAAAAGGTCTCGCGGTATAAGGTCAAATGCGGCCCGTAAATCTACGAATGCCACATACAAATGACCTTTACGAATAACGACGTATTTCCAATACAAACAACAGAGCCTTAGGACTTGGTCAATGGTTCCTGTTTTTACTCTGAAACCTGCCTGATATTTCGTTAAAATTTGTTCTTCTTCCAACCAGGTATTTATGCGGTTTAGTATATGCCTAGCATAAATTTTTTGGGTAATATCTAAAAGACTTATGGGACGATAGTTAGCAGGATTGCTTCTATCGCCCTTTTTAAAAATAGCAATAATTTCCGCCCCGTTCCATGTGTCCGGAATTGTCTCCCCAGCAGCAACAATGTTGCACAGATGATTAAGGTAGGGAATCCAGACATCTAGTTCATGCTTGAACAGATCACCTGGTACTTTGTCCAGCCCAGGAGCTTTCCCATGTTTGACAGAGTTGATAGCTATTTTTGTTTCCACCAAATCAAAAACTATATGTGTAGATTCAACCTCTGTAAGCAACACAGCATGATCTTCCTGCACTGCATTAGCAGTCCCTTGGGCGGCGTACAGGTTCGTAAAATGGTCTATCCAGGTTGCTTCATTAAGATAAACTTCTCTCGAACCTTTCTCTCTTTGATTACCCTTAGCCACTGTTTCCCAAAATAGCTTTTGGTCCTTCATTTTAGCTGCCATCAGCAAACCGGACCATAATTCCTCATCCCATGAACGCTTTGCATTGGTCAGCACCTTATTATATAATTTCCTATTTTCTTTAATTACCATAGTATTTTTACTTTTGACCGAATCTATCAAAGCTGATTTTGCTGTTCGGCATTCTTTGTTGAACCATGGTTTACCTGTAGGCTGCAGCTTCACAGCACCCATTCTTTTTTTTGGTCTTCTAGTCATGAGTTCTAATAGTTCATTAAAGAACTCTTTATGTAATTTAAGAAATAAACCGGGTTCGCTTTCGGAGGGATTATAGATGTCAAATACATTAGTAAGGCAATTATAAATATTTGCCACTAAATCTTCTTGTCCCAGTATGTATGCCCATTTAACGGACCGACGATTATTACTTAATATAACATTATCTGGGACAGGTTGGTGTCCTCCCTCATCTACTTCCTGACCCAGTATTAAGCTCTTTGCAAAGCTGACTTCCAAGGAATGGTGATCACTATCAAATCTATCTTTGACCATCAAGTCTTTTGTATATGGCCACAAGTCCATGGAAATAATAACATAATCAATTAAACTTTGGCAATTACGTCTCGTGAAAGTGGGTACCTTGGGACTGTCAGAAGGAAAACGCCCGTTACATGCCCTCAGTCCATGGCTTACCAGTACCCTTGTAATTTGGAAAGCTAGGGTAGAACCTGCAACTGTCCCATTACTAGATAAGGATGGTATGCCATTAGCATTATCTTCATCCTCATACAATTTATTCATTCCGGCAATGGGTTCAAAGTTGCAGTTCATATCCCCACATATTATCGTGCTTGCTTCCGGGTCCAACCTATCCAGTATTGATTCTAATTTGTCAATACATGGTGACTCCTTATATGATGGGCATGGTCGATTATATATATTAAAAAGATGGATCATCCGATTATCAATGGTAACCATTTTTAGACCGAGTATATCTAAGGAATCGGTTCTTAATTGCTGTATGGCTATATTAATGGACACACTAACCCATATTATTAGCCCTCCTGATGGACGCCCTCTTACTGATGGAACTGCTTCCAACTGATACGTTCTATATCCAACCCTATGCCTAGCTGTCGTAGCCCATGTTTCTTGTAGAACGCATATTTCAAAGGAGTTTATATAAAGGTTCCATTCGGGGTCACTTGTTTTTGAACCCACTCCTGCAACGTTCCATGAAACAATCCTGGCCATAGAAGGGCCTTGATTTGAGCTGCAGCTAGCAGCCGATGAAGATTTACCTAATCTTCTCGGTATGTCTGATCTATTGCTATTAAGATCGTTTGCCTCTTGATGCTTTGTTTGTTCCACTTTGAGTGTGGATTCAGGAGCTTCCAATGGTTTTTTTTTAGATATAGTGTTTCCCCCCTGTATACCAGTTGATAGTAATTGAAATGAACCATTTGAATAATCAGGCGTCCTAAGGGGACTTATTAAAGCCACGGGTGAATTTACGGGTAAAACAAATGTACAGAGTGTGGATTTGTGTCCTTCCCCATGTACTTGGAGTCAATCAATGCCCTCCAGTCCACTAAACCTATTGTAACAAGAAATTAAAGGTTGAGTGTACTGTGGGCCCATCCATTCTCTGTGATACTGAGAGTTGGCATGTTGGGGCCTCCCTGCCCTACGTTGTATTAAAGTCCAGCCATCATCCCCCTCCCTTCCCCATCTTTTAGGATATGTGTTCCCGAAAAATTCACACCCAATTCCACCCCTATCTGGATTGGAGTCCCTTAACCAGCTCCATGCATTATCTTGGTGTTCCATTGGTGGATAAAAATAAGCCAGGGGTCTTGCTACAATCAGTGAACCATTATTCCTTGGGACTCCCGAACAGATATGTCCTACTGACCGAGGGTCCTCAAATGATACAATCACACAGTCCCCTTGTATTTTTTTCCTATTATGGCCTACCCAGGGGACCCTCTCTACCATTAAGATATTGCTTCTTATTGTTGGACCATAAACAAGCATTCTGGGACCAGTTTCGGGGTATCACTCTTGTTCAGCCAAGTTAGTTTGAATCCGGTGGCATAGTGGGCACAGTACCCACATCTGGGCATACCTTTCCTACTTTGTGTTACTATAGTTGTCTTAGGGTATGCGCAGACGTGGGAAGGGTATGCTCAGACGTGGGTCCTGTACTCACTTGCTACTGGATTGAAGCTAGCCTGGATAATGAAAGGGGTGATAACCTGAAACCAGTTCCAGGATGCTTGTTTCCGGTGCAGGGAGGACCTGGCTTTGCAGTTCAGGCTGGACTGTTCGCATGGGGAGCAGGGTCAAGACGGACTTGCATATGGCTGGATTCAAACGAATGGCATGGACAGCAAAAACAAAAAAAATAAAAGACTATGGATTTAACCCAGATCGGTGACTGGGGGGGGGGGGTGAATGTTTGACAATATTCAGCATTCCCTCCATCTTCGTTGTGTTGCGGGGGCATGTGCAGGAGTGTCCAAGCCCAATGCACCGTGTGACCAAAATAAAAAGCCAGGTATCCTCTTTGCCTTGCCTCACCAGATAGGATTGTCTAGTCTTATGCAGTGCTTCACCAAAACATTAGAATACTTTTCCATCTAGAAATTATGAAAACATCCCCTGCCACATATCTTTGAGCTGTGACCATCCTTCCCCCATCTTAGCCAGAAACAAACATTAACTTTGACAGTCATATGTCTCCAATCACTTTGAACACCACGACCACTGCTACCCAATTCCAAGTACTCCATATGCCACACTACCATCACTCACACCTTCTCCTCAAGTAGGCTGCCAGTTTCTCAGTAATTAATTAGCCTTTTTAAAATGATCAAATTACCAACCATCCCTTAAATTGAACCCTCCGCTTCAAAAACGTCCTCTCCTTAGCACCCACACTGCAGTTTCACGTTTGTTGCCCCCCTCGCATCTCTCACCTGAAATGCATTTTCCCTTCGCACGAGCAGTTATTTCACTGGTGACCGTCGAAGCAGGCCTCAAGAACCACCAGCTTCCTCACTACATCTCCAATGGATATTTTGCTAAACAAGCTACATAGCACAGGCACCAGCAAGAATGCAGGATGAAATGGATGAACGGTAAGTCTACTTTCAGTATCACCATGCGCAGCTCAGGCACTGCTGGTTACCAGCGTCTCTTGAAGTGCCTACATCTAGCATTTCTGGTCCACATGCTCACTGAAACCAGTGACAGCGTGAAAACACAGGAGTCCAGGGTGTATGCCAAGACTTCTAGATGATCATGTATCATGTATAACAAGTATCATATATGCGGACATAGGTCATGCTAACAAAATGAAGCACAACCATGAAACCAAAGTGTATTTGATTGTTGTGTACCCCAGAACGCAAATGCATAACTGAATTGCAAGGAGTGATGCAGAACATTTTCCCCTAAAATTCAATGGCTCTTGATATCTCTGCGTTTGTACTCTTGGCTCAAAAAGCAAACATTGGGTTTGCTTTCACCGAGCTTTACAGCATTGCATAATATGCGGACTTCAAGTTTTCAAAGAGACATCTTCCATAAAGATATGCATTTAGAACACAGGTAGCCCAGACTCATGCCAACTTCTTCGGATAATCTCCATATAAACATTTTCCTTATGCAAATATCCAGAATATCTGGCTTTTGTCTTGCCCCCTCGAACCTATACTCAAAACTGTTGCTTATGAAAGTATTGGCACAAACAGGCAAGAGAATTTTAAATTGTCCGCATGTTACATCATACGATTAAATTCTACAAAACAGATTATTCCAGTTTTAAAAACACATATCGCCGTTTGCCATTAGACAAACTCTTCTGGATGAAAGAAAATTTTTTAAAAAAGCATTAATCAACATCCAGGAGAAACTCTGAATACACTTATGGCTTTGAAATGTAAGAGCTGTAGTAGAAGATGTCTGGTTTGATACTTAAATGAAGGAAACAGCACCCAACATGTTTGGGTACATCACTGCACTCTTCAATCCATTATTAGCATTTCAACTGATTGCCCAAGCATAGTTGTAGCCCCAATTACTCTACAAACACCCCCGCCTTCCTCTAACCAAAGCCACCCCCAAACCAAAACACCTCCCTCCATCCTCCTCAAACCCAAGCACACCTCCATTGCTCTCCGCAAATGCAGGCACTCTTGCACTTCCACTCCTGCCCGGCTGACTGAGGCGCCGCCAACGTACCTCAATGTATCTGCTCCCCATGTGATGCTTGTTTCTCTCCAGGGCCAGGTTTCTCTGTTCTGCGTTGACGAATCGCACAAGAGCTTCGCCGTTCCTCCTTCCCTGAGCATTCAAACACAACGCCACACCACCTCTGCCACGCAATGTCAACAAAAAGGTTAGTTTTTCCATTCTGAACAAGCAATGGCTCTACAAGCTTGATCAACTCTAGAAAAGTTAACTTACACAGCATATTTCAAAATGGCAAAGTAGGGGTTTTGAGCCCGGGAGTGGCAGTATTGTACTGAATATACAGCAAGGAAGGCTCCCACGGAACCAGTACAGAATGGACACGGTCAGGGAAGTTGTGCACTGTATGCATTAGGTCAAAGAGGCCGCTCATTCTGGCATACATTTTCCACCAGTATTTCATGATTTTCAGGAGTCACTGCCTAAACAAGGGCACTGAGGAATGCCAAACTGTCCTATGGAAGCCCTGCGCAACATTTGTTATTTATATATATTATTTATCGAGTGCACTGTGACCAGACTGGTATCCTAGCGCCAAGTGCAGTAAAGTGACTAAAGGGGATTAAAAACCGAGAATAAAAACATCACTGTGGGCACCCACTATTTCGGAAACAGTCAGGTCTTCAAGTAGTAAAGACTGCCATCTAAAAGGGAGGGGGAGAACCATTAACAGCACCATTAACAGCCCTCCACACAGTAAACTCCAAGTACAGATAATATCAGGTCCCGTGTTTAAAGGTACGGCCGATTCTTGCTACCCATCCTTTCATATCACATGTGCAATTCAGTGTCCAAGATGGAGTGCGTTCTTCAGAAGTCCCCTGTTCAATCTACATCAAGGCTTTCGGGCTGCCTGAACAGGTGTTTTGAGACATTAAAGTTAAAGTTAGTTTTTGGCTAATGTGCTGTACACCTTAACAAAATGTTCCTGTCAGAGCCAAGAAAGGCACCCGCATTCAGAGTTATGCTAAATACAGGCTACTACCATATCAGCTAAATGGAGGCGAGGGAGTCGATCTGGCCATCGGTGGTCTTACTTGGCAATGTTGAGGCCTTTAAAGAAGCGTGCGATATCCTGGTCCGATGACTGCCACGGTAACCCTCGCGCTCGTATGACCGTTTCACCGTCCACCACTTCAGATTTACTACTGTAGGAGTGCAAACAAAGAGTTCAATCAATCACTGCTTGGATAGTTCAAAAACGTTTAAAACAAACCTGTGACGCGCCAATACAATGACTTTACAAGTTGCTTTGCTCCGTAGCGCATGCGCACTCCGTTTGATACTGGCTTTGAGCTTTACAACGGTTCTCATCAAGAGTCACCTCCATAGTCTACACCAATCGTTGTCTAGTTTCCGGTCTGCAGTGAAAAACAAAAATAATACTCGGGAACCCCCACATCTCCTAACCATTGGCATTGAAGCAAAGATGGGGACGGCAATTACAAACTGCAGGCCACAAAAGATTGGCACAGCGTAATGAACACCCTTATCCTATACGAGGGAAGGTTTGTTGCATCGCAGTGCGAGCAAGGGAAAGGCACCGGTCTCGTGAAAGGCACCGGTCTCGTGAAAGGCACCGGTCTCGTGAAAGGCACCGGTCTCGTGAAAGGCACCGGTCTCAAAGGGACAGGTGCGGCTCTTCTGGACAAATAAAAATAGGCTTGGAGGTCAAAGTTCATCTCAAAATAGCTTAACCTCTTTTTTGCTCCGCCTCCGTAAACCCCCTCCCCACCGCCAAGCTCCAGCATCTTTGCTGAGCAGCGCATCTCTGCCTCAGCTTCTCACCCCGGACATCACAGCCAGCATCTATGGTTACTTGCCCACCAGCAGGGAGGCTCAGCGAGTTAAATGCTCCCTGCTCACATATGGTGCGAAATGCAGCCCTCCAAAGTGAATAAAAGGCAAGGACAACCCAGACTAGTACCCTTCCGAGGTCAATACATTTAACAAAACTAAATTATGTAGTAACATCTTAATTACAGTACTTTGTAAGACAAGAACAGCATCTTGCCCCCCCCCCCCCCCCCCCCCCATGTTTCTCCCTCAAGGAAGCATGGGTTTTATTGTAGGCACCACCTGAAAGGGCCTTGAAATTGCGAACATCAGCTCAGCCGAGGCTGCAAAACAGATAAGGCTGTTGCAGGGCAGGTCTCCGGTGGGACGCGGATGCCCGTTTTCATCACCGATGGTAAGTCAGTCTGAAACCCTATCTGGAAGGGATTTCTTCCATCTGATGAAATGCGACTATGTCATAGAATATAAAGCCACATGGTGCTCAACAAGCGCAAAATATTGCAGCGATTTACAGAATTGGTGACCGCAAAATACCCATAGAGCTAACCATGAACTACAAAGCTTCCCGGAGCATTGGTGTATACATCAGAGGTGTACACACACACACACACACACACACACACACACACACACACACACACACACACACACACAGGAGACAAGACCATATAGCAGAAATTGTGAACGCCCCCTTGCTCCAAGCTTGCTGCATTTGTTAAAGGGAATGGGCAAACTGTATTTGCATCAGACAAACCATATAGAAATCGAAAACAAATTTAAATGAAGGATTTGACTAAGTTGGGGCTAACAATCTGTTCCATTTTATTATAAAAGTATCTAGATATACCAGTCCCAATTTGCTAGATTTAGAAGGGGTAATCTTGAGATGGGGTATTTGTTCAAATTCATAAGCAAGAAGGGTAAGGGGGTTAAGAAATTGTACAGTTTATTTTCTTTATATTTGAGATGGTGCAAAAACACCTCTTATGAACCAGGAAGCATCCTTTTAATTCTGCTTTACACAAGGAGCAAAACATGCAAAACAGATCTGCCATGTTTGTGATCTACCCACGGGGATCAGACAGCAGAGGAGGCTTAGGCGAGCTGTCCACACGTGGAGAGATGGACAGGGAGAACAATAAGGAATCGGTTTGAACATCCTTTTCTCGGCGAGAAAACCAACAGACTTCAATGGAGCATCCCCTTATCCAGCATACCCCTAAACACTCCTTCAGCTACTCTAGAGGAAAAGTGGGCTTTTTTCTGCTTTAAAAGTCATGTGTTTGCATTGGAGTGTAGTTAGTGTTTGCTCCTCCTAATCAGCCCTCTGTAAAGAGGGGATTAGGACTGCAGCGCAGCTGCATTAAACGGGGACACGTTCAAGCCTCGCAGCTAGTTATTGACACTGGTCAAGTGGAAACAACAGTCTCAGTCCACAGTCTTTGAAAAGTCACGGAGGAGCGAGGCGAAGCCATCAAGGGTCCATGAAGGAGTCCAAGCAGCAGAATCTAAGCCCCTCAGTCAGCGGTGTAAACTCTAGTTACTTTATGCTGCTAATTCCAAGTAAACCAAAGAAGCTCAACAGTCAGCATGTTGGTTTATAAAAATAAAAAAAACCACTTTGTAATCTTCCCAGGACCACACTAAAAAGCCAAGCAATTAGGAACTGATCAAATTTTTAAAGAATTTTCCGGTTTTTAAATTGTGTTGGGGGGGGGGGGGGGGGGGGGGGAAATCTGACTTTACACAGGAGTGCAAGAAAATTTCACACACCATACATTGAGAGGTAAGGTTACTGGAACACAAAGCGCCCCCCCCCCAAAAAAAAACATTGATTTGTTTGCCTATAATTATCCCTACACCCGTTTCATGGTACCCTAGGGCTCATGGTTAGGCTTCCGGTTTGTGTGGTATTTTATTTCAACGTGTATTAGCCTAGCAGTCATTACTGACTGCTCTGAAAGTCTCAAAAAATATATTCCAATGTTATTTTTTTTTTTTTACTTATTTAAAAACAAATACGGATATGAACATAGTTTGCGTTCGGTCTGTAATCATCTGTAACAATGGACATCTTGCAGCCTTACAAGTATCAGTGTTGCACCGCTCCTCGTTTTGTTTATTTCAATGGTCCCCATATTTTTCCTGGTTCTAGGTTTGACCTGGAGCCTTATATCCATGGTAGGGGGACAGTGCAAAGTGGATGCAAGCAGAGTCACAAAACGCTCTTTGTGGCTTGTAATGAACGTTCAGCCACCAAATTGAACATATATTTAAAATGGCCACGCCATCAAACATAATACAACGGGGGCCCATTGGCCCCAAGGGCCCACACAACTCAGGAATCGACTTACATGCCTGGCTTAGCATCCCATAGTGCTAAAACTACACGATACAGCAATGTAGAATGATTTGGTGTAAGGGTGCATATTAAAGACTGCGTTTAAAACCCTACAGAAAATACCAAGAGGCAAACAAAGATAAAGACATTGTTTGTAACCAATTTAATTTACTAAAGCTGTAAAGAGAACGTCTTCCTTCAGACAATTCACTTCATGAACTGGAAGACCGAAGCAATCTACTAGAAACACTTAAGGCAATATAGGAAAATACATGCATGAGCAGTTGTCGATTCCTGGGAAGCACGAGTGAGTTAAGGTAAACCATTTAGGTCAATACCCATATAAGGCCGGAGAGGGGTGTGGAGGAAGACTCAGTATCCACATCCATCACCGCTAGGCCTGGGAAAACTGTACCTCAGAATTATCCCGAGATCATGAACCTCCCTCCCTTACAGTCAGCGGCGTTCTTTCACAGCTAAAGTAAACACGGATTCAAGTCTCAATGTCGTAGTGACTTACCAGGGCCCAGTTTCATATTTATATTTCACTGATTCAGGACCAACAAACTCATGATCTGCAAAAGAAAAAGTAATTTAAATCAGAGCAGCCACACTTTACAAGGCAATCCACAAGAGGCCTGGAATTTTACTCCCTGGCCCCTCTTCCCAGAGTATACATTGCTTGGCATTTTAGGGGGACCTCTGACCTAATGCGTGGTTTTGTAAGAAAGTAAAATTCAAATGATCTTCAAAATTGGAGTTATGGGGGGGGGGGGGAAATCTGCCAAGCTCCAATGCGGTGACCATTCTTGAAACTATGTTTCGGGCATCCACTACCTGATGGTTTGGCCTTTCAGACCAAGTGAAGAGGCGTGCTACTCAGGAGAAGTGACTGGATGCAATGAACTGGAGGAAGGGATAGAAAGCTGTGTGCCCTTGTTAAAGAGGGTCAAATGCTGCAGTCCATTTTATTCCGAGTGGGAGAGCGGCACGGCTCTTCACGGCAAAGTTGGCGAGGGACATCAATATGTTCAGAATAGGGTGCTTGAGAAACGGAGCCCTGTTCATGCAATAACTTAAGCTGGAACAGCCTCGGCCGGGATCAGTGTAGGGCTTTAAGCAAAAAGGAGGCATCAGCTCAAAAAAGTAAAGGAGCAGCATAGGCACTGCAGCGTCTCCAGAGCACTGAAGTCACCAACAAAAGATTCCAGGAAAACAGACCAACGTAGAGACTATTTGCATATTCAAGTGTGAAGAGATAGCTATAGGGCACTCGAGAATCTAAGGCAAAATGGAGGATGGAATCATTGAGCCAGGACTCTTGACTGTACTTTCACATCATTGGTTGTTTTTTATGGGACTTCTTTTAAAAAGGGGTGGGGCGGAAGCAACCAGCATTGTAGTGACATTCTGCTCTGGTCTTTATTCAATTCAAAGCATTTTCAAAGAATTTTCAGTAGAAGGCAAACAACATTTCTAACACATTTGATTGTGCATTAAATAAGAAGAGATCTAAAGAATGTTTTATAGTCAATCACCAGAAACTGACGGCTGGGGAACGAGCAATCATAGTTTAACAAGCTTTGCAATCTTAGTGTTACACAGATAGTAATTTCCTGTTATTAAATATATCTAGCTGTTGAAAGGAGGAGAGATATGAAAAAACGATTTCACTTACCATACGGCCACGAAATCAGTGATAAAACTGTATTCACCATGGTCGTGACCTCCCACACACCAAAGTCGTTGTCTGCGTCATCATTGGAAATTTCTAGAACTTCGAAGTTGGTCAAGGAAACTTGCCAAAATGCTTCAAGAATTCTTGAACCAGATACGAACGCTTTGCATAACTGCATCGTGTTAAGGGGCGGGGTTGGCAAGAATGTAAGTGCATGTTACATAACAGAAACAGGGCAGGGGCAGCTACGTCAGAGTGACTCAATTCAATTGCTCCTTGGAAAGTGCTCAATTTGAGAGGTAGGAGCCCTCGTTTTTGGGGACAGGCACGTATTTTTCCTCAGACTTTCACCCAGAGAATGAGAGATGAAAAAAACACTAAGAGTGAGTTAATGGAGATGGAGTGTGGGTGGTGAATTAAAAGGGCACGAGGTGAGCCCATTCAGCCCTTGAATTCAGCATTCTTGATACTCATGGCTCTGGCCACGGGCTAGTGGGCAAAATCTTGGGTCCCATGCTAATATTTTATACATTAAGGGCTGTCCCCTGTAATGAATGCGCTGGCAGGAGACAGTGGTCTTCTACTGTGGATGTGTATAGATCGTTACATGTACTTGGTAGAACATTTTAAACTACATGTCCTGTGCTAGAAGCAAAGCTATGCAGCCTACATTTCACTTTGCATAAATAAGATCACCATTTCACATTGAAAAACGAATTAGCTGGAATCAGGACAAGCTGCACATTGTTTTTCACCCAAAAACTTCGTTTCACCTCAAGACAATATGCCAGGCACACAGCATCCTAATGTCGGCACCAGCCACATCAATTTCAATAACACCCAGGCAGTATGGCACTACTTTCGAGGTAACCATCATCAGCAATCACCAATAGGGCCCTGGAGTATTCAAACGGATCGCAACCTTTTCTTCTGCTAACTTTTCAATAGTGCAAAAATGTGGTAACGAACCTTGGCAATTCCTGATACTAGTTATGGCATAAACAAACTAATCTGGGTGGTACCTGAAGGGAGCAGGAGGATGCTGCTTCTATCAAAGATGGTAACTTTGCCATGGCTCACTTTGACAAGCCATAAGCAGCATTTCAATAAACTGAAGACATGCGCAATGAATCAACATGGGAGAGTTCAATGTGAAGCACCGAGAATGTGTGCATGGTCAATGTACGGCTAAAACTCAGCTCACCACAAAGGAGAGTGAACTAAGTACCATCAGCATCTGCACTGTTGAAAAGGTTACAGTTACGCAAGAGGCAAGTTTCACTCTGGTGCAAAACGAACTATGCATCAATAAAGTTTTGAAGTGAAAAGCAGTCCCACAAAACCAGTAACTGCGCGCTGACCCATCACAACACCAACAGGACATAGCTAGTCTTTGATAGGAAACTCAGTTTTCACTACCTAGGCACTAAACTTGGAAGGTGCCAAGGAGCCAGAGTCCCTCAGACTCCAGGCCTAATACGTTGTTCATTAAACACATTGCACCCCGCAAATGATCTCGAAACTGCTATATAAAGAGCAATAGAATATCTACTTTGTGGAGGAGCAACAGCACTGGGACTTCGAGCCACTGCAGGCTCCTAACTTTAGAGGCAGGCAAACAGCATTTTGAAGAGCTGGGAGGTTCAAGGCAGAGAAGGTCACATTTCCATCAGACTCTGGATTACTCTGTCGAAGGAGGCCCAAATCTGAAGGTGAACCCACAGCTTTGCACGCCATGACCTGGAATATCGTGCTTACTATTCAGGTCATTAATTGTAAGGGGGCGGGGTCTACAGGTCTGCTTACCACAGAGTTCTAAACCAGACAGGAAGATATTCGGAAGGGAGTGCATTGCTGTAGTGCAGGTAGGCCAAAGCAACAAATCAGACGCAGTAGGAAGACTGCAAAATGGTAGAGGTAAAAACATTCACACAAACAACCAAACCAAAATGATTTAAGTCTTATAGTGCGTGTCAAAGATTTAGGTGCTAAATCTGAACAGTTTATTAATTTTCTGTTGCAACAACAAACTCCTTATAGACCACTGTTCCTTCCCAGTGCTACCCAGCAGGATGATGCAAGGTATAAAAGGATACATTCTGCCATGGATTTGATGGTTTGATCCTTCACGGGGGTCGTAGTTTCACAGCATTCCTCAAACTCCTTGCGAAGGTCAAAAAATGAATAAAAGCATTCTGGCAACTGGACATTCTAGACAAAAAAAAACACCACTGTTACAGAAGGCAACACATTTACCATGTAAAAAAAGAATTACAAATCATTAGTTTGATGTGATATGTGGTGCCAAGTTTGGTTCTGAACACGACAGGTTTAAATAAAAATAAATTAATAAAACCATGTATAAAAGAAAGCGCCCTTGACCTCTCCAAAAAAGAAAAGGGGTACATCAAACCTGTGTGGAGTTCTCAGAGTTTTAATCCGTGCAACTCTGCAAAGTGCCAGCGGCGGAGTTTAAGTCTAGCTGCTCGCACTGATTTTTAGCACCGAAAGTTTGACCTGTGCTGTAAAATCAGCGCAAACGGACTACACATTGCACCCGAGGGCGAAGTTGCTTTCTGCTGCTCAAGTAGACATTCTACCCAAGCAGCAGCTCACTCAACGCGAGCGGCAGATTCCTCAATGCAAGTGATCGCGACCTGCCGCAACCGCCCGAGATTAGAAGACTCGCTCAACATCAGAGCCGTTCGAGAGCAAAAAAAAAAAATCCGCTCTGCTTCACTTCAGAGTTTTTGGGCACTCTGCAGGGCAAAACTCTGCAAACTCCACTGGCGGATCATAGTTGTTTTTGTCCACCCCAGTAAAGGAAAAAACCTCTTATTTAAGTGGAATCCAATTTTCCTTTATTGTTAAAAGATTCGGAGCTCGGTTGAATGATTTAAAAATTCTGTGAAATGCCTTTTACCAACAAGAGAGGGCGCTGTGTTCATGTTCATTAAAAATGGGGAGACCAGAATGATGACAGTAGCAGAACCAATCATTTCTTCAGACAAACACTGGATTTCAAGGTGTGATCCTGAATTCCTAATCCTATCTGACACACCACGCGGTCTCTGGTACTAAACCACCCATGCACCATGCCCAGACGCAGCATCTTCAATCCCCCCTCTGCTGGGGAGCAGTAGAGCGTGGACAGCATCCTGCACTCAGACCCTGGGGGCCTTCGGGTAACCGGAAGATGAAGCTTTACGGGCCATCCCAGGGATCAAAATCAGACCTTGCCGCATTAGCACGAGAGGAGGGTAACTTTTGAGAGAATTGAACCCTACTGGAAACCTACTCTGTTCCATGTAAATGTATTTATAGTAATAAGCAATAGCAACACCATTTCACCACAGAGAAACCGAGGAGAATTTAAACCCCAACCATTACTACTTTTCTATTAAAGTTTGAACCACCTCCTTCAGAAATACACGTGGACAATATAGCCTCACGACATGTTCCCCAAACAACCTTATTTCGTCACCTTGTACGGAGATGGATTCAGGAGACTTGTTGAGAACTCTTTCTAGAATAGGAGCAATTTCGGGAAAACTCCAGGCATTATTGGACGCTTTACAGCCAGCTCGAGATATAATAAACGGTAGATAGAATATAAAACATATATAGTTCAAGCATACAAACACAAACTACCACTTTCCAGATATATATATATACACACACATACATATACACACATATATACACACACACAGTCTAGATCTGCGTAGATTTGTGGTGCCGTATAGTGTGTAAAAAGCAGTACAGCGGTCCCGTGTGTGTTTGACATTGACAGCTCAACAGTTACTCTATCAGCAGTAAAGCGCTCACAGGAGAGCAGTGTTACATTTTTATATGCAACAGAGTTGTGCTGTGCCTGTGTGTTCCCCCTAAAGCTGCACGAAATACACGTGTTATTTCAATCTAGAACTGTTCCAGGAAATATGGAGTTGAAATAGCGCATATGTACGGGAATGTCATAATATTTTCGGCAGCAGAGTGTGCGTTAATGCAGCGGTGTTTGCTTTTAAATGCCATTCTTCCTAATAAGGGCACAGCGGCAGCTGCCTAGATGTTCGTAATTGGGAAAAGTACATAATTTGAATGCAATTGACACTGCATTAAAGCAGCCACACCCGGCACCACCCTCCCGTGTGCGATGCCAAGAGCCGGAAATGCAGGGACGAGTTTCGGCTAAGAAACAGTGCAGGGTGTCCTGAAGACAGGGGCGCCACCCTTTTCCCTGCACAGACAAGTATGCGATGCAGAAACGGCTGTGGGGGACTGGACAGTCATCCCATTAGAAGCCTTTCACCTTTGCAAATACGCAGCGAGATGGTTGTTCAATACAAGAAAGGTTGGTAGATAAATGGTCAGGCACGCCCCTACACCAAGGTCTACACCCGCTTCCATATCCAATAGCAATAAGGATACATAAACCTCTGGCTATGTCTGAAGACCTTGTTCCACTTGTCTTGCAGCTGCCCGCTACACTGCGACCAAAACACATAATTTAAGTCCTCGAATACTAGAAACTTGAAGAATGCCAGACTACATGGCTAGCGCAGAGAACTATAAAAAAAATATAGGCAGATGCTGAAGAGGAGATACGTGGTCTGCAGCAATTTGCAACACCGGTGGATAAGCGGAACATTTGCGCTTGGAATTTCTAACTAAATATTTGCACAATCAATTCTAGCATTCTTTTGAACAAAGCCAACCCAGCGAGCTCTGTAATAGTCCATAGTAATACCTGCAAGAGGTGGCAGTTAGAAGATTTGAAGTATATGCCAAGGTTACTAGATGAAGGCGAAGGATAGGAGTATCCGGGTGACAAATGCGATTTGAAAGATGTAGGTGCAGAGTTTGCAGAAAAATAGAAATTTGTGTCTTAGACGAGCTCAGAACATGGGACTGGAGAACAAGAAACAAGACGGTTCTGAATAAATCAAAAAGTCACTGAGTAGAATGTAACTAAAGACAACACAATGACTATACAACAAAAACAGAATCTCCCAAGAATAAGTGTACCTCGTGGGGGGTGCAGGGGTAGGCGAGATACTGGAAAGAGAAATCTAGGTTGGTGAAAAGCATCACAAATTTAGATTGCAGGGAGACTTCTCTAGAAGAAAGAGGAGGTAATAAAGCTGATCACTGCTAACGGTGACAACAGGTACACCCAACCGTCATCACCAATTTACATTTCATCATCTATACAAAAAAGCTTGCATCACTCCCAGCTTCATAAGGGACAGTATGGACTGTATCACTGAACAAATTAAAGAACATTAATTTTAACGCGCACAAACTCTCAGCTCGAGTTCTCTCTGACCATTTACTACTACTTAAACTTGTAAAAGTTGTGAAATATTTGTCCAGAAGTGTCAAGCTTTGGTATGAACCACTAGTTCCCCATTTTATTTTATAACTAAATGCATGGATTTGGGGGTAAGCTGCATTAGTCACACCCCTTTCAACATTCTTTCATTTTCTATTTAATACTGACAAGTCTATGGCGTGCACACATCTGTCACAAACGACAATTCTGAATTCCAGCCCATTCGAGTTGACAAACGCCACACCCTATGTACTGTAACCAGAGTGCACGGCCAAAGACCATACCATATGGAACCTGGGTGGGTCATGCAATAAAGGCAACTTTTGAACAGCTAGTTTTACAACCCCAAAAATCACAGAATAAGCTATCATTAAAATAATTTATGGGTTTCTACCTGTAATAATTACAGATCAATGTTATACACAAGTCTAATTTAAAAAAGTGCTACAAATCTAGGAACCACTTCATGAGTTCACACGACAGTAACACAAACGGCATGCATCACATGGGAATTAACCAAAGGAACCATCTGTAACAGTAGTCACCGAAGATTGCACTGTTTGCAGGCTGTACATTGCAGCCCGTTTTGAGGTATCAAATTTCCATGAAAGTAAATCTGGAAACAACAATGCAGTCTTACAAATGGAGTTAATGTGCTTTAGAACCCAATGAGTTGTAACAAAACATTGGTAGAACATTTAGTTGTTTACAGAGGTTCTGCGCTCATCCGTAAGCGATCACTACGAAGAAGCTGGTTGAGTGGAAATGAAATCTTTCCTGTGAAGACAATTGGCTTCTCAATATTTTCACATGCGACGCCATTTGTGATGTAATCAGTGATAACAGTGTGATTTCATAAAGTGGGCACCGGTGTGGATGCTATGCCCGGCCAAGATAGGCTTAACCACAGAATTTAAATGAGCTGGTTGGCTTCTTTAGCACCACAACACCCTAATGTGTGGGCTTTACAAACTACTAAATAAAACAAAACCCATTTAACTGAAATTAAGGGGGTATAATATATTAGCCATTTAAAAAAAAAGTTGTTTTGCTGAAACTCAAATTAAAGTTTCAATATTTAGCACAACTTACATGTTTTCCTCTTGGGGTCAATAAAAAGTTCATGCACTTGCTTTAATGACCCACTGATGAAACTGTGTTAGATGGTCCGTTACATTCAGGTTACCTTGCAGTCCATAGAGTACAGGACACATAAGGGTATAAATGTTTGAGGACGTTCATGAATATTCACAAAAGTTGTCCATTACTCTGCAGGTCTGTTCTCCAGCAACAATGCATCATTCTTAATCCGATGAATGAGGATGGGCTCCTCCCATGAAACTAAAACGCAGATCATAGCCCTTTGTGAGTGCAACAAACTGTATATTGGGCCCAAGTGAACAAGCATACATATCTTTGGAAGTTTATGCAGACCAACAGTCTGGTACACAAGCTGGTTTAGAGCGCCCCTGTGAAAGTACACCAGTGAAGAACCGTGGGCCACATCATGGCTATGTGAAGCTACCAAAATTCACAACAGGGAAATTTCTCCTTGCACGGGAAGGGAGCTGAGTTGTGGGGTGTAAACGGATATAACTAGGCAATTAAGGGAGTCCAGGGTGGTGTGCCATAGGTGGATCACCTGGGGTTTCCTTATCCACAATGCCCTGCAAACCTCAAACTTTGCTTGAAATCATGCATGTGTCTGTGATGGACACTTCTTTAATCTGCAGAAATCTGCAAAAGTCCTACCACCCAGCATTACTCCACTTGTGCAGATAGAAACGCTGCACCGCTTGTGTGGCTGGGACTATTGCCCGCAACAGGAATGGATCAAACCAAGGCAAGTGGGAGCAATTGTGAGGGGACTCCTGTAGGAGAGTGGAATCTGACTAATGGTTGCCCCCAACTTTTTGCCTGGTATTTGAGGGGCTTTTGACTAGTCTGGCTGGGATCCTGCTACCCAGGACCCCAGCCTATCTGCTTTCTCCCTAAAACTGATGTGAGTACTCTAGGTACAAACCTAATTGGATGCTGGGCATGCCCTACCAGTCCCTTGTAGATGGTACCCTAGGTACCCAGGGCATGGGTCCCCCAGTAGGCCTACCAGGGCTGCAGCACTTATTGTGCCACCCTGGGACAGCCATACAAACTGACACCACCAGACCAATACTGTAGTCTGGGTAAGGTGGTGCTAGCACCCCTTACAGGGATATAGGTACCCTATATCCCACCCCATTACAACACATATACTCTCATAGGTCACCCCTATAGCAGGTCCTGGTAATCCTACAGGGCAGGGTGCTGAGGTATGTGTGAGGGGGGACCCCTACCTGAGTAGGGCCTCTCTGCAACCTTCGTAAAATCGTTACTGGGTTGTTTGTAGTGTAGCCATACCATATACTCTAAACCGCATTATAAGTCTATTGCGATATCGCGATAACTTGAGAATGGCTACACAGAACCATATTGTGTTTGGTGTCAAACATGTAGGAATCATACCCCCAGTCCAGCCATGGGCATGAGGGTATGATTCCCCCTTGCTAGAAGGGCGATATGGGAAAAGCGGTAGAATTTAGACACCAATTTAAAAGTGCACAAGTTACACAAAATGGCTACTGCCCGCCACCTACACGACCCTGGCTGGCTGTTGCTGGGGAAAACCCCAGCCTCGCCAGCTGGACAATAGGGCTCCTGTGACAGGGAGGTGCTAGCATCTCCCCAGACAGGATAATGTGGATTGGAACAGGGTGGGTGCACCAAATGTCCTTTCAGAGTTGCACGTAGGCAGCTGCAGAGACCTAATTCTGCATACACCGCTTGGAACCGGTTCAGGGGCATCCTGCCCCTCGCCCAGGCGGGAAACACACAAAGGGGAGAGGGTGTAGCCACCCTTTCCCGCCTCACCAGCCATTGGTGGACACTACTCTGGACACTCCCCTAATCTTGGGGATAAAGGTGAATAACGTGGCCCCACAGCCTCAGATTAATTTGGAACTTTACAGAACCGACCTTCGACGAGCTGCTGCCCAGCTGACGGAAGAAATCTCCCTTGGGATAAAGGAGTTATCCCCCTGCTTGGCAGGCACCTTAAACACTGCAAGTGACTTGGTTGGAACTTCGCTGCTCTCACGAACTTAGACGACTTCCAGAACCCTTGAGGTGGGTTTCCAGCGCATCCCCGAGGCCAGTGAGTGTGCTCAACGAGTTTGGGCACCGTGGACCGCGTGGGTGCCAAGATCCCCAATACCCTGAGACCCCGGCCTCTTCTTGCATAGCACACAACCCTGACCAGTGGGGAAGTTGTGCTTTGGCCCGTTTACGAGCCAACCACTCTACAGCAATTGTGCCAAAGACCAGCGCCCTAGCCCCCTCCGGTGGCCCGTGGGTGCCCTTTTACGCACTCCAAATTGCCGCCTCCCGCGGTCCCTTGTCTCTCGACTTGTGGGCCCTAGCGGAGGTCTATCTTTGAAAACAAGAGTTCCCCTGGTTGCTCCAAGCCTGCTCTACAGTCTCCTTGAAGGAGACCTCTCCCAGACCTCGTGGGTCTGCACTGTAGCTGATTTGTTTATTCTTCGTGGGTTGCGGTTGCCAAGGCTTAGTGGATCCAATCCAGACACTAACACCGCAGCGACCCTCATCCGACGTGGGACAGTCGCCCTCCGGAAGCTGGCCTTCCTTGAAGCCTCCGGGAGCCCGTGGCTGCAGATCCAAGCAACAGCACCTCTCACCTGAAGCACCAGACATCGAAGGGCTCTTTGCTTTGAGCCTCCTGGTCACTTTGCCGTGACCCAGACTCTGTCCCCTCTGCTTTCAGGTTCTTCTCTACATTCTTCACATCTTTGATCTTCACGGCATCATAGACGCTTTTGGCTAGCAGAACTTTTGACTATTTTCCCATTGAAAATCAGCCCACGACCCGACAGCAGAAACAACCTATGCACCCGGCTTCCCTGGGGCAGGTAACAGTGGTACCTCGGTACTCTCGGGGTTGTGGGCATCTCAAAAGCTTAAGTCTAAAGTTTTTACTTTGTACTCCTGCTAGAAGTATTTTTAATCTGTTTATTTCAAACCGCGACATTCTCCATAGGCTAACATTGCGATCCCGATAGCAGCTCTTTGCACTGCACCCGTCTCCCGTGGGTCCCCTTCCTCATAACTGTGGGTGGATTCTGAAGGGGCAAGCGATCCTGAATGCCCTAGGCATTGCCTGTAGAATTGTCGTGGTTCTTATACCACTATTTTAGTATATGGTTTGGTCCCCCCCTGGGGCCCATTGATTTCTGTGCTATTTATTGTGTTTATAAATGCTTGTTTGAAGTGTAACTTTGCCACTAGTCACATAAAGCGACTGTGGGATTCTGTCTAGAATAAATACATATATTTTATATATATATATACCTGTGTGGGCTACTCTTTCATTTGGTTATTCAAGAGGTTATTATGGTAAAACAATAAGCTTAACACTCCTTCAAGACTTAGCCTGAAGGCTGCTCTCCACAGCTACCACTAGGATAGCTTTCTTTAAAGGTTGTCTTAAACCCATCATCAATAAGAGTCGAATTGGACTGGTGCAAGGTGTCCCTATAACTAGGAACAGCATATGCCAGGCCAACTTCTCACAACTCCCATGGACCTTTGTTTGATCAGTTTCTGCCACAGGCGCTAGGCCCAACTATACAAGTGACTAAATTATATCGACCCAAACGTGGTAAGAATTTTGTGGATTCATGAGGATTCTGGAAGTTTGTCACAGAAACGCAAGAAAAATTTGTGAGGACATGTAAAGTTTAAGGTTTTCAGGGCATTATGGCCAAGAAAAATGTGGGATCCACGCAATGCACACTATGAATTCTCTTGTCTAGTTTTCCAAATATTTCTGTGATTCGTAGGTTTCTATGAACGGCGGCTGAGCACAGCCACAAATCCAGCAGCTACCCCCATCGGCGATCTCTCCACATAGCTCTTTAGGGCCATTTGCATCGTGGTTTCTTGGCCACTTACACAAGTGGGGTACCGTTCCTATCGGGAGACTTGTGGGAATTCAAGAGTAGTAGGACATTTGTGGGTCCCCACTGATTTTTCATCACAGAAAGGTGAGCTAGATGGGCTTTTTGTTGAAGTTTGCAAGGCATTATGGGTAAGAAAATTGAGGGATTCACGCAAAGTACACCACCGTGGACTGCCCTGGGTGTTTAGTTTTCAGAACTGTGTGGTTCTGTTAGGTTTCCCCAGGTGGCAGCCTTCAAGCACAAAATGCGAAGATATTCACCATTGCATATGGGACGGTATTGGGATATAGCCACACTCTTGGTCCATATGTAAAATAAAAATATTAAAAAGCACCCCCCCAAAGGATCAAATGTCCTCTTGCTTGCCACCCCGGTATGGAATTTTCATCCACAGGGGAGCAGAAAGACGCTTTAGGGGCAAGGGTGGGCATAATGCTAGGGTGAACCAGATCCACCCCAATATTTTGTTTTCAAAAAAGTATTGTTGCCAGGCAGTGGTAGTTTTGCCCCCCTCTCTATATTCTTTTAATTAAGCCCTAGCGTCTAGTGGGCCTTCAACCCCCAGGACGGGGGTAATCATTGTGGTTGGGGGCATGGCCATGCATGTAATAGGCAGCTCCCCCCCACCACCCCAACAGCATTTTCATCATTTTTATTTTGTTTAATGCCCTGGTGTATAGCGGACTCAGCCTCCCTGCATCCATTCAGTGTTCGGGGGGCACAAACCCTTACCTAACCTAAGGGGACACGCCCCCTCCCCCATCTCTGGTGTCTAGTCGGTGAATCCCTGCATGGGGATCACTCTCCTATGCCGATCCCGAAGAAGGGATCCACTGGACAGGAATATCATTGGAAGGGGGATATTCACCTCTTCCAAGGATACCTCTCCCACCCCAATCAGTGCTCAGGGGGCTGAGATATGCCCAACACTGACGCAGTGAAAGAATAAACAGACCCATATACTCATTTTTCTTTCACTTTAGTGTAATGACGTCAGATCATCAATCGCCATTACAATAAAAAATAAAAAAACAACTCTGGCGGCTCTTCCTGAGCAGCCAGAGTTTATATATATGTAATGGGGAGTTTACATATATGTTGTGGGGATAAAAGCATTTAATAGTCACCTTTATCATATGCTACAGAGATGCAGCAGTGTTTGAAACATAGGTTTTACTAATGTATGGAGCCAGGCAGTAGTTCTGACCCCAAAATCGGTAGTCATGAAATAAGCCAGAGGACAGCACTAATACATTTTGTTTGAGTGACTTCTGTCTCCATTATGTTGGTGGTGACCGTGAAATTTGAAAACTGATATGAAGTTGGGTAGCTCCTTGGGAGCATCCTAAGACTGGCCTTACCGTAAAGGCCCCCGAGCCTTGCTTTGAAGGAGAGGAATATTAATGAAGGTTATGAAGTCCTGTTCTATCACTGAAGCACATTTTAGACAGTGTAGACAAACAGGGTTCACTAAGAATAAAGGATGCCTTGATTTTGTTCATTTTTTAAGCATTGAATAGTGAAGTTCAATTAAAGTGAAAGGTGATCTTTTGGAGTTTTAGATGAAGACCTTTGGGGAGTGCTCTATAAAGTTTATTGAAAGTCATATGCCCATTGTTGAGGACTTCTGAATTTGCTAGTTTCCCTTAAATTTGAAACGGTTTGTAAACCAGATTGTGTGCATCTTTTACATCTGGTGTCATTGTTTGCAGCCACACAAAATATAAAAATGGATTTATCTAAAAGTTGTCTTTGGGTTCTTTTCATGATTGCTGTACAAGTTTATTGCATCATCAACCTTAAAGGAGTGACGGGAGCTGGTGAACATAATGCTTGCCAAATAAGGGACCACTGACCTACAAAGGCACTTGAAATTAAATCTTAAGAGACTTGCTGCACACATTACAAAAACAGTTTGGGGAACCACTTTATATGGCTTTAAAGAGCTCTTCCACCCAAAACATTAAAGTAGCTGTAAGATGAAACAAATAAAATAATAAAAATTGCAGAGCTGCTTAGAGAAATAGGAATGGACTGAAAAGCATGTTTCACCAATGGGTACACGAGTGAAGGCATGTGATATCGTGGTAGTAGTGACTGTTGTGTATACAGGATCCCACAAAGTTTGGGTTTGCCCTTTAAACTGCACTAATGAAAGTCTCCCTGTGATAAATAATTTTCTGTAGGACTCACCAAGCCCAGTATTTAAGCGCGGTCCATTAACTGAAAAACATTATCTGTGCGCAAATAGGTAATTTGCACAATAATACTATCCATACAATTAGCCATAGAAAACGGTGACAAGTCTTACTAAATGCGCCTCATTTTCATGTGTGCTGCGGTTATCATACCTTTTTGGAGGCTTCAGGGTGGAAAACCTGTCGAATGAGTAACTGCCCATCGGTGCAAAGTGTGAAAGAGCTTCCGCCTAGTGCTTCGAGGTCATTCAGGACCAACTGATGAAACTAAAAGGCAAAGAAAGGTGACATAAGTGAGAGGGAAAAGAAGAGCCATGTATTTCACAATGCAACGTTTAGAAGACCTGGAACATCTACAGCTTTTCAGAATCAGGAACTTCATAGATCGCATTTTCATTGGCATCAGGAAGCTGCTGTTTTATGATTCAATAAAAGTACACAAGGGCCCAGAGCGGCATAACAAAGAGGACCTGTTTTGCATGTAGTGAGCACTCAAAATAAAAAGTTTGCAAAATTCACAATCTACAACAGTGTATACAGTAAACAGCCACTACTTTGTCACCAAGTCTGTTGGGTATTTAAGGTTAAATGGATCCCGTTTAATTTACTTTCAATATTTGTGCCCCAAGATTGCAGAGAACACAGAGCTGAATCCAAGAAAGCAAAAGGTCTGTTCAGCATTGCCCGGATTACTGAATGCCATGTGGGCATATACAATTATTTACAAAATCATTTCCTACCATTGTCAGAAACAGATACAAAGTAAAAAAGTGTGAATTTATTTTCAATGAACAGTAATAAAAAGAAATAAAAAAAAAGAGTGCTACTGAATCAAGAATCAAGAACCTCATGCACACCTTCCATATACAGGAATACAACCGCCAATTAGTTAATGCAATATATTGCATCTACAAATGCAAATAGGATTTATGAAGCAAATTCACTGATGTGGACCCTTGCTTTATCAAGAGATGCAGATAGTTTTACCTGCTATCAGGGAATTAAATCCTTACTCGCAATTGCAAAACCTATGTTTTTATGAATGCACTTCTCCAGGCGGTGGCGTAGTTATTCTGCAGTTTCCTGACCAGATTCCAGGTTAAAGACCGCCCAAAAGAAGGTATGAACAGACTACCCTTCTCAAACCTACAATAACCAATTTCACAGGAAGAGAAGTGAAGTGACTAGGTGTCCGCCAGAACACTTGGACCAACATCTCATTCTCCGTGACAGCAATGTAGCAGCCAAGAAGGGGTACTGAAACCACACTGCCAGAGAAAGAGGGGAGCTTCTAACCACTCTAGACCAAGATAACCAGCCACACTCAACTGGTTACATTTTCACTGGCTTAAGATACACTCAAAAGTGGATAGAATGCCCCTAAACTGAAAGGGATCCAATCCCCAGACAATAGCACGCAGCAATGATAAGGAGACCTGTAGTGTTCTGGGGCTCCTCATCTGTCCCCACCAATTTTGAATAGTCACAACTCCAACGGACACAGCTGTTGCAGCAGTATCAGGTTTGGCCTATCCAATTAGTTATTTAATCAATGGCTACCTGCCAAACATTTCACACACAAAAATGACTGGACATCATTTTTGATGTACGCCCTGCATCTCTAAACCCTTAAGCCAAAATTCAACATTTTCTCATTGGTTAAGTGAGCCACTCTTCAGCTTTCCAGGTTTTGCTGAATTCTTCCAATGCTTCAGTTAAAATGTAAGGTAGAACTGCACAAGTGTTCCCAAGAAACTCTTAGGCTAACTAAGTCAACAGCAGAAGCAATTATCTAGTCTTGGTTTGAACTTTCAGAAGGAAACCTAGGTGGAACATGCCCTGGAGGAAATCACTCGGCTCCGGATGGAACCAAGGATTAAATTCAAGGTTCTATGAAGCCTACATAAAGTGAACTAAACCAAAGCTCTGGGCTGCCAACACAAAATGAAAACAGTGCGTCTCGATCGAGACCTCTGCTAGCCATCACAAACTGGATTAATCAATCAGACTTTTAAAAAGAATCATGGAGGCAGAACATGGCATACAAAGCTCAAGACTGTATTCAGAGCAGAATCCAGCAAACTATTGCAGGAAGTGCCTGAAGACAGAACTTTACAGATTTGCCCTTGAAAGAACGATTGTACCTAAATGAAGTAAGGATGGAAGAATGCTGGAGGAGGACTCTTCGTCCAGTTGTTACACTATCTTTATTAAGCTTTCCAAATTCATTTTGCCGATTTATCTCGCAAAGGTATCTGAAAGGTAACAGTGTAACACCATGGAAAATGACTAAATACATTGTAGGTCTAGCACGTAACATTTCTACCTTCCCATATGCACATCTCATCACAGTTGGACAAAGTCTACTCAGGTTGAAACATTTGTTTGTGAGATGCAGATGGTTTTGGACAACAATTTGTAAATGTTAGCTATGATTATATACTGCATTTTAACAGACTCCGCCCCCCCCCATATTTTCAGCAATACACTTTTTGACTTTGCCATATTTCTCAGACAGGACAATTTGAGAACCCTTCTGAACTTGCACATTTTGTACTGATAACGTAGAATTATTTGTTAGTGCCCAAGAGAGGAGACTCGCAGGCGATCCTTCCTTTTCTCTCTACTGGTGCAGAGTTTCCCCAACAGTACTGTAGCTGTGCATTCCAGGAGGCCATGCTAGTCACTTTGCAGTCTCTGGCATACTCTACCGACTCCTCACTCCCACTACCTACAATGCATTCATTTTAGAAGGCCCCAATTCCAGGTCTCATTTGGTGTGCTGGGCACTAAAATGGTAGTGTTAAAACAATGAACAAACTGGTGCCAATCAACAAAATTCAGATATTGTTGGAGAGTTCTAGAGTTCTGAAGCTTACTGCCAGGGACAGCCCACTGCCTAGCCACATCAAAACCCTTAAGTGTGTGCACCCAGCTCCAACGCAGAGCTGCTACTTGCTGTGGCTTGACCAGATAAAACATGCACAAATCGGTGCCTCAGAAGAAAGATAACCTACAGGCATAAAACTTTATGCAGAATTGATACAATCCTAGGAGAACATAGAAATGAAAAAAGCACGATTTGTTTGATGTTAAATCACTCAATTTTCCTTGAAAGCTGTGTGCCAAATACACACACACACCCCCATATACACACACACATGCGCACTCCATCCAGCCCCAACAGAATCATCCATGGAAGAAGGAAGGGACTCGAGGTAGTCCGGAGTCGGCATCTATTTATTCTCTCAGGTCACCCTCAATCCCAGAGATACAAGACGCGTTTCGGCTTGCTAGAAGCCTTTATAAAAATTATATAGCGGCCCGACTGGAGGAATTTAAATGGAACTGTGGTTGATCAGGGAAGAAGCGGGCATTTGAGAAAGTCAATGTCCGAAACGCGTCATGCCCATGCTCTTTGAAATAAATCCCCTGTTTGAAGTACCCTATGGTGTCCCTCCGGTTCTTTCAAGCAAAAGGATATCTTTGTGGCATATGTTGTGTGCAAGTCCTGGGCGCACATTGAGGAGACCCGTCTCAACAAGAGGACAGTCATCCGGGGCAGCTTCAGTACTTTCTTTGTATTCATGGTAATGGATAGGCTCTGACCCACCACACCCGCCCGCGGTATCTGTGCCGCTGTTAACTGCAGTTTGTGACTCCACGAAGGAATCCGGATCACTGTATCCACGTTTTCCAGGCCACCCAAGGAGCAGATCGGTGTGGTTTGAGGCGTTATGGGGACTCGGGAGGAGTATTTGTTTTAAACTGCTTTGACTACCACAGCCCTGAACAGCGTTTTTAATGTTATCCTGATGGTTTTGTTTTACAGACATTGCCGTCTGAAGTCACTTGCCTAGCATGCGGTGAGAGCCTGCTGGGACTTGCAGTTAACTTCGGGATTGCAGGTCTGTGTGGGACTTAACTGGCCTATCAGGAGAGCCACCAATGGCGGCCCAACTGGAGGAATTTAAATTGAACTGTGGTTGATCGGGGAGGAGTGGGCATTTGAGAAAGGCAATGTCCGAAACGCGTCATGCCCATGCTCTTTGAAATAAATCCCCTGTTTGAAGTACCCCATGGTGTCCCTCCGGTTCTTTCAAGCAAAAGGATCTCTTCATGGTGTGTGTGTGTGTATATATATATATATATATATATATATATATATATATATATATATATATATATATATATACACATACACACACACTTACATAATCTTGTGCCATCCTGTATGAGCAAATATTGCATGCGTACCTCAACCATAACAAAATCGCAGGTTTCACTTATTTTGTGTACCACAATTAATGGCACAGAAGATAAAGGCCACAAACACTTTTCCCAAGATGGACGTAGGTACACTAGAACTATAAAACCACAACTCTCACACATTTTCAGCTATTACAAAGCACTGGTAATGGAGCAAAAACGGAGACTGAATCTTGAACTTATGAGTGCAGACAGAATTTTTTTGGGCGAAGATGGAGACTCCATTTACTAGTCTAGTTCCAGTAAATATTGGCCTTTTTCACGAAGCATGCTACTGGAAAATAGGTTTAGTCAAGCACCCTACTTCTGTCCCTCCAAAAACTGCATTTTAATCTGGTCTCAAATCAGTCTCCCAAAAAAAAAAAAATTAAAAAAAAAGAAAAGAAAAAAGAATCTGTTTAATGGCTTTGGTAGATAAACCGTAATTTCTGAAACCTTTCCTCTGGTCCAGGTCAGAGTCTCATCTCAACCTCTAGGCTAAAGCAGTGGCGTAACGAAAGTTGAAGGGGCCCCTCTGCAAGGTACACAGAGGGGCCCCCGCCCCAGATTTAATCCGGAGCTCTCCGGTGTGAGTAGATTGCTGAGGGGGGCCCCCTGCAACTCGACACCGCCCCGCACTGCGGGGGCCTGTGTTACGCCCCTGGGCTAAAGACAGTTTAAGTACCGTTATTGACAGTAGTGGCCCGTCCCCTGAAAGTGGTGGAGCAGGCTGAAAGAGGGAGGCGGGGGAGGGAGGTTCAAGGACAAAAACAAAGAAAAATATTTCCTGAATGCCGCCCACCGCATTGCATTCTTCTAGTCGTTCTAGGCACAGGCTCCCAGACTGCACTGTGGCCAATCCAGACACTGCATAAAAGCAGCGTCAGGACTGGCCTGAGCGCTGTCAATTTGCGCTCTCAGGCAACTTGGAGCCTGGGGCTAGACAGAGCTTCAGTGCACATAACAGTTTAGTGGGCCTAAGACAGCCGGCCAAACCGCCATGCGTACTGTAACAACGCCCACCACTCCCCCAACAGCAGTTTCATCCCGCTGGACCCACCCCCAAGACTTGTAAGTCCTGGGGGTCGGGTTCAGGGGGATTAAAATAAAATGGGTTTAAAACCAGTTTTATTATCGATTTATCGGAGGGTGATGGGAGGGGGTGGCACGCCTCCGCCCTAATAGAGGGCTGCCGCTGGTTGACAGCACTAGAGGCGATTAATTCATACATCTACCACGAAGTGCTTCATGTTTATGGTATTTAGCAGCATCTTTCACTGCATTCCTATACCCTCTTTCTCCTGCTCCCCCACCCCAATTTCTCCTTTTCCTTCCCCACTACCCCAGTTGTATCAATATGCGGTTTTGTGTTTTTTTCTCTTCTTAGTGTCATGTAAAGCGACAGACATAGGACCTTGTTCACTACTACACTTGTATATGCAGCTGATTGTTCTCTCTAATGCACTTCAAGGCCAAACTGGGGCAAAGAGTGATCTATACAACAGTCAAATAAAACGGTCATATAGGAATGCCACACAAACTGGAAACTTTAAAATATTGTAAAGATAGATATCCTAGAAGAGCAGCGGGCACTGAAAAACGTGGATTTAAAGCACGTGGTTCCATGGCATACTTTAAAGCATCTTGTTTGGTTTAAGACATGTACTGTGAACCATGGGCTAGTTATCAGATGGAGTCTCTCCCATCCCCTAACGTTTGCGTGGTAATATCAGGGTCATTATTTAGATTGTTTATTGAAATGTTCTACACTGCACAAGTGAATAGGGAATACAAATATATAAAGAGCATCACATTCAAGGATTTCACGCACACCTATGCGGACAAGGAGAATGCATTACGTTTTACATCCGGATCACATTAGAAACTTATTTCACATCACTTCCATCATATCTATAAACCTGGGTCTGAAGAGACCCTTCATCAGGACCCCACACCACCAAGTATGCTCCTCTTTCACCTCTGCAATTTTGGGTCTGAACTTTCATGACATTTCATAAAGGTTTGTCTCCTGGTAGTACTCAGTTATTCTTCGCTTATGGTGAAAAATCTACATTCCTCAAGAATACTACAACAACGTGAAATACATGCCTCAATTAATTTCTAACATACTTTCATGAAAAGTAAACGTAAAGATATACATTGAGATGTCAGTAGGTTTGTAAAAGTGACTGGTAGTAGACTTACATACAATTGTTAAAAAGTAAGATCAACTCTTTAGCATTCTTTTTACATCATGCCAGCTGAAACTCTCAATTAACTGAAAAATTAAATTCCAGTCCACAAGTATATAATTTATTTATAAAGCAATAGTTCGTCTAACATGATTAAAGTCCTTGCTATCCCGCAAAATGAGATCTTACGGCTCAATGATATAACCTAAAATTCTCTACAATAGTGTACGGTTAGGTTGCCAATATCAGAAGCATTTAACTGCTCAAGGCAACTTTTTTTTATTTTATTTTTTTTACAATTTTAATTTTGCCCTGCAATGATGAGAGCACACACATAGGTGGTAATATACACAGCATCTTCAACATTAAGACATGAATAACTCATGCACAAATATTGTACTTGAAGAAACTCTTCAACAAGTTACTAAAGTATATGACAAACCCAATTTAATATTCTTTTTTAAACAAGTGGAGTTGGACTTTGTCTGATCAGGCGCAGAGCTGGGGGTTCCTGTACCAAGAAGCGGGGATACCCCAAGACACTTCATTATGCAACCTTGGCTCCTGGAGTGGGCTCTCCCGCTCATTTAAGCGGAAAAAGTCAGTACTCTTATTTTCACTCAACAACTACTCCAGTTTGTCAAGGTGACTGAAAAACTCTCAGAAGCTTCACCTTTCAACTCGCAATCAGCCGGCTTCTCCTCATGTTATAGCAGAAAGTTGTAGCGGTTGGAATCATTTCAGAACAACGTCTCACACCACAGTCACAGCACAAGCACTTTCTTTTAGGCAAGCTGGCCTGAAAAGCTGCTCAACTCCAATCCGCATTTGCCAAAATATATCGTGTAAAAGCCACACAAGGGGGAAGTGACATAGGGAACGTTCATCAGAAAGTAGCCAATGTAGATCACAGGCCTTGTGTGTACAACGGTTCTGCAACACATCCTGAAATGCACCCCCAAGTGCCTCGAGCATGCACTGGCAGTTTCATTGCCTACAGGCCACAAACTTCAGATGACTGTTACATACGGTTTCAGAATTAAAATGAAGTGCAGGGTTCATAAAATGGTCAATATAAAACCACCGAGCAAGAACGCATTTTTAGAACTTAAGTAAAAGAGGACTTCTGTTGCAGAGGCCAACTACCTTAATAGCCACCACCAAGCCCTGGCAGTCACTCACCCAGGAGTAATTTATGGTTTCTTCATTACTGTTTAGAATAAAAACCAGGAGTGTGCCATGCAACTTTGCTTGAAGATTCCAATTCGAGATTCCAAGTGGCCAAAAAGTTGTACCCGAGATCTTCAAACCCAAAAAGATTGGAAGGCAGACTCAGGAAAATCCTACACTCGTGCCACCGAAAGTAGAACAGAAGCTGGTGCAGAAAGTGTAGCAAATATCTTGTGTATTTCAGGAACATAAAATATCACGGGTCTGTACTTAAGAATGTGGCAGGCTGTGGAGTATGCCCTACAGTACGGTCAGTCCTTGGAGAGTATCGACATGCACATCCAAGAGATTCAAGAACACAAGTTAAGTCCTCACCCCAGACATCCTTGAGCATGGCGCAAGGTGTTAAATACCCATAGTACATGAAATTGCACAAACTAGGCTCAATGCAGTACAGAGAATATTAGTGGTATGTATAAGACTTTAAGCTCATTACATCTGTACTATCGTGCTCTTGGAGGACATGAAGAGCAATTGCTCGTTTCACCTTTCATCTTCCTGGAGAATAGGTGTAAAACTCTGGACTCAGAAAATTATTGTTACTGCTGCAAACACTCGATGGGAAGCCCTAGTTTTAAGCAAACTTGTATTTCTATACTTTACCATATTGTTCCGATCAGATGGGAGGGAGCGCTTTGTGATTTGGATATGGATGAACCCATGGATTGGCCATCACTGGTGTGGGAGACCATTAACAGAGAGACCCTTCAGGAGGATGTAGCAGTCACGATTATTTTAAGGGAGGCTGTGTCCAAAGGGTTTGTGGAGCTGGCCTGGCAGGACCAGTTCTTTCGGACACAGACCAAGTTTGATTGCCCTTACTCGTACAAGTCATGGGGGCTTGTGGGAACAAAAGCACACCTCTCCCATCTCCAAATGTATTTAGCATTCATTGAACAATCATTTAGCGGGCCTCAATGGCTGCATTTTATAATTTCCTGCTGACCCTGCACTTCCTTAAACTATTTGAAAAAGCTCACAGTAAAAACTACGAACCATCTTTATTTCACCTACATAAAAAGCTCCAACTTCAACCAAATCAGGAACTAGGCCTAGAACATAAACTAGAAAGGAGAGAGTGAGGTAGGGTGTAATCCTTCTTAATCAGAAACAGAACATTGGTTCTCACATGATGCACTGAAGAGGGGGGCCTGAACTCTGAACAGAGTTTAGAGACGCCGAGCACTGCCTCGTCTACATGTGAATATAGTTCGCACAATTTTGCAGGGGGGGGGGGCAAGGCAACAAGACTGTTCCATTACTCTAATCAAGAACCTATTAAGCCATGGTTTTAGTTCAACGTGTGCATACGTCTCTAACGTCTGCCATGTGTTCGAGAAAACTTTACAGTAAGTGGTTTGGTGCTTAAGGACCATGATATATATATATATTTTTTTTTTTTAACTAAATACAAATTATATATACTTTTTGTGAAGGGTAGAATTTCAGAAACATTTGACTTGCACAGCATTAATGGATAGATATTACATTATACAAGTGCGGAATTATCAGAGTGCCTTCACCAAAGGCTCACAGTCATTCCGTGGCCCTGCCAGTCTCACCGGTTTCAAGCTGTGAGCGCCCAACACTACCACAAGTTCCTAATCCCTTCCATAAATCAACTATCAGTTTTAGTTGCAAAAAAATCCTACTACATCATTTGCTCTATTTCACAATATTGCAAACTCTCCACTTGCACTTAAAGTTCATTTTTATCACCTCCCAACAGTCCCTACGCAACTGCATGGTGTGATCATAGTGACGATGTGGTAACGCGTCACTGGCCGGCCCTCAATCTTTAATTAAGAAAAATTAGAGGATCAATTGCAATGACAGGGGGGCCCTAAAAAAGGATAAAAAGTCAAATTAAAGTACTGGTCCAGCAGCCCTAGCACTGACATGCACTCATTTCCAGGTCCATGTGCACAAGCGATCTGGCAAATTGCCGTCACTCTCAGGGTTACGATGTTAATAACTGAAGCGGACTGACCCCTTGTCCTAAGCTGTAAGGGGAACAGGAAGATTGTGACATCTGAACAGAAAAATGGCTGTTCCAAAGTCTCTAAAGTGTTTAGATATATGGTATATGAATTTAACTTTTTTTTTTTTTCTTACTCAAAAGCGCCTGGTAGAAACCCAAGTGTCAGACTAAAAATAAAAAGTACTTGAATACACACAACTGCGAATAAAATGACAAATTTTAACGAAATAATAGTTGTCAACACGACTTACAACCCCCTCCTAACGAGGTCCAGTAAGCGTTATTACAATGCAAATTTCCTAACCCTATAGTTTGCCAGGGGGGTGGTTGGGGGGGGGGGGGGGGGGGGGGAAAACAACAAACTACTCCTGAATGAGAATTGGGTGTACAGGTAGAGTGGGCCACAGATTAATAGTAATAAACCTCCAAAGGCCTACAGGCTTTAAGATCTTCTCTTTGCAATAAATAGGTGAATCCTACTGCCAGTGTCGTAACTTTGCATAACGAATGGATCAAATCTTTGACTTCACTTTTCCAAAGAACGAATCAAGACAGTAACCTTAACCATTGGCTTTACACTATAGCCAACTCAGGCCTACTGTACCGAGCATAATCTTTTACACAAGGGTAAACAAGCACTCCTCCAATGGGAGCAGACCTGCCAGATCAAAAGCCTGCACGGAGCGTCATGTCAGCTGAGCCTAAACACTCAACTATAGCTTCTTTAAAGCGGTTTTTCTGGTGATCACATTAGGTGTGGAGATAGCGGTGCCGTCAAGCCAAGCCTGAAAAACTTAAAGCGTTATGAAGAACCAACTGCAAAGAAATGTACTTTGCATTACATTCACAAATGTGAAAAACCATTACCAGAATTACCAGAATGCAGAATAGACTGACATCAGCCTCAACTCAGCCCTAATCACAATACGAAGCAGCCTAATGTGTGTATATAACTCAATCCTTCATCCTTCTCATAATCCAAAACATATCTGAAACCCAACCACCTTTAACACAAGACTGAAAAATTCTAGCCATTTCCTTATCATTAGCTGCTGCACATTACTATGCTGATATATATTAAAAATGAAAAAATATTTCTCCAATATTGAAAGGTTTTTTTTTTTTTACTCAAAATAAAAGTCTCATTCTGCACCTTCAATTTCGGCTCCTCCATAAGTTTCTTCATTTAGACAATGTCAAGGAGAAGTAGTGCCTCTGCAGCCTAGAGAACCATAGGCCACTCTATGCTTGGACTCCTTAGCAGTCTGGAGTTGCGCGCCCATCAACAGCCTTACCTTCAACCTAGCACACGCATCTACAGTTGAGGGAATGGCATCTGGAAGAATTATGCTGTCAAGACAACAAGGACACCTCACACCCTACTTCCTCTAGTTTCTCCTGATGACTTGACGGCTAGACCAGGGGACCACAAAAGGTTTCCAACCAGAGCAGAACCTTGGGCATTGTATAAGGCAGCTGAATAGGATGGGGCTGCCCAAGTGCATTCGAGAAAGAGGGCAAGTGGTGGTTAATGGCCTACCAGGAGGGGAAATTAGCTCAATTCTGATTGGTTGGGTTTTAAAATAGTAAATTAAACAAATTATGATTAGGCAGCAACACACTGCCAAGTATCAGGTCTTGAAAAGCTAAACTGGAATGCTCCTGCAGCTTACTGAATATCAAGACATACAGAGATCATGATGCATTGCTTCCAGAGGCAGAGCCAACAGCTTCCAGATTACTCTTGGCAGGAAACAAAGCCCTGCGTAAACTCGGAGGGCCTGCTTCGAACCTGGATTACATGGAAACCCCTATTTGGTCCAACGAGTCCAGAGATTTTTAGCAGTGATTAGAACCTCTTTCAAACTGCAACAGGTATTGGAAAAAAACTATTGCTTGAGGATAAACTACTAAAAAGTACAGTGAGCCAAGTGGTGGCTGTTGGGTAAGCATGCTCAAAACTGAGTTTTGTTGCGTTCTGATCCTACCTTTTTGTGCTGAGGTCCAGCACTCGAGCCAGATGGGAAAGGGCTCAAATAATTCCAAGATCTTTTCATTGTCCTATTGGGCTCATGCGGTTGTCCCTGTGGGTCAGACTGCAGCTTGCAATATTCATTATTAGGGTTGGCTCCCAGAGTATTGAGCCACTGGCCAAGAGTTGCTTAGACCCCAGGTCATGAGATACCTGCCAACAACCGATCCCACCTACCTCCAAACCAGATGTTAAGGTTATCCTCCAGAATACTTTACTACAACTTATTTCACATGTTCTAGATAAAGTTTTATTGCTGTCACTGCCACATGGTTGCTCTCTCAGTCGCTTTGTGGTCTTTGCAAGTACTCGTATGCTGAATGGTAGAGTCTGCAAAACTAACAACATAACTTGCCTTGGCAGGTAGAATATCATTCTCCATTTTAGAGTACGATGTTTGCGAAGAGGTAGCTTGAATGCCACTATTTTCCTGGTGCTTGTGAATCGTTTCTCTGCCATCATTCAGTGAGCACAAACGGTATATAATGTTAGTATCGCGAGCCCTCCTGGTTATTAATCTGGTCAGTGAATTAATCTGTATAAGGAGTACTTTTCACCATTTGACTTTATTCTTTAGTGTGCATATATTTGGACATATCAAAAAACAGGTTTAAAAAAAACACAACCTTAGTTGGTAGGCCACATCTCTATTGCAACCGTCACTACCTGGACAACCACAAATCACCACCTTTGAGCAAAGCCTAGAGAGTCTGCCTAGGTCTGCTCAGAGTCAAGGAGGATTAGGTTGTCAACTTTCCGTCACAGGGATCTCGATATTCTGGTTAGTGGAGAACACCAGTTTTCTTACAGTGCTTCTACATCACTGCGACTGCAAGGATTGTGAAAACGTTTCTCTGGCTCATTCCCAAATATTGGCGTTGATCCATTTCATTACCATAAAACAAACTGCTCATATCTGTAATAATAATGGCCTGCCTTGCTCATATATAAAAACAAGCTGAAAGGAGAAAGCGACCCCTTTCACCGTTAGTACACTAATCTGTAAAACGTTACCACCCAAAGTAACCTCTGAGCTAAATCTTTGGCTAATTCTGTGCAACTATATTGGGTAATAGGCAGCTGGAAAAACTGGCTGAGCAGGATTATGGTTGCTCAACTAGGAAGAGCAGAGCGCGTTGAAAACAGCAGGGTTGGTTGGGAGCCAGCAGAGACCTTTTCACAAGCTACCAGCAGCTTGGGCGATCCAGGCATTGCAGATTGTATTAACATTTTTATAGCATTTCACCAACTAAAACTAGAACACTGTACACAAAACATATCAATAGTTTTTCCTCAATCGACAATTTTAAGAAAACCAGCTGTTGTCAGGCGATAATTCACTAGCAAACAGATTTTAATAAACAGCTCTTTTAACTCTTACCCGTTAGTGCTAAACCTTTGTGACATTCCTCTAATCAGTCGGTTTCATGGGCTGGATGGTACACAACCAGAAAAAAACACCTTCAAAAATCCAATTTTAGAGTCAGAATTTCCTCACTGTGGAGCTTCATAAAGTAAAAATAATTCTTAATTATGTAAAAATACTTCAAATTAAGTCATTTCCATGACCAGTGAGCTGGTAACAGAGGGAATGTAACTGGTGCGGTCGCACTGGGTGCTGACCTGAGATGGGGGGGGGGGGGGGGGGGCGCTGTGACCTCAGAGGGGCACTGTTTAGCAATATCTTATGATGGGAGAGATAAGGGGCACTTTTGCAGGTGGTAGGGAGAGAATACGAAGAGGTGGTCATGGGATGTGGGGACCCCAAAAGTGATTGTTGCACAGGTTGCCATCAGAACTAAAGCTGGCCCTGTGCCCAATCAAGTACAAGGGCATCCTCAACCAAGGGTGCCAAACACAGAAGGCATTTGATCCAGTCTAATAATTTTGCCTTTAGGATTACCACCAATAGTTGGGACAAGAAATGTTTCCTGAGCAGAAAAACTGCGTAATTGCTTTGAATCACGAGTTTCCTATTAGGAAATTTAGCTTAAAATCCTAGGATCATGAGAGAGAGACTAGATTACAATATTATACATGGACATCTAATTAGTTTAGAAGGATAAGGCGCAGTTTCCAAATGGAGAAAATACAGTATATCACTTATTTTTGTCATTAATATTTAAATCAGGCGATCTTTCCGGTAAAATAAGTGCCGGCTGAAAGAGTGTTGAGTACGTTGGGCAACATAGGTTTTCAAAATGCTAATATTCCTGACCCGGTGGAGTCCTAAATGAAGCACAAACTAAAAAAATACAATTTAGGAAACAAAACCAACCCGGGCATTCCCAGTGCTAGCTTTGGGGCAGTGTATTACACAAATAAAACACTCCTGTGGATAAGGTTGCTCAGTTTCATTCTCATACAATTAAGACAACATTTTCTTACAGCCTGTAATCAGTAGACTGTGGAGAAAGTTGCAGCACCTGCCGTTAGTAAAACACTACCAAAATACTAGTTTGCAGATCCTGTGTACTGAACAACAATAATCTCTAAAACAGGGATCACAAATGGCATGAAATTATGTACTACTCAGGATTTTTTTTTTTTAGCTGTTTGGGGACAGGGGGGCAGGGGAGACAGTAGCAATGCTGGTCTTTTCAATTTTGACCACAGGAATGAGGAGAAGTGAAGTTATTAATGAAGTATTAAATATATTCTACCTTTCACAAAGCTATCAATTTCTTAGTTTATTTGTAACAAACCTCAAGCTTAAAAGATTACAGACCTAGGTCCAATGTGCCACCTAAACTCAGTCAAGCAAGAGAATGGATACAAACAAGCTTGCACATAAGCATTCAGAATTTTCAGACAGCAGTACATTCTACATGGCTAGAAATCGTACATTAGTACAAAACGCCAGTCTTTCAAAAAATATATAGTATACACAGTGTTTGATTTGGCCAGATTCACAGGATGTTGAGCGCCTTTGCCCAGACTCAAATCTGGTCCCCCAGCTTTGAGGTCAACTGCTATAGCCATTAGACCACATCCACTCCCAGCATTGGTGGGAGAGGATGTGGGACTATTAAGCGCTAACCAAGCAAACCTCAGAGACTGGGTAGAGGCGAACCAACCTGCATTAGTTGAGATGCGCTCCTCACTGGTGGAGATGTAGTCTCATATCAAGGCTCTCCAAACAGAAGTTTGGCATTTGCCCGACAGGGCTAAGGATGTAGAGGGCCGGTCGTGCCGGAATAATATTGGACTAGAGGGCCTCTCAGAGGTGTCAAAGGATCCAACATGGAACTGGATTGGCTTCTGCAGATGGACCTTTTGCCTGTCAACACCACCTTCTCTTTTGTGGAGAGGGCTCACAGGGTCCAGGCAATACTCCACCTCCAGGCCTGCTGCTTCGGCCAGTGGCAGAACCACTCTTTACTTACAGAGGCCTCAACCACATCCTACAAGCTGCATGGACCAAGGGCACATGGCAGGTAGATGGTGGGATTGTGAACGTTTACCCAGATTACACTGTGAAGGTCCAAATTCTGGGGATCGTTCATGCCAGTCGAGCAGCAGCTGCTCCAAGTGGGCCTGAAGTATTCTCTAATGTTCCTGGCCACGCTATGAGTGGTGGACAACACAACTGGGTTATTTTTTAGGTCACCTGCAGACATACAGATAGAGAGCCTGGAGGTGTACATGCACAAGTAAATGTTCGTGCAGACAGCCCAGGAGCAAACCAAAGAGTGAGCAGGTGGTGTGCAAGTGTGCCCAGGCAGTGGGAGTGCTGAAATCAACAAGCCAGAGTAGACTACTAGATTGGGGGCCACATCTCCAGGCATGAACTGGCCCCTGCCATGGAGGATGTCCCAGCAGAGCTCAGCTGATCAAGACGCTCAGACCAATCACAACACTTCATTGCAGCATTGTGCTGGGCTATAGGGAGGCTGGGAGCAAAGTGCTTCCTGCTGAGGGACCAAAGTCAGAAAGAATAGGACGGAGGAGAGGCGGCGGCTGGCCATCACAGGTAAGTGGGTTTTATAAAAACATGTGTCCCCCACCACCCAGGTCAAGTAGCAGCCGCTACGGAGTGGAGGCCCGCTTCTCCCAGCAGGTGGGTTGGGGGGAGGGCACTTGTATTTGTCTAAGGGCTTGGACTTCACACATTGGTATCTTGTTCCTCTACTGCTGAGGGGGCCCCCCCCTCCCAAACCCAGCAGGAAGACATAATTTGAACTCCAGTTATGATTTGTAATTGGTTACAGGTTTGTGCCCACCTGAAATCTGGATACATGTGCACCGGAGGACAGTATTTTTAATGACCCCTTGGGTACACGTCACTTATTACTTTGCTGAAAATGAGGCAACTGCCACCAATGCTGGGATCGATTTGGATGTCTTTAAGGTTGCCACGTGGGGCTTGTACTGGGTAAAGCACATACTGCAGACTCGATTCACTGAGCTAGAGTGTGGTAGGAGGCACCGGAGGTATGGGCAGGGACCGTAGCAAGGAACAAAGATAAAGTGAACTACCTGCCCCTTCACAGGGAAGTGGTCGCTAGACTGGGGAGACTGGATTACACGAAATATAAAGCTTGACTGCATGCAGCGGAAGATAGGGCAGGGTGAGTACTAACTTGGCTCCTGTGGTCCAACAGCCCAGAGCTCCAATGGGCACAATGAGATCTGAGATGGGACTAGTGCTGAATACGCAGGCTGACAGTATTTTTTGATTGTTATTCCTCTTTGCACTGTACAATGAGGTATCAGTTGGGCCCCACCCCGCAGGAGTTCTTGTAAGCCCTGCCTGTACTGTGTCTAGATCCCCTACAGCACCACACCTGAGAAGGCTTTGACAGTTGAAGAGGTCAGTCTTGCAAATGGCCAATTAGCACGTAATAAAATCCCTCCGATGGATTCCAAATTAAATTCTATTCCGTGTATAGTGCGAACCTAGAGCTGAAAATATGCAAAAGGTTTCTATGCGTGAGGGCAGAGTGCCTTCTGGCATCCATACGAGAAGCACCGATTGTGGTCCTAACCAAGCCAGGCATGGACCCACTAGAGGTCGAATCATACAGGCCGCTCTCCCTACTCAATTCAGACAATAAGGCATTAGGGAAGGTTATTGCGAATAGATTACAATCAATCACGTGTTTGTTGAGCGCGACTACTCACTCGTAAGGGTCTCAAGGTACGGGGGGGGGGTGGAAGAGGGGAGGTGCAGGATCCAGTCCATCAAGGAGGGGGTTTGTCGAAGAGCCAAGTTTTGAGGCTCCTCGTGAAGATGGAGAGTGACGTCTGTCTGAGGTGGAGCGGTAGGGCATTCCAGGCTCTGGCCGCGAGGAAGGAGAAGGAACGGCCTCCTGATCTGGTCTTTCTGGTGCGGGGGACCATGGCGTAGGAAAGCTGGGCTGATCGTAGGGTCCTTTGGGGTGCGTGGAATTTGAGTCGGCTGTTCAGGTATGCTGGTCCAGTGATGTGGAAGGCTGTGTGTGCATGGGTGAGGATCTTTAAGGTGATTCTAGTCTAGATGGAGAGCCAGTGGAGTGTGCGCAGGTGCTGGGTGATGTGGCAGTGTCTTGGCAGCTGGAGGACCAGTTTTGCGGTGGTTTTCTGGACGTTTTGTAGCTTGCGGGTGAGGTTTTGGTTTATTCTGGCATAGAGGGCATTGCCGTAGTAGAGTCTGCTGGTGACGAGGACGTGAGCAACGGTCTTTCTGTGCTCGAGGAGATCCATTTGAAGGTATTGCGTAGGAGGTGGAGGGTGTGGAAGCAGGAGGATGCTACAGAGTTGATCTGGCAGTCCATTTTGAGCTCGATGTCCAGGATGATTCCAAGGTTGCGTGCGTGGTCCGTGGGGGTGGGTGGGCTACCGAGGGAGGGGGGCCACCAAGTGTCGGCCAAGGCATCGGGGTGTGAGCCCATGATGAGTACTTTGGTGTTGTCGGTGTTTAGTTGTAGGCAGCTGCTTTTCATCTATTCGGCGACAGCTTCCATGCCTTCTTTAAAGTTGTGTTTGGCTGCGTTGGATTCGTTGGATAGGGAGGATGAGTTGGGCGTCGTCAGCATATGAAACAATGTTGAGTCCGTGGGTCCTGATTATGGGGGTGAGCGGAGCCATGTAGATGAAGAGCGTGGGACTGAGGGAGGACCCCTGGGGTACTCCGCAAGTGGTTGGTGTAGGGTCTGAGAGGAAAGGAGTAAGTCTGACCCGCTGCATTCTACCGGAGATGAAAAAGAGTTGATCCAGTCGAGGGCCTTGTCCTGGATCCCTGCGTCGTGGAGTCTGCATGGGGGACTGTGTCGAAGGCCGCCAAGAGGTCAAAGAGGACGAGGGCTACGGTTTCTCCTTTGTCCAGTAGGGAGCGGATGTCTGTTGACGAGGGTGGTTTCTGTGCTGTGGTTTTTTCTGAAGCCGGATTGGGAGGAGTCGAGGATGTTGTGCTCTTCGATGAAGGTGGCGAGTTGGCGGTTGATGGCTTTTTCGATAACTTTTGCTGGGAAGGGGAGCAGGGAGATGGGTCTGTAGTTTGACATCGGTGGGGTCTGCTGAGGGCTTCTTCAGGAGGGGTGGACCTCGGCATGTTTCCAGTCATCGGGGGAAGGACACGCTCGCCAGGGAGCGGTTGATGGTGTGGCGAAGCATGGGTGTGATGGTGTCAGCAGCTCTGTTGAAGATGTGGCGGGGACAGGGGTCCGTGGGGGCCCCAGAGTGGATTGACATCGTCTTCAGTGTGTCTTTGGTGGTGAGGGCTGTCCAGCTACCAACCGTTGGTTTCAGGGTGTCGGGGGTGGCTGGTTAAGGTTCAGTGTAATGGTTGTCTTCGTCAAAGTTGTCGTAGATGTTCTTGATTTTGTGGTGGAAGAAGGTGCCGAGTTTGTTGCAGAGGACTTGGAGGGACAAATGACAGTCGACTTGCGCAAACTCCTGAAGACGCAGAAGAGTTCTTTGCGGTTGTGTGCGTGTGTGGAGATTTTATCTTCGATCGCTGTTTTTCTCGTATTTCTGATGAGTTGGCGGTTCTGTAGTGGTTGTGGGCTTCTGTGGATTTGGCGTTCCTCCAGGCTTTTTTGAGGCTGTGGCATGTGCATCTGGACTCTCGGATTTCAGTGGTAAACCATCTGGCTTTCTTGGCGTGTGTTTTTCTTGAGGGGGCCTATGGTGTTGGCGCTGACAGAGATCCATCTGTGCAGAGTTCTGGCTGTGGTGTTGGGGTAATAGTCTTCGCTGTGGTTGAGGTCGAGTTGCCGAGTGAGGAGGTGAGCTGGTTGTCAGTGATTTTAGTCCAGTTTCTTTATGGGGGCAGGTGCTGGGGTCTGTGGGTGGTGGGTGTTCTGAAGGTTAAGCGGATGCATTGATGGTCTGTCCACGGGAGTTTGGTGGTGTGGCTGAAAGTGATGGAGTTTCCTGATGTGAAGAGGGGAAGGGGGGGGGGGGGGGGCGAGGGTGTGTCCTGCTGAGCGCGTGGGTTTGATCATGTTCTGGCAGAGTCCAATGTTGTGAAGGTTGCCCAGGAGGGATGCAGTGTTGGGGCTAGCTGGTTCTCTATGTGGAAGTTGAGGTCTCCCATCAGGGTGTAGTTTGTGGATGCGGTGGCTTGCGGGGAGATGTCCATGATTAAGTTGGTGAATGGTCCGCGGGGTCCAGGAGTCAGTAGATGAGTTCCTCGGAGGGTAGTGGTAGGGCAGGCCTGTAACTTGAAGTGTAGGTGTTCCATCAGGTCTTTGGGCTCGTCGGGGATGTGCTCAGGTGGATTTGTGCACGATGGAGATTCCTCCTTCCGGGAGGGTGGGGCCGTCCTTCCGGGAGATCTTGTATCCTTGGGGGGGGATGTCCGGTCCAGAGGTGGTGTTGGTCCAGGTTTCGGTGAAGAATGTTACGTCCAGGGTGGTGCAGTCAAGGAGGTCCCCGATTTTGGTGGAGTGTTTGTGGAGTGATCGGACATGGAGGAGGATGCGTTGTAGGGTCTTTGGTTTGGTTGTTTGTGCGGGCGGGTTGTGCTGGGTCCGTGTTCTTGGCGGTGCTGCAGTTGTGCCGGCAGCGTTGACAGCTGAAGGGTCCGTGGGTATCAGCTGGTGATGCTAGTTTGCAGTTTTTGCAGCCTGGGTTGAGTGCGTGGAGTACCGCTGGGTTGTAGCATTGGCGGTGCAGAGGTCCATGGATCCTGGCGCTGGTCGCGGTCGGGCACAGACGGACTTGCCTTTGGCGCGGCTGTACAGCGGCCGCCATGAAGTAGGGGTTGTGGAGGGCTGGACAGCTGGGAGGCGGAAGCGGGGTGGAGAACTGGCTCAGGCTGGTCGTGCTGGGGGGGGGGGGGGTGCAGGGGTGGGAAAAAACAGGGAATGCAAGCAATAGAGGAAGAAAGTAAAGAGTATGAAAAGGAAATGAAAAACATCTGAAGAGTAAAAGGGTGGGAAGAATAGAGGGTGAAAACGGAGCAGAAAAGTGCTAAGAAGTGTGAAAGGGGGACAGAGCTAAAGGGTGAAAAACGGAGCAGAAGGGGCAGAAAGCAGAGCCAGTGAAAGGAGTCAGAATCACCAGGGTATAACCTGCGGTGGAGGAGGGCCTCAAACATCAGACACTACGGGAGTGCAGGGGCTCAGGAGAGGCCTCACTTAATGGTGGAGCTGCGAGGGTGGGAGAACAATTTCACTGACAATGAGTCAGTGGTCTTGCTCCTTACTACCTTTTCTCTCCACACTGGTCCACCAAAACCAAAACGGTTTCTTTCTAGGGAGGAACACATCCTTGAATTTACAAAGCCTCTTCTGACTGAGAAGAAAACCCACTGGGGACCCCACTATGCATATATCTTTCACTCGACATCAAGATGGCATTTGACACCTTGGTGTGGCACTACTTGATGGAAGTGCTGATGAGAATGAGACTGGTCCAGGCAAAAATGTGATGGACAGCGTTGCTCTACACTCTCCCAGTGGCCCAAGTGGGAACAGGCCAAGAGATCAGCACAGTTTGGGATCCGCAGGTGTACAAATCAGGGATGCCCATTGTCGACTATCATTTTGCATTGGCGATTAAGCCCTTTATGTGCATTTTTTCTCAGGGGGGGGGGGGGGGGGGGGGTGATCTTCTGACTTTATGAAGATGATGTACTAGTGTACCTCAGATGCTGGCAGGATCTCCAACAAGGAATGCGGCTGAACTGGGTGAAATCTGGTCTGTTCCCCAATGCAAAACGTTACACCGGGAGAGCAGGAAGCATTGCTTACTTTGGTGATGGATTGGTGCCTCAACACCTTCCACTATCTTGGTGTAAGTATCTACCACTCATACGATCTTATACAAGGGAACCTGGAGGTGGTTGTGGCAAGTACACACGGCTATTTGCTTTTCTGGAACTCCCTTCTGCGGTCACCGATGAGCAGGGTGGCAATAGCTAAGATGCTGGTGCTGCCAAGGTAATAGTATTATTTCAAAGCCCTTCCAGATAGTCTGCCCCAGCACTTTTCAGCAGCAGCTCAGTTGCAGTGGCTCTTAGCCCTGAACAGGCGGTTGTGAGAGGAATCTTGGGAACCTCACGATAATTAGCTACTTGATTGATTCCGGGGTGGCGGCCCTGCATCTGGCAAATTGACAATGACTGCCAAGCACTGTTGGCATAGGTATGTCCAACTTAAGGTCGACCAGCTGCCTTACTTCTCTGCACCTGCCAATATAGGCACCGCCGACCTTCCGCAAAGTGGTTACACACCATAACATTGGACCATGGAGGGAAGCGGACCTTCTAGCAATGGAAGACCTCTATGGATAGAGATCTCTAACTTTACCAGAAATCCAGAAGCAATGCGGCCAAGCAGAGGGACAATTCCAGTCTTACTGCATGCTTTCAGTTGCTATAGGGTGCATATGGGGACCTGAGCTCATGGAGCCGCACCCCTCTGGGCAATTGCAAGTTATGCTCACCCACAGGCACGTCAAGCTATCACAGCTACAGTCCGTAGAGGTCAAACGAGTGCGCAAAGGGTCCAGAAATCCTTGGTTGAATTTCACTCAATTTAACTAATTGAATGAGACTCAGTTGATGTCGGTGTGCATCCACCATATGTTCCCAACCGTGGCCCCTGGGTGCCCTCACTGCCCCGCCTTGGAGGCAGAATTCTATCATATGGTGTGGCCCAGCCACGCTGTAGGATGCTTCTGGGCCACGGTAGTGGCGACACGGTCTGACACTGAGGAGCCCATTACCCACAGACATTTATCAGTGTATCCTGGAGATTTTCACGTGCACAAGTGCAGGTACGCCCTACAATTTACAGACCTGGCATATGCGCTAGTGAAATGCTGCATTACCATGGCCTGGAAGGCTCTAGAAGCCCCACCAATGCAAGCATGGCTTTGGGGTCTGTTTAAATAGGTGACGCAGGAACTCACGAAGTAGGACATCATTCCAAGACAGCAGGGAGCCCCCCCCCCCCCTCCCAATGAGACACGAACTTCGAAAAGCTGGCAGCTAAGACAGACAATAGGCTCCCTGAAAGACACCTCAGTCAATAGATCTCACGGAGCATATATGCTATAGCTCGGCAACCCCCACGCCCTCAACCCCCCCCCCCCATATAACACACATGGGTTGTGTGTCATCTGATTCCTGCTGACTGTGGTCTCTGGACTCCCTAACCCCCCCCCCCTTGGCTCCCAGGTTGCATGTTCATGACTACGAGGTCATCCTCACACTTGTGCGACCTAACCTCCCAGCTTCCTTCATTAACTGCAGAGCGCAACGATGTCCTATCGCTGGCACTCCAGA